>NC_081405.1:703264317-703994317 GCF_030272615.1 Cryptomeria japonica | reverse complement strand
CGGGCCCCCGTTTTGCTATAAAACGGGGGCCCGCTTTTAAACAAAACGGGGGCCCGTTTTAAAAAACGGGGGCCGGTTTCTAAAAACGGGCCCCCGTTTTGTTTAAAAGCGGGCCCCCGTTTCTAAATGGCATTTTTCCTTTTTTTCCACAATCCGCCCTTGTTTGAAAACGGGGGCCCGTTTTGTGGAAGTTGATTCCACAACCCGCCACTTGGCTCGGGATTAGGCCCGGGATAGGCCTGGGATGGCCACACCTGAGACATGGACCTGCAAATTCAAATCTCCATGAATGAAAGCACAAATATGAACTTCAGAAATAGTTTACACGCCTCTAATTAGAGAATTTTTATACGAAATTAAAACCCATTTCAGATTATACTGTCTAGATTCTAAATATGTAAATTTATTTAAAAATTGATTATTTTAACTATTTTTCATTTAATTTATACTAAATCAGGTCCATAAATTTGAAATATTAACTAATTTTGTTAATTTAATAACTTTTTTATTTTAAAGAATTTTGGAAAAAAAATTATATGTCATCAATCTACACAAAATTCTTTTGTATTTAAAAAAAAAAAAAATCAAAAAATGTTAAGTTTACATCAAATTATGTGGGTCGTACACGTCAAATTTTTAAAAAGATAATTACGGCAATTAAAAAATTAATTAAAAAAAAAATATTAGAAAAAAAAATACAAAAAAATATGCTCATCAATCTTCAGTGTGTTACAAACCATTTCCCAAAACGGTTTGAGAAAATAATTTTAATTGTGTCAAAAAGTGTGGGTCGTACACATGCATGGTATGGTTCTGAAACAGGCATTTTTAAAACATAGTTTTCAGAACTCCATTTAAAAAGTTATTTTTTATTATGTGGGTATTAAAATAAATTATATATTTGGAAACTACACTCAGAGGGCTATCTTTTATATTACTGACTTTTTCCAAGATTCAATCTCTAAGTGTTTCAAAATTTAAGCTCAAATGAGACAAAATCTGAAAATCAGGGAAAACACTTCCACTTTTTGGCCAAAAAGTGGACTCATCTTCTTGCACTGACCCTATATACATATATCTATATAAATATATGTATATAACTATAAATATGCATATATACATACATAAACACATATTATCTAGGTATGTCTTAAACATGTGTAGTAAATGCTAAGTTTACAAGCATACATTATTATGTCTTCATAACTCGTACGGGTTTTGTGAAACCAAAAAAATGTTTCTAGTTCTTCATAACCCGTACGAGTTATGAAGAACTGCGAATAGTACTTTTGGTTCTTCAAAACCTGTACGGGTTTTGCCTTGGTAAGAGGGTTGGAAAACGACCCTAAGGCTTGCAAGCCCATTTTCCCCCCTTTTTTGTTCCTTTACACGTTTTTCATCCTTTCTTGACTTCATCGTCATCAGGTTTACAAATGATGAAGTGGGTATCTCTAAAATGACCACCATAATCTCACACATCTTCTTAGTTTTCTGACCATATAAATGTTTTAATTTTTGGACAACATTAGCATAGTAAACTTTAATTTTCTTTATCAGTACCTTGACAGTCCTCACAGACACATGTCTACCATTTTTTTAATAACTTTTGATATACTTGTCCAAATTCAAAATAAATTATATATTATTGTTCTACACTAGATTCTATACACTTTTAAAAAAAAATTGCATTTTTGATTATTTTGATGCAAGTTATGCCCAACGCACGAACAAGTACCAAATTTTCAGGATGCGGTCACTTCTAAAAATCATAAAAAATAAAATACTCGACGAAAAATTACAAAAAAATACACAACTTCTAGA
The DNA here is from genome assembly GCF_030272615.1 of Cryptomeria japonica. Taxonomy (NCBI): domain Eukaryota; kingdom Viridiplantae; phylum Streptophyta; class Pinopsida; order Cupressales; family Cupressaceae; genus Cryptomeria; species Cryptomeria japonica. Next base: position 703,992,496 of record NC_081405.1, on the reverse strand, counting down.
TCTCACTTTTACCTATCATCCTACCAAAGGGGTTTGCGAAATACTAAATCTAACTATATAGTTTGTGCAGCGCACGAAAACAGCTATGTTATATTTTTCTGAAAAAATCAGGAACAGTTTTTCGTTCGTGAAAGGTTTGACCCTCTTAATATTATCCAATTTTTTTTAAAAATAGTAGTTTAGAAACTAGATTCAGAGTACTAAAATTCTTATTCTTTTTTCAACTCCTAGTTTTGAGTGCATGACCTTCAAATAGCTCTTTGAAGTTTAGGTTTACCTGTTTTCAAAAAAAAAAAAAAAAGTGGCCACTTATACCCCCCTTTTTGTTCACCATCGTGGTGCACTTACCCTTTAGCTTATTTTGTATGCAGTTAATAAGGGTTGATTTTCCAGTACCTATTGTGCCTTGGATAATCAATTGTAAAGGTGAGGCAGATAAGTTGTGTGCATTGTGGGAGCTTATAATATCTAGTGCAAGTTGTTGATTCTCTACAAGTTCATAACTATTGGGGTGAAGCATACCAATGTTGGCAAGAAGTAGGACTGGTAGACTTTTTTTGCTTGAAATGAGCAAAGGAGCAGTAGTATGAAGCCATTCATCCGGTAGGGATACATTCCAATCAAAATGCAAGTCATAATCACATCTGCCAAGCATTTGAAGGGTAGTTGTATCAAAGGTGTTTGAAGCACCCATTTGTGAAAGGAACACCCATTCGTAAAGGTCTTGATTAGTAGATTGTGGAAGATCTTCTAAGTGTGGATCTTCATCATTTTCAGCAGTGGAATATACTTGAACACCATTAACATGCCATCGGATGTAATAAGTACCATGAAGGAGTTTCTAATTTGTTATAATTTGGTTTGTTGATGTTCCTATGTCTACAACAATGTTGTGGAAAGGCATGTACAAGAACAATTCACTCCAACAAAAAGATTCAAATGTACTGTCATCTTCAGTAGGCAAGGATTTATATTGTGGGTAGACATTTACAATGGCTTGAGATTTGTGTTTTTTCCATTGACCTTTCTTGCAATGTTGGTTGTATGAATATTGTTGGGTTGATTGAAGTAAAGTAATGTTGGCTAAGTGCGATGGTCTTTTTATGTAAGTTGATATGTAAGAAATTGAAGCCTCAGAAGGATGATGAGAGTTTGTGGCACGTTGAAAGACCTTTTTTCCAACATTTAGGGAGACAAATTGGCGTGTACAAGAAATTAAGGGGAGTTTATGCAGGATATGGCAAGTTTCATGTGCACTAATGTCTCTATTAGCAATAATGATGATATTTTAACTTTTACACTTAACAAACCTATGGACTCCATGACATTTAGCTTCACACATCAAGGTCAAATCTAACTTAATCCATAGATAATGATGATATTTTAGAGAAACATGATAAAAGTAATTTAGTTTCTTTTGATGTATGTATGAATGTATCTAAAGTTCATTAGAGATGAACTCAATCTATAAGGCATAATATGTGTTTCATTCATAACGTTAACCCCATTAAAATAAGTAAGGGCCTAATTTTGAAGGAATTTTAAGAAAATAGAATCAATGTATAAATAGTAATAAATAATCCTATTGATATCACTTAACCATATGACTGATTATGAGTGTCAATTGATTTAGATGTATCAAGCAAACAACTAGGAATATACTAAGACCAATTAAATATTTTAGGTTTTAAAGTAGCTATTTAGGATTTCAATTAACATTTTTGGGTTTCGAAATAGTTGTTTAGGGTTTCAAAATCTATATTTAGGATTTCAAAGTAACTCTTGAGGATTTTAATTAAATATTTTAGGGTTTAAAAATCCATATAAAACCGTGTTGAAAAATACTTGGTAGAAAGCAAATTTTTCAAGTAATAGGGTATGACAAACCTCCATTTGACACCATGTGGAAATTTAATTGTAAACTATTGGATGAAAACTTATAATTCAACACTATAGATGTTGATGGGAAACTTGCTGAAGCTGACCCATGAGCTCACTAAGCAAATGCACTACTGGACAATGAAAGTGAAATAACAGTAAAAAGTCATTTCACTTTCTTTACTTTTCATCAATAAAAGAAGATATTATTTATTATTTTTTGAACAATGACAAAGCACCTTCAAATAAAGGTGTATGAAAATTTTGGGACTCAACACCTTAAAAAATGTGATGTCCCACAAGTGGGACTTGTGATTGTGATCTAATATAAAAACAAGCTTCAAAAATAATAATGAATATGTGAAGATTAAAAAAAGACTAATGCCAACAAATTTTAACTCAAAGAAGGAATGCCCTAATCCTAAAGGTGCACATTTTTCTTGGGACTTGAATGAGGCCATAGGCATTGAGGATGAAGAAGTTGAGGTAAGTATATACTTTGAGTGAGAGCAATTAGCTCTTGAGGATGGTTGTGTCAAAGACCATGTCAATGTATATGATGGTTTGCTCCTCCAGTGTGGGGCTTCCCATCTTCCTCATGGTAATCGTATTATGAAAACGATGATGACAAAAGAGATACCAATGGATTCATAAAAGGAATATATGTTTTATGTGTCTATTTGTAGCATTACAATTTTCTAGAGAGTTGTGATGGTGAATATGAAACTAGGTGAAAAAATGAATTCAATTACTCAATGGAGATGCCTTCAAATTTATTTCATGTGTTGATGGTTGGAGTGCAAGCACAGAGCATGCACGTGATCTAGGTATGGATAATTGCATTAACAAGTATTAAGTGCGCTTAGGTTGGGTGCTAACTATTTAAGTTGTTGATGAATGCCAAAGGAGTTGTGAATCCTTTCTCTCTAATTGTAACCAAGCTTCTATTTCTAGATATGAGTTGGCTAAGCCTATGTTTGAGAGTAGGTGTAAATACTAAGTGTGATGAGTTGCAATATCTAGATGAGACTGAGTAATTTTCTCCAATCCAATTGGATGACATGACTAAGCTTCACATATTTCCCTTTTCATTACTAATAAAGTGTTACATCAAACTTCTACTCAAATGTGGTCTTTGCCTCATGTATTTGAGGCTTTCCTTCTGAGCTCCAGGTTATGCATGGGGTAAGAAATTATAATTATATTTCAAACATGAATAGTAAAGGTTCTCTTAACTTCTCTTAGCACTGAGGCTTGTAATCTTTCACTAACCTCATAAATGTTTTGACCAATGTATTGTTGTCATAGTGTTATGAATTTTAGTGTAGATGGGTTGAGTTCTTAAGCACATTGCTTTGTCTTTGCATAGTTGCTATGAAATTTCATATGGTTAGTTCAATCCTTGTTTTTCCAACATTGATGGTATGCTCATACTTGACTAAGATTTTTTGTGATGTGTTTAAGAAACCCCCTCATTATGAAGTAAAAGGTATGAAATCCTTTAATAAAAAATACATTTGACAAAAATTAAATATAAATTAATTAATTAATGACCATTATTATATATACAAATTTTTAACTCACATACATAATGCTTAACTAAAAGAAATTACATTTGACACAAATAAATACAAATTAATTTGTTTATGGTGATTATTATATGTACAAATTATTAACTCACACATGCATAGTGCCTAACTAACAATAAGAAAGCCATTCAAATATTCAAATAATAACTACATTTTATACATCATAATCATGACATAGATATTTCTCCCCACTATTAATCATGTGCTTCAAAATAATTATCCAAAATATGACAATATTTCTACTCACTATGAATCATGCGCTTAAAAATAATTATCCAAAAATATTGATGGTTTTGGTATGTATATTGCAATAATTAAATGAGAAAACCTCCCCATCATCATAACATAGTACTCTATAATTTAATATTTAATCTAGCTATTATCATCTTGATGATAGATCACCAAATGTGATCCTAAAAATTGATACAAAAATTTACACACAATCTAATCCAAAAACAATTGATTTATACTACATATATTTTTAACTATATATTTTAATTTAGCAATAACTACAATTGCTTAGAGGATTATTTTGAAAAGGTATCCTATGATAGAAGAACTACTTACTACCCGTAACACAACACTTGAAAAAAAACAGAGTTATCCTAAAACTCTAATACACTTTTAACTAGCTATCAAAGAGAAAATTAGGCATCTTCTGACGGAATGTTAGCGGACGACTACACCCTTCAACTCTACTATGTGGAGTGCTGGATAGCCACTTCTGACATAGGCGTTGATCGACTCTACGAACCGGCGGACATACACAGTGCTAGAAATGCTGTCATAAGATTTCAGTGAACCTGACTTTAGCTCTGCCATGTAAGCAACAAATATGAATAGTTTTATGGCCTCCTCTATGCTACAATCGATATCCACTGATGCAGTATGAATATCAACTGCCATTAAAGATTCATTTGGCTTGCGACAATCAAATGTGAAGACTTTTATTTCCTTCCTGCTACAATCTCCATCACAACATACGATATAACTGTCATCTGCTTTATTCAACATAACCTCCTTTGATGCAACACGACCGGCTTTTAACAAACATTTCTGCTGAGCATTGTCGAAGATCCACTCAATATAAACTGAGTGAGAGCTTGAATCAGTTTCTGAGTCGCATTTGAACAAAATTGGGCCACGTCCACAGCAAATCTCCTCTACCAAACCTTCAGCGAAGGTTATAGGCCCAGCCATTAAAAGATCGAGAGTAAAACTTTGTACCTCCGGTAATGAGCACGGATATGTTTCCCCTAACAATCTTTGATTGCAAGTCATTACTGGGCCTCAAAAGATCCACCCAGCTCCTCCAATAGTACACCCGCCTTCTCATTGGCAAAGGCAGTAGGTCACACACCCACTGTATTCCTCTGGACAAGACTTTACCGATAAAGCCACCAACAGATAGCCTCAGTGTTGTGCTGAACCCCATCACTACCGCTGTAAATGTTAGCAATGCAGGAATGAGCCAATGAATATGCTTTTGAGTATCCAGGAACAGATCCACGAAGTTTAAAGTCATCAACAACTTAAATTCCGACAACAAGTTGACAGGCAGAAAGTAATCGTGGTCCAGACGAATAACCTTGCGGTTATCCAATATCACCGAATCAAGCACTTCTTCAAACTCCATAATATCGCCCGTGACCACTTCTTCCCATATCTCTTTATGGTTTTTCACAAACACGGTCTCTGGAGGCTATTTTCCAATGTACTGCACAGTTTCCCACATTTTATCTGTGATGTAATATGTAGGCCCATTCTTCATTAACATCTCGTTTCCTTCCATTCGCTCCAGTACAAATTTCTTGCCCAGGTAGTTCACGGAGACTGACCTACCATTCTCAAATTTTGCATTCATAAGATTGTCAGTATCCTTCTCCTTTTTCACTTTCGACACATTTCCTGCTGTGATGGCATGAGAGACCACTTTTTTGAAGATTCGACCATCGAATCCCTGCGGCTGTTTGGAATCTGTGTAAGGGAAATGGGAGCAGTGGAGCAAGTAGGCAAGGGTGCAATGTACTACCGCCCAAAGAGGCGTCGTTTTCATGATCAGAAAAATTCCAAGGCTAAGTTGCAATGGCAACAATACTGTCTCGACAACTTCCTTAATTTCTTGCATAGTTTCTACACCCATGAACCACAACGATAAGCCTTTCCTCTTCTGGAAATTTTGATTTTCTTCCTTCCTTCTTATGCCATGAAAACTCGTGACAAGACACAATCAGACTGGGTCAGTTCTTTCTTTTCTCCTCTCCACCAAAAATATGCCGGACTAACTTCAGTGCTCTTCGGATCACTTCATTCTTCTTTCCTCTTCTGCCTTTTGATGCATTTTTTATAATTTTCACAGATCCCTATCTGTTTCAGTGAGGATATCAAATGTCAAAATGTATATTAAAAGAATATTACAGGTAGAGGACAACCCAGACAATGAAATTAAAAAAAAATAAAAATAAAAACCTATTGGAGATGTAAACCTATACAATCACCGAACTAGTACTATAAAAATTTTACTATTTCTTTTTTTTTTCATATTTTGTCCATGCTTTTGTTTCAAGATGAGTTTGGTAAGTAATCATATTAATGGCTATTAGATTCACTGGTTCTTCTAGATTGTGTATGAATTTTTTTTTATCATTTTATATATATCTATTGATGCTATCAGATTTTCACAAATTCACATGAAAATATACTAATTATTTCTGGATTAGAAAATTTTCATACACAATAAAATTCAAAAGTAGCTAGTTAAGTAATGATATTATCTTAGTTTCTGGTATCAACTGTGTGAGTTTATGAAACTATGTGATCTATCAATAAGGAAAAAGAGAACAAGACAAGATAAAATAATTCATAGAAATTGATCTTTCTTTCTGCTGAATAAAATAACGTTTTGATTTTAAAAATAAATTCTCAAAATTTATTTTAAAAATTTACTCATAGAGGTAGACCTATACAATCACCACATTTGATTGCCTAAATATTTTTTCTAGTCTATTTTTTTAAGAATCTTGTTTAATATTTTGAATACCATATTACTAGTAATTGCAACTTTAAACTTAATAATGTTCTCAAAGTGTATTGCTTCTATCTAAAAAGCAACAAATCATGTGATGTCACATTGGCACACCAATTAAGTATGATCTAGTATACAACTATCATTTTAACTTTAGGAGGTTATTTGAACACCTCAACAAAAAGCATGCTAATGTGACATCATATTTCATCATATGAATTTGAAACCTTAATTGAAACTTGACAGATAAACTGTTCTAAGAAAATTAAAAAATTTAAATTTATTCTTTAATATTTTAAAAGATGCTCAACTAATAAATCCTCCTTCCTTTTGTGAAAAAATCAAAATATACAATAAAAAATTCTAATAATAAAAACAAATAGTCCCCGTCATGGAAGCAATTGCTGATTCATTCTGAAAATAAAGGCAGATGGTAGGTTTTATCATATTTGTCTTCTCCTGTCTTATCGTCTGTTCTGTCCAGGTTGTAAACAACTGTACAGACGATAGATGATTGTAATTTTGATGTGACAGTAAACAGCAACTGAAGTGACCTTGCCTCTCGTTGTAGCCTAAATTTGATGGCCGTCTGACCGTATTTAGGCAATTTTCCGGTAAAATATAATCGAAAATTTGGGAACTGTCTTATCAAAGACAAAAAATTTAGATACTTCAAAATTTATATAACATCATTAAAAAACATTTAAGTTAAATTTATTTTCAAAACTTCAAATTCTTAAAAGTGTAAATGGTCTCCTCTTTCATAATTTAGATCAATGTTTCTTTTATTGATCAAAACTTCAAAATAATATTTAAAAAAAAAAGTATAACAGTCCAAAAAGTACTACAAAAAGGAAAAATTACAATATCTTTGCTTTTTGATTAATATTGCTTTAAACATGTTTTTCTAAAAGAATCATCTTATAAGTTAACATGTCCACAGCAAATCCCTGACCCTTCATTTTCTACTTTAAGATAATCATAATATTTCTTTTAGTGAGGACAAGAAGTTAACGACGAATAACATTTTTTTTTTAACATACTTATAATATTTTTGTATTTTATTTTTATTTATGTTTAAATATTTTATATTTTATTTAAATATTTTTTATCTCATTTTGTTAACTGTGTATTTACTTATTTACATTATTTATCAACTTTCATTTATAATTTTAAATTCGAAATATTTTTCAATATATAAAAATAAAAAAGTTATCTTCTCAAATCAGTATGAAGAAAAAATTACAAATAAAAGACTGTTAAACCTAATTTTATGCTTCAAAATAAAAAAAATAGATCTATATATAAAAATAGATCAATTAATATTGAAAGTTACATTATATACTGTAAACTTGACTCAGAAATTTTATCATGAAATACCCAAATCTGTAATAAGTTGTTAAATATAAATAAAAATCAAACCTAAAATAGCAATGGGGACGCTGCCTACCTCTCACTGCAATCTGCAATAGTGAGCGCCCACCGGCCAACACGCAGTTTTTAAACCGCAATCGCCGACTGTAAACACCCGCTTACTGTAAACTCTCGAGGGTCAGAGACTCGAAAGAAAAAATACACAAGGAAAAAACCCTAAGCCTTTTTGCGTAAGAATTTTAGGGCAAACTAAAACGATGTTTTTGGGTTTTCTTTAGGTTCGCCGTACTTTACCCAGTGACATGAGATATGTTGTAACCTTAGCAAGAAAACGCCTTTGTGCGGTTATCCTCTGTAAATGATAAGTTCCATGGCTGTTCAAAGGTTTAGGAAGGCAAAGTGTTAATAGGATGTTAATGCAAAAATAGAGCATTAATCACAGAAAAACCCTTTCGGAAGAAGGTTTATAAAATGCTGAATATGTTGGCTTTTGGATGTGTGTATTTCTTTTAATAAAGAAGAAACAGACGACATAGACGAACCAGAGCTTACCTTTGAGATTGCAATTAGGCCCAAAATTTTCAATCGCCATAGATCTGTTAAGTCTCTTCTACGCATAAGAGTTTTCCTCCCCACTTCGCATTACTTATAAATGCGTTTGGTGGGGTTATCTTGGGAAACTAAATTTATCCGTTTGGCGCTCAACGTACTTTCAAAAATTTCCAAACAAAAACAATAAAATACACATAGCGTTCACTTTATTATCATTTACTATGAACAAATAGGATTCACACTCTTACGAGAAGGGATTAAATTTGAGGGTGGTCATTTACATTAAGGAGATATAAAAAAATTGTTCTTTGGGTTTCTCGGTCCATCTTTTTAGTGAAATTTACAAGACTTTTAAGACTAAATTGTTCTTTGGGTCTTCTCCGTCCATTTTTTAAGTGAAATCTACAAGACTTTAAGATTATATGATATTAGATCTGCTATGATCTATGAATTCATGGTTTTAAGATCTTAAGTATGAATTTAATATAAATTTTGACTATAAATTCTTCAAAGTGATATAGTCTCTCTAAAAACCTTCAAGCTTGATAATGTTGAATATGTAAGCCAAGGCCTTATGAATATCTTTGCTCAACTTACTACAAGTCAAACTATGATATTGCTATCACAGTTCAACTGAGTAGTTTTTGAGTCAAACTCATTGACCCATGTTTCATGAGTAGTGGGTCACAAGAACCCATGTTTCATGAGTAGTGGCTATGAGAGATGGGTTCTTGTGAGCCACTACTCATGAAACATGGGTCAGTCAAACTCATTGACCCATGTTTCATGAGTAGTGGGTCACAAGAACCCATGTTTCATGAGTAGTGGCTATGAGAGATGGGTTCTTGTGAGCCACTACTCATGAAACATGGGTCAATGAGTTTGACTCAAAAACTACACAGTTGAACCGTGATAGCAATATCATATATTGTGTAAGCTTTGTTTTCATCAACATTTCAAATCATACTCAAAGATCCATCATCAAGATGAGAGAGTTGTAAAATGAAAATGAGTGAAATTGTAGACCAATAAAGGTTAAATAGAGTTAGAGAGAGAGTGGAAGGGGAAAGGATATCACATCGTTCAAGGAGGTGAGAAGAACCAAGGTCAAGGGATGATGAAATAAGAGGTGACAAAGAAGACACCTTTGTAGACCAAAATAGGTGAATCAAAGCTACCTAATTGACATTAAAGAGTATAATAACACTCTCCATACTTACTAACTTACCTATGGAAAATGAACTCTAACCAACAAAAATGTTATGTTTAGGTATCCCTTGCTTGGTCTAATCATAAATTCAATGTTGGCCATTCTTGTCATCCCGAGATGAATTGAAAACCACTCACCATCAAAGGAAATGTTAAAACTCACAAGAATGGACTCATAACCTAACAACTTCATTGTCAAGCATAAACAAACTTGCTACAAAACAACCAACTTATTATTACTACAATTTCATGTTAACATTATTCCTAGTATTGACACAAGGCTGAGATTGATGATTGTCATATACCTATGTTAAGGAGGGAGATTGTTGATTCTAGATTTATACTCTAGAAGAGCTCACCTATCAACATATTTATAATTTTTTTTAATAATTTACATGAAATATCCACCTTCAAGTGATACAATTGTCAACTTATTTATTTTTATTTTTTCAAAAAGATAACAATATATTAATTAGGAATGTAGCAAAAATCACATAAATATTTCTAAATAGCTGGTCGTAATAAACTTTTAATGTTAAACCCTTATTAAAATTATAATTTAATAATAAATTTATTTCAAACTCTTACTAATTAATTCTGAAAAACAAAACATATTATATAGACTACAGTCCAATGAATGATACACTCTATATCAAATTCATTCAAATTTCCATGCTTCCAAAACAACTATGTATTTTCAAACTGATAAATAGTAAATTTATAAAATTATAAATAATAAATTTATAAAATTAGAAACATGTATGAATTTCTGAATAAACTGTGTATACTTTTTGAATCAATTACTAACATTTCAAATTATACTCATCAATCTTTCATACACATTTATCTCCCTTAACTCGTACACATACACATGAACTCAGAGCTCATGCCTACTAAACCAGAAATGGTTAAGCAGTTCTCTTTCCCTCCAATATGACCGGTGTGCCTGATATGACTGACATGAGCTGTAAAATAATGAGACGACAGCTCAGATAGAGTTGGAATTGTGAAAAAGAAGTAGGTAAATTGATTGATTTATAGCAGAAACAAAACAGGTAAGCTGTGGACGCAGGGAAAACAAATTTGACAGAGTACATTAGTACTTGTATAAGGAGGCACATTTCCATATGGAGGATCTTCGTACAATACATTTGTTGTAAAAAATTAAAGCTCTCCCTCAACTACTACACACAGAAAATTACATCCTCATTAAAAAAGCTATAAGTAAATCTGAAGGACCAGATTGCAAATTTGACAGAGTACATTAGTACTTGTATAAGGAGGCACATTTCCATATGGAGGATCTTCGTACAATACATTTGTTGTAAAAAATTAAAGCTCTCCCTCTACTACTACACACAGAAAATTACATCCTCATTAAAAAAGCTATCAGTAAATCCAAAGGACCAGATTGTGTGTACTCAGCGGTTCGTTGGAAGGATTCATTAAATACGTGTTTCATGCCGTAAAACACCTTTCGATGGAACTGAATTTAAATGCTGTAATTATCTACGTTCGTTTCGTTGTACTCGTATCATTTAATGAATTCATCGGTTCGCTTGAACAATGCCAGTGTGAATAGAACACAGCACGGAGAGGAATAATACAGTTGGTTAATGTTATACCTAGGGGAAAAGTATATATTTCATTCTTTTATCATTTTATTTAACACTTATTTTGGGCTTTTTTAAGTTCCTGCGGACACGCAAGTGACTACCATGTAATTGCTAGATGCTCTAAAATATACAAACCAACAAAATACCTGCAATAATTAATAGGGGAAGAGCATCAATAGATAACATAGTTCTAATAACCGTCACTTTATTGTCATGTTGACCCCCCAATAACTGTCATAGTGAAAACGCCATTAATAAATTTATTTTGTACCAATAGCCAATCATTTTTTGTCATTAATTGGTCCATTTGTGCACAACTATTGGAACATTTGTCTCATTTGTGTACCACTATTGGAACATTTGTGCACCACTATTGGAACATTTGTCTCATTTGTGTACGACTATTGGAACATTTGTGCACCACTATTGGGACATTTGTCAACAAGTACTAGCGATTTTGAGTTGACGGTTACTGGAACATCTTTAGTTAGGTATCAGGGGACACTTTGAAATGTGTACTTTTTGACCTTTGTGCGCATAACTGATTCCACAACGTGCATCGTTACTACCCAGAAGCCAGATCAATAGCTATAAACAGTTAAGTCGCAAACGAAGACAACTAAAAAAAAAAATTAAAATCCGATGTACCGTTTAAGATCTGTGGATGCGCGGAGTTAGCTATGACAGCTACTGGTGCTCTTCCCCTAATGTTGACAGTATTATTGCAGGCTGAAGAATTTGGCTATCCCTTGGGGCACTGGCTAGGCAGCGGACAAAATGGCCCGCCCCATGCCCCTCATGCCATGACACCAATCAGCATGCCCTATGCACCTATAATCGTCCAATCAAACCGTACACGTCTTGCCACCATCAAGCTGCTCAGAGCCACCATGATCAACTTCTCAGCCCGAATGAATGACTTGCTATTAATCCTCAACGCACGGTTTACTAGACCTTTCTTTAATGCTCAACGTGCCTAAATTTCCCTCTCCAAATGGACTGGGAGCCGCAAAACATCCCCATTTTCTTCCACAGATTTTGGCAAACAAGTAGCTATGGAGATTCAGACAACACTATTGCTTGAGAAAACTGTATTTTGCTTTCAAATTGTTGTCTGAAATTCTAAGCTATTTAATTCGTCAAATATGAAATAAGTTGTTGAAAATGGAGCATGAAATGATTTTGAACGGGTCAAACTTAGCTTTATTAGGTATACCTAAAATTTAGAAAAAAAAATAAAATTTTAAATTAATATTTATAATTTATTATTAAAAAAGGAAGAATTTTAAAATCTGATTGGAAATATTTCTTATATTTCTAGTAAAATTGATAAAAAATTGATACCAACAGATTTTATGAAACATTTTGTTTTTTTTATTTAAATAAAAATATATTATAGATATGTTTTCCTAATTTGTTTCAAATTAATGGGGTCACCACCATCCCACCCAAGACAAACAAGAAATGTTACAGCTAATATTCATATTTAATTATTTATTGAATAAATTAAATTAATATTAAATTTATATGTATTCACAAATTCTTGGTTTCATAGATTTTTTATCAATTCACATTCATTCTTCTCCTGCATTCTCTAAACATCTTGATGATGGATCACACTATATCTTGGCATTCTCTAAACATCTTGATGTGATCCAAAATGTTGATGCAAATGAAGTCACACAATCAAATCCAGAAGCAACAATAGATTTTTAATTATTGTCAGATATATCTTATATAATAATTTTTGTACTTTTATTATTTGACTTTGGTTTAGACTTAATTTTTTAATGATTAATTGTTGTTTAAACTTATGTTAATGAATTTTAAATTACTAATCAATTATATTTTTAAATATTTGTAGGCAACTAAAAGCTATTTCCAAGTCAAACGTGGTGAAGCAAGGCCATCCCTACATATTGCACACCAAAAATCAAGTAAGTTTGTCCATGGTAGCTTTCTTCTTCAATCTTTGAAACGCATTAACTTTCATGTAATAACCCCATTTTCTTTGAATTTTTTTAAAAATGTTAAATTTTTTATGAGTTTAATGGTTTGGTTAATTTTTTAGTTTGATGTCTTATAAATTGTATGTTTTTAATTTGTCATTTAATCCAACTTACTCTTGTCTTCGAAGTGTCATATCATAACTTGATCACATCATTCTAGACATTTATATCATAGGTTTGATCACCATCCATATTGTTGCCATCTTTTTGTCCTATCAAAAGGGCATCATGTATTCATTGGCATCCATATCTTAAGATATAGACATCATAACATGTTATGTCTACATCCTTATACACTTTCATTATTATTCTTTTTGCAAATTAGGTTGAAACCTCCATAAACATTTATCTCCTAGGTATAGACCATCATAGTATCCATCTTAGGTCAAACCATCATATATCAACACATTTAATCGAAACCATTTACATGTAGACATGATCAAACATTATCCTTCATCTTTGATAGTCAAATTTAATTTTAAAAAAATGAAAAAAATGAAAAAAATGAAAAACCTAAAATAAAATAAGAAAAGTAGAGTCCATAGGTACATGCCACTCATTACTAAACCACACAAAAGGAAAAACATGAAACAAAATATCTTACATCCGCTTGTAACAAAATATCAAACAAACTTTTGAACCACAATATATGAAATTCTCTCTCTCTCTCTCTCTCTCTCTCTCTCTCTCTCTCTCTATATATATATATATATATATATATATATATATATATTCATTAAATCCTCAATAATATAGAATTTCATATAATGTGGTTCAAAGGTTTGTTTGATATTTTGTTACGATTGGATGTAAGATATTCAACATTAATAATGATATTTAATTTGTCATTTAATGCAACTCACTCTTGTTTTCGAAGTGTCATATCATAACTTGGTCACATCATTGTAGACATCCATATCATAGGTTTGATCAACATCTATATTGTTGCCATCTGTTTGTCCTATCAAAAGGGCATCATGTATTCATTGGCATCCATATCTTAGGATATAGATATCATAACATCTTATGTCTGCATCCTTATACACTTCAATTATTATTCTTTGTGCAACTTAGGTTGAAACATTCATAAACATTTATCTCCTAGGTTTAGACCAATCAGAGTATGCATCTTAGGTCAAACCATCGTTTATATCATATACATCCTTTATCCTAGACTTACACTATTCTCTATCCATACCATCCCCATTACATACATAGACTAATAACATCACATTTACATCCACACCATAACCTCATATTCTATATTATTGAGGATTTCATGATATTTCTATAATTTCAATATTAGTAAATTATTTTTTATGGTTTCTATTTCTATAATTTTTTGCAACGTGTCATTGAATTTCATTCTAATATTATTTTGATACTCAAAAGAAAGTGTGAACACTAAGGCAAAGAGAATTGTGTTATGGAGTGATAAGAAAAATCAATATAATTGTTCCAATATATATGAATAAGATAGAGGGTCACTAAAGTTATCTTAATATTATTCAGAATGGGTAAAAACAAAAACAACAAATGGAAATCACTTATCAAACTAGGTGTCCAAGATATTCCAAACTAAGGAAATCATTTCTCAAGTGATGACCTTGAATGGACACCTATTGGAGTTGGTGGTCAAATGGACTTATGTCTTGCAATCCCTCTTGAAAGGCTCCCTCACTTTGTCAAAGGAGAAGGTTTGTTGGATAGCATAGAGACAAACTTTGTACGCAAGAAGCATAGAGAGTCCAATTCGAATAATTATACTAGTCACACTACCAAGACATATTCAAGGTTTGCCTATATTTAGTATAATAATTGAACACGTGACAATTTATATTTTTTATTTATTATGTCAATTAATATATTATTTTTTTGTGAATTTATAAATAGTTATTGGTGTGCTTTTGGCCCTGAGGACAATAGAGAAAAAAATAGAAATAAGAAAAGGATACGGAAGTTCATCCAAAAAAGGGGTTGTTGGGCTCATTTTCTTGTCAGGGTTATGTATGGTAGACCATATGTTGCTATTATTACATACAATTAATTTACCCATTGTGATGCTAATGATGAATTTTTTCATGGAAAGGATGATCCTTCTAGTGATCCAAGAAGCAATTCCGCACCAAGATTATCAAATGAGTGTAAATTGTATATTGAAACCTTACTACTAATGGGTGTGGGGATTGACACAATATGTGACAACACTACTTAGATCATGGTTTGACTAAATTGATGAATAAGAGGGAAACATGTTTGTTGAGAAAAGATGTATTGAATGCATGGAAAAGAGTATGCTCCCTTCGATCTCAAAAAAATGAAGATGATACAAAAAGTGTAAGCTTGTGGCATACAAAGGAGAAAGATAATTTTTTTACTATAAAAGACCAAACAATGTGGAAAATATTCCATTTATCATGGGAATCCAAACACCATGGATGCGAGAAATGATAGTGAAACATTCACATAATTCGTCATTGCAATGGATTCCACATTCTCAACAAATAAATATGGTGTAAGTAAAATAATGTTGCTCATATTTATGTATCTTAAATTAATCTTTGATACTTCTTTTCTATGTATATTTCTTCATAGATATCTTTTATTTATTGATATAGTTTATTCATGTGCAGTATGAGTTATATACGTTGCTTGTATTCGATGAACAAGAGACCGACATACCTATTGCATGGGCCATATCCTCAAAAAATAAAGTTGATGATATAAATGAATGGCTTACAAAGGTTTATAGAAGAGGAAAACAATGTAAATAAGAGTGGCATGTCAATGCATTCATGACAAATGATGCTAGTGCTGAGATTGAGGCAATCAGGTTTTTATTGACTTTAAATTTTTTTTTTAATTTAAAATAACTTCAACCCATTTTAATTACTTAATATTTAGTTTGAATGTTACTTATGAACAATAAATTTTGTTTGAATGTTACTTATGAACTTTTATAATGTAACTTGTAGATTATCCTTTAATTGTCGGATACTTTTATGTATTTGGCATGTACGAAGGGCATGGTTGAAGAATGTGTATAGGTAAGTCAATCTTTAATTAAAATATGTCGAATATTACATAGTGCAAAATCATATCTAAGTGGTTTTTTTTATAATTTAGGTATGTCAACAATAAGGATATTACAACAAGTATGTTCAATAGATTGGGTGAAATAATGTACTCAAAGAGTGATGATGAAGGCATTATTACTCAGTTGATAAACAAATTCATGGAAGATTTCAAAGAAGAATTTTTTTTATTGATTACTTTCAAAAAACTTGGTGTCATGATGAGAGGCATATTGGTAAGCTCACCAAATTATTCATTATGGTTTCTATGTATTTACATCATTTAAGTTGATTTTACTTGACATCGTTATATTTGTATGTTTAGCAATGTGGGCTAAAAACTTTCGAAGCTTTCCTCATGCAAATCAAGAAACTAATGCTTCCATAGAATCGTACCACTTTCATATCAAGAGTCACCATTTAAGTGATTGTGCTAAGAAATGTACAAGGAGAATGGACTGACCTATCTATGTACTTCTTCATAGGGTAGAGCCCTTCTATAAAGATAAAAGATATTTTCAACTATCTGGGTTTCTAACAAACTTCAAAAAGGAACAATATTACATGACTACATTAGAAAGATGAAAAAAAAAACCAGATGCAAATTGTCATCCATACGATCTTCTCCATAACACATATAAGATAAGAAGCCAAACTGTTCCAACCAAATGGTATTTTGTAAGAAAATTTGGATTTGATTTTTATGTGTGTGATTGTGAGTGGGTGAAAAGAGGAAACATATGCAAACATGTGTTGAAGATTTTAGATCTTCTAAAGAGAAACAAAATAAATGAGCAAGATCAAGGTATTGGTAAAGACAATATCAACATTACTAGTACTTGTACATACATATCTTATCCAAATAGAATCTTGTCCCAATTTAAAACTCATTCAAACTAATAATTGATTAACTATGAAGTGGGTTCTATTTAAATCTTCATGGAACATAGAACTTCATATTGAAATATTCAAAGAATGAAGACTTCAAATATGCTAGTTTTTCATTTAAGGAACTCCATCTCCATTTTAGAAAAGAAAAAGCATCATTAAAATGAGATTATTGTTTATTTTAT
This sequence comes from Cryptomeria japonica, assembly GCF_030272615.1. Taxonomy (NCBI): domain Eukaryota; kingdom Viridiplantae; phylum Streptophyta; class Pinopsida; order Cupressales; family Cupressaceae; genus Cryptomeria; species Cryptomeria japonica. The sequence goes on along the minus strand of NC_081405.1, from coordinate 703,975,097 downwards.
CCTATAAAATTAACAATTCTATTCTTTATAAGTAGGGCAAGATGTTTCTCTTCTGGTATAACTAAGTTATCAATCATAAACATAAGTACAACAATAAATGAGAGAAAAAATAGTTAACTTATTCATGTATCAAACATCAATTTAATTTTATGAATAATATCACTTTTATTTTATAAAAAAATTCTATTTAATTTTTTTAAAATCATTAATTTAATTTAAAATTATAGTACATTAAAAATATAGTTGTTGAACAATATTATCTAAAATCAATTGATACAGAAAATATGTTAGAAAAATTAAAATATAAACATGGAAAAAATAATGATATATAATCATTAAAATAGTAAAAACTTTCATATTGCCTAATAAAATTTAGAATTTTAAAATTGTCTACCAAGATAACATAAAGTAAAAAAAAACTAAAACCTATTTAAATAAATTCAAACTAAAGTGAAAAAATATTTTTACATACAACAACAATTGTTATTAATTTATTTCCATTAAAAAAGAAACATGTTTGAATTAATATATTTATTTTGATAATATTTTTTTGTTTAAATCAACATACAATTTCTTAAAAAATAATTCAATTGATTAAAATAATCCAAAAACATGGAAACAAAATCTTTTTAAAAAATTATTTAAAACAAATTAAAAACATTTTATTTTTATTAATAGCAGGTAATTCGTTCAGCTAATCTATTTGTTAAAACTTTCTGAACTAAGCAACCATTTTTCATCGATCGGCTCTATCTTCTGGTTGTCTGAGTCTCCATTGCTGCTTGTTTGCCAAAATCTGTGGAAGAAAATGGGGATTTTTTGCCGCTCCCAGTCCATTTGGAGAGGGAAATTTAGGCGCGTTGAGCATTAAAGAAAGGGCAGGTAAACCGCGCGCGCGTTGAGGATTAATAGCAGGTCATTCATTCGGGCTGACAAGTTGATCGTGGTGGCTCTGAGTAGCTCGATGGCGGCAGGATGTGTACGGTTTGATTGGACGGTTATAGATGCATAGGTCATGCTGATTGGCGTCATGGCATGGGGCGGGCCATTTTCTCCGCTGCCTAGCCAGTGCCCCAAGGTATAGCCAAATTCTTCAGCCTGCAATAATACTGTCAACATTATTAATTATTGCAGGTATTTTGTTGGTTTGTATATTTTAGAGCATCTAGCAATTACATGGTAGTCAATTCATTTGTAACATTGAAAGCAAACATTAAGTACAAAACTAACGAAATGGCATTATTTGCTGCACTATCACTGAAATTCTGAATCTATGAAACTTCTTCAACGTATTGATCTTACTTCCATGAATTACTAATTAGTGAAGGTTGTTAAACCATATGTTTAGATGGTAATCTACAAATTTCATTCTATACTATTGACTATTAAGATATAGGAAAAAATAATAAAAAAAAAATTGTAAGAGTTTTCAAGTCCCGCCACAAAGCCTACGAAACTTTCTTTGATTTCCATAATACATCAAGGTATACCATACGAATCTTAAGTTTTGAATCTCTTCATTTAGGCTGTAATATTGGATCCAGCATGGCCAGAGTCCAAAGAAAATAAAACCGATTGTTATTTTCTACAAGGTTAAGTTTAATACATCTAGGACTAATCACAAGTGTTGCGTTTAGGGATTTGGCAACATCTTACTCGTAATCATGTCCAGAATTAATCTTTCATATTTAATCTACTTTCATAAGCACTGTCATGAGCAGCAATTTGAGCACAAAGATTTGGGCTAGGGATTCCGTAAATAGGCACAGTATATATTGATAGTTTGAGAATACGGGTAACAGAAAATGCCTTGGGCTGTCATTACTACAGAAGCCGCTATAACAAGAAATCCTAGAAACTCTAAACTCACAGAAGGTGATGTGTTAGTGGCACCATACATTTTTGTCCTTTGAAAGATATCACTTGTTAAGGCTATTCATGCTATGCCTACAGGTGTGCTATATAAAAGTATGCAGATAATAAAAGGTAGAAACAAAATAATCCAGTGGTAACCATAAGCCCTAGAACAATCCTGAGGGAATAGAGACAACCTGACACATTAGCAGCTACCAAAAAATTGCAGTGCATGAAATCCTTTAACGCAGAAACCCAGAGTAGAATACAAATTTTAAAGCAATCAAATTTTGTTGGAGCCTACTATCATCTTACTTAGGGCACCATACTTCATGTCTGTTCATTTAACAGAATCTCATTGACTCTCATAGTCATGTAAATAAATTTTCTTCTGCAATAGTGGCGTGCAATAGTGGCGTGATAGTGTTAATCAATCGCAACAATTTAGATACGTCGATCATTCAATTGTAACCTCTATAATCCACTATTTATACTATTTGACTCATTTGACTCATGTCTCTTTCTTTAAAGAGAATACCATAGAATTGGCATTCAACATAAAGTAATCTCAGGAAGTTTGCCGCAAACAAACTGATATCATTGAAATTTTGATTATTCTAAAAAAATTTAAGAATTTTGCCCTTTGATTTTTTTTTAATAAATTCTAAGACAAGTTCAGTCAAAACAAATAAATTGTCGACTTCAATCAGATTTATCTTTAGGGACTGAATTTTAACATTACAGCACTAGCATTATTATAGATTTGCATGTTATCTAGAAAAAATATTTAGCATTACAAGATTGTTATTGAGATAGATTCACGTATTTAAGGAAAACAGTCAGGATTATTGCACTTTTGGCAAACCCTCATCACTGCTAGAAATGTTTGAGAAAAGAATCGGACCCAGAAAAAAACACAAAACGACCCTCGGTCCCATCTTTAATTCCTACCCTGTAGAAGAAAAATTGGTGAGGTGATATCTATTAAGAAAAACCAAATGTCCCACTTTAGCAATAATTATCAGACAGAATTGTTAAAGATCTGAATTTGTTCAGAGACGTGCATAAAACTTACACCAATTGCATTGATTAGTGAAAATAAGCTCAAACTAAATGAAGAGTCTTCTTCTCAGTATGTGTTTTTTTTTCTAGCAAGTGCTTTTTTCCTACTTAAGTGACATGTCCGATTGCATGTAGATCTTGGACTTTCCCTCTTCTGCACGCACGTAACTGTGTGTTGTGACACGCGTTAATGGAGTGTCAAACAGATCCATTTTATTTCATTCAATACCTTCGGTGCAGCCCTCTGTAGTCTTTAACATATGGCAGCTTGTTTCTTCAAGCTATTTTTTATGATATTTAATAACATTAATTTCAAAACATACGACCATAAATATAATTGTAACTTCTAATTGTTATGTGAGAGGCATCTACAATGACATCAAAATGATGTAAACAAAAATACAATTTTGAAACAATTTGACATGTAAATGACGGGTAAATGTATGAAATATGCCTATCTTTTGGTTTTTGTGAAAGTTTTATTACTCCATGAAATATGTCATCTATTTTATTACTCCAAATAAAATAGAACCCTCCCACTTGCTTCCAATTATATGAAACCATTACATTCAAATGACAGAGGAAGAGTGACATAATATTTAAAAAGGAACAATCAATAAAATCAAGTAGTGTTGAGAGGTTAGTGGAGGAGTGGGCTTGGCATTGTGAATATTTAATTATTCTAAATTCCAGGTTCATGTTGTCATCTTATATAAATCGTCAGATTCCCTTGTATTATTAGTTTGCAATTGTATGTTGTAAGTTTTTGTAAAATATTTAAGATAACTTCCAAACATACACTGTCATTTGATATTTATATTCTTGAAATTAATTATTATTTCTATTAGGTAATCGTTTAGATAAATAAAACATTTTTGTTTAATAGATTATTGGCTTAAGAATTAAAGATATGATTAAATGTTTATTAATTTTATTTCAAAATGAAGTTTGATAAATTGGTATCATAGAAATAGTACTCATAACATCTAAAATAATAACAAAAATGGAAGAGTGCACACGGATTGTTTGTTCTTCTATTTTTAAAATAACAAACTTAATAAAATACTTTTTTTCCTATTGAAAATGCTACACAATTTTTTTTTTAGGAAAAAAATTGGTTGTTCTCTTTGAAACCCTTCTGACAAGCATTTATGCAAAATGTGGATGAAGAGAACATAGTCATTACTTTTCTAGTAAACAGAAAGACTCATACAAGAGTACACAATAATTTTTTTTAAACATTTTAATTGGCAAATAAGTATTCTTTATGATTTTTAATTCAATTGAATTAATTTTTATTAGTACAATAATTACTATTATTCTAAAAAATTTCAATAAAAATAAGAGAGTTTAATGAGTATGTACATTTATGAAAATATTAAAGATAAAAAAAATTATTGTGAGTTATTAGCAATGACTATATTATATGTTGTTTTTTTCTTGATTAGATTGTGTTCAACTTTTTTGGATCCAAACTCAACAACATATAATATCATGGATTTTGGCCTTTTCATTCCTAGTAAGAACGGATGTGAGTTTAACATGTTGCTTTGTCCAACAAATTTCTTTTATTCTATTTCAATTGTCTAAGCTCAAATCAACTAATAGAAGATAGGCATTACTTGGAGGAAAACAACAAAAATATCATTCATTGTTCTCATTTATTTAATTAGTTATTGTTATTGAATTGTTCATCTTTTGTAGTGAACAAAAATAAAAACTACTAGTTGCAAGCCAATGAAAGAGTTCAAATAAGAACCACTATTATTGAATTTTTCACCAATGATAAACATGGTACAATTATTTAATCAACTTTTCCCTAGTCTTGCTATGGTATTGAATTCCTCTTTTATGTTCCATGTTGTTGATAGCTTCCTACATAACAAAAAGATTATTTTTATAGTTATAAAAGCAATGTAAAGTACTTAGTCAAACATTAAAATTAATGCACGTATAAAATATCAAAATTATATCATTGACACTTTAATCATTTAGATACAATTCAATGCTTAGGATTTTTTTGTTGATATGTTTTAATTGAGTGTACGTATTTATTAAAGTGCATCGATAACAAGTATTGAAGACTACATTGCCATTGATTATAAACATGTTTATAAATTATCATTTTTCTTATTAGTTAAATTCTAGTACTTTGTTTCTCATCAAATTGATTAAAGTACAAATGAAATCATTTTCCTATTTGATATGTGCATGATTTTTCATGTTCATCTAAGTCAAACATAAATTATTGTTTTTTAATGTTAAAAAAGCTTTATTTTTATAAGAATTAAATAAGCATAATAGACATAATCTTGATGGTTAATTAATGAGATTTACAAAGACATTTTTTGATCTATGACACCCAATGTCTATAATATAAATAAACATAAGGACATTATCTTCTTAGGAATATTTAACTTGTTCCAATACTATTTTAGACCTTTCAACATGTTCTACAATTCAATCTATTATTCATGGTTTGTAGGGAATAGGAAGGAATTCTTCATATTGTAACTAGCAAGTATAGTCAATTACAACTTTATCCTTTGTAATAGAGAAGCTATAAATAATTACAAACAATTCAATAATTCAAGTTAGATAGGTAACTAAATAGAGCACAATTCAAAGGTGTCTTTTTTATTTCAAGCCATCATAATCAATACCTTTATTTATTTCGTTAAGGCAAGCAATAATTTTGAATATGTCCCGGGGGGATTTAATATTCTACAACTTAATAGCAATTTATGTTGATTATGAAACATTAAACCTTTATGTTTTTTCTCTTTTAGACCAATAGTATTTTGTTGGTCTCAATGCTATTTACTTTTTGCTAACTATGTATTGTGTAATTTTACCATTTACTATTATTTTATATATCCATGCTCTCAAAAGGAACTTTTTCATGTTGTATAACAAAGCGATTTAGTTATCTAGGTTTAGGTTCTCTAGTCAGCCATGTACTCAACTTCTATGCCAACTCATTTATGCTTGTTTACCAAAGTTTATTTATTAATCTTTAAGCCTCCCAATTTATTCCTCTGGCCTCTACAGATTGAAAAGTAATCCCCATTCATACAATAAAGAAAATGTTACACAATATATCAATTTCATAGTCTTCTTTGCAATCTAAAACATCCCTGAATCTCACCATCAGCAGGAACTTGACGTATTGTGACTCTTGTTTAAATACAAAAAGCTTTGACATCTAATTTTAATTAATTTTATTCATAATCTAGCATAAAATTGGAATAGTTTTTCTATTAACTTATCTTAATCTCCAATGCTTTAGATCAAATCTCACTACAGATATATTAATGCATTTTGGACTAGATTACATTTATGATTTCTTTAACTGAACTCAAATGCATCTCTAATCATGTCATCCCATTTCAAATTACTTATTCCAACTTTCCAAGCCAACCCTCTTGTAAAATGTAACTATTTCCCATCGGCTTATACCCCTAAGAGTTTGAATTAAGCATTTTGGGATATGTATTTATATACAATCTCTAAGAAATAATACATGATATCTAATGATTAATCAATATTTAAAAAAAATTAAATTAGAACATTTGAGCTATAAATTCACTACATTTAAACATTAATATGCACTAAATCATTCAAGTTTTCCTTTTGTGTCTTTAATGTTGTAAAATTGACACGTCGTTACTTAGAGAGAAGAAAGTTTCATAATTCATCTTTCTCATAGAAAACATCCATATGTGCTTCTTAATGCTACATAGTATTCAAAAATGTGAGTGATCAAAGTTAATTTATGACCTTTGTAGAATTTGTTAGAGGGAAAAAATATTTCACAAACTTCATGAGCATTATGTTATCTTAGATAGTTCTAATGTCACAAAAGACATGAGTCACAACTTGTCAAATGCACTTATAGTTTTACAATATCAAATCTCAACATTGATTACACTATAAACCATTGAATATTTCACATCAAGAACTCTAAGTGGACAAGGAGAAAGCAATTTCCTAATTGTTGAATGTATCATTCACATATTAGTATTATTCAAGGTAAAGTTATTACTACACTAAAAGTAATGAATTTTTTAGGGTAAAAGTATAAAACCATGTTATACTCACAACAAATCAAATAGTTTTGGGTAAAATTATTTTTCTTAGAAACTAGGGGAGAGAACCTTATAGTTGTGCACCTTAACTTCGTGCTTCTCAAAATCCTATGTGGAAATTTCAAATCACTCCCAATGTTTTTTACAACAACTTACTTGGCATGTCTCCTTCTTATAACTAAGGTTTCAAGGCCACTTCATCAAATATGATGCCACATCAACATGCTTTTTGCCAAGGTGTCCAAAATAGCCCAAAAAAAGTGAGACCAATAGGTATGCAAAAGGTGCCCCAATACTTGTGCAGCTGATGTGGCATCACATGATTGGTTACTTTTCACAATAAATGGTATATTTCATTCAATTATTGGCCTAGCTAATAAAAAGAAGTTCAAAAACATTTGGATAGAGGGAGATTCAAAAAATATTATTGAATGACTTCTAGGCAACTCCCCCCCTTCATGGACTATGAAAAGTTGGATAAATGATGCTAAATCCATTCTTTCCAACTTTAAAAATGTTAAGATCTCCCATATATTTAGGGAAGCCAACCAAGTGGCCAATTTTTTCACCAATGAGGGGGTCAAGCTTAATGGGCGATGTATGTAGCAAACCTACAATGAGTTGAGTGCTGATGTCAGAGCCTTAATTGGCTATGATATCACTTATGGGAAAACTACCTCTCTTAATAATGATTGATAGAAGAAGGACTTGGTACGACGACACTAGTTGTCATGATAGAGGTGCATTAATTACACCTAAAGGTGATAAGGACTGGCACATTTTTTCGGTGTTTTGGCTCTTTTGTTGGCTCTTATTTCTAGTCATTTAGATAGTGATTTTCAGAAAAAAGGCTTCTGTTGATATGGGGGAAGTAGGTAACAAGTTGAGCCCACTACATGCGACAGGAGAAAGGTTAAGCTTGAAGTCTAGGGGTGCATTAACAGGGGCAAGCTACTTTCCTTCATTGATAAGCTCCATGGTCCTGACCTGGAAATCACTAAGTATTCACCAAAAAAATCGAAAGAAGGAGATTGTTTTATCTAGCAGAAGGGTTAAGGTCGATGCGAATTTGATAGGGGAGATTACTGGGCTTTCAACTGAGGGGGTTAAATTTTTCAGATGAAGCGGTCCAAAAATTCTCTTAAATTAATGAGGAGAGGGAGACTCTGGTTAAAGTCTCCAACGATTATTTTTAAGCTGGTTTGATTAAGACCATATAAAGGGAGGTACTCAAAATTGTTATGGAGTACATCACTCTTCATGGTAGATTCACTAGAGTTTATGGGTATCACTTTTCTCTCTTGAATCACTTTTTTTATAAGGTGAGGGTTTCCTTTCCCCATTATCTACTCTATTCTTTGAATCATAGCATTAAGGAGCATAGGAAGAACCTCGTCATGCATGTAGGTCTCATTAGGCTAATTCATGATTACTTTAGCAAAATGCATGCTCCCTCTAATCCCACCTCAGCCTCGACCTCTAATGGGTATTATACAAATGTTAGTTTATCTGAGGATTTTGAAAATTCAGAATCTGACTGGGAAGAGGAAGAGATTCTTTCTTTGAAGAATGTGTCCAAAAAAATGAAACAGAGAAAACCCTTGGGTAAGAAAGAAGTCACGATTAAAACCCCCAAAGGCATCCCTCAAGATGAAAAGAATAGGAAGAAGGACACCTCTGTGGAAAAATGGTATCATACTCAGAAGACTCCCTGAATGATAACACTAAAGCCCCTAAAGCTATGGAGGGTTCCTATACTTCACACCCGAACACAGATAGGGAGAATCATCCAAGATTTCCTGGTTTTCTTAAACATGAAGATCATTATTTTAAATCTAATAAAGAGTTTCCAAATGACATTTTGGCTATTGCTAGAAATGAGGTTGTTGATTATTTTCATCTGATAAAATGGGGTTTTTCACGAGATCAAGGAATCAAGTATAAAGAATAGGGCAGTTTCTAGTAAGCTTGATGATATGAAAACAAAAGGCAATTCCCAGAATGAAGGCTTTTTATGGACTAAGGAGGAGAAGAATTTGATGGTAGAATGTCTCCAAAAAATAATAGAGCTTATGGAAAAAATCAAAAAAGAAAATGAGAAAAATATAAAGCATGTTGAAGGAGAGATGAAAAAAATCAAGGGTACAATGAACAAAATCATGGAATATAGCCATAGAGTTGTTAAACAAACTGCTTCTACTCTGAGCATAATTGTGGAAAAACTTGAAAAAACCCAACAAGGGGTTCTATTTGTTGACCTGGAAGTGGATGAAGAAAAGAATACAAAGGAAGACTTTGGACCTTCAAAGAGGATGAGAGTGAATTTGAAGAGGAAAGTTGAAGCTTCGTCGTTGGACATATAGGATCTGTAGAAGGTTGCTCAAGACATGCGCACCCTTGAGGTTGAGGTTATTGAAATAATTAAAACTTTAGGTTAGCCTAGTTGGTGTTTTGTGCTGGCTTTCGATTTGTTTTTGTTTTCTTTTTGTTTTTTGTACATGTCATCTTTCTCATTAGTGAACTCTTAATATTTTAATTTTACTTGCTTGTAAACTCTGTGGTTTTGGGTCCCTATAAAACCCATTTTGTTCTCAATCAAAAACAAGATTAAAGTCACAACTATTGGTGCAATGTTGTACAAAAGTTGAACATTAAATCACTAAGTATGGGGGTATTAAAACAACAACTTCTATCACAAAAAAATGGAACACGCTCAAGTACTGGGTCCTTTCCCCTGCTTGGTTTCAATATATTCTCGCTAAATTTCATACTTAATGTGAAAGCCACCAAGCTATAGAAAGTAGGGGAGAGGACCTAGTACCTGAGCATGTTCCAATGGTTGTGATAGGAGTTGTTTATTTAATACCCACACTTGCATGAATAAAACCGTGACTTTAAAGTTTCTATTCCTGATGATGACTACCCCTAATTGAATGAAATGTATCACTTAGTTTTAAAAAGCAACCAATCATGTGATGCCATAATAGTTGCACTACTATGGGGGTCCCTTTCACATGACCATTGGTCTTACCTTTTTATGGGGTTGTTTGGGACACAAAGCATGTTGATGTGACATCATATTTGATGATGTGGCCTTGAAACCTTAGTTATAAGTAGGGGGATTGCCAAGTAAGCTACAGTAAAAAATTGGGAGTGATTAAAAATTTTCACATTAGATGTTGAGAAGCACAAAGTTAGGGTGCTCAATTAATAGCTCCTCTCCCCTACCACACAACAATGGTCACCAAGATTGTAAGGCTTGGTTGGTCTTATCATGTAAAATAGGCAAGGGATTGTCTATGTTCCTTTTTTTATGGTCTTTGCTTAATTGTGACATGACTTCTCTTTTATTTTCTGAAATTTTTAGTATCATCTCACACTGATTATGGAAAATTGTTAGTAGCCAGTGCAATAGTTTTTAAAGTTTATCAGTTTTATATTTTATTATTTTATTTGGAAGTATTGTATATTATACTATTTTATTTGGAAATTTTGGACCATGTCACATTATAAGTACAAGTAAATTTATTTTTTTGAAATTTATTTTTTTGATGTAACCAACCCACCAAACAAATTAATAAGTATATGTAAACACTATGTTTCCTATAGTTAAGAACTATTTATTTTTGAAGAGTTTACAAAGCTACAATGACTCAAAAATTATCAAACTCTAGTTTCCCTTACAAAATTTTGAAGCCTCATATTTTATATTTTTTATTCTTCCTAGAAAATTATTGGTGGTGAAGAGTTAGCACAAGCATGTTGTGTGGCTAGTAATGAGTATAAAAAGTACCACACAATAGTCATCGACAACAATGTAAGGAAGTTACTATCCAACCACCTAAATAAGAATCAATATATTACTAAAAAATATGTATTTATACACTTAAATAATGTGTGGGGCACTATTTAAGTGGTTGGATAAACTTTGCTAGAATGTAAGGTTAGAAGATGAAATTTTGCATGCCCCTAACAAAGTTTATAGCTAAGGATAATTTCTTTTTGTAAGGGTTTGTTCAAAATATCAACAACTAGATCAATAATTGAACAATAGTGTATACCAATGATCTCTCCATGGATACAATCCTATTTGTAGTACATATGGACCTCAATGTGCTTGGCCCACTAATGATGGACTAAATTTATTAAGATTTCAATAGCAATATAATTGTTATAAAATATGACAAGTATGGTCATTTATACAAAATGCTAAATTTAGCGAGAATATTTTGAAGGAAAATATAGTTTCAATACCAGTGGTATTTACACTAAAGATGAAATTTATCAAGAATATTTTACACATTATCTAGCATAAACATAGAATTTTCCTTCTATTATCCTATCTCAATCTCCAATGCTTTTGAGTAAATTTCAATATATTTGTTCATGCATTTTGGACTAGATTACATTTGCGATTTCTTCATTTAAACTCAAATGCACTTGTTATCATGACATCCCATTTCAAATGACTTTTTCTGCCTTTCCAAGCCAACCCTTTTATAAAATATAACTATTTCCCATTAGCTTATGTCCCTAATAGTTGAATTGAGTGTCTTAAGATATGATTTATAGGCAATCTCTAAGACATAATATAGTTATCAAAAGGTAAAAACATTTTAGATTAAAAAGTATTTAAATTAGAGCATTTTAGATACAAATGCACTACATATAATACATTTATATGCATTAAACCCTTTAAGTTTTTCTTGTGTCTTTAATCTTTTAAAATTAAAAAGTTTAACTCACACTGAAGAATGTTTCACAATTTCTCATAGAAAATATACAAATGTGTTTCTTAGTGCCATATTATGCTAAAAACATGAATGATCAAAGATTATTGATTACTAAAGTAGATTTTGCTAAAGGGAGGAAGTAGTCCATAAGTTCAATGAGAATGATCTTATCTAGATAGTTTTAATGCCACTAAGTACATGAAACACAACTTGACAAATGCAATTACAGTTTTGGAATGTCAAATCTTGACATTAAATATATTATACACCAACGAATATTTCACCTCAAGGACAAAGAAGTAAAGCAATTTTTAAACCTATTATTGAATGTATCATTCATATTTATTATTATTGTAGAGAATTATTATTAATGAGCTAAATTAAGGGCTTTTTAAGAATAAAAGTATAAAACTATCTTACACTTTCAACCAACAAAATATAGTTTTGGGTGAAATCATTTTTCTGATAACTACTTGGCTTCAAAATATTCTTGTTGAATTTAGTATTTAGTGTAAATATCACCACTAAAAGTATCCGTCTTCAAAATATTTTCATTGAGTTGATTATTTAGTTTAAATTATTATGAGTTATATTTATTTAGGTTAAATTGTATTTATATTCAACTTACACTTTTTTGAACTTAATTTTCATGGATGGCCAACATTGGAGGCAAATTCCTGCAATTTGTATTCCTCGCATTTATTTTTTGAGACTTGGGTCTAATTTTCCTAGGTGGAGGCACCTAACATCTTAGTCCTAGCAAATTGAGCCATGAAAAATGTCATGAATAATGGAATGCACCAATTTTATATAAACGATCCCAAAATTAAGCACAATTAGGAACAATAGTCAAAATGGTACCAAACCTAGAGTAAAAATTTTAAGGGATACAATTTATGACAACACATTGTCAATGCATAGAGCATTATCCTCAATCATGCTAGATGAAGTGATTCTAACTTCTTCTAGGGAAACGTTTTTTTATCAAACATTTATTTTCCTCCTCACTAATCTTAGAAGGAATATTTTTAAGAAAGAAAATTTGTTTTTATTCTTGATCCATAACTTCTTTAACAAGTATTTGCCAATAAGAAATTAAAGATCCTAAATTAAAATTAGATTATCAAAAATTTTCCCTCCAATTTTTAACTTTGAAATGAAATTCTTTTATTTTATCATATTAAAAATAATATATAAAATGCTTATGTTTTGATTCCCTTCGTAAAACCATTCTAATACAAATTTTTATTTTCTAGATATTTTTCACATGTATAAATATTCTTAAATTGTGGCAAACTCTTTCCCCTTTCTTTTCCAAGAATCAAATACCTACATTCATAATATATAGTTTATATTTTAGTCATTCTACTTTAAAAAAAAAAAATGATTTCAGAACACCAATGTATTTTAATCTATAGGGAAAAATACTGCACCTATACGTAAACAATTTCAGCCTTATGTTTGTTGATTGTCCTGTTTCTTGCCTTCGATCGGTCTTTGGTCTTTGGTGTTGTCAGGGCTTGATATCCAAGCCTATTTTTTGATTTTTTGGTTCAATTTTGTAACAAGTTGGGGCCCTTCACCATGTAATCTAATAAAACAATATGTTGGTATTTATGTTGCGGCATCGAGTAAATATACTTTGACCTTGATCAACCATCAAAGAATGTGTCACTCTTGTAAGTCTCATTTATAATTATGTGCATCAAGTAAGCTTCTATTGAAATGTGTTCTTTGCCTCATACGCGCTAACTAAGTTGTTGATGACTGCCAAAGGAGGTATGAATCCCTTCTCTCTAATGGGAACCAAGCTTCCATTTCTAAAATGTGAGTTGGCTATGCCTATGTTTGAGAGTAGGTGCAAATACTAAGATTGACATATTTCCCTTTTTCATTACATGATGAAGTGCTCCATTAAACTTCTATTCAAATGTGTTCTTTGCCTCATGCATTTGAGGCTTTCCTTCTTGGTACTAAATCATGGGGTAAGAAATTATAATTATATTGCAAACATGAATATTAAAGGTTCTCTTAGCTTCTCTTAGCATCTAGGATTGTAATCTTTCGCCGACCTCGTAAATGTTGACCAATATATTGTTGTCATGGAGTTTTATGAATTGTATAGTATAGATGAGTTGAATTCTTAAGCACATTACTTTGTCTTTGCATAGTTGCCATAGAATTTTATATAGGCAATTTGATTCCTATTTTTCCAACATTGATGGTAGTATGCTCATACTCAACTATAGGAGATTTTTTATAATGTGTTTAAGAAATCTCCTTTCAAAATAAAAAGTGTGAAATCCTTAAAAACATATACATTTGACAAAGAGAAGAAATGCCAATTAATTTGTTTATGATCATTATTATATATATAAAATAATAAACTCATACATACATAGTGCCTAACTAACAATAAGAAAACCATTCCGATATTCAAATATTCAAACATTAGCAACTACTTCATGATCATGACAGATATTTTTTCCCACTATGAATCATGCGCTTCAAAATAATTATCCAAAAATATTGATGGCTTTGGTATGTATATTGCTTCGACCTGAGTAAGCAATTTAACAAAATGAGGCTCTTTTTAAGTCTCATCTAAGAGAAAACCTCCCCATCATCATAACAGAATGCTCTGCATTTTAATCTAGCTACTACATATGTTTTGACCTATACTCTATATTTTAATTTAGCAATTAGATAACTATAATTGCTTACAGGATAATTTGGAAAAGCTGTCCTCTGATAGAAGAACTACTTACTACCTTAACGAAAACACTTTAAAAAGGTATCCTAACAATCTAATACACTTTTAATTAGCTGTCAAGCAGTTCAAAAGAGACATTCAGGCATCATCTGACGGAATATTAGCGGACAACTTCATTCTGCAAGTGTAATTTGTAGAGTGGTGGATAGCCGCTTCTGACATAGGCGTTGATCGACTCTACGAACCGGCGGACACACACAGTATTAGAATTGCGGTCACAAGATTTCAATGAACCTGACTTGAGCTCTGCCATGTAAGCAGCAAATATGAATAGTTTTATGGCCTCCTCTGTGTTACAATCGATATCTACTGATGCAGTATGAATATCAACTGCCATTAAAGATTTGTTTGCCTTGCAATCAGATGTTAAGACTTTTGTTTCCTTCGTGCTACAATCTCCATGACAACATACGATATAAGTATCATCTTCTTTTAACGACTACCTAACCTCCTTTGATGCAACTTGACCGGCTTTTAACAAGCATTTCTCAGCATTGTGGAAGATCCACTCAATATAAACTGAGTCACAGGTTGAATCAGATTTTGAGTCACATTTGAACAAAAATGGGCTATCTCTAGAGCAAATCTCATCTACCAAACGTTCAGCGAATATTATAGGCCCAGCCAAAGATAGAGAGTAAAACTTTGCACCTCCAGCAACAAGCATGGATATGTTGCCCCTGACAGTCTTTGATTGCAAGTCATTAGTGGGCTTCAAAAGATCCACCCAGCTCCTCCAATAGTACACCCGCCTTCTCATTTGCAAAGGCAGTAGGTCACACACCCACTGTATTGTTCCTCTCCGTGGCATTTTGTTGGCATTCGTGTCAAAAGTGTGTTGTAGTGACTATATGTTTAAAGTGACAGATAACATGTTGTTAAGTCACTTAATATGACTTATATGTTCACATTGATGTTTAAAAAGTAACTTGGCCTTATGATGTTCTCTAGGGACCAAGTTGTGTTTTTGGCCCTCCCCACGGCGACGGTGAAACTATTACATGACAAATACTTTGCATTATATTATATCTGTCAGTGGTTTTAGGGCTTCTTGAATATAACGATGCATATTTGCTAAAGTGCTCATATTTTATTCATTCTTTCAGTGCTTGGTCTTCACATTTGGGGTTTTCATTCTGCATGAAAAACGTAGGCAATTGCAACGGTTTACTTGTGCAGATTTAATGGCAGTTAATCTCAGTTTGATGGCATGTTTTTTGACATCTTTCTTCCAAATCTCCAGGTGTATCTATTCTTTCTTCTTCTGTTATTTGATGGTCCTTATCATAAATTGTTTAAGAAAAAAACTACAGTGATTAAGGAACGATTCAGTATGTTTATCATTTGTTATTAAAAAAAACCCAGTTGACATTCGTTGTAAATTTGGTTTTTGGGTTCTTGCATTTAGTCATTGACCATTTGATGTTAAGTAAAATAAAGATAAATGGTTTTGTGTATACGACAGTTTTAGGAGACTTTCTTTGCAGTTTGTTACTACAACTATATGTTTGAGAAAAGAATGACGGTTTTATGTTCTTATATGATTTCAGTTGCAGCAGTATTTGGTAATAGTTACAGTTATCAGTTCCTTAAATACAGTTGATGCAGGAAACAAAAGAATGTATCTTCTTCAATGAAACCTATTTAACCATGAAGAGGTTTTCGTCTTGATGAGAAGAAAAAAGAGTTATATTTATATGAGCATATCTTTTACTCAGTTGGCTGTAACACATTTGTATAAAGTTTGTGCATAATGATATTGTGTATGTGAACAATTTTTGTTGTTCTCTACATATTATTATGATGTATAATCTTTCTTGCTATATTTGGCATTTTTAGATCAGTTGCTTCAAACTCTTATGAGTTTAGAAGAAGTTATGAAATGAAACAGAGCTAAATCTCTGTATGTATTGGAACTACTTTGAGAATATTGTTTAAGCCAGTGAGGCATGTACAAAAGTCTACCAGTGAGGTAGCATTGTCAGTAAGACATTCATTTCAGTCAGTGAGACATTTGTACAGAGCATTTTTAATAAGCCAGTGAGGCATTTAGCGAGTGGTTTTTTACCCTAGAGGGTTTCCACTCAGGACAACTTTTTGTTCTCAATCTATGTGTGTGCTTTACAGTTTATATTGACAGATTGTTATTAAAGTAATTTGCATTTAAGTTCTTTTGAATTTTATTTTTCATAAGCACTGATTCACGCTCCCCTCTCAGTGCTTATTGTACTCCTACAATTGGTATCAAAGCCAAACTCTTGCTAAGGGATTTCCTGGTAGGAGTACTTCTATGGCAAATCAAGAAGGTCTGTCCACAACTAGGGCACCTTTGTTTGATGGCACTGGTTATGCTTTCTAAAAATTTAGAATGCAAAGGCATATTACCTCTTTAGGCTATGACGTGTGGGCTGCAGTTGAAACTGCCTATACCTTTGCTACTTCCCCAAAAACCTCTGACAAGAAAAAGGCTTATGAATGTGATGCTAAGGCATCAAATGCTATATGTTGTGGTCTGTCAAATGATGTGTTAGTTAAAGTTATGGATTGCAAAAATGCAAAAGCCATATGGGATAAACTATCTAGTATTTATAAAGGTGATGATAAAGTTAAAGAAGCAAAACTGCAGACCTTTAGGGCTAGATTTGAAAGTTTGAAAATGACTAAAGATGAGAAAATAGCTGATTTTTTTCTTAGGATTTCAGAAATTGTAAATTCAATAAGAGGTCTTGGTGAAACTCTGGAGGAAAAGGTTGTTGTTAAAAAGGTTTTAAGGTCTTTGACACCGAAGTATGATTCCAAAGTCTCAGCTCTAGAAGAAAGAGACTTAAATAAACTTACTATAGATGAAATGCATGGTGTTTTAACTGCTTATGAAATGAGAATAAGTGAAGACATTCAACCTAGTAAAGAAACTGCATTCAAAACTCATAAAAAAGATAATGATTCAGAGTTAGATAAACCTGATGATGAGACAGTCTTTATTAGTAGACTTAAAAGAGGGTCAAGTAGATATAGAGGAAAACTGCCTTTCAAATGTTTTAACTGTGGTAAAATTGGCCACTATGCTGCTCAATGTCCTAGTAAATAAGAAACTAGTGAAGATGAGGACAACAAAAAGTTAGGAAATAATTTTTTTTTTCAAAACAAAAAGAAAACCTTCTTTAAGAAAAAGAGCTTCTATGCAGATGTCACAGATAGTTGTTTAGGTGAATCTCTTGTAGGAGATGAAAGATGAAACCTTGTTTATTGCTATTTTATCTCCAAATGTGACTCAGGAGGACACTCCTTTTGAGCATTCTGAATAAAAAATTGATCTAGAAGGAGAACTGAAATGTAACCTCAAAGAAATCAAAAGATTGAGAAAAGATTCTGTTACTCTAAAGGATCAATATCAAAGTGTTAACGAGTGCATGTCTGGTTTAACTCTTCAATTAGAAGAAAATAAAAGGATTCTTGAAGTTACTCAAGGGAAATTGAGTAATAAAGAAAAATAATGTCTTTCTTTAGAAGAAAAGGTTGTCTTTCTTCAAGAAAAGTTGAAACAAAGTGCAAGCAATGGGAATTGATCTGTCCCAATGAACAATGTTAATGATTGCAAAGGAAAAGGCATCTCTCAAGCTACTGAAGGAGAATCCTCAAGTAATGTTGCTATCAACAAGACTGCTGAAAGAACTAGTAAGTTTCTAACACATGGCTTTCATTTCTTTGGATATTGTTTTAACTGTCAGCAATATGGGCATAAAGAAAATACTTGTAGAGTTATGTCTATAAGAAGGTCGAATTTTGTAAATCAAAGTTTATACAACTTTGTTAGCACTATCAGATGTTATCACTGTAAAAACATGGGACATATTGCAGCCTTTTGTAACTTTGGTGTTTTTCAACAAGTTCATAAATTTGTCCAACTAGATAAGTCCAGGATGATTTGGAAACCCAAAAAGAAGATAGAAGCTTTAGTTGTTCAAACTGCTTTACACTCTGTCAAAAAGAATCACTAGGTTGTGGACAGTGGGTGTTCACATCATATGACTGGAGACAAAAGTAATTTTGTTGTTTTTAAAAACTATTCAGGAGGATCTATCAGGTTTGGGAATGATAATTGTATTCCTATTATAGGCAAAGGAACTATTTTGTTTGATAATGATACACATTTGCATGATGTATATTATCTAGAAGGTCCGACTCAAAATCTTCTCGGTGTAAGTTAGATCTGTGATAATGGATTTAATGCATTTTTTGATACTAATGGCTATGAAATCAAAAAGAAATCAGGGAAAACTATTGCAGCTAGGTTTAGAACTAGTGGAAACATATACAATCTTCATGAACATACTAGCTGTAAAGAATCAAATGTATGTTTTATGAGTCAAATTGATGAAGTCAAACTTTGGCATAGAAGGTTAGGACACATAAATTATGTCAATTTGATTAAGATCAGTAAAAATCAGAATGTCAGAGAGTTGCCTTTCCTTTCAAAATCAGACAATGTTATTTGCAAAGAGTGTCAAGAAGGAAAACAAACAAGAGTGAGTCACAAACCTAAGGAATATTCATCTACCAAACCTTTGCAATTAATTCATATTGATTTATGTGGACCTACAAGGACAAAATATTTGAACAATGAAAAATATTTTATGCTGTTTATAGATGACTACACAAGGATTACTTGGGTGACATTTCTGAAACACAAGGCAAAAGCTTTTAGTAGGTTCAAAGTGTTTAAGAAAATGGTTGAAAATGAATAAGATTTAACTATAAAATGTCTTAGATCAGACAAAGGGGGAGAATATACTTCACAGGAATTTATTGAATATTGTGAAGAACATGGTATAAAAAGGCAATGCTTAGCTTCCAAAACACCTCAGCAAAATGGTGTTGCTGAAAGGAAAAACAGGATTATAAAGGAGATGGCACGAACTATGTTGAAAGATGCAGGTGTCTCAAATATCTACTAGAAAGAGGCAATTCACATAGTTGTCTATATTTTGAACTGAGTTCAATTGAGAGTAAATACCAAATACACTCCCTATGAACTATGGTATGGTAGGACAACTAATGTGGGTTATTTCAAGATTTTTAGCACCAAATGTTATATTAAGAGAGACAATGATAGCATGGGTAGTTTTGAATCAAGATGTGATGAGGGTATATTCTTAGGATATTCCACTCATAGCAAGGCTTACAAATGTTATAATAAAAGGCTAAAAAGAGTTATTGAAAGTGCTAATGTAAAAGTTGATGAAACTGATCATACTTTTGATAAAAGATCTGATGAAAACATAGTTGAAATTCCATCTAACTATGAACAGAAAACTGAGAATGAACATCAAAAAGCAAATGAAACAAAGACTGATGAAAATAATGAACAAGATCAGTCAAATGGTAATGCTGAAAATCTGCCCTTTACACCAATTAGATCAACAAATTTGTTGTTTAAAAATCATCCTCAAGAACAAATAATTGGGGATACATCTTCTAGAATGATAACCAGAAGAAAGGCTGCAAACACCAATAATCAGGTTTACTTATGTTTATTGTCTCAAGTTGAGCCAAAAAATTATACAGATGCTAGTAAAGATAGTTTTTGGATTACAACTATGAATGAGGAACTTGATTAGATTGAAAAGAACAAGACCTGGGAGCTTGTTCCAAGGCCTACAGATAAAAATATTATTGGAGCCAAAAGGGTTTTTTGAAATAAGTTGGATGATAAAGGAAATAATGTGAGAAACAAAGCTCGACTTGTATGCAAAGGGTATTCTCAAATTGAAGGTATTGACTATGAAGAAACCTTTGCCCCATTGGCTAGGCTTGAAGCTATTAGAATTTTTCTATCTTTTTCTATTTATAAAAAATTTAAAGTGTTTCAAGTGGATGTCAAAACAGCCTTTTTGAATGGTGATCTAGAGGAAGAAGTATATATGGAACAACCTAAAGGTTTTGTTTGTCCAGGTAAAGAAACCTATGTCTATAGGTTAAGAAAAGCTTTATATGGTTTAAAACAGGCTCAACGAGCCTAGTACGCAAAGTTAGACAAGCATTTGGAGGATCAAGGATTCTCAAAAGGTGCAGCAGACAACAATTTGTATTACAAGAAGAAAGATGACAATATTCTGATTATTGTAGTCTATGTTGATGATATTATTTTTGGCAATGATAATGATGATTTCTACTCTAACTTCCCAAAGATAATGAAGTCCAAATTTGAAATGTCTATGTTAGGCAAAATTTCATTCTTTCTGGGATTGCAGGTTAGTCAACTTGAAAAAGGCATATTTATTTCTTAGACTAAATATGCAAAAGAGATGTTAGTAAAATTTTAAATGAATGATTGTAAACCAGTGGGTACTCCTATGGAAACTTGTTGTAAACTTCAGCAAGAAGTTAATCAACCTGATGTAGATCATACAATGTATCGGTCCATGATTGGAAGTCTTTTATATTTGACTGCTACAAGACCTGATATAATGCATTCGGTTTGTTTAGTCTCCAGGTTTCAATCAACACCTAAAATATCTCATCTAAATGCTGTTAAAAGAATCATGAAGTATATTTCTGGAACTCTTGATTTTGGTTTGTGGTATCCAAGGCATAATGATTTTACCTTAACAACCTATATTGATGCTGACTGGGCTGGTTGTCCTGATGATAGAAAAAGCACTTCTGGGGGTGCATTGTTTCTTGGTGGAAGATTAGTTGCTTGGCACAGTAAGAAACAAAATTCAGTTTCCTTATCCACTATTGAGGCAGAATACATTGCTGCAACAACTTCTTGTACTCAGGTACTCTGGATGATTCAAACATTACAAGTTGTCTATCTTGATGTGCTTAAACCAGTATCCATTTTCTGTGACAATTCCAGCGCTATAGATATTTCCAAAAATCCTGTTCAACATTCCAGAACTAAGCATATTGACATACAATATCATTTTCTTCGTGAAAGGGTTTTTGCCAATGATGTGACTTTACAGTATGTGTCCTCAACTAATCAAGTAGTTGACATCTTTACCAAAGATTTACCGAAAGCCACTTTTGAATTTCTCAGGGGAAAACTTGGTATTTTTCCTCTCAGTTTTCTTCAGTAACCATGATGTCTCCTTCATGGAGCAAGGGGGAGTTTTTTATGATGACTATTTTTTCCCATGGCATTTTGTGGCATTTATGGATCTCTCACATACATATTGATGCATTATTATATCTCAACTATTCTTATGTTCCATAGGTATGCTTCGTGATCATTTCCAGCCCTTGTGGTTCTCACTCATATACTTATATTGCATTCTTGTATCTATGATATTCTTATGCACCATCTGTGTTTGTGAGAATTTGTTTTCTTTCCTTCTCCTTTGACATTGCTGTCAAAAGGGGTAGAATAGAGAAGAGCAGAGCAGTAAACTCAATAAACACTTGTGACATTTTTTAAATAGAGAAGAGCAGAGCAGTAAACTTAGTAAACACTTGTGATAGTTTTTTGAGTTTTTAAATACTTGAGACAGTTTTTGAGTAGGGATCAATGATAGTTATAGTATTTTGACCGATAGTCATGACAGTGAATGACAGTTACAGTATTTTGACAGACAGTTTTGTGCAAGGATGTCAGTTTGGAATTTTCTCATTTTGACACCAATGCAAAAGGGGGAGTTTGTTCCTCTCTGTGGCATTTTGTTGGCATTCGTGTCAAAAGTGTGTTGTGGTGGCTATATGTTTAAAGTGACAGATAACATGTTGTTAAGTCACTTAATATGACTTATATGCTCACATTCATATTTAAAAAGTAACTTGGCCTTATGATGTTCTCTAGGCACCAAGTTGTGTTTTTGGCCCTCCCCACAGTGACGGTGAAACTATTACATGACAAATACTTTGCATTATATTATATCCATCAGTGGTTTTAGGGCATCTTGAATATAATGATGCATATTTGCTAAAGCGCTCATATTTCATTCATTCTTTCAGTGCTTGGTCTTCACATTTGGGGTTTTCATTCTACATGAAAAATAGAGGTAGTTGCAATGGTTTACCTATGCAAATTTAATGGCAGTAAATCTTAGTTTGATGGCATGGATTTTTGACATCTTTCTTCCAAATCTCTAGGTGTATTTATTCCTTCTTCTTCTGTTATTTGATGGTCCTTATCATAAATTGTTTAAGAAAAAAACTACAATGATTAAGGAACGATTCAGTGGTTTTCAGTATGTTTATCATTTGTTATTAAAAAGAACCCAGTTGACATTCGTTGTAAATTTGGTTTTTGGGTTCTTGCATTTAGTCATTGACCATTTGATATTAAAATAAAGATAAATGGTTTTGTGTATACGGTAGTTTCAGGGGACTTTCTTTTCAGTTTGTTACTACAACTATATGTTTGAGAAAAGAATGATAGTTTTATGTTCTTATATGATTTCGGTTGCAGCAGTATTTGGTAACTGTGATAACAGTTACGGTTATCAGTTCCTTGAATATAGTTGATGCAGGAAACAAAAGAATGTGTCTTCTTCAATGAAACCTATTTAATCATGAAGAGGTTTTCGTCTGGATGAGAAGAAAAAAGAGTTATATTTATATGAGCATATCTTTTACTCAGTTGGCTGTAACACATTTGTATAAAGTTTGTGCATAATGATATTGTGTATGTGAACAATTTTTGTTGTTCTCTACATAATATTATGATGTATAATATTTCTTGCTGTATTTGGGATTTTTAGATTAGTTGCTTCAAACTCTTATGAGTTTAGAAGAAGTTATGAAATGAAACAGAGCTAAATCTCTAAATGTATTCGAACTACTTTGAGAATATTGTTTAAGCCAGTGAGGCATGTACAAAAGACTACCAGTGAGGTAGCATTGTCAGTGAGACATTCATTTCAGTTAGTGAGACATTTGTACAGAGCATTTTTAATAAGCCAGTGAGGCATTTAGCGAGTGGTTTTTACCCCAGAGGGTTTCCACTCAGGACAACTTTGTGTTCTCAATCTATGTGTGTGCTTTACAGTTTATATTGATAGATTATTGTTAAAGTAATTTGCATTTAAGTTCTTTTGAATTTTATTTTTAATAAGCACTGATTCACCCCCCTCTCATTGCTTATTGTACTCCTACATGTATTCCTTTGGACAAGACTTTATCGATAAAGCCACCAACATATAGCCTCAGTGTTGTGCTGAACCCCATCACTGTTGCTGTAAATGTCAGCAATGTAGGAATGAACCGATGAATAGGGTTTTGAGTCTTCAGGAGCAGACCCACGATGTTTGGAGTCATCCTCAACTTAAATTCTGACAAGAAGAAGTTGACAGGCAGGAAGTAATCGTGATCCAAACTAATAACCGAGTGATTATCCAATATCATCGAATCGAACACTTCTTCAAACTCCGTGATATCACTTGTGATCACTTCTTCCCATATTTCTATATGGTTTTTCAAAAAAACTATCGTTGAAGCCACTTTTTTAATGTACAGTACAGTTTCCCACATTTTTTTTCTGATGTAATAATATGCAGGCCCATCCTTCATGGATGTCTTGTCTCTATCCTTTCGGTTCACTTCAAACTTTAGTAGCATCTTGTTTCCTTCCATTCACTACAGTACAAATTCTTGCCCAGGTAGTTCACTGAGAATGACCTACCATTTTCAGATTTTGCAACCATCTCCCCAAGACTATTAGATTTGCAGTTAGGATCCTTTTGCTTTTTTATTTTAGAAACATCTCCTGCTGTGATGGCATGAGAGATCACTTTTTTGAATACTCGACCTTTGAATTCCCCAAGTTGTTTGTAATTTGTGTAAGGGGAATGGAGGCAGTGGAGCAAGTAGACAAGGGTGCAATGAATGATTGCCCAAAGAGGAGTCATCCTCACTATGAGAAAAAGTCCAAGGCTAAGTTGCAATAGTAGCAACACCACCTCAATAACTTCCTTGAATTCTGGCATAATTTGTACAAATTTTAACCACAAAGACAATAAGAATGGGTTAGTTCTTTCTCTTTCTCCTTCTGGAAATTTTGATCTTCTTCCTCTTCTCTTATATCATGAAAACTCATGGAAAGACAATTAGATCAAGTCATTTCTTTCTTTTCTGCTTTCCACTAACAATATTCCGGAACAACTAGAAGACTGACTTCAGTGTTCTTCATTCTTCATTCTTCTTTCCTCTTCTGCCTTTCGATACATTTTTTTAGTTATCGCAGATCCCTATCTGTTTAGTGAGGATATCAAATGTCAAAATGTATAACAAAAAAAATCCTACAGGTAGAGGACAACCAAACAATGAAATTATAAAAAATAAAAAACAAAAAACCTACTAGTAGATGTAAACCTATACAATCAACAAACTAGTGTAAATTTTTTTACTATTCCATTTTGTTTTTTAATATTTTATCGCAATAGTAATGTTGTCACAACAAATCATCCATACATTATTGCATGCACAACAACTATTTCACCATCTTCAACATTTCACAACATGTATACAATCCTTAGACACATTCAGTACATACATATACATATCCATCTACATACAGATGCACATATACATATTATTGCACATATACACATACATATACATATGCATATGCATATATATAACATACATACGAAATGCATGTAAATAGTTACATAAGGAATGTGTAGAGGGAATTCACAGAGCTCAGGAATATGCAGTGAATTGGATTGTAATGAAAGTGACATGTGAAAGTATGTCTTATAAAATAATTTGAATGTGGAATATGAATGCATTCATTTGTGGTAGCTGATTTTCAAATTTGAATTTTTGTGAGAAACAATCGGTCATCTCATTGCTTCGTTCCCTTCTGTTTTTTGCTGGCTTGAATGAAATTTGATTGTTTAAATTATTTTTATGCAAATTCTTGGTTATTGGGGAGCCTTACACCAGTTGTTGTAAATGTTGGTATAATGTATGAAGCTGTGAAGTGATGTTTGGAAGAATGTACATGAGTGTCTATGAAGTCAATATTTGATTGTTTTTATGTCATGTAATGCACCAATAAGTCTCATATGTAAATGAAATCTGAATACATTTGTACTTTTTAGCCACTTGCATAGAGTGGTAAATGTAAACATAAAGTATTTAAAATAATAAATAATCATTATATTTTGTGGAAGATGGTTTGTATTAAAATTGGAAATGTACCCATTGTTGTTTTTTCTTATAACTTTTTTGTAGTAAACTACACATTCAATTGTGAACATGTATTGGTGTTCAATTAAATATTTATTGATATTTTTTAATTATGTACTGACAAAAATATTTATATTTTTGGGGGTTCCCTATGACAATAACATGACAGTTATTGAAACTAGTCAGCTATTGGTACTCTTCCCCTAATAGCTTTATTGTCAAGCATAAACAAACATCATATTCCTAAGATTGTTTCCATGATCGTCATATTCCTATTATATGACCGATGTGCCTGATTGATATGACTGACATGAGCTATAAAATAATGATGAAGGGTAAGGAGACAACGATTCAGGTAGAATTGGAATTGTGAAAAAGAAGCAAGTTGACTGATTGATAGCAGGATTAACTTGTCTGAACAGGTAAACTTTGTATGGTGGCTGCAGGGAAAGCAAATTTGACAGACTAGATTTTGAAGGGAATAAGTACTTGTAGTATAAGGAGGCACATCAGGATCCTCATACAATACCTAAATATTGGAAAAAACTCAAAGCTCTCCTACTACACGCATAAAATCAAATCCTCATAAAAAAGGCAAAGCTATCAAATGATCAGAAGGACCACATTGTGTGTGCTCAGTGCTTCTGGGAAGGATTCATTAAATACGTTTTTCATGCCATAAAACACCTTTTGATGGAACCAAATTTGATTTCTGGAATTATCCACGCTCTTTTCATTGTACTCGTATCATTTAATGAATTCATGTGTTACCTTGAACAATGTGGGCTGTAGCTATTCTAGCTCCAAAATGGCATGCCTTTATATGATGCCGAAGGCATACCATTCAAGTACGACAAGTCCATGAGAGCAACGTTCTTGGGATCCACAGATGACATGGAGGAATTTGCGGCGATGATGACATGGATGATGTTGCCGGTTTGCGTTTGACGGAAAAGCTTGCTCACGATTAACATTTTCCCGACCGTTGTCACCGTGATGTGATGGTTACATCAGGCGAGGAAGTTAACATACCGCCAGGCAGGCGGTTTACATTTTTGGTTACCGCCAATTTTGATTTAATTTTTTTTGAATGGCCACGCGGCCATTTTTTTGGCTAACCCACTTTATTGCATCCACAAGTCAACTTACATCGGCGGTCACATGTTATGGGCACAATTTGCAATTAATTTTTTAAAATTTTTTGAATAAAAACTCGATTTCGCGAAAATTGAAAATATATTTCATTCGGGAGCTGCATGCAGAACACACTGGTGGAGGCGAAATAAAATATTAGACCATGTAAATTCATGTCCCCAGTTGAATCACTGAGCGAAGGAGCTGCGCTTCAATTGTAGTTATAGGTATGCATTGTCAAAATATATGAGGCTTTGAAGGGGAGGACAAAAGTCGACTGTATGCATAACGCAAGTTGTCTGGATATATTTTTAGTCCTATTGTTATCGCTTGTTAACACACAGGTTTTTTTCATGTGCAGGGAGGAGGTGTCGTAGCGCACAGGGGGCTGGTATGATTGAAAATTGTTGTGTAGGGTTGTGGCGGCATCGATAAATTCAAACCCTAATAGATAACGATAGTTTTATGATTCCTTCGTCAACCCTGTGTTTGAAATTGTAACTTTTTATATCATTTTGTATCGCAGAGGTGGTTGTGAGTGTGCCCTTAGGAGGTGTCAAGAGGACAATGATTTGGGTGGAGGCTTAGGCGGCTGTAGTAATTTGAAACCCTAAGATATTCGATAATTTTTTTTTATTTCTTGTGTCATTTTGTGTTCCGTTTGTGAAAATTAGGCATCATTTTGCAGCATGATTGTGTCAGGATACCAAGTTTTCCTGTTTGATTGTTGACGACTCATGGTTGAGGGTTGATTTTTTGGATTTTGTTGAAAACCGTCAGGGTTTGCATTGTTCATTTGCGGTTTGGTGTGTGTTAGTATATATATATATATATATATATATATATATATATATATATATATATGTCAATATGAAGCAACACACACACACACACAAATATATCCTATGCAATACAAAGGAAAATGACAGAATAAAACATAGATAAAAGAAACTATGGAAATATTATGCTCTGTTTCCATTATTCTCAGGGGCTTATTAGATTTAAAAAGGAAAACTAACTCTAGCGGTCTCTAACCCTAACATGATGGTATGCATCTATTCTAGCTCCAAAACATGCAAATATTCGACATAGGCTGAAGCTATTCTGGCTACATATAGAGGCAAACAAGAAATGCAAACAAACAATGCAAACCTTGATGATTTTAATCAAAATCCAAACCAAAACAGGAAAAATACGAGTTATAGAGGCAGATTTCAACATACCCCAAGCCGTAGCACAACACAGAAAACTACAGTCCCATATATCCCCCTTCAACAATGAGCCAGAATAGACGCAGGCTGCTTCAACAAGGACCACTTCAATAATAATGTTTTCATTTGTGCATTAGTCTTACTTTTTCCACATTAGGCAAATTAAAAAGGTGCCATGTTTGCTATCATCAAACAAACAACATATCAACTTCTAATTGTCAGTAAACAATAGATCAACTCCTAAACAAGAGAAGGTCACACACAGCCAAGGAATGGTTGCATCAACTAGTCAACAACCTGATTTTGAGGAGTCTGTTTACATCAAAAGGCAAACCATAACATGTAAACGAGGTCGAGACCACATAAAAGAATCTCAATTTGAAACAAAACATTTACCTCACTTTCTCTTTCATGTAGCTATTAGGTGCTTGCCACTTGTATTTGCATATATATTTATTCTTAGAAATGTATGTTGATGCATGTCATTGGTACGATAGGTCCTTTTTGGAGCTAGAATATACGCATCTCATGTATGTCAATTCATGTCGTTGTTACAATCTCATTTTGAAGCCAGAATAGACATGTCTGACACAAGTTGGAAGCACCTAATCACACTTGAAAAGTGCAGAATAAACATACATGCAAATATATGTAGGAGGCTATGTGTATTGTGGCTTGACAACAGACGTATCGTACCAACAAAATGCATTGACATACATTTTTGAGACATGCATACCATGCCAACTTCTCATGGTGCTCTGACTCATGGTATGTGATGTGGAGTTGTTGTCGATTTCTCAGTTTCAGTCCTCGATGCCCATGCAAAATTATGTGGACATGCCAAAGGATGGTTGCGAAATGCTTCATGGTTACTACCCATTTATTGTGCATAATGCAAATGAAGGAATTGCAGTTGGAGGGCATCCTGACAGGAAGAAGAGGCCACAGGCTGCAAAACTTGGTACTTTTGTCAGGGAAAAGACTAGCACGAAAGTCAAGTTACTCTTGCAGTGGGACACCTCTATTATGGCTGCATAAAACAGTATGGGGGGACTAACACCTCATGTTTGTGGCAGGTTTTTAATCGTAGGTTTTGCATTTGATGGTTGCTTTTGTCTAACACAACACTGTTAGTCTGTACGATTTGTCTATTTTGGAGCTAGAATAGACACAACCTCTCGAACCATTATTCATGTACGGGTTGTGATTTGATGTAGCTAACAATGATAAAGCCAAAGGCTAACACGCGATGCAATTTACAATAAGAGATGGAGTTAGTCAATGATGAGGCTCGAGAATAGATAAATGGTACTGCGTGTTAGTGACATGTTACTCAATTGCAGCCGTTGAATGTAAAATATAGTACAAAACATGTGACTAAGCTACGTGTTAGTCGGACTATAGCATTGATTTCAAGTCGGAATAGAGGCGTCTGTCCTTGAGCACATAACAACAGTACGAAAATAGGTGGCTGATATAGACAACTCTGGCACTATGGCAAATGGACATATATAATTTAGGTGATATAAATTACTTAGTGGTAGTTTATATTGAATGTTAAACTGTATTTTCATATAGGAACATGTAGGTTCCTTTTATGTCTTTTGAAATGCATGTACTTCCCAATGTAGACTACCACTAACATTAGTTATCCATGCAGGTTGTTGATTTTCAAGGACTATTGAGTAGTCCCTCGGCAAACGTCCAGACGTTACTAGGTTGTTGCTCTCTCTCTCCCTTGTTTAATACTACTTGCACTATAATGTCCCCTTATCAATAATCTTTGGGCTTGTGAAATTTTTTGAAAGGCGCTTGTTATATATATATATATATATATATATATATATATATATATATATGTAGTTTGTTGTATATAATTTTTTTATGCGA
The DNA here is from genome assembly GCF_030272615.1 of Cryptomeria japonica. NCBI lineage: Eukaryota > Viridiplantae > Streptophyta > Pinopsida > Cupressales > Cupressaceae > Cryptomeria > Cryptomeria japonica. The sequence continues at coordinate 703,945,216 of NC_081405.1, read as the reverse complement.
TACAAATGTAAGTATAAATTTCAGTTCTTGATCATGTAATATTAATGTCCTTACTTTTACTGAATTTGATAATAATGAAAATGAACAATGCAATTGGCCGATGCCTTATATTATATGCTATAGATGCACCATATTAGATAATAAGATATAATTTTCCAACCTGAATGCAGTACGATTGTTATTTATGGATCTTCAAGTGATGAAACTAGTGTTGAATATATGAACCAAAAATCTTGATTCTTGCGAACTATGTGTTATAAATTCATATATATTCTGTTGATTTGCATGAGAGTGTTAATGTTCATCCCAGTGTATTTGTATTTCTAGATTATTGATGTTCGTGATGTTTGAGAAGTACATGTGTTCGATGATCCAACTCTGATTTGAAATGTTATTTGGGGTTCTATTTCAGATGTCTCTGGTTGGCATGATGAACTCCTCACATGTCTATCCTTCACAATGGTTTTTTCTTTTTTCTTTTCATAACTTATGTCTACGTTTTTAATAAATAATAATGTTCCCATGTCAACAAAGAGATGGAAGCTTTAGAATAGACACTTGTTTCAAAAGACGTGTTTTTCGAATAATGAATTGGAGGTCTCTATATCCATTAATTATCGTCAAAGACTTTGTTAATGATAATGAATCCCTGTATATTCTCTGACATAGATTGACCATCTTGATTGTTGCACACTCGTTTTACACCATAGATTTTGCAATTAGAGGCTGTGATTGACTAACCTATTAGTAACATGCTGTAGGAAAGGTCCATTTTGGAGCCAGCATAGACGCAGCCGATTTGTTAAGCGTGTTTGGCATCCTTCTTTATCAATCCTTAACAAAGTCTAGTTTTTGTGTTGTGTTTTGGATGGGGAGAACACATGAAGCCTTTTTAATAGTGTTGGCGATGGATCATAGTCATTCTTTCATTGCAATTGCAACAAAATACATTCTAGAGCAGAATGTCATGGATAGTTTATGGCTAAACCGTTAGCTAGGTTGCACATAACACAACAACATGTTGACTTTGTATTGCAATATGGGAATAACTAGTCATGTGTTGGCTGTGTCGTCTGTGGTGAATGTGTGGTTTCATTGATAGTGTGAAGAATATGAATTGCATTTTTTATATGTTTTAGTTCAATCATGTCAATTGCATTGCGAAAAAGGTTGAGGGAAACTGCTAATCTTGATTATGGGTTATTGGAGCTAAAGGCAGATGATCTCCTGGGAGTTGGCTGTGTTCGCTTCTTAGTGACACATGACATCGGCCTGCCTGTAAGCTAAGTAGTTTTAATGGATTATGCAACATGTAGTATTGCTTGGTGTTGTCACTGTTTAATGCTTGTGACTGGAGAACCAATTTGTATACCCAGGAGAGAGTTGGGATTTCATATGTGGGACCAGTTTGACATTCATATCTGAAAGATTCAGGAGTTGGGCTTTCACATTAGGGAGTAGTTGAGGATTCGACTCTGAAAGAGTTGGAAGGTTGGCTTTCAGATACGCGACCAGTTGGAGATTCAAATATGAAAGATTCAGGAGTTGGGCTTTTGCATCCAGGACTAGTTGAGGATTCAAATCTGAAAGAGTCAGGAGTTGGGCTTTCAAATGCACGACAAGTTGGGGATTCAAATATGAGATTCAGGAGTTGGACTTTCACATCCACGACTAGTTGAGGATTCAAATATGAAAGAGTTAGAAGTTGGGCTTTTAGATGTGGGACTAGTCGGGGATCCAAATCCGAAAGAGTCAGGAGATGGGCCTTCAGGATAGGGACTAGTTGGGGATTCAGATATGAATGAGTCATGAGTCAGGTCTCCAATTTTAAACCCATTGTCAATTCGACTTCTTAGTGACTGCACAACCACACTGGTAATTATTTATCATTGCATTATATTTTTTTTTCATCATTGCATGGCATGGTTGTTGGAAGTTGGGATTTATAAGTGGAAATGTAGATATATAGACTGGCATAAAATGGATCAATGATGCGTGCTATTTTATTGAACATCATTATGATAGTGGCTACACTGGTGACGAAGATGAGGCCATTGGAAATGTAGATGAGGGTGATTATACTGATGCTCCAGGCGGTGAGAGTGAAAAAGGGGATGTTCGTAGGAGCACGAGGTGAGCATAGAGCAGGAGGCTGAACGATAATGTGATTCTGTTAGCACTCATGAATAGGAACAAGGAGGAGGGGCGAGTAACAAGGAGGTCCACTATTAGTCATTATATGTTGGATTATCTTTATAATGCTTGATTAGTCCAAAATTGAATGTGACTCTTTGTCTTTGTTGGTTGTGCGCAACAACAGGCCGATCACAAAAGAGAACATATTAATGGTAGGTTGCACTACTTTTGTCTCTTCCGTTATTGTTTCAAAAATGAAGGCCATCATTTTTGGGATCTGGGGAGGCTTAATATGCATAGAGCTAGAGAACATCAACTTCCATTATTGGGGATTGCATGACGCAGTCATCAACCGTGTGGTAGTGGACAATGCAGTGTGGATCATACGAAGAAATTGCTGATGCACTTGAAAAAGAGGGAGTCTAATATTGAATACCAAATGGGTGTATGACACAATATGCAAAAAAAATGTGTCACTGACCGAGTGTGCATGAAATATGGCAAGAAAATACGTGATGAGCTTCCTACCGAAGGGAAGGAAGAGATAAAGGAAGCAATGCGAGTGTATGACAACAATCTAGTTAGGGAGGCGAGAAGGAAGAAGGTTTTAGATTTACTGCAAAGAAAGAATATTGCAACAGAGGTAATTTTTAGTGATCGTATTGTTTTGTAGTTTACTAAATTCCTTTAAACATGTGAAGAATGACTTATTGACATATCCTATCCTGGTGCCCAGATTTTAAGTGATAGTGTAGGCCATGGTGAGGAGCTTCTGGCATCGAAGGCTAATTGAAAAACAAACATGGCAGTGAATGAGGCTGCATTTGTTTTGTTGGGGAAGCAAAAAAAGAAGAATGCTGCAAAAAAAACAAGGCCAACTTTAGATCCTGAAAAAAATGAGGGTGCACTTGTTTTGTTGGGGAAGCAAAAAAAGAAGAATGCTGCAGAAAAAACAAGGCGGACTTCACATCCTGAAGCAAACGTGTGAGTCAATGAGCCTGCATGTGATTTGTCGAGGAAGTGAGAAAAGAAGAATGCCATAGAAAAAAGAAGTCCGACTTCAGATGAGGTGACATGTTTGTCATCGAAGGTGACTGTCTATTGGCCTATCCATATGTGTGTTTTCATTGCATGGTATGCTTTGCACTCCACTGTGTAGTATGTTGACTATTTTGTCCATGCCATTATAGGCTGATGGGGTCCATGGAGGGAGCATGGACTGTCCCGTAGTATTGGATGACATAGAACTTAGTGTGCCCAAAAAATTAAGTCAAAAACCTTGGTCGTCTATTACGTATAAGTTTGTTTCGTCAAAGAAGCTGAAGGAGACGTCAAATGAAAAATTGGGTGCATGCAGTGGCGAGAAGATTGCAGATCAGTCTCGTGAGTTGGGGAAGATGATGGATGATAGGAGAAAAGAATAGTCAATATAGTTGCCTGATGACACCATGTGTAGTGTTCCTGAAAAACCAAGTCCAAAATCTCAAACGCCTGTTAGGAGGAAGAAGCTGAAGGAGACAACGATTGAAAAACCAAGTGCATGCAGTGGCGAGACGATTGCAGAGCACTCTCCTAAACTGGAGAAGAGGTTGGAGGATAGGTGCAAAGATGAACAGGTAATGTGGTGCCATTGTGCATGACATATAGTGCTATATCATCACATGGTGTGTTATACTATACAATAACTCTTTTTGCATGCAGTCGGCCGTAGTATTGGATGAGAAACTTCAGAAGTCTATTTCGAGGGAGAAGCTAAAGGAGATGGTGAATGAAAATTTGAGTGCATGCAATGGTGAGAAGATCGCAGAGGAGTCTACTCAATTGGGGTAGGCATTGGAGGATAAGAGCAGAGATGAACAAGTATTGGGCTCTTATTTTGGATGACAGGTGGTGAGAGGCAGTGTTATACTGGAGAGAATTTTTTATGCTGTTGTGGTTTGTGTCCATTATTTGTGTTCCTGTTATTGCCTTAGTCATGTAAAATTCATTAGCCTTGGTCCAGTATTGTTCATAGGCATATGGGTTTAATGTGTACTTACACTCTTGTACAATGTGTTACGTTTTGCAGCATAATCCGATAGAAGAAAGCATTGAGAAAGAGTCCGGGGGAAATGATGATGGATGTACAAATGCAGACCATTACCATGATGGGGGCAATGGGTCGGGAGAGACAGCTATTCCGGTACTGTTGTACTGCATTACCATGATTCATTTGCCTATGTTTGATGGACATGTATAAAGAATTTTATTTAAGCGACTGTGTCCACTCATTACTGATGCAGGCAACCATGGAAGACAAAGAAGAGTGCGTCGATAAAGATTCTCATGTTGTTGCTATTGGAGTTGAATTCCACCTACTAGTGGATGGGGTAGTGGTTGGGGAAGGCATTGTTGATGGCCCAGGGAAGGGTGTAATGTGTCATACTATTCCACTCCCACGACATTGTGCTAAAGTTTGCATCGTCAAAGTCTTTGATGCAAATGCCCTGCTACGTTGCCCAGGTCCTTTTGCTGATGCCTTGTCAGATTCACTAAACTTGTGGGTGGTGTGGCCTATTGAAGACTTGGTCTATTCCCCACCTACGGTAAGTTTCAAAGATGACAAGATCCCTTCCTCCGTCTTCTCATTCCATCATTTACCTTATTCCAATGGAATGAAATAGGCAGCACTCATATGATGTCATTTGTATGTGGCAGGATAAAGTTGTCAAAAGTGTCCTACCACAAAAAGAGGATGTTAAACGCGACCCTGTGATTAGACGAGTAAGTCAGAGGCTACGATCACTTGGAATCACCCCTCCCAAGCTGCATAAGAATGAGAAGAATCATAAAGCATTTTATGGTGCCATAAAATCCATTGCGCAATCTAGACAGCGGAGGCGATAATATTCTTCGATCATAGTTGTTGTTCCTCTTTCCAAATATTTTGAGCAAGATACTATGGTGGAAGATCAGTCTTGATAGACTATTCAGATGGGATTTGGAGATGTTATATTGACATGGCTTTTACCTTACCATAGTTTAAACCCTCTCAATTATTGTTAATGTTTTAGATGAATTGTACTTTATTTTTAACCATTCTTTCTATTTTAAGCAACATAACTGTAAAGGCTTGATTTGTTGGACTATTTCATGGTGATCCTGCACCATCAACTACCCTTTAAGAACTTTAGAAACCCATCTTTGGTGCACAACATTTTTAATAATGATAGTGGATGGTACAATAAAGTTGATGATAGTCGTTTACTATTCAATTTTTGTTCAAGGTCTCTTATCAAGTTTTGTTCAAGGTCTCTTATATATTGCATATGCATAGGTTTTGTTATTGCGTAGCAATAGGGTCCCTGCAACTCTTTTACGTATACAGATCAAGCAGAATGTTTGATTGAAATTGTGAACCATGTGCTCTTTCCACTATAGCTTACGACAATTGAATATACCATGGTTATTGTTTGTTTTTGAACACTGAATCTGAAATGAATTAACAACAAAAAAATAACAAAAAAAAAATCAATTAACATACACCAAACTTCCGTTATAGTTTCATGGCAGATGTGTAATAAGTTGGATGCAGGACGAGGAGTGGTGACTGAAGGAGTTATCTTCCCAAAACATGGATTCCCAATTGGTAGGTAACCTACTACCCAAGTGCTCAGTTTAGTGAACATGTCAACTTTAGTGAACACATTAACTTTTGTATTGTACATAATGTTATTCATTCCAAAAAATGCAATAGATAGCTGTTTGTTTCTTGTTGGCATAAACTATTGTTTCCTGCATTTTTCATGTTATCTTTCCCACCTGTCTACTGATACTTCTTTTTGGCATTTTTTGCAGGGATGGCAATGGGAAGAGCACAAATAGGAAAAATAAAGGGCATCGAAATGTCTATTTTACAGAATGAAACGCCTGCTACGAATTCAAAGGCGAATTAGACGACCGATGTTCTCACCTCTGGCGATGGTTTAGGGAAGTCTGGAAGAAAACCACTATCGCCCTTTGTAGACTAGAATGATGGGATGGGCACAATGAAGTTTGACGCCATGCATGTAGAACTACTAACGCAGAAGGTCGAAATGGCCCATGCTGAAAATGAAAGTTTGAAGGAGATTGTTTCTGATTTTGAATGGGCATTCATTGAAGTGAAAAGGGGATGCACTCAACTTAATAAGAAATGCACTGAACTCAATAAGAAATGTATGGAACTCAATAACAAGGTCATGGACTTGGACGATAAGAATACGAACCTTGAGCTAGAAGTGCATGGTTTGCATATGGTGAATGAGAGATAGGAGGTAGTGTGTGAGGCATGTGCTAAAAACAATAAAATCATAAGTGACCAGATGTAGGGCATGCTAGATGTTTGTGCGCAACGCGCTCAGTACTGGAAATAGATGTATGCGAAGGTGTTTACCTCCGTAACCGATGAAGATGATTGGAATGATGTGCCTCCCCTTACTTCGACCACTACCTTTATAACAAGCTTGCACTGTTATGAAAGTTTTGTAGATGTATATTGCCGACTCCTGTTGAATAAAACGTCAGCAGTGGTGCAAACTTTTTGTAATCAGGCATATTCTTTCATTTAGGAAAACACTTTGTATGCTTCATGAATGGTTATTTTCAATAAACTTGATTGACCAAAGTTTTTCTTTCTGGTTCTTTTCTTCGGGAGCCCTTCTTGAACCAGTTGTAAATATATATTAAGTGGCCTTGCCACCTTGTCAAAAAAAATCAAAAAATAAATGTGATTGACTTCACTTAAACAACTTCAATGGTTAATGATTGGTTTCTTGTACACTTTTTCATGCTTTCTAAATGGTTCTATGTGGCTTTTCTACACGTCTTGTATGATGAATGGTTTTCACATTTCTCTTAATGACTTCTGAATTAGTCTTCACGAACCAAGGCGGGTGAATCTATACTTGAAACCTAACTATAGGTTAAAGGTTTTTATATAGCGGATTTAAAAGAACCACTAATTGTATGATGCCATTTTTTCTTAACTTCCACCTGCTTATAATAGTTGCTTATAGAAGATTGAAAAATGTTTAGTTATAAATGATGGATAAACTGAATCACAAGTACATAAGATAACCTACTCAATGAGGTATTCTTCTTCATAAATATTAACTTCCACTTGCTTATAATAATTGCTTATTGAAGACTAAAAAATGCTTATTTATAAATGATGGATAAACTGAATCACAAGTACATAAGATAGACTGCTCAATGAGTATTACTCTTTGTAAATATTAAATATAGATCAATGAGTATTTAACTATTTAAGCTTTAGCACATGAAAGGTCTGTTTTGAAGCCACAATAGCTTCAGCCCACACGAAAAAGGTGGAGTATAACACGCAGGTTAGTTATACTTGTATTCCATAAACAAAGAAACTCAAATTAAAAGTAACACTTCATATATATGTGACAAGTGTTAGTCAGTCATTTTCGCTAATTTTCTGACTGGCTACTTGCCAATTCCATGTCGTTGTTTCACGATGAAATAGACTAACACGTCATGTTAGTCGATTTCGCCGTTTCACGGGCGTAAAGGAAATGACAGCCTACTAGTCAACGAATCAACGAAAAGGACTAACATGACGTGTTAGTGTTAGTTGATTTCGCCATTTTGTGGGTGTAAATAAAATGGTAGACGCATCTATTCTGGCTCCAAAATGATTGTATGTAGTTACTAACACGCATGTTAGTCACGCGTTTTACATCATCGATTTTACAATTAACGGTTACGATTGAATAACTTGTCACTAACACATTGTATGAAAGGTCTGTTTTGGAGCTAGAATACCAACCAAGCTATGGCTCCAAAGGACACGTCTATTCTATTAGCAAAAAAGACTAACACATTGTGTTAGTCAATTTCGCTGATTCGAGGATTGGCTGGCCGACTTTTCCTTTTGACACGCGAAATGACGAAATAGACTAACATGTCACATTAGTCCTTTTTGCTGATTCGCTGACTGGCAGGCTGCCATTTCCGACTGTGTCTATTCTGGCTCCACAACGGACCTTTCATACAACATGTTAGCGATAGGTTAGTCAATCGTAGTTGTTAATTGCAAAATCGATGGTGTAAAACACGTAACTAATATGCGTGTTAGTCACTCTATATTGTGTTAGTCAATTTCGCTGATTCGTAGACTCTATTTACCATGTTTGACAACTTTGTCGATAATTTGCACTATATGTAATTTATGTTCAATTTTTAAGTTTCCTTGTCGATCACTTATGATATTATTTTATATGTGCTGTCTTTGATTTTCTTACGCTATTCCGTTTGATGACATGTAATGGATTTTTTATATTGTAACAATAATGCATTTCTAAAACCTAACCTCCTTAATTAATCTTAATTAATTGATATCTTATACGAAACATTGACATACTCGCATCATCATGAAGGAGAGAAAATTGTCTTCAATCCAAGTGTTCATAATTTAGACATCTACATTCCATATCTCACATCTTAATTTCATTGCATATCAATATTGCATTATTACAGAAATCAATGCTATTCCTTTTAGAGTAGACTTAATGCCTATGACATGTTTAGAGAAAGGATTATATTTATTAGATTATCTGCATTCCATATCAAACATCTTAATTTCATTGCATATCAAAATTGCATTATTATAGAAATCAATGCTGTTCCTTTTAGAGTAGACTTAATGCCTATCACATGTTTAGAGACAGGATTATATTTATTAGATTTAAATTAACATATAAAGTGTATTGGTTTGTAGACATATAAAGTGCATAGAGACAAACATATAAATTGTAAACATAACCGACACAAACATATAAATCATAGACAATCGAGAAAAATGACGTACAAAGATCGACTATGTAACCATAGAAATTAACTGTTTTGTTGGTGTAAATAATTATTCATCATGGATATTATTATACTTACTTAAGTTTACTTAGGATAATGCATTTCATAGTAGTTTGGATATGAGACACTTGGGTGTTTGTGCCACATTGGGATAGTGTGTGTAGGAGAAATTCCACCTCTTATGGTGTTGATCTTGTTATTACACTATCATATCCACTTATTGTGGAGTGATAATTCCACCTTCGGTGGGTGATCCACCTCATGTGGAATATTATATTATTTCTCCTACCTACCCACACCTATTTCCTACCTACCCTTATTTCTTATTGAGCCACATGTCATATTTGTGTGCTCATACATATCCCTAGCCTTACCTATATAAGCAGGCTCATCTACATTGTATGTAAGTTGTTGATCATTTTCTATTGATGAGAATACAGTTTTATTCTTGTCCTATATTATGTCTCTATCTTGTACATTTCATTGACCTCTTGATCTTGGCAAAATCCAACATGGTATCAGAGCTATTGGAGCTTCATTGATTCGTCTTGAAGAGGTATTATTGCGACGTCAAGAGGCAGATCTGAGGAGCATCATCATTTGGAGGCGTCCTAGACCAGATCCGACCTCTCCATTACGTCCGGAAGGCCGTTTCCATGAATTTTGGTTATAAAGTTGGCCTGTTTTGGTGAGAAAATTTTTTTCTCCATTTTTGCCCTATTCGTACGGATTTTCGAAAATTTGTATTTGTTTTTCAAAAAAAAAAATTTCCTTTCTGAAATATTTTTTCGAAAAAATCAAAAATCAAAAATAAAAAAAAATAAAAAAAATAAAAAAAAAAATTGAAAAGAAATTCCGAAAAAGCAAAAAAAAAAAAAAAAAAAAATATAGTTTTTGGGGGGTCCGCAGACACCCCCCGTGCTCCCGTGACTTGCAGGTCTTGCAGACGCCCGTACTACCTGCGCACGTACCTCTCTGTCGCGACCGCTGTCGTACTTTATACCGGCGACTGTGCCGAGCCCCGGATCCCGGCGCCCAAGTTCTCCGGCTCCTCTCTCGGCCTCCGCCCCGGCTTCCGCTCCCCGGACTCTGGCGCCTCCAGCTGCCACCGGCACGTCCCTGCAGGCCTCTCCCGGTTCTCCGCCTCCCGCAGCTCCGACAGCCTCCACCTCTCTGCGCCGAAACCCTCACCCAGCGCCAGCCCTGCCGGCCCTCGCCTCCGCTCGAACGTCACCACCGGCGCCGCTCATCCGCAACCGTAGGCTTCATCTCAGGCAGCGCCTCCTCCGCCACGCGGACTCCAGGCCGACGAATTCGCGCCCGCCACGTGGCAGGCGGCCACTGGCCCGCGGAGTAACTTCTGTACTTTCCGTACACTGACACATCCGTACGGACGCCACATCAACAGCCACATCAGCTTGCACAGTCGGCATTTCCGTACAGTACGAAATATATAGTCAGCTTGCCACGTAATCTGTCCGTACGGTACGGATGCCCAGTCAGCAGAGGGCGAAGTTTTTGCGACGATCATACGACCGTCAAATTTAATCGCATGATTTGCTGACATCAGCGCCACATCAGCAGGGTTTGAAAATTTTTGGACCCCCTCTCATTTGCATTTTTGATTTTGCAGTTCAACTTCAAATGGCCATAACTTGCTCATTTTTGCTCCTTTTTGGGTGCAATTTTTTTTGAAATGGGCTAGAATTTTGTGCTCTCTATAGTGGTGAAAGAATTTTTTGATTTTGATTCACGGATTTTTCAGAAAATGCAATTTTTGGTGACTGTCCCTGAGTAATCCTAGTTTTTGCAACTTCAGAGGCTTCGTTTGGGGTCATCCGACCTCCTTTTTAGGTGCTGTTTTTTTTGAAAGTGCATATTTTTTCATCTACTTTCACATAATGCTATCAGATTGATGTCATTATAAGTAGAAATTGTACTTTCAGATTTAGGCCAATTTTGGCTCTCTTGGTACTTGTATATTTGCTTGAATCTCAGTTAGATTCATTGCACTATTGATTGAAGTCTCTTGTATCTCATTTGAGAAGTTGTAAAATTTGCATCATAAGTCCACTTTGTCTTGTTTTGCAAGTGGCTCATTGTAATCGCACTAAGTATAAAGTGCCAAAATCATCACTTTAGGGGGGGTACTTTGATTGATTGAATTTGGGGGGTGTCTCTTGTGCTTTTGTGCTCTTGTGTTCCTTCCTTTTTGCTGCTATGGGTTCTTCTAAGTTTCCTCTCTTAACTCCACATAACTATGCTACTTGGAAAATTGATGCATGGAGTAAACTTATGGAAAAAGGACTCACTCATTACATTGATGGAACTATTGTTGCTCCAGCTGATCTAGTTGGTCACTTAGATTGGCTCACTAAAAATATCATGGCAATTGGTACCTTAAGAAAGTATGTATCAAAGGATCTCATATTTCATATTGAGAAATGTACTCTAATCAAGGATGCTTGGCAAAAGTTTCAAGACTTGTATGGTCAAGTTGATGAGATTAGGGGATATCAAATTGATAGTGATCTCACCATGTTAGATCCCAAGAACTTTGATACTATAGAAGATTATGTCACTAAGGCAAATGAGTTGAGGGCACAACTCAAAGATTGTGGCATTGATAAGAAGGATACTCAATTGATATTCAAAAGGAAAAGGGCAAGCATTCATGGCTTCTACAAGTGGGAAGACTCACTCTTTTGGAACAAGAAAAGGAAAAGCTCTATGTGCTACTATCAGTCATGATTCAGAGAGATGGCTTCTAGATTCAGGGGCTTCTCATCATATGGCATCTTCACAATCTATGTTCTCTACATTTGAGCCTTGTACCATGCCACAGATTTTGATATGCAATCATACATACATGGATGTGATTGGGAAAGGATATATTGACATTGGGGATAACTCCTTCAATGATGTGTTGTGTGTACCCCACTTGACAAACAATCTCCTTTCTATCTATCAAATCACACATGGCGCAACTAAGAGAGTTGTGGAGTTCACACCTAACTCAGTTTTCATTAGAGACATGGAGACTAGAGCTATCATTGCAACTGGGGTGGTTGATCATGCATCTCGGTTATACTCCTTTTCAGATTTTGTTGATGATGATTTCACATTTGATGATTCTACACATGATGATCACACTTATTGTGATGGTTCAGATTTTGAGGAGAACTTTGGACACTTGAACATGGGGATTCTCACATGTAACCCAGTTCTTGAGTCTTGTATTTCATCTTCTCATATTGATATCACATCACCTATTGCACCTGATGATGCAGATAGTGCGACAGTTTTGCCTTCATGTGATTCAGTGCAGCAGGATATTCATTGTCTTCCAGCTTCAGATTCATGGGATGATTACTTGACAGATATTGCAGGTTTGTTTGTAGAATCCTACATTGCAGATTTGGGAGACATCATTGATGACATACATCTTCTCTTTGATGAAGATGATCCTTCTTCGATTGTTGCGAGGGCACACTCTGACCCTCTTGTTCATTCTCTACATGATCATTCTTTTGAGGTTGACATGATTGTGGATACTTATGTACAGCAGTTGGAGGAGGTCTCTTTATTTTTTGAGGAGACATATGAGTCTTTGGGACATGTTCTACATCCATCTCCACTAGATCTTGAAGTGCCTTTTTCAGCAGTGTGGCACAGTTTACCACCTTTGGAAGGGGTATCTTTCAGCATCGACATGGGGACACTTGAGCACTTTTCAGAGACTCCTTTCATCATGAGTTTTCTTCATACATCTTCCCTTCATGATTGGGGAGACTTCATGGATACACCTTTGGTTTTGTTTCTTCCTAAGGGGAGGAATGTTGTTCGACGTTCATGGAGCAGTTTCTTCATACATCGAGCTTCTATCATTGGTGCAGATTCTTCATTGAGGGAGGATCACAGTTTGACTTCTTTTCTTCTCTCATATGGGGGGGACTTTTTCATCACATGGGGTTTTGTTCCTCACATTCTTCTTTGAGAGTTTTTTGTATAGCTTTCATCTCTCTTTTGGGGGAGGGTTTTTTCCCATTGGGTTTTTCTCTCTTTCCCCACTTTGTGAGAGATTTCATTGCATTGGTTTGCATGCATTTGCATTTGTGCATGGGTACCTAACATGGCCTCGTAGCCGGGACCCATCTTGCATTGCTTAGTTACATTGTAGACTTAAGATCATTCCCCTAAGTTGCACTTAAGGGGGGGTGTTGGTGTAAATAATTATTCATCATGGATATTATTACATTTACTTAAGTTTACTTAGGATAATGCATTTTATAGTAGTTTGGATATGAGACACTTGGGTGTTTGTGCCATATTGAGATAGTGTGTGTAGGAGAAATTCCACCTCTTATGGTGTTGATCTTGTTATTACACTATCATATCCACTTATTGTGGAGTGATAATTCTACCTTCGGTGGGTGATCCACCTCATGTGGAATATTATATTATTTCTCCTACCTACCCACACCTATTTCCTACCTACCCTTGTTTCTTATTGAGCCACATGTCATATTTGTGTGCTCATACATATCCCTAGCCTTGCCTATATAAGCAGGCTCATCTACATTGTATGTAAGTTGTTGATCATTTTCTATTGATGAGAATACAGTTTATTCTTGTCCTATATTATGTCTCTATCTTATACATTTCATTGACCTCTTGATCTTGGCAAAATCCAACATGGTATCAGAGCTATTGGAGCTTCATTGATTCGTCTTGAAGAGACATTATTGCGACGTCAAGAGGCAGATCTAAGGAGCATCATCATTTGGAGGCGTCCTAGACCAGATCCGACCTCTCCATTGCGTCCGGAAGGCCATTTCCATGAATTTTGGTTATAAAGTTGGCCTATTTTGGTGAGAAATTTTTTTTCTCCATTTTTGCCCTATTCGTACGGATTTTCGAAAATTTGTATTTGTTTTTCAAAAAAAAAAATTGCCTTTCTGAAATATTTTTTCGAAAAAATCAAAAATCAAAAAAAAAAATAAAAAAAATTGAAAAGAGATTCCGAAAAAGCAAAAAAATAAAATTAAAAAAAATATAGTTTTTGGGGGGTTCGCAGACCCCCCCGTGCTCCCGTGACTTGCAGGTCTTGCAGACGCCTGTACTACCTACGCACGTACCTCTCTGCTACGACCACTACCGTACTTTATACCAGCGACTGTGCCGAGCCCTGGGTCCCGGCGCCCAAGTCCTCCGGCTCCTCTCTCGGCCTCCGCCCCGGCTTCCACTCCCTTGACTCCGGCGCCTCTAGCCGCCACCGGCACGTCCCTGTAGGCCTCTCCCGGTTCTCTGCCTCCCACAGCTCCGGCAGCCTCCGCCTCTCTGCGCCGAAACCCTCACCCAGCGCCGGCCCTGCCGGCCCTCGCCTCCGCTCGAATGTCACCACCGGCGCCGCTCGTCCGCAACCGCAGGCTTCATCTCAGGCAGCGCCTCCTCCGCCACGTGGACTCCAGGCCAGCGAATCCGCGCCCGCCATGTGGCAGGCGACCACTGGCCCGCGGAGTAACTTCCGTACTTTCCATACACTGACACATCTATACGGACGCCACATCAACAGCCACATCAGCCTGCACAGTCGACATTTCCGTACAGTACGGAATATACAGTCAGCTTGCCACGCAATCTGTCTGTACGGTACAGACGCCCAGTCAGCAGAGGGTGAAGTTTTTGCGACGATCATACGGCCATCAAATTTAATCACATGATTTTCTGACGTCAGCACCACATCAGCAGGGTTTGAAAATTTTTGGACCCCCTCTCATTTGCATTTTTGATTTTGCAGTTCAACTTCAAATGGCCATAACTTGCTCATTTTTGCTCCTTTTTGGGTGCAATTTTTTTTGAAATGGGCTAGAATTTTGTGCTCTCTACAGTGGTGAAATAATTTTTTGATTTTGATGCACAGATTTTTCAGAAAATGCAGTTTTTGGTGACTGTCCCTGAGTAATCCCAGTTTTTGCAACTTCAGAGGCTTCGTTTGGGGTCATCCGACCTCCTTTTTAGGTGCCGTTTTTTTTGAAAGTGTGTATTTTTTTATCTATTTTCACATAATACTATCAGATTGATGTCATTGTAATTAGAAATTGTACTTTCAGATTTAGGCCAATTTTGGCTCTCTTGGTACTTGTATATTTGCTTGAATCTCAGTTAGATTCATTGCACTATTGATTGAAGTCTCTTGTATCCTTGATATTGTCATCAAAGTGTGGCACCGGGGACAATCCACATCTCCAATGGGGTCTGTCAGCACACATTATGTGAATTCGAGGGAGAGTGACTGGCCAATACATAAGGGCAAAATACAATGGCCATAGTTGCCTATACAAAGCGACCGTTAACGGAGTCGACAATCTGGTGAACGAGATCGCGTCTTCTATGTGGACAATGTACATATTGTCCTCGATATAATGTCTTCCCATTCGAATGGTCCACTTAGTGGCCCATCTAGGAGTTATTGTTCGGATAATATCTAAAACAACGATATCCAAGAGGTGCTGAAATAAGGCAAACTCCTCGTCGTTCTCTGCCAACCTCTCTAGCAGTCTGTAGATACATAGGATAAGAGTGTTAGTAATATAACTATAACATTCAATAAATGTAAGACATAAGAGTGTTAAGCACTAAAAAAATGCAAGACATAATCACACCATAAGAGTATTAATTATTTAACTAGAGGATTCATTAAATTGAAGACATAAAAGCATAATACTGAAAATTAAGTTGCATAAAACCTGCGCCTGTCGCCCGATGTGTATGTGAAAGCCATTTGGTGATAAAATAGGGCAAAAAAAAATGGACATACATACAAAGATACATTATAAAAGATGGTTAGGGACAGTAATAGTAAACATTACAATGCAACTACAATAAACAAAGCTCTTCCATATTACGCAACAAGTTGAATGAAGAATGATTAAACATCAAGCACATATATGACATAGTTACAAACAAAAAGCTTAATCTGAACAAATAATACCATAATTAGTATTAGCGAGGATCATTCTATGATCCCTATCCACGTAAAAGACCATCAAAAGCCAATCACCGACAATGACTCCTATGGCCAGGTGTTGAGGGGGTGCCGAACACTGCCACACATAAGTGTGGATCACTTTCATTGACCACAAGACATGATGACTAAACAAACGCATGCAACATTCACATGTTTAGAAACCACTTACAGGTGACACTAGAGTTCCAACCTATATTAGACACAACTGATGCAGTGGCAAGCACATGCAGTTCCGGTGCTTGGTCCAATTGCCTCTTTCCCCTTCTCCTCCTAGAAGTCTCAAAAGGGAACTCAAAGGTGACAAGCTACTGAACATCATGACAGATCTCACTCATAGTACTCTGCCTATGTTACCGCCGATTGCAACGATGGACCCGACTTGCACTGAACCAAGGCCGCATACGTTAGGTGGTTGTATTGGCTAGATTGGTAGATGAACTAAAATCAAATGATATGGCACCGACATTCTGAAGGTCAGCCACGAACCTATCTAGATAACCTACAAATGCCATTAGTTTATTGCCTAAACCTAGCATTGTTTGTGACAATATGTTTAACTTTCTATTTGCTTTGTTCCATATTACGGTGTCCACATCCTCTAAATTTGTATGTGCATTAGAAATTCTATCGACGACAAGTTTAGGTGTTGGGTTTTCATTAGTATTAGTAGATACTGGAGTTGACATAGGAATAGGATTTGTATGAAACAAGATCTTAGAGTGAAGTACACATCTTTTAAGTTAGCAAAGATCAACATTCACAAACATCTACTTACCTGGAACACATGAATCGTGGAATGAATTGTTCATCATCGCAACAACCTTCAACGTATGCTTGCACATGTTTCCTTGCAAACTCCACAAACATTCACAAATGTAGAAGTGATCCCCAAATTTCCTAACCACATACCAGTTCCATGAGGACTGAATTTTCACCCAGTACCAACCAGGAGTAGTGTCTTCTAGAAGACAATCGAAATCAGGAATTGCCTTTTCCTTCTCCATACTAGTTTACAAATGTGTCAACCTGTAGTTTTTGATAAATCTAAAATGCTGCAATTCTCACTTATGCTGGTAGAATGGTTCCACTTTATACACAAGTATAAAATAAAGGTTGTCCATCCTCCTTGAGCATGTCTTTTTATCATCTCTTAGGTGTAGTGACTTTAATTTTCCATGGTATGATTCGATGGTATTATTTGTGTCCTAGTTAGCATGAGCAAAATTCTTGAAGTTTTTCGCCCACATAGTTGGCCAAAAAAATATTTGAAATAAAGAAATTAAAAATAGGAGTAGGATTTCAATTACCAAATGACAACCAAAATGGGTAACAAGTCATAAAGCTACCACTTGAATCTAATGTCGAATTGATGGGATGGGGTTAGGGATAGACTAGCCTAGTCTATGCTCTTGGATCCTTTCCTTGGATCACCTGGTGTTCTCCACATACCCTAGGGTCTCTAGGACCTCCTTTCCTTAAGGAATCCCCTGACCTTTCCCAATCCACCCACCAATGAGTTGCAATGTTTCTCCTAAGGTCTCACCTACTCATGAGACTCAAAACCCCTTACTATGGCTAATAAGGGCTAGGCTTGTTCCAAACCTTCCAAGGTCTTCACAAGGTCATATCAGGTCTAATTCATGGTCTTTCCACCCATTCATGTGCCCCCAAGAGGTTTCAAGCCTTCAACCCCTTACTGATTTCACCTTTTTGTGTTTTTGCCTTCAAATAGGGCATTAGGACCAATTAGGCCTCCTAACTGGTCTTCTAGGGCTCCCTCTCACAAATGGTGCACAAAAAACCCAAACTACCCAAATGGACTACCATTCATTTGGCAAGGAATCATGGATTTTCTAGGTTTTAGGCCTCCAAGAGTCCGTACACTGTCCTAGGTGGATTTTAAGGTTTTCAAGGGTTTTTGTGAGGGTTTCTAGGGTCTGCCTGGGTCACAGTGAGTGTTTTGAGTTTTAGCCACCTTTCTTGGATCGGTGGAGGCTTCTCCTTCACACCAATTATTCTTCACTCACTCCTCTATACCTCCTCCAAAGGATGCACTCTCCACTAACCAACCTTGCTCTCCAAGACCTCTGCAATTTGACCTCTCCTAATCGGGCACTATCCAGTCTCGCCTAAGAGTGGGTCTTTTCTTGGCCTTCCTACATTTTTAAGGGCCCTTCTTGCATGGGACTATAGTACAAGTTCTTCACTTCCATTTCCCATGGTTTCATGGTGATTCCATAATGGGGAATGGAGTTATGACTTCATTTGCACAACCAGTCCAAAACTGGACAGTGACACTACAAATTACAAACTATTTACAAACACACTCAACCGGTAAACAAAAACCTAAAATAATCACTCACAATGAAATTATTTACACCATAGAAGACATTTCACATAGTTTTTCAAGCAGTTCAATCCATTTACTTTCCCGACAACTTCATTCGATCTGACTAGTAACCAACAAACAGTCACAGTCAAGCTCTTCTTGCTTGGGCCGTACAATATCTGACATCCAACCAATGCATTTAGGGTTTGAAAATACTTATACCACCTTTGCCTAATTTTGTGTGCCTATATTAGGGTTGTCCATGCCAAACTAAGGATTTTGGCGTCCTGGTGGAAAAGTTGCTTGACAACTTTTAAAAGTTGTCATGCAACTTTTCTAACTTTTGAGCAACTTTCCCAATGTTGCTCTTCATGACTCCTAGACCGACAATGGGCCAACCTAAGGACACCACCATGCTATGAAGGACCCCTAAACACCACAAAGACACACATACCCTCCATTTTCAAGAAAATCTCAATCTTGACTCATGACCCTTAAGATCTCCACTAGGACCCTAACTAGGACCTATGAGTACATGGCTCATTATTTTATGTACAATGGCTTCATAAGAAGTAGAAAAACAACAAAAAAAGAAGGAGGGAAAGCTTGAAAGGGTGCTCCTGCACCATACTTCCCCTCTGCACATAACTAAGATAAAGAAGAAGAAATGAGAGCTGGGTCTATTCCAAGTGTCTTGAACTTGCTCTCCTCCACCCATGTAGCTTCCGATACTGGTTGATCTGTCCATTTCACTAAGTGCTCCATGTAGACCTGGTGTCTAGTAGACTTCTTCACCCTTGATTCTGAGATCTCCTCTACTTTATGTTTCTTCACTTGAGGTAAGGTGTTTACATCCAAGTCTTGTAATACCTTGGCTTGGTTCTCAGTCTGCTCTGTTATCTCTCCCTTGTACATTACCAGATCAACAATATTGAAGACTGGTGAGATGGCTAAATCTAAAGGTAAATCCACTTTATAGGTGTTCTCACCATATTTCGCTAGAATTTTACAAGGTCCTACCCTCTTCATTTGGAGTTTGGTAGGCTTACCACTTTGCATCCTAGCTTTTCTCAAATGGACCATCACATAGTCACCCACCTTGAACTGAACTTCTCTCCTTTTCTCATCCACTTTGGCTTTCAGTTTTTGAGTGGATTCAAGGATGGCCTTATTAACTTGCTCTTGAACTTCCTTGATGGTTTGAGTGAAGTCCTCTACTTGTCTACTCTTCATCTCCAAAGTACCAAGGTCTCTTAACTCACACTCCCCTTGATGTCTGCCATATACAACCTCAAAGGGACTTCTACCAGTAGCCCTATTCACATTGTCATTATATGTATACTCTACTTGAGGAATGATTAGGTCCCATGTCTGACCATACTCCTTAGTTAAACACCTCAACAAATTGCCTAACACCCTATTGATGACTTCAGTTTGACCATCTGTTTGTGGATGGTAAGCTAAGCTAAATGACAAGTTAGTTCCTAGTCTCCTCCATAATGTTTGCCAAAAATGACCCATGAACTTGTTGTCCCTGTCTGAAAAAATGCTTAGTCCATGAATCCTAACAATCTCTTTGAAGAAGAGATGTGCAACATAGCTAGCATCATGTGTAGTCTTACATGGTATGAAATGACTCATCTTGGAAAATCTATCTACTACTACATAGATGCTGTCCATACCTATTTTAGTCTTGGGAAGTCCTACTACAAAGTCCATGCTTATACATTCCCAAGGTCTGTTAGGGACCGGTAATGGTTGATAAAGACCAGCATTGCTTGATCCTCCTCCTCTTTACATCTCTTGGCAACTTTGGCCAATAGTAGTACCTCTGTACTAAATCCAAGGTTTTGTTGACTCCAAAGTGTCCACTTAAAATGCCATTATGTTTTTCTTGGATGAGGTTCTCCCTCATGGATCCTCTCGGTACACACAACTGGTTACCCTTGAACAAGAGACCATTTTGGAGAGTGTAATCTGTATACTCACCATGGAAATGGTTCTCAAACTCTTTGCGAACCTTGTAAGCTGATGAGAAGTATTCATCTCCTTCATAGAGGTCTTTGAAGCCTTCTATGCCTATGCTCTACAACTGTAAGTCTTGAACTGTTAACAACTTCCTGCTTAAGGCATCTGCCACCTTGTTAAGTTGCCCCTTCTCATGCTTGATGGTGAAGGTGAAGGATTGGAGCTATTCCATCCATTTCAAATTGCTTATCTTCTCTTGAGTGTTGATGTAACTCAATGCCCGATTGTCTGTGAACACTACAAATTCTTTTGGGAGTAGGTAATGCCTCCATTTCTTTAGAGACTACACTAATGCATATAAATCTAGGTCATAGGATGAGTACTTCTTCTTTGCTTCATTAAGCTTCTCACTGAAAAATGCCACAGGTCTTCCCTCTTGACTCAATACACCACCTACTGCAATTCCACTTGCATCACACTCCAAAGTGAATAGCTTATCAAACATAGGTAGGAGAAGGATAGGTTTTGTGGCTACTTCTTGCTTCAACAATTGAAATGCTTTGTCAGCCTGCTTAGTCCATTTAAATTTATTTTTAAGGCCTCCCTTAATAGTGTCAAGGACTGGTGCACATATAACACTGAAATTCCTCACAAACGTCCTATAGAATTGAGCTAATCCATGGAAACTTCTAACTTCAGTCCCTGTTTTAGGTGCAGGCCAATTCAAGATTGCCTCCACTTTGCTTGGATCTATCTTCAAGGTTCCCTTAGACACCACAAATCCTAAGTAAACTAGCTCTTGCTTCAAGAAGTCACACTTCTCTAGGTTGATGGATAGCTTCTCCTCATGCAACCTCTCTAAGACTAACCTCAAATGCTCAAGGTGCTCCTCTTTGGTTCTGCTATAGATGAGAATATCATCTAGGTACACCACCACAAATCTGCCTGTGAATTATTTCAACACCTCATTCATCAACCTCATGAAGGTGCTTGGAGCATTGGTGAGTCTACATGGCATCACAAGCCATTCATACAATCCCTCTGTGGTTTTAAAAGCATTCTTCCACTCATCACCCTCCTTAATTCTTATCTGGTGATAACCACTTTTAAGGTCTAGCTTAGTAAAATACATAGCCCCTCCTAAACAGTCCATTAGATCCTCTATTTTAGGAATAGGAAACCTATACCTTATGGTGATCCTATTGATTGCCCTTGAGTTAGTTCAAAGTCTCCACTTGCCTCCTTTTTTTGATGCTAGCACTACTGGGACTGCACATGGGCTGATGCTCTTCTTAATCAGTCCTTGTTCCAATAGCTCCTGCACTTTCCTTATTCTGATTAGGTGTGAGCTTATATGCAGCCTTGTTAGGTAAGGATGCACCGAGAACAAAGTCTATTTGATGGCTTATAGACCTTCTAGGTGGGAGTGTTGCAGGTGTTCCATCACTCACTATGTCTTTATACTCTTGCAACATTTGCTTTACCTCCTTGGGTACTTCTGCCAGGCAACTTGTCTTCTTCCTCCTTTGGTTTCACAAAGATGGCACACTTCACTATCTCCTCCTCATGTAGAAAGTTTAAGAACTCTTTAGCGGTAGCCAATGAATCACTAGGTGTTCTTGAAGTTCCCTCTTCATTCTTTGTCAAAGACTGAATCTTGAAGGTCTTGCTGTCGTTCTTAAAGGAAATGGAGTTCTCCTCTCCAACATAGATCACCTTCCTATCAAATTGCCAGGGTCTTCCTAGCAGCAGATGACATGCATCCATTGGCAACACATCACAAAGGATCTTATCCTTGTACCCTCCAATAGAAAACTCTACCCAAGTTTGTTCATTGACCAGCACACTCTGCTCATGATTAAACCATGTCACCTTGTATGGGTTAGTGTGGGGTATCCTTGTGAGTTTCAAATTCCTAACCACTTCTTCTGATATGATATTGTCAATTGACCCTGAATCAACTATCACCTTGAACACTTTACCAAGAATCTTGCATCTCACCCTAAACAATGCTCTCCTTTGCTTAGGTTCATTCTTCTCTGGCTGTCTTATCAAGACCCTATTGAACATTAGATTTTCTCCAATCTCTGATTCAATATGGTCCACTTCAGGTGTCGATCTATCTTGAAGAGTTTTCATGTGCATAAGCAACCCTCTTTCCACTGTTTGATGATGCAGGTTTGTCAGGGCATCTATACGCCGGGTGTCCCAATTGTTCACAATTGTAACACTTCATTGTTGCAAAATAGGAGTTACCTCTGCCGATACCTCTACCACTATTTGGACCACCTTGTGCACCTCTTCCTCTAGAATGTCCTCCTCTGAGATTGGCTTCACTGCCATGCTCAGTCAACTTGGTTTCTCCTTGGTTCCTCTGCTCATTTGACTTGCTTTGGTAACCACCTCGGTGTTTTTCACTTGATCTCTACCTCTGCCTCTACCCCTGTTATTGGAGTCTCCTTTCCTTTTGTCCCTCTCTTCTACCTTGGTAGCAAGCTAATGACATTTTTGAACAATAGTAGGAGTCCATAGGCTTATCTCCTCTTGAATGTTCCACTTTAGGCCGCTTAGATACCTAGCCACCTTAATGGATTCATCTTCTTGGACTTTGGATCTAAGACATAGCTTTTGAAACTCCTCTATGTAGGAGGTCACATCAAGATCCTTCTGCTTCAATCCTTGTCTCTTCTTATGAAGTTGGACTTCATAATCCTCTAGTAAGTAGTTCTCCTTGATCTTACCCACCATAGCTTTCCAATTAGCAATAGGTAGCTTCCCCATACTATCTCTTTCTTCTTGCAGGTACTTCCAGCATGTCAAAGCTGCTCCCCTTAATCTTGATTTGACAACTTTAACCTTTTGAGCCTCTGTCACTCCTTCACACTCAAAGTGGTTTTCCATGCCCTCAATCCATTCCATAACAGTGTCAATGTCCATTCTTCCACTGAAATGTGGCAATCCTTCAAAAGATTTGGTGTTCAGAGCCTTAATATCTTTTACAAATGGTTCTTCGTTGAACAAGGGATCTGGTTCAGGGATAATATCATCTATGTCTATAGTTTTTTTTCCTTTACCCTTGGTGTCTTCATCCCAAGGTCCTTGTGTCCTCTGATCCACCACTTCCTATAGTTTATCCCTTATCTCACTCATAGCCTCTTCAAGGAGTCTATTTTTCTCCTTCTGTTCTTCCACCTCTCTAGCTAGCTCTATATTAGTAACCATTCTACTCACCCCTACTGATTCACTAGTATATAGAGACATACACAATCCAACAAGTCTTTTACTTTGCTCTGATACCAATCTGATGGGATGGGGTTAGGGATAGACTAGCCTAGTCTATGCTCTTGGATCCTTTCCTTGGATCACCTAGTGTTCTCCACATACTAGGACTTCCTTTGCTTGAGGAATCCCCTGACCTTGCCCAATCCACCCACCAATGAGTTGCAATGTTGCTCCTAAGGTCTCACCTACTCATGAGATTCAAAACCCCTTACTATGGCTAATAAGGGCTAGGCTTGTTCCACACCTTCCAAGGTCTTAGCAAGGTCATATCAGGTATAATTCATGGTCTTTCCACCCATTCATGTGCCCACAAGAGGTTTCAAGCCTTCAACCCCTTACCGATTTCACCTTTTTTGTGTTTTTGCCTTCAAATAGAGCTACAAGGATTAGGACCAATTATGCCTCCTAACTAGTCTTCTAGGGCTCCCTCTCATAAATGGTGCACAAACAACCCAAACTCCCAAAATGGACTACCATTCATTTGGCAAGGAATCATGGATTTTCTAGGTTTTAGGCCCCCAAGAGTCCGTACACTATCCTAGGTGGATTTTAAGGTTTTCAAGGGTTTTTGTGAGGGTTTTTAGGGTCTGCTTGGGTCACAGTGAGTGTTTTGAGTTTTAGCCACCTTTCTTGGATTGGTGGAGGATCCTCCTTCACACCAATGATGCTTCACTCACTCCTCTGCACCTCCTCCAAAGGATGCACTCTCCACTAACCAACCTTGCTCTCCAAGACCTCTGCAATTTGACCTCTCTTAACTGGGCACTGTCTAGTCTTGCCTAGGAGTGGGTCTTTGCTTGGCCTTCCTACATTTTTAAGGGCCCTGATTGCATGGGAATATAGTAAAGGGTCTTCACTTCCATTCCCCATGGTTTCATGATGATTCCACAATGGGGAATGGAGTTATGACTTCATTTGCACAACCAGTCCAAAACTGGATAGTGACACTGCAAATTACAAACTATTTACAAACACACTCAACCGGTAAACAAAAACCTAAGCTAATCACTCACAATGAAAGTATTTACACCATAGAAGACATTTCACATAGTTTTTCATGTAGTTCAATCCATTTACTTGCTTGGTAACTTCGTTCAATCTGATTGGTAACCAACAAACAGTCACAGTCAAGCTCTTCTTGCTTGGGCCGTACAATCTCTAACATCCAACCAATGCATTTAGGGTTTGCAAATACTTATAAAACCTTTGCCTTGGTTTTTGTGCCCATATTATGGTTGTCCATGCCAAACTAAGGATTTTGGCCTCCTGGTGGAAAAGTTGCTTGACAACTTTTAAAAGTTGTCATGCAACTTTTCCAACTTTTGAGCAACTTTCCCAATGTTGCTCTTCATGACTCCTAGACCCACAATGGTCCAACCTAAGGACACCACCATGCTATGAAGGACCCCTAAACACCACAAAGACACACATACCCTCCATTTTCAAGAAAATCTCAATCTTGACTTATGACCCCTAAGATCTCCACTAGGACCCTAACTAGGACCTATGAGCACATGGCTCATTATTTTATGTACAATGGCTTAATAAGAAGCATAAAACCAACAAAACAAGAAGGAGGGAGAGCTCACATCCATCAAAAGCAAACTCTCTATATATTCTTTTCATTCATCAGAAAGGCTTGGTGCAAATTGAGAGCGCAACTCATTGTTGCTATCATCGATGCCATGACAAGCTTCACCATTCTTGTCTACATGCAACTTTTGCTTCAATATCAAGATGACAACATCTGGCCTACCATATAACACCTTAACAATGAAGTGGCATGTGCAAACTCTTTTTTTTGATATGTCCGTGTGCGCTTCTTATTCGACGACTTTTTCCTATTGTCTTCTGGTCCATATGAACACCAATACCTTCAAAAACAACTCTCCTATTATCAACAACAGTCGTAATGTCATTAAACATAGACAAAGAATAGGAAAGAATGTGTATACAAACTGACTATATATCTTTGTTGTATGTGTGTTGTGCACAACACTATCATGCTTAGTGTGCTTCAGAGGAATTGGGTTTCAACACCTTTGCGCAATGATTCCTCTTTGATGAATGCATCCAATCTACCCAGTAGAATTGCTGCAGACACGTCTGTCGTTGAATCATTTTCGACACAAATTGACATCCACTGAATATCCATCCACTGAATATCCCTTCAACATAAATGATGCAAACCTTCACCACTATCTTGAACTTCTAATACCATAATGTCCTGCCATTTTCGGTGTTTTCCCATTCTCGTCCTACACATATCGGACAAAGAAAGAGATATCATCAACAATAAATAGCCACAGTGATGATATCTTCAGTGTGATAGTGTTTTGAGATAGTGGTTGATGTCAAATGTGTTTTCCATGATATTGGTTGCTTGGCACAAATGACCAAAGCTACTTTACTATTAGACCTTCATCCTGGTAGCACATATTTTTACAAAATAGTTTTGTGCTATATATGGACACTTTTAATTTCATCATAAGAGCATTTACTGGTGGATTGTATGTATAGGTGATATGTTGCAGTATCTTCATGAAAAAGAATTATTTGGGCATATTGAAGAGAATGTTGAGTACTATGGCATTCTAGCAATCCTCATCTTCACAATTAGTTTCATTGCAAAAGCACTTTTGGAGGATCAACATAGAGCAGGGTTGTGAACATGTTCAAAGATGTTAGTAGTATGTGTTGGAAACGGACGCCTCTATTCTCGCTCAAAAAATATAGTATGAGTTGACTAACACACGTGTTAGTTGCGTGTTTTACACCATCGATTTTGCAGTTAACAGTTGCAATTGACTAACTTGTCAATAACACGTTGTATGATAGGTCTATTTTGGAGCTACAATAGCTGCAGTCATTTGAAATATGCCTCCAATTCACTTGACCTTTGTTCATACTCATCGGTTTAAATCTGATTGATGAAACAATGTGAAGAAAATCTGTGAGCTCTATCGGCACAACCTCTACCGATGACCTTGACATATCGGAGTATGTTTCAGTTATCAAGAGCAGTTTTGGTCTGCTATACCGATACCTGATGACTCTTGACTAACACACATGTTAGTTGCGCATTTTACACCATCGATTTTGCAGTTAATGATTGTGATTGACTAACCTATTAGTAAAATGATGTATGACACGTCTGTTTTGGAGCTACAATATAGCCGCGACCGTTTGAAATATGCTTCTAATTCACTTGACCTTTGTTCATACTCATCAGTTTGAATCTTACCAATGAAACAATGAAGCAAATTTTCCAGCTCTATCGGCACAACCTCTACTGATGACCTCGAAATATCGGAATATGTTTCAGCTATCGGGAGTGGTCTCGGTCTGCTATACCGATACCCGATGAGTCTTGACTAACACTCATGTTAGTCGCATGTTTTACACCCTCGATTTTGTAGTTAGTGGTTGCGATTGACTAACCTGTCACTAACATGATGTACAAAAGGTCCGTTGTGCATCTAATCTAGCTTGAAAACATCTACGAATTGACTAACATGCGTGTTAGTGGACCATTTTACACCATCCATTTTACAATCAACGGTTGTGATTGACTAACTTGTTGCTAACACGCTGTACGAAAGATCCGTTTTGGAGCTTAACGGAGCTTGGAGTAGCAGGTTTGAAGTCATCCCGATGACCCGGCGAAGTCGTGTTTGTCCATTAGGGTAGCTTCGGTTATCGGATGGATGAAAGGATAAAAGGTGTGTAGGTTACATCTAGATCCAACTATTGTTGCTATACCGCATGATGGACATGCATGAACGATATCCAGCGCAGCTTCATGACCAAGGTGGGGCCTGACAAAAGAGCAGGTCCATTGGAGAAAAAGACCATATCAAGATAGTGCCAAAATAGTTAGACCAATCCCCGATGCCATGGAGAATCAAAAGGCGGAACTATTGGTATTACCTATACCGATAAAACAGACTCAGAAGCATAAAGCATAAAAGTGCATCAGAGAGTCATCAAGACTTCAGGAGGAATAGAAAAAGGCTATTCCGACCCCTGATGAAGATAAAAGCACCTATAGGGATATCGGTGTAAATTATACCGATAAAGTATACATTAAGTGAGGACTCATCGGGACATCAGAAGAAGAAGTTTTATCCTATGCCGAGTCCCGATAGGACTATTAAGGGGGATGGAGAGTTGCTAGGAGTTCTTCGGGATGAGTTATGCTGATAACGTAGGGGACTTAGTTAGAATGTGGAATGGTATATTGAGATCATCGGGGCATCAGAGGGACATAAAAAGAACTATGCCGATACCCGATTGGTTAAGTAAAAGAAAACCGAAGGCGAATGCATCGAGTAGAGTTATGCCAATGGAGCATGAAAACAAAAAACAAAGCCGAAACCGAAGGAGTGCCCATCGGGATAAAGTGGACCATTGGAATAGGAGAAAAATTGCTATCCCAAGACCTGATAAGTTAGTCAGAATAGATTTTGTTGTTCAGATGGTGAGAAACACTAAATTCATAACAAACGACGTGAAACATTTGAATCATTGAGAAAAGTCTCACCGACTAGCCGTTGGAGGTCTTGATGTGAAAAAATGACAAAAGGGCTTCCATTAAATGCATCCATTGAGTAGGTCCGTTGCCACACGAAGCAGATCCATCAAGATTGTAATAATTAAGTACAAGATTGGACTCCTTGGGATATATAGCCAGTGTCGCATAACAACATTTTGCACAAAGTTATTGTAGAAAGATATCAAGTGTTTATTGAGAAATATTCTGAGTTGTCGAGCATAGAGTAAAGGAATTTGCAGAGATAGAAGGGTCAAGCTCAAAAGGGAAGCAAAAGGTTGTTGAAATATCCAGTACCACAACAAAAAAATTGAAGGGTGAAGTCAGTGAGGCCCAAAGAAAATTAAATCAAGTCATGATAGATCAGATGGGCTCTCCAAGAGCTAGGTCATGTAGAGCTAAGGTAAATTTTCCTATTCGCGACTAGTTGGAGGACAGATACATAGAAATAGGAGATGTACTCACAACAGTGCATGGGCACGAGCTGTTTCTTTTTCATTACCTCTGTAGGGATGAGCCTATGCCAATTTCAAACCCATGGAGTACCAATTTAGGTAAACTCGTGGTACCTAATGTCTTTTTAAATATTGATTTATTGAAGCTCTTGGTAAGACATTATGATACAAACAAGCGATGCATTCTATTTCCTAACGGGACCGCTTTAGTGCATTTCGCAGTAGCCACAATTCAGGAAGTCTTTGCAGTAGATCTGGATGTGAATGTGCCTTTATCTTTTGTGGATTTGGAGGAGGAATATAGGAAAATGGATACTACATACTAGGGTTGGAACCTCGCTATCCACAAAGTAGAGAAGGGGAGGCTAACAGAGGAAGATGGTCATCCTTATGACATGACTATTTTCAAGAAATATTTGCAGTATACCTATATGGCACGTGGTCAGGTTGGAGGATTTGAAGCTCCCGATGTAGAAAACATAGGACTGTTGGCTTTAGCAGTAGATATTCAGAGACATGAGCCTAGAGCTTTTGATTTTTCTTCATACCTGGTGGATAGGCTTCATGAAGGCTTCCTGAACTTGAAGGAAAATCTAGACAAGCACTTCAAGCATTATTCACTGTTAATGCATATTATTTTATTTTATGGGAGATTTAGAGGATTATGGTCAGAAGGATTGAATGTAAATACAGTTGGGAAGAATGGACATGATCAACCGGTGAAGTTGTGGGTTTCTCTCTGGGATCACAGATATGTAAATTCTCATTATCTCAAATTTGAGGAATTCTTTGCTAAGCCAATTTTCTTGCTCTTTGGTGAGGCTCTGCATGGATCATTTTCTGATGATGTCAAGAAGTTTCTTAGGCCCCACAAGCACAAAAATACAAAGGTTAATCACAATTGGGGTGATTGGTACTCATGCCAAAACTTCACTTTTGTTCGGTGCTATGGATTTGAAGGTTACCCCTATGTGCTACCCAAGCCAGCACCGGACAGGATTGCCTTTTTGGAAATTGTAAGGCAATTAAGTGTCTCTAATTCCAAGCATTTTGGAGGTGCACACAAGCAAGCCTTCCTCCCTGATACACTTCATTTCTAGGATTTTAAAATTGTATCTAATAGAGCATATGAGGTTATTGATAGGAAGCTGGTGGATGAATACAACCTCTTCCAGCACACGTCTAGAATGCATTATGATCCTGGGGGTTACTTCCACACAAGAAGGAAGAGGCAAGAGTTGGGAGATTACTTTCATCAAGAGGATGAGTTTGAAGATGTGTAAAACTAAGGAAGTGGAGGAGCTTGGAGAGGTTATGGAGATCTTGGAGAAAAAACTGGAGGAGAGAAGATAGAGACTAGAAAAAATGAAGGGAGACCCAACTCAAAGTGATTTAGGGGAGAACTAAGTGGTTTCCAAGCTCCGTGCACTTGAGAAAGAGAAAGAACCAAAAGTACAAGATAAGCTCCTCGTTGTGCTAAATATAGAAACAAATGAGAGGATGATAGAGCACACTTCATTTATTTTAGATGATCAGTTCATCAAGTCTAAAGACTTTAAATCCTTTTTATACAACTTCAAAGGGAATAAACTGAGGGTAGCAATGCCAAATATCACACTAGAAAATGAAGAGGAAATGTTGTAGAAGATTAAAGATGATATTGATGCAGAAATAGAGACAATGACCCCTCAGAGAGGAAGGCAGTTGCTAGCAGAGGCAGGTATTATTCTTTTCCCAGGATGGGATTTAAGTGCATCTTTTATTTTTGATAGTTTGTTACATTCAGACAATAAGGACTTCAAGTTGAATGTCCAAGGGGTTAATGATATATTCATTGGATTGAGATATGATCCAGATGAACAAGCAATGTTGTTATGGGCATTTTACCCCCCAAATAAAAGGCCAAAAATAATAGATGTGGATAAAGCTTTTGGTCACATGATGACCCTGAAAGTTGGACAAGTAGATCCTATGGTCACTGCTGACATAGGCATTAATATCTCAAAATTCAATAAGGCTTAGATGAAACACGAGATAGCAAAGAAAAATAAATATAATGCTTTATATGAGGAAACCCTTAAGAGGATTGGGCATCCAATCCCTCAAATTACTAATTCAGGAGGCCACTGGAAGAAGAAATATGAAAAACTAGCTTATGAACACACTAAGTTGAAGAGGGAGATGAAGGGCATCAAGGCTGATACTGCTTGTGTATTGATAAGTAAAAGATATGATAACATGGAGAAGGCATTGAACAAATTCTGGGATTTATATTAGAAGAACATGGGCAATATGGTTTCTAATACCAGAATTCAAGATAGACACTTTTCTCTGAGGAACAGAACTTCATCCACCCCTTTCCTCATCACTACTTCATTTACCTCCACTAACTCTACTTCCACCTAAGCCTTCTTGTAAAAAATATTACCAAAATGCTCCTTATTTCACCAAATGAGCTTCTGGTTAATTATCTTAAGCTTATTGACTACCTTATAGATCCTAGACCTAGAAACCTCTACCTCTTTCCACCATTCCTCTAAAAGCCTAAGAATATTATCGTCTTTCAGCCACATTTGTTCAAATTTTAAAGGACATCTTCTTGGTCCTGGGTCATCAAGAATGCTAGGTTGGATCAGATAATGATTTGAGCCTAAGAAAGGTAAAATTGAGGCTTCTAAGGTATATGGAAAGTTGGTGAGACTACCCATTACAAAGAACCTATCAAGTTTTTTTGCTATATTACTAAAACCTAACCTTCTATTATTCTAGGAAAAGGAATCCTTAACCATGTTAATCTCTGTCAAGCCACTACGATGGACCCAATCTATAAATTCTACAGTTGTTCTAGAGATTTTACCTATGCCTCCTCATTTCTCAAATTGGTTCATGATAGCGTTGAAGTCACCTCCTAAAATGCAAAACTGGCCCTGGGAGTTTGTGAATTCCTCGATTTCCTTCCAAACTCTTCTTTTGTCCTCATTTAGGGTTGGCCCATACACATTAATAATGAGAAAATCTAGTTTGTGTTTCAAGCTCGTAACCCTACCACTGATCCAATTGCCTTGAGACTCTAATAATGAGAACCCAATATTGTGTGGGTCCCAAATAATGGCCAGACCTCTAGAGGCTCCAGTGGCTGGGACACCTATAATATGTCTAAATATTAGTCATTTACCAAAGGAAGCTAAGTCAATTTTCTCTAATTTGGTTTCCTGTAACATAACTAAATCAAGACTATAGTTAGATAGACAATGTTTTAATATCCATTGTTTGTTAGGGGAATTTAAACCCCTAACATTCCATGATAATACTTTCATGGTGTTGTGGGAAGGACCTTCCCCTTCCCTCCATGAAACATATCCATGAGTTTAACCTAGCCTTCACCTATACCATCATTAGCTCTCAGCTTCGATAGGGATTTCTTGCCTCTCTTTTTACAGAGCTTGGCACAGTCCAGAGTGGCATTTTCCCCAACCCATTGTTCAATTCCTAAGGCTTCAAAAGTTGCACCTTTTCTTTGTCATCTAACTCTATTATGAGGGCTTCCATATCCGTGACCTTAGTGGGATGGGTAAAATTCATAATCCCTTTCCTTAGCAACCTTTTCTGTAGTTGTAGCTCATCTGTGTCTACTATTTCATCCACTAACTTCTCGACGAAGAGTCTATATGAAGTTGGTAACACGACACAACCCGCGTGAAAGATTTAATTGTTGTTTTGGCACAATTCAAGGAAGAATTTCTTGGGAATCAGTGAAACACTTAGTAGAGTGTTTTGAGGATACATATCGTATTTCCATGATGGGTTATGAACAATCAATGCTTGATATTACATTGTAATTTATTTTAATATTGATCTGATATGATTTGTATTGTAAATTCAAGATGTAATTAAGTTTTATGGTTTGCTTAGTTGTTATGGCTATTTAGGGTGACACAACTGATGTTTCAGGTGTTGGTGGAATTAGGAGAATGATTTAAGTCATCCTAGAGAAGATAGAGATCTTCTTGAGTGTTGCAGATTGTGAAGCATAACTGGATCTGATTTAGCAAGCTGAAAGTGCAAAATAACAGATCATTTTTCACTATTGTTCTCTAACAATTACAACAACATAAATCCCTTAACTGGTAGGTCCTAACATTCCTTTTCCATCTGTCCCCTAATAGGGAACCTCACAAAAGAGTGTTTAAATCCTCTAATCAAGTTGAGCCTAACAAATCATTACACTCCTAGCTTGAGTGATAGGTAAATCCCTTAACCTGGTGACTCCTAACAAGGTCCGTTCCTAACTGGGCATATTGTAAGCTCCTAACAGTGCGTACTTTGAAAGAGTACAAATTATTGTGGGTACCAATCCCCATCGTGGTTTTTCCCATTTGGGTTTCCACATCAAAAATCTTGGTATTCATGTGTGGAATGTCTTTTCATAGTGTTTATGTTTTCATGCATTATTTCTGATCACTGGTTATGATAAGTTTACTACTATTTATTAGAGATTTGTAAGTGGTTACTGATAATGTTAATGAATTGATAGATGAAGTATTGTGATCTGATAATAAGTCAATATGAGTATGTGTTGATCAAATATCTAGTTGGTGAATATTCTGATTAATAAGATTGCATAAGTGGGTAACAAGTGTATGAGATCTGCTAAAGGGATAGATTCATTGATTTCAGATTTGTTGTAAATGGTATTTTGATTTGAAGTTATAATTGTCATAATACTGATTCACCACCCCCTCTTAGTATTAACTGGATCCTTATAGGATTAAAAATTGGTATCAAAGTTGTGGTCCTCTGTGTGTAGAAAAACTTAACTGCTTGAGGAAAAGATTCTGAGGAAGACAAGATGATGAAGAAAGAGGGTCCAAAATTCAACAAGGACAACTATAAAATTTGGAAAGACAGAATGAAGATATATCTCAAAGGTCTTGGTACTCAATACTAGAAACATGTTGAAACAACATATGTGGCTCCTACTACTGCTCCCTTGACACCGAATGAACTTAAATATTAGCAGGAGAACATGCAAGCCCTTGAAGCTATTGCAAGTACTTTATCTGATTCTAAACATATTGATGTTCAAAGATTGGAAACTGCACATTTGGTTTGGGAAAAATTAGAAATAATTCACGGAGGAGATGAGCATGTACAAAGAGCAAAAGAGGAAAGCTTGAGAGGAAAATTTGATGATATGAAAATGCAAGAAGGAGAAAACATTGCACAGTATGGTCAGAGAATTAAAGAAGTTGTTGGTAGTATAAAAGGTGCTGGTAGTAAAATTGATGATGATGTGGTGGTAAGTAAAATGCTCAGAACTCTTCAACCTCAGTATGCTATTAGATTATCGGGAATCCAAGAACTGAGATCCATTTCAAAGGATAAGGTAATCGTTGACTCTTTGATTGGTAAGCTTACAGCCTTTGAGTTAAATAGTTTTGACAATAGTGTGGCAAAATCTATTGAATCCACTTTTAAAGCTTCTATTGCCAGTTCATTTGCTAGAAAAGGAAAGAATGTATGTCAAAGTGATGGGTGCAGATCTAGTCATGGAGGTAACCGGGAAAGTGAAGACAATGAAGATCAAGTAATGGAACTTGAAGCACTGCTAGCCAAGAGATTTCCAAAAAGCACTGGTAAGCATAAAGGAAAACTGCCTTTAAAGTGTTTCTCTTGTAGTAAGATTGGTCATATTGTGGCAAACTGCCCTAACACCGATAAGAAAGATAAGTTCAAGAGATTCAAAGGGAAAGGCAAAAAATATTGTTATGTTGCAGTGGATGAAGGTGTGACCGATGAAGAATCATAAGATGAAGATGACAATGAAGAGAATGTGTTTGTAGTTGTAAAGGAGGAATTGTCTTATGATAAGGCACTCGTTTCTCATGTAGAAAATAGTAATGAATGTATTATAGATAGTGGTTATTCACACCATATGACTGGAGATAAGAGTAAGTTCCTAACTCTTAATGAATTTGATGGAGCTGTTGTTAGATTTGGAAATGACTCTCCCTGCATGGTGAAAGCTAAAGGTTCTATTTCTTTGAATGGGAAGAATAATACTGATGATGTATTTTGGGTTGATGGTTTGAAACACAATCTATTAGATGGTAGACAACTCAATGATAAAGGTTATTTGCTTGAGTTTAATGGTGGAATCTGCAAAATTCTTGGAGGAAATGGTGAACTGATTACTACCAAGAAACAAACAAGAGGTAACTTATTTCATTTAAATGCTAATATCAATAGTTGTCTAGTTGCAAAGATGGAAGATAGCTATTTATGGAACAAGAGATGTTGTCATATGAATTTTGATAACTTGGTGAAGGTAAGCAAGTCTAGTGCTGTGAGAGGATTACCACAAATTGTTAAATTGGATAATGCGATGTGTAAAGACTGTCAAATTGGTAAGATGACCTCTATTTCATTTAAGAGAAATAAGTGTACATCTGAAAATATTTTGGATTTGGTTCATAATGATCTCTGTGGTCTTATGAGAACACAAAGCTATTTTGGTGATAGATATTTCATGCTTTTTACCAATGACTATTCTAAGATGATGTGGGTTACATTCCTAAAGGAGAAATCTGAAGCCTTTAGTAAATTTAAAGCATTTAAAGCTCTAGTTGAGAATGAGACTGGTAAAAACTTTAAGTTCTTAAGATCTAATCTAGGAGGAGAATTCACATCTGATGAGTTTGTCAAGTATTGTAATGAATAGGGTATCAAGAGATAGATGTTTGCTCCTAGGACACCACAATGAACTGGTGTAGCAGAAAGGATGAACAAAACAATTGTTGATGCTGCTAGAACAATGTTATTACAAGGTAATATGCCTAAGATGTTTTGGAGAGAAGCGGTAAGTACTGTAGTCTACACATTAAACCGGATACTTGTAAAGAAAGACAACAATAAGAAACCTTATGAGTTGTGGTATGGTAAAACTCTTTGTGTAAGTTATTTCAAAATCTTTGGAAGTCAATGTTTTATTAAAAATGATAACTACACTGGAAAGTTTAATGCAAAATATGATGAGGGAATATTTCTTGGTTATTCTTCTAAAAGAAAAGCATATAAATGCTATAATAAGAGAACTAAGAAAGTAGTTGAAAGTGTTAATGTGAAGGTGGATGATTTGTCAAATAAATCTTAAGGATCAAGTAGGTCTGAACCTAAAAAAGATGATAATGAAGAAAGACTAGTGATCTTTGAACTAGAAGCACAGAATAATGATCAACTAGCAAATTCTCAATCGGTAAGCAAGGATAGTGAAGAAGAAATTAGTGTATCGACTGGTGAATTAGATGAGGAAGATGCAGAACCAACACAGACTATACCTAGATATATGAGATTAAATCACTCTTAAAACCATATAATTGGTGATTAGAATGCAGGTGTGCAGACCAAGAGGAACATTAGAGAAAATTCTTGTTTTATCTCTACAATGAAACCCAAGACAGTTAAGGAAACACTCAAAGACAATGATTGGGTGAAAGCGATGAATGAGGAATTAGATCAAATAGAGAAAAATCAGACATGGTCACTTGTTCCTAGACCGAAGGACAAGAATGTGATTGGAACTAAATGGGTCTTCAAGAATATGTTAAACGAAGGTGGAAAAGTGGGAAGAAATAAGGTAATGTTAGTCTACAAAGGATATGCACAGGAACAAGGTGAAGACTATGGTGAAAATTTTGCATCGGTTGCAAGATTGGAAGGAGTAAGGATACTGCTGACATTTGCTACATATAAGGGATTCAAAGTCTACCAAATGGATGTCAAGTCATCCTTTTTGAATGGAATTATTGAAGAGGAAGTATACATTGAAAAACTAGATGGTTTTTCCTTGAGTGATGATAAGGACATGGTATGTAAATTGCATAGAGCTTTGTATGGTCTAAAGCAGGCACTGAGAGCATGGTATGAGAGACTACATGCACATTTGATCAAGATTAGATTCTAGCGTACCAATGAGGATAGTAATATTTATCTAAAAAACAATGGAGACAAGATGCTACTAGATGGAGTATTTGTAGATGACATAATTTTTGGTGGAGATGATAATATGAGTATGGACTTTGCTGATGAGATAAAAAAGGAATTTGAGATGTCTCTAATTGGTGAAATAAATTTCTTTATTGGATTACAGATCCAACAACTAGATGATGATATTTTATCTATCAAAGCAAGTATATTAAAGAGGTGCTGAAGAATTTTGGCATGGCAGACTATAAACTGATAGGTACACCGATGATAACATGCTGCAAATTGACAAAGCAAGATGATTCATCTGATGTTAGTGAAAAAGAATACAAGTCTATGATTCATAAACTACATTATGTTGTACATAGAAGACCATACATTGCTCATGTTGTTGGGTTACTTGCAAGATTCCAAAAAGAGCCCAAAGAAAGTCACATGGTGGCTGTTAAGAGGATTTTCTGATATCTTAAAGGAACATTAGACTATGGATTATGGTATCCCTGCAAAGGAAATTTCACTTTAGATGTTTTTACTGATGCAGATTGGGCAGACAATGTGGATGATAAGAAAAGCACAACCGGTGGAGCTTTTCTACTTGGAGGAAGACTTGTAGCATGGACAAGCAAGAAGAAAACTTGTGTTTCTGAATCTATAGCTTAAGCTGTGTATGCTGCTACATCCATGAATTGCACGTAGACCATATGGATGAGACATGTTCTAGAAGGATTCAAGATAGATATGTCTGAACCATTGACTATCTATTTTGACAATATGAGTGCAATAAATATTTCTAAGAATCTTGTACTTCATGCAAGAACCAAGCATATAGAGTTGAAGTATCATTTCTTTTAGGGAAAGAGTTCAGGAGAAGCAGGTAAAGATGGAGTATGTGAAGAGTAAAGATCAGTTAGTTGATATCTTTACTAAACCATTGCCAAAGACTACTTTTGAGTTTCTTAGAAGTAAATTAGGGGTTAGACCCCTACATTGGAAGAACTAAGATGCTGGAGTTACATCAATCTTGTGGATTTCATGTTTATTCTTCACTAAGGATTGATGAAGATGCGAGCTACTTTGTAGGGGGAGCGGCTCTAATGCAGTATGATATGATTTATAGTTTCTGGTCAGATTGAAGTCAAGTAATGCAATTTTTACTTTGGCATTGCTATGAAAGGGGGAGAAGAAAAATAAATCAACTAATCGGTTATGGGAAAAGAAAAAGAAATCTGATGATAAGGCTTGAGGAGAAGAAAAGACAGTGAAGACTGACAGATACAGAGACTGATAGTTAATGTGCTAAGATGCAGATGATTGGCATATATGTTTGTGTAACTGATTGGTGTTTCCATCAATTCCAAAGGGGGAGATTGTTGGCATGATTGGCATAACTGATGCAAATGAGTTGATAATTGTATCGGTAGAAGAATGATGATGACATGATCAGTTCTTTGTGTTGTCATTGATGGCAACCTATGTCAATTAATGTTTGATGATGGTTATAGATAAAATTTGATGTCTAACTTGTTGGATAAGTAATTTGGTCTACTGGATTTAGAATTTGTAAGTATGATATGGTTTACCGGCAGGACTGAGAATTAGGACTTCAACTGGTAAAAGAAAAGATTTTGATGGAATCGGTAAATCAGTGATGGTTGGAGAGTTGTGGTTTGAGACATAAGCTTTTATGATGGATTTTTGTATGTGACCGGAACTGCATCCTATGTTGATTACCAGAAGGCATGTTTTAAATTTTTGATGGAGTTGTGCTAGGGTTTTAGGACTGGTGATGAATTCACTCAACCGGTAATGATTTATGTTATGACAGTGATCGACGGTGAGTCTACATGAAGTTGGTAACACGACACAACCCACATGAAAGATTGAATTGTTGTTTTGGCGCAATTCAAGGAACAATTTCTTGGGAATCAACGAAACACTTAGTAGAGTGTTTTTAGGATACAGATCGGATTTTCGTGATGGGTTATGAATAATCAATGGTTCATATTGCATTGTAATTTGTTATAATGACCTCGATATTGATCTGATATGATATGTATTGTAAATTCAAGATGTAATTAGGTTTTGTGGTCGACTTAGTTGTTATGGCTATTTAGGGTGACACAACTGATGTTTCATGTGTCGGTGGAATTAGGAGAATGAGTTAAGTCATTCAGAGAAGATAGAGATCTACTTGAGTGTTGCCGATTGCAAAGCATAACTGGATCTGATTTAGCAAGCTGAAAGTGCAAAGTAATAGATCATTTTTCACTGTTGTTTTCTAACAATTACAATAGCATAAATCCCTTAATTGGGTAGGTCCTAACAGGCCTTTGCCATCTAAGTCCCCTAATAGGGCAGCTCACAAAAGAGTGTTTAAATCCTCTAACCAGGTTGATCCTAACAGATCATTAAGCTCCTAGCTGGAGTGATAGGTAAATCTCTTAACCGGGTGAATCCTAACAGGGTCTTCTCCTAACTGGGCATATTGTAAGCTCCTAATAGGGCATACTTTGAAAGTGTACAAATTATTGTGGGTACCAATCACCACCGTGGTTTTTCCCATTTGGATTTAGACATCAAAAATCTTGGTGTTCATGTGTGGAATATTTTTTCATATTGTTTATGTTTTCATGCATTATTTCTGATTATTGGTTATGATAAGTTTATTGTTGTTTATCAAAGATTTGTTAGTGGTTACCAGTAATCTTAATGAATTGATAGATGAAGTATTCTGATTTGATAATAAGTCAGTATGAGTATGTGTTGATCAGATATGTAGTTGGCGATTATTTTGATTAATAAGATTGCATAAGTGGGCAACAAGTGTATGAGATCTGCTAAAGGGATAGATTCATTGATTTCGGATCTGTTGTAAATGCTATTTTGATTTGAAGTTATAAATTGTCTTAATACTCATTCACCCACCCCCTCTCAGTAGTAACCGAATCTTTATAAGATTGACACGGTCATTAAATTGAGGCATTGTACCATAAAGGTAGTTGAATCTCGCCATATTTACAATAAACCTTGCATTCAATTAGATAAAAAGCCAAATACCACAACCGCTGATGATCGTGAAGAAGCCAATCAGGAACCAAGCGAGCATATTGAGGTTGTGCACAAGCATGGAATACACAACAGTGATGAAAGGTAATCCTGTCAGGAGAAAGTTGGAGCAAACCAACACGTTGGTTACACAAAGGAACAATACCTTGTCTCCTGTATTAAGGGGTGTACTCAAATGCCACATGAGCACAACAAGTAATGACAGAAAGAAGACCAGGTAATTAAAAATGAGAAACGTCTTAAAGGAGTCAAATCCAATCAGGAGTGGCAAACCTAACATTTCCTTTGTCTCTCCATTCCCTACCTTCGTCTGAAAACCACCTAGAATGGTGAAGGCTGGCATAAATGACATAGTAGCTAACAACACTGCCACCACTAGTTCTTTATTGCGCCTATCATCATATGCTTTGTTCACCAAGTTCATGACATTCTCATACTTTTGTGAGGTTACCTTTAAGGTGATGTATAGGAAATGCCTTCCCTTGGGGGGATAATTAGCTAGCTTTCTAATTATCCTATGAGATTCATGGTGCTCTGTGTTCTCTCTTGCAATGTCAAGGGCCATTAAGCCTTCATCATTAACTGAATCTTTGTTTATTCCTCGTATATTCAACAGTGATTCCACCTTCTACAAAATGCATTATCGAATTTAGAAGATGGGCATGTTTAGGAATCTCTGCATGGAAGATGTTTTCTTCTTAATTAGCTAAGAGGGTATTTCATCTCTTATTTTCATGACTTTAACTGACAGTTACAATAATTTGAACACATTACCCAACTAAATTTGTTAAGAAAATAGAGCAATAGAATTACAGCAAATACAAAATTGCATGGACATCGTCAATTACGTGATTCATCAAAGTTGGCTACGTCCATGAGAAAACTGAATTTTATTCTTCTTCAACGATTGCAACATAGTAATATAAATTCTCATCAATCTCAAAATGTTATCCTCTTCAAGTTTTATAAAACTCTCATTAAAATCAAAATACATGGGAATAAGAAGAGTTGGAGGAACTCAAAGGTTTTGTAGGTCGGACTTCATGGCTGAGCAACACTTATTTTAATGATATATTTATTTACATTTCATAATGCTAAATTTGTTCAATTTTTTTATTAAATTATGTACAATTTTTTTCATCAACAATGTTACAGATTATCATTCATAATCCATGAGGATGAACTAGAAAGTAGAAATAAGGATGATAAATCAGGATGACATAACTAGAGAGTAGAAATGGGAGGATAGAGCTGACTAATGGGATTGATTTAAAGCAGGGGAAGGAAGGATTCTAGAACCTCCAAGAGAGGGAAAAAATTGAAAATGATTCTTATATTCATATTAATAGTCAATTTTATTTATTTATATGTCCAGCAAAGTTTACTATTCATTTATCATTATTTTCAACCGAAAATTTATTCTTTTAGCTACAAAATTTAATCTCATTAAAAAAAATAGATGTTACCCTTGTGTGTCAAATGGTAGAGGTAACTTTAATGACAATGTAAAACAACAATTAGCAGAGCCATTTTTTAGCATGTCTAATTAGAATATACGAAATAATTCATGTAATTTCTGAAAAAGGAGTCTGATGTGAAACGTACATTCTAATATTTCAGATTAAGTAGTAATACTTGGTAATAACTAGTAATCTCTTTTTTAATAGAAAATAATTCACTTACTTCATTGTCAAGAAATCTGACATAAATACAAAAGCTTAAGAAGCACGAGATAAAAAGAAACTTGCACGAAAAAATTTCTTCTTTGCTGCAAAAAGCTTCAGAAGCACAGGATAAAAAGAAACTTACACGAATATTTTTGTTCCTTGCTACAATATGTAGAGGTGTATCTCCACTTTCCAATGCCCCTATCTTTGAAGAAGAAGAATTGATTGTGATTTGAGGCATTTCAGATCCCTGGTTAAAGCTAACTACAATATTCATGGCTTTGTTTCCACCAGTTTCCACGGACTCTATTTTTGAAGCAAGGTGATTGATTGCAATTTGAGGCATTTCAACTCGCTGATTGCATCTTACTGCAATATGAACAACTTTTTTCCCTCCACTTTCTAGGGGCTCTGACTTTGAAGAATGTTCTTTTCCTTCAACAGGATGAGCATTTATATATGGAGGCTTCTCAAGTCCCTGGTTAACTATGTTTGATAAACATACCATTTTATTCAGGAAATCAACAATTCTCACTTGGCTAAGTCGGGCAGCTAAGTGCAACACGTTCATTCCACAACTATTTGGTATTTCAACAGCATCTGGCCACCACTTTATCAACTCTTTTATTGCTTCTAGATGCCCCTATTTCACTGCCATACAAAGCGGTGTTTCGTGGTTGTCATTAACATAATAACACATTTCGGGTTGAAACTCTATTAATTGGCTCATTATATGCACGTAGCTTCTCCCTAGTAGGTACATGCAAGGTTGTATCACCATTTGTGCTTTTCATGGATTAACTCTCCTGCTTCTAGTAAGCCTAATATATGCTTCACCAGATCTGTAAAATAGACATCCAAGATCATTGTCAAGTGACATTTTTTTTTAATTATAAAATAAATAGTTAAAATAAAGAAGTTGGTATTATCATTAAATATGATATTGTTCAAGAATGGCTATTTTATCTTAGTTGAGTGATACAGAGCTCAACTAAAACAAGAAGCTATACAAGCTCTAATCTCTTATAAAGAAAAGAATAGAGAAACATGTGAAGGATAAAACAACTAAAATTTAAATGTTAGGAAAATAAAATATTATGTAAGGAATACAACACAAATCAATAATTAACTCCACGGAAACAGAAATTAATCAAGTATAGAAATGGCTATTCAATTTTTTGAATATGTTTAATATCTATTATAATTATTTATAATATATAAGAGATAATGACCCTTTGTGCATTCTAAAGGCTGGATAGCTATTTGCACACACACAAAAAAATGAAAACAAAATAGATTTAGAAAAGGCAAAAGCATCAGAAGCTAGGACCGACATAGATTTAAAGAATGGACATTGAATATGGATCTAAAACTGACTTCTAAAATCATATGATATATTTGACAATAAACAACTTATTTTCAAACTTCTTTTTATTCCATAAATTAGTGACAATTCTTATACAGTAGCTACTCCACTAAAATAAAAAAAGATTCTAAATTATCTTTTTCTCATGTAAACACTAAAATAAAAAAGATTCTAAATTATCTTTTTCCCATATAAACACTCTAATTGAAAAATAATAAATTACACATATTATAAGACCTCCATTCTCGTTGATTATTACAACGTAGAAACAGTTTTGTCCCTGCAATGTCTTTTGGCGTATACTTGCTGGATGTGCTTCAAAGAGTACCTTCACTGTATCTAAATCGCCGCTCTCGTAAGCTTTGAACAGAGCCGTTTATCCAAGCTTGTTGCAGACATCCACACCACTTTCTTTTGATTCGAGTAGAATCTCTACAACTTTGGAGAAACCTCCCTTAGCAGCCAAATGCAACGCAATATTTCCTTGGGCATTTGTAGCCTTCACAAGTTCACGATTAAATTGCAAGAGCTGTTGAATGAAAGGTAGATTTCCTACACTAGCAGCCAAATGGAGAAGAGTATTTCCCCTTCCAGGCGTACTACTGTTGAGAGCTGCTTCAAGTTGGGAACTTTTGATTACTGTTCCAGGACATATTGCAGCATTGTACATGCTGCGATCGATCCCTCCGCTGGGCTGTTGAATTGCCATGGCAAATTTCTGCTATTGCTGCCTTCAACACTAGCTAGCCTATATCATTATTAGATCCCAAAGACGTCAATCAGGATACACGGTAAGGAGGAAAAAGTTGTCTAATGCGGGGTGATTGGTATGCTTCTGTAGAAAGAGAGGAGGTGACAATGAGCATTCCACTGTAAAAGAGGATGCGTGATACCATACTTTAATGGACAAACAAGAATCATATTAACGAAATTTTGTTTGCCTAATATCGTGCGTTGATAACACAAAATTAAGCGCATATTACAGCTCCAAAGCATGCTGATGGAGATGTTATTCTATTTTTAAAGTATTTTGACACTGCTGATAAGATTAGCTAGAAACCACTGTACGATGCATAAATTTCTATAACAACACGCTTGGAATCTTTTGTGATCTTTCACTTCTGTAAATACGATTTTTTTTTCAGTTTTGATTACTTTGAACAAACCTGCGAAGACCTTATGTGCCTTTAGGATGGAAGGAATCGTGTGTTTGTTTCTACTAAAATATCCTACTCAATTAAAAGGAATGAGAACTATTCTATTTAAAAGAACGAGGGACTGAAATGTGTTGACAGCAATTCTGTGTTTGTTTACTAAAGTGAAAAAATATTGGATGTTAGACCTTTTCTTCTCAAAGAGTTTGTTTCATAAGAGAGATTATTTTTTTTTATTGGAAATGTTTTTAATGGTTTTAATCATTGAAGTTTAGTACACAAGGTTTATGATAAAAAAGTGGTTGTTTGTATATAAGGTTTATTTAAATAAAGGTTTTCAAAATATTAATTTAAAAATATAAAGTAAAAATAAGAAATTGAAGCATGCATATTAGTCCATTGAGGTAGTGAAAGAGGATCTTTGGTATTCAAACTTATTTTGAAAATTTATATAAACTAGGGATTTAAGGTCTCTTCCTCTTGTGGCTCTTGTATAAGCAAACGAAGTAATAATAGAAGTATATAATTCCTAGTTTACATACTACTAAAGGCTTTGCCATGTAGAGACACAAACAACCCTTTCCATTTTTTAGATGATAGTAAGAAGCACATCCAACTAATAGATAAACTCTCCTAGCAAGGTATAAGAGGCAATATGGTCTAAATATTCCTATTCAAAAGGACTCTTCACAAAGTGCAAGATGCACTTCCTTAATGATTGAGAGGATCTCAT
This sequence comes from Cryptomeria japonica, assembly GCF_030272615.1. Lineage (NCBI taxonomy): Eukaryota > Viridiplantae > Streptophyta > Pinopsida > Cupressales > Cupressaceae > Cryptomeria > Cryptomeria japonica. The sequence continues at coordinate 703,900,637 of NC_081405.1, read as the reverse complement.
AAATCATGTAATTCTTGTGCACCAATATCAGCCTAGGTTTGAATTTGTATGTAATTAGGAGAGCTATCATTAATATTCTCAAAAGGTTTTTCTAGGTCTTTTTGAGTCCAAATAACCAAGTGGAAGTAGAAGAGTTTAGTCCTTACTACTCATACTACTACAAAGAGATGTTGAGAGAAATCAATCTAGAATCTATAGAGAAGGGAAGGAGTGTAATTATTAAAAGCAATATCAAATTTATACTATCAATACTTCCATTGTACACTTCAAAGATGTATGTGAAGTTTGTGCAATATGAAATCATGAATAAAAATTTTAAAAAACAAGATATATGAAAGTATCCAACCATTAACTTAAATTTTTCCTTGACTACAAGATTTGTCAGCATTGTATTTTTAACCCTAGTGAGCACTCAAAATGGATTCCTAATGTAAACTCTCTCTACAAAACCTTTTGTTGTAGGAGAATCCAATTCCACAATCAATCCTATGCCACCAAAAAAAGTAGTATGCAATGGTTTTAGCTTTCTTCATTTTTAGTTGGTTTTTCTTGGAAGGTTTTCACATACATACTTTCCTAGGTAATTAAAATAAGGTGCTATAAGTGTGAGATGGGTTACTATAATTTATCTTTAACTTTTTTACAAGTGTGACATAATATTTTTTTATGAAGTGTAAAACAAGTTTAGAGGGGACCCGTAACCCCTTACAATAGGTTTTTATGGGACCCAAAACCTAGTATACAAGCGAAATGCTACCAACAAATTACACAAAGACAACAAGAAGCCCAACCATAGAAAAACATTGGGATCAAAACATTAGAAAAATGTCTACACAAGAAAGAAGGTTCAAGCCATCGCCAGTTCACCTTAAGAAGCACAATAACAATAGGTTTTGAACAAGTTCCAATAACCTTAAAAAAGCTCCAATTTCCTTCAAGATTCTCCACCTTAATAGGAGAAGAAAGAAAGAAGACCAAATAATAGGCGTCTTCAACAACCATGTAGCCAAGAACATGAGAAAGGGCAACAACAACATAGAATCTCTCCCATTAAAATTTTCTCCACCTCAATAGTATAGTTCGGAAATGAAGCTAGGTGGTGTGCAGAGCCACCACCAGACCCCACCACCCCATCAGCTCCATCGATGAGCCTTCACCAAGGGGGCATTGTTTTCTGAGTATTTGAATCATGGCCACATGGTGAACACACCCTTACCCATAGGAACTAATAGAGGGGAGGGACATTTTTTCACCTTTGGGTCCTAATTGGCCATTTTCCTTCAAATATTCATATATTGGACATTTGTGGTCCATTTCTAGCAAACAAGGTATCATAAAAAAGGTGGTTTGGTGTACTCTTTAGTGATGCCATTTTTTGCATCATTTTGGTTGTTGATGCATTATTTTGCTTGTTAAAGCTATTTGTACATTTTGGGCTCCCGAAATCATATCCTTTAACTAGTTTCTCCATTTCTCATGATTCTTGCAGTGTTGCAAAGTTCTTTTAGGATACTTTCATTAGATCCATGTATATTTTCTAGATTTTTCCTAGGTATAATTAATTCTTGATTTTGTGTTTTGACACTCTAGTTAATTACTTAGTTGTTTTGGAATTTGGAAATATTTTGGTTGTGTGGTTTAGATTCAATTTGGCAACATCATATGTATATACAATATTTTTGTCCTTATGGATCAATTGAGAACCTTTTGTTAGCACTTTAGTTTGTAGACACATTAGATAGGTTCCACATCATGTATTTTATGGATTTTGCACAAATATTGTGCCATATTATTGTACTTGCATTCTATTATAATGTGTAATTGGGGCTTGTGCAGTGCCATTATTATTTTCGCATCACAACTTTATCAAGTGATTGTCCCTCCATGACAACTATGGAATCTTTGGAATTATTATCTCATGCATGTGTGTAATTTGGTGCACACCCTTTTCAAAGTTGTTAGTATTATCATTCACAAACTTCAAATGTTGTATTATCTCTTGCATAAATTTCTTGGTGACACATAGATTCAATGGATCTGTCAAGCTTCTCCATAGTCAACATTATGGGGGTATCATGCTATTCATGCTCATGCTTCTTTGGTTACGCTTGGAGTGAGTGGAGACACTCTTGCATTCTTTTTTGTGGAGGCAATCTTATTTCTTAGTTGATCATGGTTCGTTAGACTAGTAAACCTATATTTTCAACTTGTATTGGTTGAGTAGTGATGGTGAGATCACACATGCAACTTGCATTAGCTGAGTAGTTTTGTTGGGGTCACTCATGCAAATTCATGTTCCATCTATATTTTCAATCGGATGGATAGATGTTATTGCAATTTTTGTCATTTGATTATTGTTTTAGTAGAGTTGATTGGGGCACTCATGCATATTGTTGATTTATTGATCCTAATCATCATCCTTTTCAAAAGAAGCTTTTTAGTTATAGCACTATATCAGTCTTCAACAGTTGTCTACAACCTCATTGTTCTTCAGTGACATTTTTCATGTTTTTGTTTTGGGGCATTTTTTTGGAGTCTTCTTAGTCCTTCATGTTTGCTCTTTTAGAGAGGATTTTTCTCCCATGCGATTTCCCTCCTTTTCTTTATTTATGAGAGATTGTATTAGATTGTAGTTGTACATGGATACTTGACATAGCTTTGTTGTTGGGACCCATAATGCATCTCATATTGCATAGTTTTACTCCCTAAGTTTCACTTAAGGGGGAGTGTTGGAGTAAATAGTGGTTTACATATTTACATTTACTTAAGTTTCACTTTGGGTAACCAACATTTAATATTTCTAGGTGTTTAGGTAGATTCTATATTATTTTATTACCTACATCTAGTATTTTGTGTTGGGTGGTTGTACCTACCCTCACACCTTATTGGTGCTCCCACTTTTTCCTTTTCTTTATAAGAAAAGCTTATGTACATGTTACTGAACGGATTTTGCCTTTCCTTAAATTAATGAATTTTCACTCTGTTGCCTTCTTTTAAAGACAAAAGTTCACCATACAGTTGGGTTAGTGTAACATATACTACTTCCCTCTGAATTTTTTGATAGGTACAGCTCCCTTCGTAAGTTATTCAAAGAATAATCTATTTAATTTTCAATTGGTATGCTTTTAACCATAAAGCACATAAGGCTACCTACCTCATTCTTAGATGAGAGCCTAATGATCTACACATATTTCAAGGAAAATAAGTTTTTCCTAATGCTTCAATACGAGAAATAAAAGTGACTGAAACAAAGTTCAGAACACCAGTGTTAGAATTCATAAAAATAGATAAGAAGGAGGAAATCTCCTTTCAAAACAAAAATCTTTTAAACATTCACAGGAAGGAAATCTCAGAAAAATAATAATATTCTGCACTGGAAAGGCGATCATTGTCATTTGATTTAGATCAACATATGCAAAGATATATCATTACGCAGATTCAAAACTCAAAGGTTTCTCTTCCTCGCAAAAGAGAATGATCCTTCTATATATATATCTTATGTAACAAAGACACAATCAATACGTCTATAAAATCCTTTTCAATTCCATATCTTTAAAGTTTGATCACTTCCTTTAGCAAAACAATACTTTTCAAAGCAAAAAGAAACTAAGTACAAACTAACAAAATTCTAACGAAAATCTCACACTTATCCCATCCATCTTAGTCTAATTTATAGTTTTAGAATAGAGGAGGTCTCCCTAAAAACCCGACCTCCTCTAAATTAGTTATGAAACTAATAGAGTATAATTGGGACAGATGTCCCGAAGTCTTTTGCATAAACATGAAAGATGCATAAAAACAGGGCCTTGATCAACGCGTTATGCTACTTTCCCATCATCATCTTCTTCTCCGCTTTCCTGGGCATCATGGGCAGTTACGAGTTCTTGGATTATGGATTGGTTTGGAACCTTCATAATATTGAGTTTCACCTTGGTCACTTCTTTGTTCCATTTGTGCTTAACCATCTTTTTAGCATGCTTGGGTAACTGATCGTTACCGATAAACATCATAGACTTGATCTGAGCAACCCACGTTATATCCTCAGGAGTGAAACTACCCTTGGATTTGATTTTCTCCATGTATATCTTGAAAACTTTTATCGCATTCTGCATGTTCAACCCGCAAATCCCTAACTGCCAATCATGGTCAGGATTAACCACCTTGTTGTCATTAACTAAATAGCATTGGAGGTCTTGGAGCTCATACACAAAATTCTTAGTATTGGAGATCATAGATTTGAAGATGAGCACTCGCCACATTATGGTCTTCTTCAGCACGAAGAGTTGGCATTCATCTGTTACCAACTTGATTGAATGTTCTATCAAAAACTTGGTAGCTCTGTATTCTTCTATTTTAGTAAACATAGGCAAGACATTCTCCCATTTGTGTTCCTCTTTCTCCCATGGCAAAACCTGGTTTTGAATCTCTGTAATGAGGCTCTATATCTCATCACATAATTTCTGGGAGTTCATGATGTACTTTTCTCTGTCTTTACTTACTCCTTCAATCCATCTTTCAACAACCTCTACAATGCTTTTAGCTCGTTGAACCTGACTCATTAGCCTTTTATTTTCTGGTGAAGTAGGATCAAAACTCTCTGTAGCATGGGATATAGGAAGTGCTCTGAAGCAACCAATGCTGTCAATGAATTGAGCAAGAATGCTTATATGCTACTTTAGCTCTCTCTTTTCCTGCCCATCTTTCTCTGACCTGGTGAGCATTTTCTTTGTAGATACCTGGAAGAAATGGTTACCAAAATCTCTACTCATGTTTCCCAGCTCCACCTTAGTGACCTCAAAATCTTTTGCGCTGACTTCCTTGTCCTCTTCCTTGGGCTTGTATGAAGCAATCTCGGCAACCCACTTTTCGGTCCCTTCATCACTATCCAATCGAGTAGTTGTTTTAAACCTTTTTGGCTTGGGGCCCTTCTTTGTATACTTAATGACCATATCTTGAATTGGAATAGTCACAGGAATGGAACTCTATTTTCTGTTCACCGAAGTGGTCAGCCACTTAGGGGTTGCGCTGGAACTAGTTGCTCCTTCGATTGTTTTGGAAGGTGATGTCATAGCTACGGTAACCGCATGGGAATCCAAGGCGTTAGAAATGTCATTGTCTAGATCTTCAACCTCAAATATCAAAGCTTCCAAGATCTTATCCTTCACCTCTGTATCCTTAGCTTGATCCATCCTTCTCTGAGCAGTGACCGGGTATGTCGAGGACTAGAGAAACCCAAAGTTGGATTAGACTTGTGCCTAACTTGAAGAAGCTTTTTATCCTTACCTGCATGAATAGGCATAGAAGCATTATTAGAAAAATGCTTTGGTGAATGCAGAGTAGCTTCACTTTTCCTCGCAGAGTTAGACTTGGTGCGTAATTTCACTGCCTTCTTCCATTTAATCCATTCTGCGGTTCTCTCCAAAACCCTTTTTGTTTTCAACTATATGTCATCCTCTTCTTCCTCACTCCAATTGATACAAGACACTCCAATTGAGCTAAGTATCTAGGTTCAAATAGGTCTAGATAATCTTCTTCAAGTCCGTCTATGTCAAGCTTTACCTATAATGAAATGACTTGCTCCAACACCATCCTCATGTTTCCCCTTTTGAACACCTCGAGTTTATCATTCCAATCCTCCCAAAATTCCTCTAATTGTGGAATTGGGAGATATGGCATTAGACCAAGACTTTGGGAGAAACCCTTGTTGTCAAAACCTTTCCTTTCATGATATAGTTGAAAATTGAAATTCTTCAAGTCTACTCCAATACTCAAAGCGTCCGACATTGAACTACAGGATAGCATACCTAACTGAATGGGAAAATGACCCTCCCATTTGTCTCTAGGTTGAGCCTTTTTAATCATAGTAGTCAGCTGCCTACATACCTTTGCTAAAACAAAACAATCTGAACAAAAATGAGGAAGCTTGAAGGGCTCTTCCTCAAAACCGCCTATCCTTACATAGCAGAAGCGAGTGAACTGGATAAAGAAACTACCAAACCTCTTCACCAGTGCTTGTGTATCCTTAGAAATTCTTTTGGTTTTCATATTTATCAATTCGTAGCACAAATCTCCCAGAAAGGCATTGTGTACCCTCCTAAGTCTTGCAAGGCATTATCCTTTTGCAGCATAGGGTAAAAATCATATAAGGGGACCTCTTCCTCAGTGGGCTGTCTAGGTATTCCAACTATCTCCTTAACACATGCCAAACAATATATAAGGTATGAAGAGATGAAGAAATTCTGTTTAAACTGTTTGGCCATACTCAGTTGCTCCCTCATTGAATCAACAATCAGCTCTACCCAATCAAGGTATTGCTTCCCTTCCAATACTAGCTACACATAGCAATAAATCCATTCATCAAAGCTATAGGCTTCCACAAAGCCTCTATCTCGGTGCAATAGTAATGCAACATTGTGAATATGAGGCAACATATGATTCTTATTGAGATTCTTAGGCAATCTGGAACCACCCCTTTAAGGAACCTTCAACCAATATTTTGCTACGTTATTTCGGTGCCTGGTTCTATCTTTGTTGAACTCCGTGATTGACTAGGTGGAAGAAAAGTTAGAGAACTGGTAGTCAGGTATCTTGAAAATAGAGGAAATTACTTCGCAGTTAATGGCAAGGAGAGTTTCACCATTGTCTCTCTTGATGGTTTCGGCGGCTGGATCATACCTAGCAATACATTCCCTAACCAATTCTGGGCAAGAGATAGCTGGGGGAAAAGATGCCGTCTCTATGAGACCACTACTCAAAACTTCCACACCAAAAGAGCCATCAATTCCCTTGACCACCCTTTCTTTTCAAACTTCAAGATTTTCCACTTTAAGGTCGGTATCGCTGACTATGGGTTCTGTACATGCAAGACTAAAAACATTCCCAAACAGGTGCAACGTGGACTTCATAATTCATGAATGACAAGCCTTATTTTCCTTCAGCAAACTTTACTACAAGAGAAGAAATGTAGGTAAAAATCACTGGAGAGGACAAGAAATGGACTCACCTTCACAGCTGAGAGCAACCAGATGACTACTAGCAAACAAACCTTCTATCCAAGAAAAATAACACCACAGTGAAGAGGAACAAATTTTTAGAGAATAAATCCTCTCATACCTTATAGCAGGAGCAAATAATACAGACTTATTAAGTGCAATAGTTTCAATTTTCATTTTAAGTATATTGGGCTTGTGGATTGGACATCGCATGCATGCATTGAATGCATGGCGGTGTTTTTGAAATAACCACTAGTTCCTGAAATGATTACTTGCTTCGAAACTCCAACAATTGACGTCACCCAAGATATGGTTCGCCTTCCTCATACTTGGTAATTAATGTACCATTAAATCTTGTAAGTCACCGAGCCCACCAAATTTGAACACACATGAACATTCTGAACATCTTTCATTGAGGTTCGAGTAGTTCAAGGCGTACACCACACCCAGGTGAAAACTTTTCTGAAAGGATTAACTATGGCATGTGCTGCTGACCATTTGAACTATGTTGAACATACTGAACACATCTAAACCTTTTGAACTAGGTTCAAAGAGTTCAACAACCAGAGAGATGATATAACACATCACCAAATGAGACCAATAAGGAAATGCTGCAAAACACTTTACGAATGTTAGTATGAAAAACCCGCAAGACACCTATGAACCTGTGGAACCTAAATGAACCTAATGAACTCGGTTTAAAATGGTTCAATGTGTTCATGGAGTTCAACCAATCACTAAAACTCGACATTTTTGATTTAAAGACAATTATAAATGGATTAAGGCTTGAACCGAGGCATTGCAAGAAAGACAAGGTCTCCGAATGAATTTTAATAGGGTGATTTATTCCTATTATGAAGGATAAATGACACAGTAACATTGGCTCTGACTGGGGATTGTATTTTGTGAAGGAAAATGCAAAGAACTCTAAATCTCTGGTTTCGCAGGGCTAAAAATAGATAAGGGAACAAAGGAAGACCTACACCTAAACAGACATGACACAAAACCCCTAAACTACTATATACAAGAAATCCCAACCACAAGTTTCACAGTTTGTAGAGCTTGAGATCTTTCCCATTGTAAGTATAGGGCATAACCATTCCATCAAAATAGTTGAGTCTAAAAGCATTTTGTCCCATCACTTCATAGATCTTGAATGGGCCTTTTCATAATGAGTCAAATTTGCCATTTGCACCCTTTGGTTCTTTCCTCTTATCCCATAACAACACCTCATCTCCTTTAAGGAAACCTCTTGGTTGAGCTCTCATGTCAAAAATCCTCTTCACTCTATTCTAATGCTCTGTAATTCTATCCACCAACATCTCCCTTTCCTCCTCTAGCTTCATTAGATACATAACCCTCTTCTCTAGAGCATTCTAAAAAAAAGAATCCTCCACTACTATCTAAAGCTTGGCTGCTAACAATTCCAGGGGTAAAGAAAGTTTTGCGCCGATCCCATACACAAGCTCAAAAGGTGCCATTCCGATGGCTCTTTTAGGTGTAATTTTGTCTGCCCATAAAGCTTCATATACCTTCTTATGCCAATTTCGAGTATTTTCATCAACCAACTTCTTCATAATTGCTATCAGGTTCTTGTTGCTTGATTCTACCAATCCATTGCCCTGTGGAAAGTAATCAGAGGAATGTGAGAGGGTAATATGATGTTCATAGCAAAACATAGTCAGTTCTTCAGAGGAAAAATAAGATGTGTTATCAGCAACAATCTTTTGAGGAACTCCAAAATGGACCATGATGCAATCTTTGAGAAAGTTACACACGACCTCTAAGTTTGCCTTTTTAGTGGGAATAGCCTTCACCCACTTGGTAAAACAATCAGTTGCTATCAAAATGTACATATGCCGAGCACTGGAATGAGGATTTATCAGCCCAATGAAATCAATACCCCACTATTTGAAAGGTTCATCTATTACCACGGGCCTTAGAGGCAGAGTCGCTAAATGTGGTTTCCCGGAAAAGAGCTGGCATTTTACACATTCCTTAACATAAATATATGCATCTCAAAACATGCGAGGCCAATAAAAGCAATTCCTTAAAATCTTAAAAGCAGTTACAGAGGATGAGAAATGCCCGCCACAGGCTTCATCATGATAAACCTCCAGAAGTTTTTGTTGTTGAGGCTTATCCACACACCTTAAGTATGTTCCATCCAAATCTTTTTGTATAGGACATCCTGCCAAATAACATACTTAGCAGCCTTTAACTTAAGATTCCTTTGCTCCTTTGCTGACAAATGACTTGGGCAGCTGCCATAAGTCAAATAGTAAGCCACATTTGAAAACCAGGTATCTTGTAAACCAATAAACAGGGTCAATGGTAACTCTTTTCCTGTTTCAATCTCATTTTCTGCTATCAATTTACATAAGCCTTGTCCTTTGACTGTCTTTGTAGGGCGAATGTCCAGATCATATTTCTAGATTTTTGTTACCCATGTTGCTCTTTTATTGAGTCCAACCTCTTGCTGAGTTAAAATGCTTTTCACTGCGGAATCTGGAACAAAAACCACAGAGTGAGAGTGCAGAATGTAATACCAAAATTGTTTTACTGCTTTGACCACAACAAAGGCTTGTTTCTCTGAAAGTGAATACTTAAGCTCATGCTTCTTGAGTGGAACGCTCATGAATGCTATAGGTACTTCTATCACAGATTCATCCATTTGTAAAAGTATTCCAGACATAGTATGTTCTGAGGCGTAGCAGTATAAAATTAAATCCTTTTTGAAATCTAGATTGATGAGAGTAGGTGCATTTGCAAGGGTGAACTCACAAAGTTGGTTCCCACTTTTACCAATGAAGGAATTTGGTGAAAGTGGGGAGTTTATTTTTTGAGGGGTTCATGCGAAATATACCTGTTCAATCAAACTATCCCTTCGAGTTCGAGCGAACCGGCTTGTGGTCGTGGGTTCGCTTGAACCATGGGTGGATTTTTTGGTTTGAGCGAACCCACCAAAATACTCGTATGAGCCAAAATTAAGCCCATGGGTTCGAGTGAATGGAGGTTCACTCAAACCCTTTATGGTTCGAGCGAAGCCAATTCGATCGAAGCACTGTTCATTCGAACCATGTTGTTAGAGGTTTCTCCTAAAAATTTTCAGAGTTATGAAGAATTTATGACTTCGGAGCTTTGGTTCAAAGCACGAATGAAATAATCTTGATAACCCAAAAATATTAGATTGTAGTACTCAGAGCAAGCTTTCCAACGAGTATAATTTTGTTATATTTTGAATTTATTATGTTCTTATTTTTTTAATTTTATGGAAAATTGGTTTTTCACCAAACATGAACTTCCTTGTTCAACACATTGGGAAAAATAAGAAACTAATTCAAAAAAATTCTGAAAAATATCTAAGCCCTAGGTATTGATGTCTTCTTTCTAACAAAAAAAATAAAATTGAATTTTGATAAATATAGAACAAGTTATGTGTTCAAACTTAAACCTATGTCTGAATTATGATTGGTCGGACTTCAAAACTTTATAAAATGAAAATATTGAACATATCACTATCAAACCAAATGCAAGCCCTGAATATGGATGTTACAAACCAAAATTTGAAAGAATCGAGTTTTTATCAATTATTGAAAAAAAGTTATGTGTTTCGGGAGGCACGTCACTCTTAAAAAATGTAGTTTGTTGCAAAAAACTACTTTTCGAGGGAGATGGAAATTAAAAAAAAAATCCTTCAAAAAAATTTGAAAAAAAATATATAGAATCTACAAACAAAATGCTACAAATCACTAATTTACATCATCTTCAAATTTTTAATAGTTTAAAAGTTATAGTTCTCAAAAGTTGAAGATTATTTTAAAAATGTTCATCTCAGTGTCAAAAGTGGCAAAAAAGTGGGAACCATTATTGTGAGTTCACCCGCAACTGAACCCTTGATTTTTTCAAAAGCTTCTTTGGCTTCTTTAGTCCATTTGAAAGGATACCTTTCACTCAACAGGCTAATGATATTTTTGGTAGTTTCGGCAAATTCGGGCACAAACTGTCTTAAGAAATTCACCTGGCTAAAGAAAGACCTTACTCCAATCCGATTTGAAGGCAAGCTGAGACATTGAATTACATTGACTCTCTCTGGATCAATCTTGACACCTTCTTTTGAAATGATATGCCCCAATAATTTACCCTCAGTTACACAGAAAACTGACTTCTTTGGGTTCAAAGAGATTCCATGCTCACGACAGTGTTGCAGAACTGCCCTCAAGTCCTTCAGATGATTCTTCCTTTCTTTAGAAAACACTGTCAAGTCATCTAGGTAAACAACAATAATTCTGTCAGGAAAATCCTTAAAAGAAGAATCTATAGCTCTCTGAAAGGTTGCTCCAGCATTTATTAAACCAAAAGGCATACGATTATATGCGAATGTTCCCCACAAAGTGATGAAGGCTGTCTTGTGTTGTTCATTCTTTGCAACACTAATCTGATTGTAACCAAAAAAATCATCTAACATCGACATCATTTCTGACCTAGATACCGTCTGCAGAATATGATCCATATTGAGTAAGGTGTAGTTGTCCTTAAGACTTGCTTGATTCAAGTTGCCAAAATCTACACAAATCTGAATCTCCCATTCTTCTTCATCATGGGCACAGTATTGGCTACCCAAGTAGAGTGATGAATTGGATATATGATTCTGGCTTTAAACATTTTATCTACTTCCTTAAAAATTGCATATGCCATCAAGGGATTAAAATTTCTCAATTTCTGTCTGGAAGGAGAAATGCCATGCTTCAATGAAATTTGATGTTGAAAATGCCCATCCCTAAACTCCTTCAAATCATCATGGGACCAAGTAAAAACATCAATGTATTCCTTCAGTAGCCCACTAAGAGTCCATTTTTCCTTAGAGGAACAACATTTGCCAATTGTTAACACCTTAGGATTAGATTCATCGCCCAGATTAATCTTTTCACAACTTCCTTTCCTGTCATCCTCAAGAGATTTCTTGCCTATGAACGCATCATTTCGGGTGAAAAATCTCTCCAAAGTCACTTGCCCTTTCGGAATTTTGTTCCCTTTAAGCTGAATGAAATTGTTTTTAGAATCAGCACCCGAACCCGAACTAAATTCCTTACAATTATTGTCAGAACCTTCAAAATATGATTGGGAGAATGAATGAGCACATTCCAGAAAGTCTTTGATCTAAGAATCTGCATCAAATACTTGCCAATGGCTTACATTATCAGGGACACTAGGCCTATAAGTCATTTCAATCCTATATGAATCATCCTTAAAGTCTGGGTGTGGTAACAAAAGAGAGGCTGAAACGGCCAATGAATCTGCCCTAGTGTTTTGATCCCTTGGTATAGCTTCAATCGAGAAGGCATCAAAAAATTCTATCTCATCCCAAACTCTATTTCTATAATGTCTCAATCTATCATTTTTAACTGAATAGACATTTCTCAGCTGTCTGACAATTAGCTCCACATCCCCCCCTAACCTTGAGAAATTTAATAACTTTACACTTGGCTTCATTTAATCTTAACAATAATGCCTCATACTTTGCAGTATCATTAGTATTCTTAAAATCCAACTTGAAAGAAAAAGGAAAGATGTTACCATTTGGGGAAAGAAAAACTACCCTGGCTCCAGAACCAGAATTGGCGCAACTTCCATCGAATTCCATATGCCACAATCTGCCATCTTCATCAACTGCTTCTTTAAACTCTTTTTCACCAGGTGCAAGGATGAGATAGTTTCCAAATTCACATTCTTGAAACAGAATTTGAGCCTTAGGATTATCAGAGGGGAAGACTGTGTATTTATTTTTCGGTTCACGTTCAAGTTTGATTTTCTATTTCTTGAGTGGAATGATAGCTTCTGACCAATCCATCTTAATTTCACCTCCAAGTTCCTTACAAAAAGTTCTACTCAAAAGCATCCCATAACTTGTTGGAATATCAGCAACCAGAACAGTCAATTTTACCCTTTTATCAGGACATGCTGCTATCATTGCCTGGACATCCTTTACCTGTCCAATAAGAGGGACCTACTTTCCATCCACTGAACAACATCTCCCAAATGTCTTAGTAAGAGTTAAACCTAAGGACCTAGCAACAGATGACGATATTATGTTATCTAATTCTCCTGAATCTATTATGCAATTGCTAAGCTTTTGACCATTTAGGAGAAGGGATATGTAGAAAGGTTCAGGTTTAAGAACCTTAATTTCAAGCCTATCTTCAGCATTATGAGAAGTATAGGGATTAACCACATCAGTGGAAGGGCATGGGACAGACACAGATTTTTCAACAGTAAACAAATCACTAAGCCCCACACATTCATGCACTAAGGAGTCTGAAGAAGAATCTCCTTTTACATACTTGACCAGCTTGTCTAGTTCCTTCGGATTCAGTTTCAAATATTCTGTAGTGGAAAGTTGAATAGTTGAAGCTTTACAAAACTCAGTTATGTCAAAGGAGGGGGAAGGGGAAGAACTATTTTTACTTTCAAGATTCCTTTGCAAAATCTTAACCTCAGTGATCTTTGCATGGGAAGGAAAACCATTACTTGTGGGGTCTTTACCTTTGTAATTAGCTCCATAAGAGCTCGTAAAAGGAGAAGGTTGAGAGCTCTGTTGATTTCTTGTAAGGATTACACATGCAGGATCTTCAAGAGTTGCCAAAATATTACCACGTCTTTCTAAATGTGACTCATATTCAAGGTAGAATGATCCAGAGTCGCAAGGTATCTCTTGAATTTTCTCTGCTTCAGACAACTCACCTAATTTATCCTTTGTGTTTTTCATTTGAACATGTCTTATCATATCCGGACAAGAACCTCCATCATGGTCTGTAGTGAGGTGAAAAGAGCACATAGCACCCTTCTTAGGAGGGGCCTCTATTTGCAATCTTTGCAGGGTAGCAGGAAATTGCAATGATCGTCCATAATTATACTGGTTTGGGGTCTTTCTGCATATATCTTGATAGGGTTGTGGGTAGGAAACTCCAAGTTTCGGTATTTGCCTCTTCAAAGCAATCATATCATTGACTAGCCTTTGAACAACTGGATCAGTTGAAGAGGTGGAAGCTTGGGGTTGCCCTTGATGAATTTGCACATCCTTTCTCCAGTTCCCGGCTATTATTAAGTCATCTTTGAGTTCTATAGCTTCATTTTGTGCAGTCTCGAGATTAGCTGGTCTATTTCTTCTGAGGTGGAAACCAATATCGGGAGGCATGGAGTTTATAAAGAAACATTGTTGATTGCCAGCAGTTGGTCTTTTAGCTTGGGGAATTTTATGGATAATCTTATTATACTTGGCTACATAGTCTCTCATTGGCTTATGAATTTCTTTTTTCATTTGTGTGAGCTAAGCCAGTAGTGAGTGTTCATCATCAGTGCTCTTGAACCTTTTCTCAAAAGAGGTTTTTATTATTTGCCAATCAGTTATAGATCCCGCTCACAGATGACTAAACCAATTCGCCGCCCCTTCAGTAAGAGTTTGAGCAAAAAGCCTAACAGCCACATCCTCAAATTGTACCGCCAGTATCCCAGTAGCTACATTAAAAGAATTAAAGTGTTCCTCAACTGAGATTTTTCCATCGCCATTAAATCTAGGTAGAACATCCCTTGCACCTTTTGGAAGTGGATTATGAGCTTCGAGGGCAAGGGGTCCGACTGCGGCACCCCATGGTTGGGCCATAATGAAAACAGGGTAGATAGTTACAAGAGGAGGAGCTTGAACTCCAGTAAGCATTAGTGCCTACCAATGGCTTGAAGAGGAAGGTATAGGAGTGATCCTGGTAAGAGAGGAAGGCCTACTTTAAGCATTTCTTTTGGGAGTGAAATTTGTGGCAAATGGAAACCCTTGCAATTCCTCAAAATTATTATCAATTACTCCCTTTCTCCTTTGTGATCTAGTATAAGGACGAGAATCCAGTGTTGTCACCCCTAAGGTTCCTAAGATCTTTAAGCAAAAAATTTCAACCTTAGCGATGTTCCTGAGTTATGGAAATTTGTCTCAAACAAAGCAAAACTGTGGATATTGCTGATTATGAGTTGAATTCTATCATGCCTATGGCATGCTGGTCTATTGAATGTTCGACTTATTTGTCCCTAGCAGAGTCGCCAAAAATCTGTTAGTGAACAGATTTTACCTTTCTTTAAATTAATGAAGTTTCACTCTATCGCCTTCTTTTAAAGACAAAAGTTCACCATACAGTTGGGTTAGTGTAACATATACTACTTCCCTCTAAATTTTTTGATAGGTACAACTCCCTTCATAAGTTATTCAAAGAATAATCTATTTAATTTTCAATTGGTATGCTTTTAACCAGAAAGCACATAAGGCTACCTACCTCATTCTTAGATGAGAGCCTAATGATCTACACATATTTCAAGGAAAATAAGTTTTTCCTAATGCTTCAATATGAGAAATAAAAGTGGCTGAAGCAAAGTTCAGAACACTAGTGTTACAATTCATAAAAACAGATAAGAAGGAGGAAATCTCCTTTCAAAACACAAATCTTTTAAACATTCACAGGAAGGAAATCTCAGAAAAATAATAATATTCTGCACTAGAAAGATGATCATTGTCATTTGATTTAGATCAACATATGCAAAGATATATCATTACGCAGATTCAAAACTCAAAGGTTTCTCTTCCTCACAAAATAGAATGATCCTTCTATATATATATCTTATGTAACAAAGACACAATCAATACATCTATAAAACCCTTTTCAATTCCAGATCTTTAAAGTCTAATCACTTCCTTTAGCAAAACAATACTTTTCAAACCAAAAAGAAACTAAGTAAAAACTAACAAAATTCTAACCAAAATCTCACCCTTATCCCATCCATCTTAGTCTAATTTATAGTTTTAGAATAGAGGAGGTCTCCCTGAAAACCCAACCTCCTCTAAATCAATTATGAAACTAATAGAGTATAATTGGGACAGATGTCTTGAAGTCTTTTGCATAAACATGAAAGATACATAAAAATAGGGCCTTGATCCACACATTATGCTGGTTTCCCATCATCATCATCATCACATATTTGAAGGTGAGCACCCGCCACATTATGGTCTTCTTCAACATGAAGAGTTGGCATTCATCTGTTACCAGCTTGATTGAATGTTCTGTCAAAAACTTGGTAGCTCCGTATTCTTCTATTTTAGTAAACATAGGCAAGACATTCTCCCATTTGTGTTCCTCTTTCTCCCATGGCGAAACCTAGTTTTGAATCTCCATAATGAGGCTCTGTATCTCATCACATAATTTGTGGGAGTTCATGATGTACTTTTCTCCATCTTTACTTACTCCTTCAATCCATCTTTCAATAGCCTCTGCAATGCTTTTAGCTCATTGAACCTGACTCATTAGCCTTTTATTTTCTTGTGAAGTAGGATCAAAAATCTTTGTAGCATGGGATATAGGAAGTGCTCTGAAGCAGCCGATGATGTCAATGAATTGAGCAAGGATGCTTATATGCCACTTTATCTCTCTCTTTTCTCGCCCATCTTTCTCTGACCTGGTGAGCATTTTCTTTGCGGATACCTAGAAGAAATGGTTATCTGAATCTCTAATCATGTTTCCCAGGTCCACCCTAGTGACCTCAAAATCTTCTATGCTGACTTCCTTGTCCTCTTCCTTGGGCTTGTATGAAGCAATCTCGGCAACCCACTTTCCGGTCCCTTTATCACTATCCAGTCGTGCAGTTGTTTTGAACCTTTTTGGCTTGGGGCCCTTCTTTGTATACTTAATGACCATATCTTGAATTGGAATAGTCACGGTAATGGAACTCCATTTTCTGTTCACCGAAGTGGTTAGCCAATTAGGGGTTGCGCTGGAACTAGTTGCTCCTTCAATCATTTTGGAAGGTGATGTCATAGCTACGGTAACCACATGGAAATCCAGAGCGTTAGCAATGTCACTATCCAGATCTTCAACCTCAAATATCTGAGCTTCCAGGATCTTATTCTTCACCTCCGTATCCTTAGCTTGATCCATCCTTCTTTGAGCAACACTTCGTGACTGGGTATGTTGAGGAGTGGAGAAACCCAAAGTTGGATTAGACTTGTGCCTAACCTGAAGCGGCTTTTTATCATATCACAATAATGTCTTTCTACCAACATATTAAAGTGAGAAACTTTTTCAAGTAATATTTCTTTCACAATCCCAATGAAAAGCCTCAACCATACCCTAATTTTCAATCTCATGAAATTAAACAAAATATATATAAGATATCACCATCATGGATGTAAGATTCTCCAAAACCAGGAAGATCAAACATAAAGTAATTATTCTCATATAAGCAATAGAGCCTAATAAACCATCTTCTAATATCTTCATAATAATATCATAATATCAACCATATACATAAGTAGGTAGTCATTCTATTCATCTCTCAAAATGAATCCTCCAAACCTAACCAACTAATACTAGATCAAGATACATATCTATTAAATATAAGAATAAAGCATAACATACCTGAAAGGAATAGTGGGCAATACCTCTCAAGTATTAGATCACCTAATAGAATGGGAGTGTAGAATGAGAATGATCCTCTAAGATATCTAAGTCATCAAGACTCATGTAAGAAAACTTTCCTCATAGGTTCATGTTGAATTCATTTTCAAACAAGGGATAGGCTATTTAGATTTCCTACTGAAATCTCACCAACAATAACCATCTAAATGCATGTCTCTAATTACAAAAGAATTTCGAGCCTCACCTAAGTCTCCATGTATCCATGAGCACTTGTAAATAATAATTCCATACCAAATCTAAATATAACAATAGCAACATCATGAAGTAATCAAGAAAATGGTCACACACTTAATAAAGAGAAGTAATCAAGATCAATGCCAAATATCTAATCATCTAAATCAACAACATGAACTTGACATCATCATATAACATCTCCTAAAAGAAGATCATATGCTCAAATGAACATATCATGCTCCCAAGTACATCTATATCATGCCAACACTTTCATTGTTAATAAAGAGTACAACATAACTGTTGGTTAACAGATTTGTCCTTCTTAAATACCTTTCAAAAATGACTCTCAAATGCCCAAATTGAAAAACAAAAATAAGAACCAACAGTTGAGTCACTTGCAATGGTGAGTGCAAGTGCTCTCTAAATTTTGATATGAAGGTACAACTCCCTTCGTTGGATAAAAATGTATATTTTTTGAATATGCTTTTAGCCGGAAAGCAATAAAGGCAACTAACATCAT
Organism: Cryptomeria japonica; assembly: GCF_030272615.1. Classification (NCBI taxonomy): domain Eukaryota; kingdom Viridiplantae; phylum Streptophyta; class Pinopsida; order Cupressales; family Cupressaceae; genus Cryptomeria; species Cryptomeria japonica. The sequence goes on along the minus strand of NC_081405.1, from coordinate 703,882,443 downwards.
CTCATAGCCATGACACAGATGTGAATAGAAAATTTATAATGAAGTGAATGAAGATAAGTAAAACATGGTTTAATTACCCACACCCTCGAAAATACCCTTTCCAATGAAATCAAAATGTCTTGGACTCTGATTGAGTCTCTCTCATGCCTCAAAGGACAAGGGGGATCATAAAATCTAGGCAATGAGCAAACAATCGATTTCTTTCCAAATACAAATTATTTCTGAAATCAAAGTTTCAGAATTAAATGCATATACATAGTTTGATGTAACAGAAAAGGAAATGAAAGGTAATTACAAGAGAAACACAGCTCATTGTAATCAAAACAAAATATTGACAAATTCAAATATCAGCAAAATCTTCTTCATTCCATCAATACCAAAAGGTGAGCTCACAGACTCAATTTTTCTAAAAAATGAAACTATGCAGTCCAGAAAACAATGCTGCCCCTTCTTTTTTTACTGCAGAAAGAGAAAGAAAAGAAAAGAAGACCCCAAATCTTTCCTTTTATTACATATATATAGTCTTTGAGAATTTCAGTTATCAATAACTGATTCTTGAAAAGATTATTAATTAATCTTTTCCTTTATCTTCTATCTTCTTCCTGGCAACTCTTTTGTTTTGCTACACCACTTTTATCTCTGAAATTTCTATAGACCCGCACTCAAAGATTAATAACTTTTGAACGTGATAATATTTGTTTGATCTCTCCGGTGAGGATTTAGAAAACTAGGTTTTCTAAAACAAATTAAAAATTTCGTGCGATCCAATGGTTCAATTGATAGTTATCCCCCCTGCACCGAGACTAATTTTTTTTGTCTAAAAGTTTTCGTGGTTACAGATTGCATTGAAAATTACAAACATTAGACATGCCAATGTTATTGGATTATTGAACTTTCTGAAATCACTCTTAACCTGCATCTGATGAATCTCTTAACTTTGAATTTGAACCTCTGAAATCGAACTTTGAACCTTGTATATGTGCGCTTGAACCTTTGAACCTTGAACCTGTGCCCTTGAACTTGCGGGCTTGAAGGAAAGAAGGTTCAAAGTTAAAGTTCAAAGACCAAAAATTACAATGAACCTGAAGTTTGAACTTTGAACCTTTTGAACTTTTTGAACCACTTGAACCTTTTGAACCTGTGGGGTTCAATCAAAAGGTTCAAAAACACAAACTGCACCCACATTATGCTTCATTTATCACCTTGTTTTCATATTTGGTTGTGCGTTGAACCTTTTGAACCTAAGAAGGTTCAAGGTTCAAGTTCAATGATAATTGTTCCTTTGGGTTGCCATAGAAAAACTTGCATAAATTTTTACTGAGGGCTCTGTTTCTTATGAAATTTTAACTGTAGAATAAATGAGCCAAGTAGAGCATAACCCATAAATAATTTTTGCATAGGACACATAATACTTGGGATTTAATTGTTTGGGTATATGAGTAACCCAAAAATAAAACAATTAAAATCTCCCAGCCGACATGGAGTTTGGCCATTAAAACTTCAGCATTAAAACATTAATGATAGTTGATTATGAGGCTTTAGGAACAAGCAAAAATATAGGGGTAACATTGGCTTTGACTGGGGACCAGGACTATAAAGGACTAGGAGAATCCAGAGTGTCTCTAGGAGAGAAGAAGAATAGTGCCTAGCCATTGGGTAACAAAGTCAAGACAAACAGATCATAGGGATCTTCTTGCAAATGAGGGAAGAGACAACAAAGCAAAACTAACAAGCCAAAACCCAAATTAAAGCCTACAACAAACCAAAAAAATTATTTGCAAATATGTACAAGGGTGGGAAAACCCCTTTACCTCAAGGAAACTCCAGGTTGCTATGCAAAACCATTAATTGGTTGGGAGAAATATGAGCCAGTGCAAAAAAGTGGTCGATTAGAAAGAAGATTCATTACCAACTGCCATTCTGCAACCACCGTGAGAAGAGACCCAACAACAATGTATTATAAAATATTTTCAAATAAAATATTGGGTCCAAAAAGCCACTCTGCATTATGAATTTTTGAATCCAACTGAGATGTCTTGACATTATGTTGTACATGTTGATTTAAATTTGCATTTGAATGTTATGCCAGATTGTCTAAATAACTAACCAGACTCTGAATTGGGTAGCCTCTATAAATATTTTGAAAGCAACACTCATCCTTATGTGTTGGTTCCTGAGACAGAGATGATATGGCATCATTTTCAAAATAAAAAGACTCCAACATCAGATAATTGCTTGACTCTTCCAGGCATAATTTATTTTCAAAATTCTCATCACCAAATCTGAATGTTTCAAAGTTTGGTTGCATATTAGATATTATAGCAGCAATAGATAATGCATTTCCTTCCACTTCTTTTCTGACACCCTCATAATTTCTCAAACACTCAATTTGCAAGTGTCCTTCACCATAGCTGCAAGTGAATTGAAAAGAATCATAATCCATTGGCATAACCTCTAGTTGTCCACAATTATCTATTTCTTTCTCATGCTGGCCCTTTATGCTTGTTTGATCATTTTCTGAAACTGCATCAAAAGTTTTAAATGTGAAAGATTCAAATTCAGAAGAAGAAAATTATTCCAGAAAACTTTTGCGTAATTCCTCATTATTCATATCATCAAAAGTTTGTTTTATACCAGATATGGTTGGGCAAGTTGCCAATTCTTTTGGTTGAATAACACGATCATCTGCATCTCCAGAAAAATAAAATCCATTGGCTTGAAAATAATACTCTTGCAATGTTAGAAGTACCATTCTCGGTCTTAGAAGATTCTTGAAAATCCTTTTCATTAAAAATTGTCAAGTTTTGACAATAAGAAATAGATGATGTCGGCTTTGTTTCTTTCATGACAATATTTTTTTGCAAAGGCTGCTTTCTTGGGTAAAAAATTTGATTATGAAAGTAAATTTCAGATTCTAGAACTTTCACAACACATTTACTCATGCATTTCAATCCACTCAAAATCATATCATCCTCTATCTCAACAACATCCTTCTGTGCATCTTCTAGATTTTGCACCTTCTTACGTTTCAACAAAAACTTAATCTTAGGATGTAATGCAGCAATAAATACACATGATTGATTATTTTCAATCAGTTGACACCCATGAGGAATCTTTCCAACATATCGATTAAATCTTTTAATGAAACTTCTAATGGGCTCATCTTCTTTCTTTTGTATTTGAAAGAAATCAAGCAGCAAATCATATGTATCAATCATACTTTTGAATCTTTCAAGAAATTTTACCTTTAAATCGTTTCAGCAGGTAATGCATCCATATTCTAAATTCTAAAACCATTCAATGACATTTCCAATAAGGTTGTCAACAAACAGTCTCAAAAAGACATTCTCTTCTTGCACTCTAAGAATCCCACAGGTAACCATGACTACTTTAATGTGATCATTAGGATCTTGATTCTTATCTCCAACAAACTTTGGAAAACATTCCCTTGATCCTTGAGCAAAGGGTGATTATTGGGGCAAAGAAAATGGACCAAAATGAGTCCCCCATGGCTGAGCTGTAACTAAAGCCATAATTTCAGACTGGAATTCTTCAACCAGACATAAATAGAGTCACCAATGTCCTTGCACGTAGAGATATCTTTAAAACTTGAGGAAAGAAAGGAGTGATCTTTTGTTTTCGATTTCCCTAGTAAAGTCGCTAAAAATTTGTAGGTTAAGAGATTTTTCCTTCTTAAATACCTTTCAAAAATGACTCTTAAATGCCTAAATTGAAAGACACAAACACGAACCAACAGTCGAGTCACTTGCAATGGTGAGTGCAAGTGCTCTCTGAATTTTGATATGAAGGTACAACTTCCTTCATTGGATAAAAATGTATATTTTTTGAATATGTTTTTAACCAGAAAGCAATAAAGGAAACTAACATTTGCTCATAGCCATGACACAGATGCGAATAGCAAATTTATAATGAAGTAAATGAAGATAAGTAAAACACAATTTCATTACCCACACCCTCGAAAACACCCTTTCCAATGAAATCAAAATGCCTTGGACTCTGATCGAGTCTCTCTCATATCTCAAAGGACAAGGGGGATAAAAAAATCTAGGCAATGAGCAAACCATCGATTTCTTTCCAAATACAAATTATTTCTGAAATCAAAGTTTCAGAATTAAATGCATATACATAGTTTGATGTAACAGAAAAGGCAATGAAAGGTAATTACAAGAGAAACAAAGCTCATTGTAATCAAAACAAAATATTGACAAATTCATAGATCAACAAAATCTTCTTCATTCCATCAATACCAAAATGTGAGCTCACAGATTCAATTTTTCTAAAAAATGAAACTATGTAGTCCAGAAAACAATGCTGCCCCTTCTTTTTTTTACTGCAGAAAGAGAAAGAAAAGAAAAGAAGACCCCAAATCTTTTCTTTCATTACATATATATAGTCTTTGAGAATTTTAGTTATCAATAATTGATTCTTGAAAAGATTATTAATTAATCTTTTCCTTTATCTTCTATCTTCTTCTTGACAACTCTTTTTTTTTTGCTACAAATATTTTATCTCTGAAATTTCTATAGATTCGCACTCAGAGATTAATAACTTTTGAATGTGATAATATTTTTTTGATCGCTCTGGTGAGGATTTAGAAAACTAGGTTTTCTAAAACTTATTAAAAATTCAGTGCAATACAATGGTTCAACTGATAGTTATGCCCCCTGCACCGAGACTGATTTTTCTATCTCAGAAAATTCGTGGTTACAGATTACATTGAAAATTACAAACATTAGACATGCCAATGTTATTGGATTATTGAACTTGTTGAAATCACTTTGAACCTGCATCTGATGAATCTTTTAGCTCTGAGTTTGAACCTCTGAAATCAAACTTTGAACCTTGAATCTGCACGCTTGAACCTTTGAACCTTGAACCTACACCCTTGAACTTGCGGGCTTGAACCAAAGAAGGTTCAAAGTTAAAGTTCAAAGACCAAAAATTACAATGAACCTGAAATTTGAACTTTGAACCTTTTGAACTTTTTGAACTTTTTGAACTGCTTGAACCTTTTGAACCTGAGGGGTTCAATCAAAAGGTTCAAAAACACAAACTGCACCCACATTATGCTTCATTTGTCACCTTGTTTTCATATTTGGTTGCATGTTGAACCTTTGAACCTTGAACCTAAGAAGATTCAAGGTTCAAGTTCAATGATAATTGTTCCTTTGGGCTGCCATAGAAAAACTTGAATAACTTTTTACTAAGGGCTCCGTGTCTTATGAAATTTTAACTATAGAATAAATGAGCCAAGTAGAGAATAACCCACAAATAATTTTTTCATAGGACACATAAGACTTAGGATTTAACTGTTTGGGTATATGGGTAACCCAAAAATAAAACAATTAAAATCTTCCAGCTGACATGGAGTTTGGCCATAAAAACTTCAGCATGAAAATATTAACAATATTGATTATGAGGCTTTAGGCACGAGCAAAAGTATAGGGGTAACAATAACATATTAAAAAATGATCTGGTAGCAAGGATCACCTATAAAAATCAAGTCATAAACTGACACCTCAACCAAAGACTTCCAAGAGTATGTCATGGCTAATTAAGATGTCAACATCTCCAATTTCATGAAGATAACTATCTTCTACAATGAACCTAAAAATCTAAAATACCCTTCTACAATAATAGGATCTAAGTGTACCTCCAAACATCTACAAATACTACCAAAGATCATTTATCACAAACAAATATCATTACCAAAAACTCGCACTGAACTATTATACTTGATTCATACATGGAATTCTGATAACCATCTTGTAAATGAAAATTATCTATCATTCTAACACATTCAAATACTAAAATTACAACATCAAAAATCATAATTAGAACCAAGATCTCAAAAATTAGAACATAAACAACACGCTACAAGTTGCAACAACTTACTATCTAAATGACATGAATACATAATGGAAGGTACCTCAAGGGGTTGTGAAGGTTGTGTTATACTGCTCTTATGGATTAATAAGGATCTTATTATAGCCTAAAAATCCATCCCTAAAGGAAAGTAAGGCATGTCCTATAATGAAATCAATATTAATATTGATATTCGAAAGTGGAAAAATTTCCTTAGAGAAGCCATGTTGAGATCAAAAAAATAAATTGTACAAACACGAATATGGTTATCAGGTTTAGTAACAACAATAATTTTTTATGTCCAAAGAGAATAGTTGACAGGGTAGATAAAGCCACCTTTTGAAACCTTCTCTATCTTAACCTTGAATAACAAATAAACCTTGGGGTTCATCTTATAAATATTTTGCTTAATAGTTTCGATGTTGAGAAATATAATGATATTGTGAACTAATGTAGACTTATTAATACCAGGTATATCCTTATATGAGAAAGTAAAGATAGTATTATAATTATACAAGAGATTATAATGTGATCTAGGTTCTTCTAAGAAAAGGCATTTGTCAATCTTGATTTCCTTCTCACTATATTTAGGATCAATGATAATGTTAGTAGTATCTCCCTTAAGAAGAGTACTATGTTATTCAAGATGAGCTATAGAAGTATTATCACCATCATAAGATAGAAAATCTTCCCCATCAACACTTAGAAGAGATTCTCCAAAATATGTTTAACTATTCAAACAATATGGGAACCGATGTTTATGGTCTTTAGAGGGTAAATCAGAATAAATACCCAATAATTCCTCATAGAAAGCTTTCCCCAAAGAGAGAAAATTTAAGGGAACTTCATGAGATGTTGCACCAATATCAATATACTCAAGATAAGCAAGCTTAAGAGAAAGAAGATTGGTAGAAATCATGTTGACAGTCAACCATGGCTTATCTACGACATAGTGTGATATTTGAGTCTGATGTTATAATCTTTGGTTCCAAAGGAACTTGAATACCTTGCTTAGTATGTCCACAACCTCTATGACCATAGTCATATTTAGAAACTAGATCAAACCCTGACCCATAGATATAATGCAAATCTTTAGAGGTTAGGATATTATTGTATAAGAGATGATCAACATGACAAGTATCACTTGACTTTATGGATGCATAATCATCCTTTGGAGATGAAGCAAATGAGATCTTAGGAAACTTGAAGTGGATAGGGCATACCTTGTATTCATCGATGTGAGAATTAATGAAGGCCAAAGATCTGTAGTAATAGCCCAAGCATGCATTCGCTAGAAATGGAGAAGATGATTTAGCAAGATATGAACTAGAAGTTAATTGAATAAGGGTAGACTTAGGACTTTGTGCTTTGGGAGGATCTACCTTTAGAGAGTCTACTTTGGGAGGACCCTATTTCTTAGGTGATTCATATTTAGGGAAAATATTCTTCTTCAAGGCTCCCTTTCTAGGGGATAACACGAAAGAAAAAGTTGTCATAGTAGAAGATAATGATTTAATATAGTTCTAAAAAAAAGCATAACCAAAACCTAACCAATTGATGTCATATGACATAAGTGCATAGAATCAAGGTTAGCCTTGATCATAGCCACCCGATTGTTAGCAACAAAATTGATAGAGCCATGAAGAGTAGATGAAACTACTCCTAAAGCATGTATTCAAGGCCTATGCAAAAGAAGATTGTAAGGTAAAGGCCCTTGCATCATACACACCAAGGTTTAAATATTAACTAGTCCAATACATAAAGGAAAAATAACAGTGTTCAAAACACTCCTACCATTATTATCAAAACCATGAAAAAATATATAAGATACAAAAAGAGAATTTGGATCCACCTTGATTTTTGATAATAAGTCTAGAGACTAAAAATATTTAGAGATAAACCATTATCAATGAGAGTCTACCTAATACCAATACCATTAACATAAATAATTGTGATCAATGTATCTACTAGATTTGTTACTTCCAAAGGTGGGAGTTCATGCAGATATAACATAATATTCAATATATCCATACAAATATGAACCATCAACACATTCACATCTCCAGGCCTAGTGGAAGAAGGAAATAAAAATATTTTGAAGATCATCTTGTAACATACCCTAATAAATCAAAGTCATTTGAAGAAAATCCCATATTGAGACCTTAGATAGATTAATACAAAGTTGCTCAAAAAGATCAAAGTCACTAAGTTGCTTAGTTACAAGTGTGGGTGCTTAAGGAAGGCCTAGTTGGGAAGGTGATAAACAAACATTAGATTGATCAATGTATTCGATTTATTTCTTCTTGTATTATACATATGAGAAACAATATTATAAGAAGCATTCTTAGATTGAGTAAATCTCATGAACATGTCAGGAGAGTTAATTTTAATAGGCTTATCACAAATAGACTTAACTTTGTTAATGAAGGACTAGATACAATCACATAAAAAGTTGATATCTTAGGCCCTTTAGAGGTGGCAGATACAATGATAACATTAATATAATTTTCATCCTTCAACGAAAAAGAGACTAGACATGGACTAAGCTTTGTAGACTTACTATTGAAAGGAGATGCCTCTAAGGAGTCGTCTATGGCATCTGTAGACACCTAAAATTAATTAAATTATTATTTAATTAATTTAAGCCTATGAACATAATTAACTAGTTTAATTGTGTTAATTCCCTTCTTCTTAAGGTTAATTAAATCATCTTTAATAAATCTTATCACTATAGTCCAATAATTAATCTATCAATAAATTAATTATTTCCCTTCTTGTAAAGTCACCTCAACCATTATTTCTTCTAAAACCCACTTAGTTAATTAATTTTAATTAATCAACCTAACTAAAGTGATTCCTACAAAATCACTTGTTCTAATCCTCACTTAGCCTAATTAATTCTTCTAGAAGCATGCTTATCATTATTCTCCAATTTCATATTCCTTCACTCATTATCTCTCCTCATGTCACATCCTCTAAACTTTCCCACTTGCACTCTAATCACTCATTAAGCCACCAAATCAATCCCCTTAATCATTTGTAAATCCCTAATCACCTTGATCCTTTCAAAGAAATTCAAATTATTTGAATCTCCCCATGCATCCTCTTCCCAATGAATTTTTAACTCCTTTATCCATTTAGTCTTCCCACATATCCTCTTATTTTGGAATTTTTAATTCCTTTTTCTCATCCCAAGGTACTTGGGAGCTCTTCCCCATAAACCTTAAGAGGTGTGGAGACAATAAATGTCTTTATGGCATATCTCTTGAATCCCACACCTTGTCCTCTCAATCCATGTGCTCCATCTCAAATCGATCTCAACCCTTCATTCCAAAATCAATCTTGACCCTCTATTTTGGCCTCCTCCAATCTATAAATTGGAGTCTCCTTTCCTCAAAAATCATCCACTTCCATCATACTCTCATGCTGTCCATTTGAGGATGAAAATCATCTATCATTCCATCATAATGCCAAAATATCTCCATAGTCAATCCACATCCATTGTCATTGAAATCCAAATATATTCCAAATCCACTAATCTTGTTGTGTGTTGATTGAAATCCACATCCCATATTGGAGCCAATCTAATCAAGTGGAGTGTTTGGGCGCATTCCACTTCATCAAAGGCTCAATTGAGGATGAGTAGAAGCTAACGTATAATGGTTTATTTGTGTATTGAAATGCATTAGTTTGTGTTCTATTTGGTTTATACACTACCTATTAGGGTTTAGATCTTCACCTCTTCAGCATCATCTAGCATCAAATTCATCTTCGACAACACCATAATGAATGCATTAAATTCTTGGAAGAAGATATTTGACATAAGGAATTCAGATCAAGTTCACCAAAATTTAGAGGTGGTTCACTACCCATGAGATGACAAGATCTCAAGAAGCAAACAAGCCGAATTCTACCTCATTTAACTGGAGCTCTAGCTAGCCAAAAAGATAAAAAAGGAGAAGGGAAATTAACTATACTATGTCTATAAATGGAAAATACTAAATAACAAAGAATTGTGCAACAATAAAAATATTTTGATCACAAAAATAGAAAGCTCACAAAGAATTGATTATACCATTATAGTAGTGAAACCTTGACCTTAGACACTAGCATCCCACAGAGATGTTTGTGCATCAAAATATTGTTTTAGAGCTAGAGAACAAAAACAACCATAAATCACTCTATAATTAATCCCACACTTCAAAGACATATCTGTTACCTACACAAGCTTAGATGAGAAATGTTGGATATATGTGAGGGTTTTCCTAAGTCAAATCCTTGCTTTTGTAAATTTCCACCTTTATAGACAACTAGATAGATAGATTGGAGAAATATAAAGTAGATTGTGTGATAGAAACAAACCTCACTTAATGGAGGAAAATCCCTATTACAAGAGATAAATGATAAATAGATTTAATACAACTAGATGATATATAAACTTATAGATATTGATAGAACTAGATAATATATTGTGAAAGTAATAGATGCAAGAGATAAGAGAGAACAATAGTGTTACTTAGAGAAACCCCTTTCTTGAGATCATATGATGGTTGTACCTGAGAGAAGACTAAGCTATTGTAAGATCACATGTGTATTTAAGTGAAATTTCGCTATAGATGTTAGAGGAAGAGATCCAAGAGTGCAAGAGAGAGCTAAAGAGTCAAAATAATAAAGAAAAGAGATATCTTGTTTCTCAGATTGGGTAGGAATAGTCATTCTATACATGCCTAAGCAAAGGGATGCATGTCGAAAGAAGCCTAATTTCTCAATATGCTTGTTTGAATCTAGGATCTTCTCGAAATGTTTGCACGTCGCTCGAATGTCTACGTGTCGCGTTCCCATCCAACCAAATTAATTGCAAATCTAGATTAGGGTTTGATAACACTACTTCACCTTTAAAATTCACGTGACAATGATGAAATATTGATGATTATTTTATGTCATAAATGCACTGAGCTTAATATGAAAGAGTCATAATTACACTAGTTGTAATTTGTGACACTACAACCCATTTTTTCCCTTTGAGAGGGTTGTCCTAAGGTATAAATGGTGTCATCTTGTGGCATGTTTGTTTATCTTTTATATTTACTAATTGTGAAGACTTATATGGAATATTTTTCTCTCATGAGATTTTATTTAGAAATATATATTATTATTGCAGATTTCTTTTTGTTTGGTACTAGAGAATATTGGACCAAGTTATAAGAGGAAATATTTTATCAGTTTCTAGCACTTGGTATTATTGAAATTTTTAATTGAAATCATATTCCTATAAAAAAAAATTCAATATTTGAGATGTGTTATTGATCTTTGTTGTTATAGATATGGAGTTTGTGCATGAATTTAGTAAGGGTTTCTCATAACCATATCTTTCTTAAGGTATCTATAGTAAAAGATGGAAATCCTCATGGTTTTGCACAAGCTCACCAACTCCGATGGCCCCCACCATTCTAAGTTCATCTACATGTATTCCTCCACATGGTCAAGGAGATAAGGAAGTAGAACATTGAAGTTTTTGATCTTAGATTTATTTATGAAAAATATTGCAACTATGCGAAGAGATACAACATCAATATCAATAAAGAATGAGTGGAAATGATATCAATATTCTAATCACTCTAAATAAAAAAACCAACACAAGAGGTTCACGAAAATAAACATAAAATCCACTAACTCTAACTAGCCAGGTAGACATGTGATACAATGTACTATTAGCACATACATCAATAAAAAACTATAATAGAGAGAAAATAATAAATATATTTTTCATTAGATTCATTAACCAAGGTGGAGAGATGAGTTAGATTCATTAAGAAGAAATGCATAACCATTTTCCATCCTTAAATCTATGTAGCCTTCATTTCTTAAATAAAGTTCACAAGTAAAGAGAAAGATTAGGCAAAAAACTATAAATCCTACTCATTAAATCATAAATTAGAAGACACAGACAAAGAGAGCAATATATATTGATCTCACCAACCAATCTCATTCAAGAAATATGAGAGAGAATATGATTATCTACCGTGCATAGGAGGTTTAATTATCAACCTAAAATATCCTCCAACTCAGGTCCGTGTACTCGTACCAGGAGCAAGAACTAGGAGGAAGGAAACTATAGATTTATCATGGATGAGTTGGAGGATATTAATAGGAAAGTCAATCAGAAGAATGCAAATCTGGTGCATTCTTATCAGTAGGTTTGTGGTCTTTTTGTGTTTTAGGCTGGTTTGTGGGCTTGGACCATGTTGGTTTTGCTTTTGCTATTGGTTATGGTCTATTATTCTTGATATCTGGATATTCTAAAACTTTTGGGTTTTGGGTCCCTTTAAAACCCATTTACCTTAATCAAAAATATTTTGAAAATATCATAACTTGAGTTTTAATCTTTCACAGTGAGAAAGAGTGGATGAGGAGGAGGAGGTTATGGTAGGGTTTCAAGAGGGTCATGTGAGGTAGATGATGAAGGTGATAGTCACCTAGATGAATTTGGGTTTTTTTCCTAGTGGGTTGTGGAGTTTTCTTTAGAAATGTTCTTTCCCCTAGGGTTTGTCATGGAAAGGCCTTTCAAATTTTCTATATTTGGTTGGTTTTTTTTCCCTTTCAACCTAGTTGGGGGCTTTGTGTTTTATTTTTTGTTGATAGGGAAAACCTTTTATCAACTATCTTTTTTTTGTGGGGTTTACGTGTTGCTTTGGTGTTTGTTGGCTCTCTATTATTGTAGTGTAGGGGATACATTGTTTCCTCTTTTTTGGCTTCTTGCTTGAAGCATTGGCATGTTGGACCTCTGGAGCCCCATCCTATTATTGATATGCTCTTTTGGTTTTATTCGAGCCCTCTTCCTTTGGGGCTCAATGGCAAGGTCTAATGAGGGCTAGCTATTGTTGTTCCTATCACCTTCTTGCTTTGGTTGGTTGATAGGTTGCATGGGGATGAAGCTCTCTCCCCTCTTTTGGTGACTCAATTTCTTACCTTTGATGTAGTTTTTTGCCTTTATCTATGCTATCTTGTAGAGTGTTGCTTCGACAATGGTTGTTGGTGGGTGGCACATGTTGTGTCCTTTTTTAGTAGTTTCTTGGTTATGCATTGCCTTGCCCCATGGTGTTGTGTGGCCTATATAGGTAATGGTCAGGTTGGTTGCCCTATTTTGGCTCCCTTGTGGTTTTTGATCCCTACTCTAGCTGTTGCAAGAGTTTCTTGGTTCCTACTAAGGTTTTATTATCTCCCTAGTGATGATCTATCACCAATGTTATACTTATTTGAAAGGGGTCTAGAGAATGTTTTTCAGTGCCCATATCCTAATGTTGTTTGGTTCTAAGTGCTCTAAAGGTTCTTCTTTTCTCGGAGGCCCTATGGAGGTAGCTCTTTTCTATGTGTTCACTTCTCTTTTTCTTCTTTGTTGTGTTTATGGGAACTTGTGGGCTCCTATGGCTAAATGAGATGTTGGGGATGCTAGCATCCTCTATGGAGTAGGTTATCTTGTTGTGGTGATTGATACAACTAACTGCAGACCTATTGAGGTTAAAAAGATGTCTTGTTAATAGGACTTTCTACCAGGAAAAGGTTCATGGATGCCTTTCAAAACCCTTTGGGCTTTTCTATTCTAGTCCATTCCTTGGTTGTCCTATTTTTTGGTTTGTTGTAATGGCTAGGTGAACCTATTGTAATAAGGTTTAGGGATGCATTTCAAAACCCTTTGGAATATTTTGTGCCTAGCCATCCCTTGGTTTGTGTTTTGTTAGATGGTTCAGACAAAAGGTTGAAGAAAGCCTTTCAAAACCTGCTATTAGTTTTTTGTTTCCTTGGCTACTTTGTTTCCAGTGCAACGGTCCTTTTCAAGAAGATGGTTTGAGGTTCCTTCCTAATTCCCTCTATTCTAATTATGTGATTTTATTGGAGCAAGACCCATGCTCCCACCAATTTTTTGCTTTAGTCAAGAGATCTTTTCAAAAAATAGTTTTGTCCTTTTTTATTCTTGTTGTCTTAGTGGTCTCACTACTTGTGAGTTCCTCCCTTTTGCATGCTTTCTTAGTGGTTATGTAATGGTTTCGCCTCTCCTAATTTTATCTAATTAGAACTTTTTGACAAAAAGTCATTAAAAAAGTGAAATAAATTTTTGAGAAATAAATTTGCCAAAATTCAACAATTTCATAGTTGATTTTAAAGAAGAACTTCTAACTTCAAACATTGTAGATCTAGCCTCCAGTGTCTAAATAAGAAAAAGTAAAGAACTGATTTGAATTTCTCAGCTACACTTAACTAAATGATGAGCTCAAAATTTCTCCACAAAGCTTCAAATGACTTGAAACTAACAATTCAGAGTATGAACCTCACTAAAAACTATTATTTTCTCTAATTTTTTTTAATTCTCTAGGTCATCAAAGGAAGAAAGAGAAGAGCATACTCGTGTTGAACAATGATAGCTATACACTCCTAGATTTCCTAAAAATTTTATAACCCACAACTCATTATTAGCTCTAATACTATGTGATATTTGGCTTAATATCCTACCCAAGATGCAAATTAATCAAGGAAAGAAAATACTAAAATTATAATTGAGAAAGAATAAATTGTATTCTACTCAATAGAATGCAAGATAACTATGAGCTTGAGAAGTGACAATACAAAGGGAACCCCTTGGTTATATAGACCAAGGGAAGAGATAAGATGTCATAATACTGTGAAAAGTGTCTTAATCTTAGGATATGAGACATAAAGTAGATAAGTATCATAAGATTGTGACAAGTGTCTTAATCTTATGAAATGAGGCAAAAAGTGGTAAATATCTCATGTGGGCCAAGTAAAATTAAGTAATAAGATGTGAAAAGGACCTAAGTGGATAACTATATTAACTAGTTAGATAAATTACCCTATTCACACTAACAGGAATCTTAGTTTATGATGATAGGATAGGGTCCCATTTTCCTATCATTTCATTTATTATGGTAAATCAAATCATATCAATAATTAACATTATTTTCTAAGATAAAATACCTAATCGAGAGAGATTGATTTGATGTAATATTACACATCGATGTAGCTTTCAAAATAATTCTGCCCCAAGTTGAGCAGTACGTAATAAATCTGCAACCTACGTATTCTTAGTGCTATATGTATATCACTTGTCTGCAGCCTACCTTTTCGACAAACTATTATGAACCATTGTGGATGTTCACATCACTGCTTAAAGGTTTCTCCTACCAAATTATTGCACTTAGCATAAATGCGCCACACCATGAAAATTGCATGGAATAGTAGGTCAACAGGCGAAAACGATCCATGACTACACCACGAAAAATGAATGGACAAAGAGGGCCAAGGGTCTTTAAAGGGAACTTACAGATTAAAGAAAAACTAAAAAAATTGAAAATTTGTGCTTTGGTTCAACTTTTGGCCTTTAAAATATGTACCTGCATATTATTGAGGATTAATCTCTAAGGCATACTCTTCTAGGATGAACACTCTAATTTGCAAAAGGATATTAGAGATAAGTTTCTATTTTTTGAATTTTCATCTTCCACATAATTGTGTGCAATGCTTCATAACTACCAGCTTCAAGTGAGCTAGTTTAAATCCTCTTCTTAAATGGTTCCAGTTGATAAGAATGAGAGTGCTCAACAATAATTCAACAAGTTTCAAAATAAAAACAAATGCTTCATCAAAATCAATGATAATTCTTCCAACCATATCAATACACAAGTGGTAGCCACAACATCGGTTGTGGCCCCTTTATCCAAATACTTTAGAAAATAATGAATTGCTCTTTCTAAATCACTAGATAGTATAATGCTTAGATTGGTAAATTTTAATGTGTCGCAACTTCCTCCCATCAAACCTATAGATTCCTCTAAGTCTCGACAAACTTCTTTTGATCATAAATCCTTTTGCCAATACCATTGTCAAGCCAATGGTTTTTTACTATGGCCTTCACATTTAACCTAGAATTGGTTGCATTCATGGTTATCATATCTGTATTAGAACACCTTTTAATGTTAAACACTAATTATAAAATTAATAAACAATAATAAGGGTGTGATCCAAACATAGAGTGCATTAGCATATGTGATAGTGATGTGTCATGGTTGACTATTGTCCTAGGATTTGATATACATATAGGATCTAATTAAAAGGCCTTTATTTTTATAACTAAGCCTCAACTATTGTGGATAATGGTAAGTTAGCATATGGGTCTTTTATTTGGTCTGGGTATATCATTAATGTTATATTTATAAATAAATAATATTAAATATATCAAGAACAAGATCATAATGTTCAATCCCAACATGATAGTGCACCTAATTTTGTGTCATTCCAATTTGGAGTGGAAGATAAATTCCCTCCTTGTGTTGGACAAAATTACAACCTACTAGGAAAATATTGTCTCTACCTTACATGCACATAATGTTACTATTTAGAGTAAGTTTATATTGAAGCATACATTGGTCTAAAATTTTCTTAAAAGTAATGGACTGGCTAAAAAAGCATATCCATAAATATTTATTGCAAGATCATTTTAGTTTTAATGATATTAAAGTTTCTATTTTTTAAAGTTTTAAAGTACAATTTAAAGGTCATCGAAGCACATTGTGTACCCAAAAGTGGTTGTAAATAGTATATTGAGTTATATCTTGATAGAGAACATCATGATATTTTTGGCACTTAAAATGGTTTGTCAATCAAATTCTTAGATCAAAAGTTATAGACTCTAGAAGTTTGAGCTCATGGTTGGAGTTTTTGACCTAATTCAAATTGTGATCTTTTTGTAGCAATTTTTAGATGGAAATCTCATCAAGGAGAATAAATTAAAAATAATTTTGACATGTGGAAGATGAAGATGGACAATTTGTTAATACATCGAGATGTGTTGGATGCTATTGACAAGAATATTTTTAGGCCTACAAATCCTACTTTATCTACTCAATGTGATGTTACAAATCATAAAGTCAAGGATCAAATTGGATTGGGCCTCACAAACTATATTATATTTTATGTCCATTAAGATCCCTCTATATAGACACTATCAACAAAATTTGGTGAGATGTATCACGCCAATTATTTAGTGAACAAATTTTTCTTGAAGAAGAAACTATAATCCTTGATAATGAAACAGGGTGGATGAATTATAGATAATTTGGACATATGAAATAAGTTGGTTTCTCAATTGGCATCTATTCATTGCAAAATTATCAGGAGGAGAATTCTCAAATCTTATTTTGTTCTTTTCTTGATTCATGGTATTCTCTTCTTCTGGCTATTGAGACTACTTCTAATATTTTTAAGTCTAAAGATGTGGTGTGTTATTTTCTTTCTAAAGAGATGTGGAGAAAGGTATCTATAAATTTCATATATTATTGTGAAAATGTAGAATATGGACAATATTATTTAAAAATTCTTGGTAAAAGAAACACTAGCATCCTAGTTTATCAAGCTATGCTTCATGAAACATTAGCATAATTGTCAATTATCCTCGAGGATTAACCTATCTGGATTCTATCATTTTGGGATTGAATCCAAAATTCTCTCCCCTTAATGAAAGGTTATTTCAAGGTGAAATTAGTGGCCTTATCATTCATTAAGGTATTGAAGACGTAATTTGATCACCTTACACACACACTATTCATATCCTCTATCTCACTAGGATATTTTAAACTATCTTCCACATATAAATTTTCTCCTTGTGAAACTAGAGCTATTATGGATCTATAATTTGTCATGTTGAATCTCTTCAATACTAAATTTACAAACTTACTCTAGCTTAATTAAAGACGTATGTTAGCTTTGTCTCTTCTGATCATATTCCCATATACTACCTTTTTGTACCTAAACCTTTTATTTTAAATTGTATTGATAATTGATACTTCAAGTTAGATATCAAATATCCAATCTAGAAATGTAACATATCATCCACATACAAACAATAATGAGAATGAAACCATTATCATTTTTTAAAGAAACAAAATTATCAGATTTAGACCTCTAAAATACTACACTCAATACATAGGTATCAAAAATTTGGTACCGAATTCTAGGAGACAGTTTTAGACCATACAAAAACCTTCAACTTGAAACCATATTTTTTTACCTTTTACCACAAAATGCTCTGGCTATGGCATATATATTTCTTCCTTCAAATAATCATGAATGAATAATGTCTTCACATCAATCTACTTGATTTTCCACTCATAGGTTATAGCAAGTGATAACAAGAATCAAATGGAGGTCATGTTTTCATTGAGAGACAAATGATCACCATAATCTAATCCCTCAAACCTTGGAATACCCCTTCATGTCCAATCATGATTTATGATTCAATGGTATCATCAAGACCATATTTTTTATTGGGCACCCATTTACATCCTAGGCACCTACATCCTTCAAAAAAAGGTAGTAGATCCCATATATTATTCTTCTTTAAAGAAGCCAACTCTTCATCCATGGCTCTCATCCAAGAATATATATTATTGATACCCATGGCATATCTAACAATCCTAGGATCGGTAATGTTATCAATAAAAGAAAAAACACAACTTGAATCTAACAATGAATAACTACCAAGGCAAACAATGTTATAATTCTTAGAGGTATTGTTGTTGTAATGATAACTAATTGTTTAGCAATTCTATTTAGTATTAATTTGATTTTACATCTAATAAAAATCATAGTGATATTGATATGTGAAAGTGACTTTTTTTTATACATGATGATGATATATCTTATAGCATTCACTGATTATACATTGATTTATGATATATTACACTATGGTCTTGTGTGTTATGATGAAAGTTCACTAGGGTTTGATATTTATTTTCAAGTTCTTCATGATGATAGTTCACTAGTATTTCAATTGATTTCTATGATAGTATAGGTTTCTATGGTATTGCTTCTAATATTATGATGACATGGTAGATATTTGTAAAATTTAATTGAAGGAGGTGGCTAGTGTTTAATTATCACTATGGCATAGTTTATGGTTTTTAACTAAATCTATCAAAAGAGTTTTAGTTCTTAAGAGTATAAGATTTGACAACTTTTGAGGTGATGTAATAAGTCAATAGAATTTTATTAACACAAAAATATTACATTTCATATATATGAATGATTTGCCATGAAACCAAGTGGTAATTTATTTTTTAAATGTTTTATCTATAACTAGAAATATGATATTAAGATCAAAGTTTAAGAATACCAATGTTATTGTACCTTAATTCTATAAGTGAGCCCTTTATTTAATAATAATTCATTGCTTCATCAAGAAGGTTGTCTCAATCACTTTATTTAATATATAATGGAAGTGAAATGTGATTAATAGGTGTTGGGTAATGGAATTGGTATAAAGTGTACAATGAGTAAGATTAAGGGATTATATATAACTTCTTTGGGTGAAGTTAAGCCTAGCTTGATTTTTTTCTATTACAATTGAAATAGTGTATCCTCTAGTCTATTATGCTATACAATATCAATCAATTGATTCAATCTTAATTAATTATAGTTTTCATGTACATTAATTCTAGAAGGTCTTGCATGTCTACAATTTGAGTGCCTCTATAGTTAGTTAAGTATTTCAAGGAATATGGATATATCTCTAGGAATATACTTGCTAGTTGAAAGGGAAAGAAGAACCTATAAATCCATCTGATAACTAGCATGCAACTTCAGTATCCTACATTTCTATTTAGATTTTTATTTTAGTAACTTGATACAAGTGCATATTACTAAGCAATATAATTAGAAACATGCATAGTTAATTTCCCATCCATTAAGCCTCAAAATAAATATATGCAGCTATCAAATCTAGACAAATTTCAACAACATAATGACATGTAAATTAACACTTCAAGAACATGAAAGAATAATAATAGAATAAATATAGTCAGAAGAGAAGAAACACTGATATATGCGAGGAAAACCCTTTTAGGTATAAATTCCACAGTTTGAAACATCAAATCAATGTATTAATTTGCAACAAATTGTTACAATATACTTGCGAACACTTATCTTTATCATGGAGTCTACATCTTTCTCTTCTAGAGGAAATATGACATCATAACCTTGGAGATAAATATTTTTGTCACACTTATCTCAAAACCCACATAGGAAACATACAATATATAGATAAATAAAAAGTAAATATAATCAAAAGTGAGGGTCATCCAAATCCTTGTCGCACATTTTCCAACCACTTGCAAGAATGAAAATGACACTCGTAACATTATTTTCACTTGTAACATAATTTTCTAACCCCTCTCACATACCCCCAAAATTAGGCACTTATTTTTTGCTAATAATAAGCATGATAGATTCTCTTATGTACCTTACAATTGTCATAGAATTTTTCATAAATCACAAAACTTACAACTATAAGACAATCCATCATAACTGTAAAATTAATTGATTCTCTTACATCTCATCATAACCCAAGAAGCTTTCACACACTTGTCCAACCTAATAATCTATCCGAACCTATCATAAGAATTCTTCATGCAATAATAACTTATATAAGTTTCTAATATACTGACACATGGAAAAAAATCTCTACCAAGGTGGGATGCCTACTTCTATAAGTAAGGAAGAAATATATTCTTTCCATATTCCATGTCACCTCCCAATAGGAAGACAACTCATCACGCCATGTCACACTAGATGACAAGATCTGATGAGAAAGAAATTATAACCAATGCATTAAATAAACAAATACAATCCTAGGAACGGTTAAGCTTGAGATACATTAATTCCCAACATTCTCCCTCTTGTCTAACACCTTTCCATGACCAATCTAAATAAGTTTTAACTAGAAAGGGCCAAACAAAAAGATTCATCATATCCATCATACTCTCATGCTCCAACAAGATATATGAAATAGCATGTTGTAATAACCCACTTATCTTAACCCAAAATTGCAATTGTTTTTTATATATATATAATTATTGATTTCTTATTCTTTCTTATTCTTAATTATGTTTGATTCAATCACATATTCAAGTAAATCTATCCAAACAAGATAGGCATTCATCCAATAGATATGGGTTTCTAACCATAAGGGATAGGCATCTAACCATACGAGTTAGGCATCTATCCATACGGGACTACGAATCTAACCATACGGGTTAGGCATCTACCCATACGGATTAGGCATCTAACCATATGGGATAGGAGGTTTCATCTATCCAATCTGGGATAGGCATCTACCCAAATAGGGTAGGTATCAATTTGTAAGAATAGGATATGCTCTGGCCAGATACTTTAGACTCATCGGGACCTTCCGGATCCTGTTCCAGTCTCTAAAGACTATACTCCCCTACTAGGAATGCAATGAGGTCACCGTCTTTAGGAGTAATATAAGAAAATAATAAAACAAACTTGAGTTCTACCTCAGAATTTGGCCTAAAGCCTCGAGAAGTCAAGCAAATCCATATGGGATTCCTTCTGAGTATGCATTGAATTATTTTTAATCTTTCACTTAGCATTTGCACCATTTGATTAAAAGACCAAGGAGATTCGAGAACCAACTACTGACCCATAACCAAATCCTAATCCCCATCCTCGAACACCTGAGTACAAGGGACAACTCTGTCCCTATACTTCCTACATATCCGTTTCAGCACGAGATCAAGGCGTAAAGTATGTAGTTCTGGTTTTTAAGTATGGTTTAATGTAAACTATTTGGTGGGTACACAACCCTTTCTAGGGTCAATTTCCCAGATAGTTTCTCTACAATTTCTACCCACGATGGTAGCTCTATAGCAAAAAGGCTCGAGATGGCCTTCTGCTTGTGGCCTAAAACAAGTAATTCTTATTTCATTTTAAATATGTCACCCTTAATCTGTTATCATCCACTGAAATCATCAAGATAAAATAAATTTCAAAATCATCACACACATCCAAACCCTAATGGGGTTTTCTAAAGTTTAACTGATCATATGTAAATTCATTTAAAATTTATCTTTTAGATTATCGATCCAAGGGGGATTACCTGCCCCTTGGATTTTAACTTCCAAATGACCCTTATTTCTCCTCAGTGATTTATAGGGACGATTCCAACAATGTCATTATTGCAGCTTTATTAGTTATTAAGTGCAGTAGTTCAACACAATGACATTGCCTTTAAGCATGACCCAAAGGCACCATAGATACCGAACGTTGCTAGTTTTTTTGTTTCAACTCCTCTTGTTTAGCTACCTCACTAGGAATTTAACTTTGAATTCATGAATCTTAAATGAAGTAATATACCGATACAATTATGAAAAAGAACCTATTAATATTCAAGGAATTATGCTTGAAATTAAAAACTAAGGTATAAATTCTATGTAATTGAAAAGAACATAAACAAATCAACTACTTGGGAAAAGTATTTCTTTGAAAGAAAAACTATGATAATAATTAAAACTCTAAAAACTTAAACTAAATACATGAAGTACTAATTGTTTGGAAATTATGATACTTGTAAATTATAACTTATGAAAAGATTTGAATTACTTGTAAGATATAATTGTTTTGAATCAAACCATTAATCTTGAAAGAAATAATCCTAATGCTTGAAAGGGTACTAAATTGCTTAAATGAAATTAAATGACTAAGTAGAAAGACTTTGGAAATGGATTTAACACTTATTTGTTTGAAGGGAAAAACTATTTTATAATAAGCTTGGAAATAACCACGTTAACGATAAACCAACTAATTATTCCACTTGAAGTAACATAAATTTTATCCTTAATTATTCTCTACAAATGATAACCTTACTTTAAATTAGAGTCCTAATACTTGAGAGGTACTAAATTTCTTGAAAGAAAACTAAATGATTAAATAGCAAGATTTTGGAAGCATATTTCAAAATAACCACATTACTTTTAACTACCAAAATTTGGAAAAAGGTTAGAAGAGAGTCTAATTGCTTGCCAATTAGCCAATATAAATAGAGCTCCTAAATAATTCTAATCAATCTACTTCTAGTTGCTTTAGAACTAATACTAAATCTTTTGCAAGACTATAAGGAGACAACTATCCATCCCTTCCACTTGAAGTGATGTTAACTTTATCTCATCAATTTCAAAATCTTAGAAGTGAGATAAGGCTTTACTTCAATCTAATTCTCGAAGTGATCATAGGATAGTTTTCTTGAAACTCATTTTAACGTAAGAATCCAATAACAAGTTGTAACTTATTCCATCTTTAAAGCTAAGTTTCTTTAGACATACACTAAATTTTGAGATTCATATCTTGTAAAAAGATTACAGTTTTTGTTCTATTTTCATTTGCTAAAAACTATTTTGATTTCAATAAAATGTCTTTACATCCTAATTAATATTAATATTCTTCCAATATAGATAGCACCATTTAGATTGTATGAAGATTTAACTATGAAATTTACCTCTAAGTTTAAATGTTAATTAAATTTATCTATACTAATTACTTGCAAGGTAAATAATACTTCTCCTGTTAGAAGGTAAATGTTTTTAACTATTAATAGTTTTGACTATTCAAATGCCTTGTATACTCTATATCCATAAAGCTAACTTTGCATAAAGAAAAATCTAATATTCAACTTTTGAATTAGTTCATATTACTTGAAGTACATAAAAAGGTAATTACATATCTAAACACATTTACTTGGGATGTAAATCCCTTTATCCTTTAATACTTTACACTAAATGAAATGTATTGAATATTTTGAGGGGATCTATTACTACTAGAATTATTTGTGGTTAACATAGTAATACTTGGTGAAAGAACCCATGTATTGAAATAATTTCATTTATTTTAACTTGCGAAAAAGCTTTTCGAGGTGCTTTATGAATGCCATATCGTTTCCCCATTTGTTTGTTTTCATAATTAAAAACCAATTTATCTAATAAGGAGATTTAACTATTATCCTAAGAAAAACTATTTTCAAGGTAGTGGATCTCTTGATGTTTGGTTATCCATCTCAATTTCATCTTAATTGTCCACTAGCTTCTTGCAATTTTTAACCATTTAAAATCTAAAGGAGCTCTTTACCCATAATTAAATAAAGAAGATATATGCTACATAAAAAGTCCAAATTGTTAACTCAATTAAACTCCAATATGAGACATATTCATTTTTACTCTTCAGCAAGAATGAATGTTTTTGTAACCTTAGAAAATAAATTTTAATAATGTAATCAATTCTATCAACATAATAATTTTTAAATATCAAATGTACAAATTAATTTTAATAACAACTTAAAATATAAATTAATTCAACTATTTGAATAACCTAAATATTAATTATAAACTATAGTGTAAGTAGAATAATTTTTAATTAATAATTCCAAAATACAAATGAATTATTTTTATAATATAATAAATTTTAACTATTCTTAAATACAAAAAATAAATTTTATTTATTTTAATAATCATAATTTAGTAGCATAAATAAATTACATTTAATTAAATAAAAAGGACTTGCATTAAAAAGTTGTTTTATTGGGGGAGGATTTGAACACCTAACCACCCATCAACTATTCTTCCTTTCCACCAATAAGTCACACAAGCGATTTTCTATAGATTAATGCAACCATGTGTGTTACCAACCCTTTCCCACCCATTTTGAAATTCAAACTACTTTATTTATTTTATATTATTTATTAATTTTTAATTTTTTTAAATTGAATTTAAATTTGATTAATTAATTAGTTTTGTTAAAAAACATAATAATTCATTTCATATTAATATTATTATTTTTAAGTAAATTTATTTAATTTAATTTAATTTTTTTTTTTAACACAAGGTGTCAGTGCCACTTAATATATTTTATTATATAAAGCTAATTCAAAGAGCTCCCATAGAAAAGAACTAGTAAGAAACACTCCGATCCTTGCTCTACAATACATAGAAAGGTTGTGAGATGTAAATCTCAAAAATGCCAAAAAATACAATATCTTATAGTGTCTAGAATACTGAGTGTCATAAAACATCCCCCAGTATTGAATGTTTTCTGTAATGTATTGAACACGATGTAGTCTAAACCAAAATATCACGAGGGTTGTGCACATTTACATAGCAGTCCACAATCTGTCTCACTTATGAATTTATCCAACTTACCATCCAACACACTTCTCAAATCGATAGACCTTCACAATATACAGATTCAGCAAAACCACAGGACCCTGCACTTATAATATCACACACACCAATTTATATCATTATGAAAAAGATCACTGTATAGCTATATGTAATATTATCCTATACCCATATCCTCCAAAATTTTTGAATTGGATAAGAATCAAAATCACAATTCAGACCCATCATATTAAGTTCCTCCTTGGAACTTTCCATATTTGCCAAATGATCTGCAACCCGGTTCCCTTCTCTATACACATGTGAAATGGTGAAGTTTGTAAATGTATCAATTAGTGTCCATGCGTGTTCAAGTAAATATCTTATCTGCCAATTATCAATATTTCTCTTTATGCAAGTGTTGATAATAATAGCTGAATCGCCTTCAATGTGTATATATGAGATGTTCAATTTTTTTACTAGTAGAATACCTTCAAGTAAAGCATATGCCTCTGCAAAGTTGTTAGTACTTGGCAGAATAAAAATAGATTTCAAGGCTAAAACACATCCTGTGTGATCCCTTATGCATACTCCTATCCTTGCATTACCTGGGTTCCCTTTGGAGGAGCCATCAAAATTTAGTTTGGAATGCATTGAGTCCGGAGGACACCATTTCACTTTATTTCTATCAATTTTACTAGTTCTCACTCTCGGAAGACAAGGTGATATAGGAATAGAGATGCCCTTCTAGTAGTTAATAACTTGACCATCCCAAGAAGTAAATTCCCTATTTGAATTGAACTGATTTGAAACTTGAGCATTAACTAGTTCTGATACTGATTTTTCAATATAATTGAAAACTTCAGAAAGAGGAGATGTTTGCTTTCTAAAAATACGCTTATTTCTTTCCCACCAAAGTGGCCATACTACTATGGATGGGATCACTTTCCAAATACTTGCAAAAAGAGAGGATGAGTATAAGACTGGCCATGATTGGAACAAATCCCATATATTATTTGGAAGAGGGGTGCTAAAGGAAAGCTTATCAAGCACAAACATCCAACAATAGTGAGCAAAATCACATTGGAGGAGGAGATGATCTAATGTTTCACTATATTCACCACAAAGTACACAAGCAAATGGATGTGCAATATTCAATTTAACAAGTCTCTCACTGGTGAGTATTCTCTTATGTAGAGAAAGCCAAGCAAACATCCCTGCCTTGGGAAGAACACTATTATTCCAATGAAAATTTTAGGCTCTTTGTGAATAGGATTGAACAGACATTTGATGAATTGCCTTATACCCTTCCTTGATAGAGTACTTTCCATTCTTCACAGGGCACCATATCAATTTGTTCGAACCATTAGAGATAAAGATAATGTGGTTCTTGAGAATCAAATAAAATTTTACCTTTTGACCCGGGGAGATTGGGAGTAGAACTGGCTTTTTCCAAATGACACAATTTGAAGGCTTCTCAAGATCATCTATGTAATTATAAAGGTGTGAACCCCAATGAGCAGTAAATATGGGGATCACATCTACTAGGGACTCCTCTAGATTAAGAGGGGGGAGACCACTCTATTAATCGTGCCAAAAGTTGACTTCTTTGCCATTATGTACTTGCCACGATAAGTATGTAGTAATCACATTCCTAGAGTCCACCATGAAGTTCCAAACTGCGGATCCTGATGGAGGATAAAGGATAGTAAATATACTTGAAGGGGTAGGAGTATCTAAATACTTTTCTTGCATAATTTGACACCACAAAGCATGTGGTTTTTCATACATATTCCAAACTAGCTTTCCCCCAAAGGCCTTATTCCTTTTTGAAAGATCGTGTAGATCCACCCCGCCCGTAGATTTGCTTGGAGTCATTTTGTTAAGAGACACAAGTGGGATCTTTTTCTCTTCTGAAAGATTACCTTTCCAAATAAAATTTTGAATATATTTATCAATATGAGAGACAATAGATTTCGGGGCTTGAAGGACTGAAATGTAGTAGTTTGGAATTGTAGCCAAAATAGTTTTGACGAGAAGGATTCTGCCTGACAGAGATAACCATCTAGCTTTCCAGACAGAAATTTTCCTTTTTAATCTGTCAATCACAAAATTCCAAAAAGAAGGTTTCCCTACTCCCATAAAGAAATGGATACCCAAGTACGATGATGGAAGAGAATCCAATGGAAAGCCCAATGTCTGGATAATACTGTTAGACACCATTTTAGAAGTATTGAATATGAATAGTTTGGATTTTTGCGCACTGATTTTCTGTCGAGATCCAGAAGTATATATGTACAATATTTTCTTAATATGCCTTGCTTCTTGTATATTTGAATAGCCGAATAAAAGTGTATCATCTACAAATAAGGTGTGGGTGATAGAAATTGAGGTATTAGGGATACATACCCCCTTCTAGAAACCCAGACTCAATTGTTTATTGACCAATCTACTAAAAGCTTCTCCCATGATAATGAATAGAAAAGGTGATAGCGGGTCACCTTGTCGAACCCCTTGGGTAGCTCAAAAAAAACCAAAAGGATTACCATTAACAATAACTAAAAAATGTGCCCCAGAGAGGCAATTTTTGATCCATTTGCACCACTTATCCGAAAATCCAAACTTTTTAAGCACTCTCAAAAGAAAGGACCAACATACTTTATCATATGCTTTCAATGTGTCTAATTTAGCTATAAAAGCAGGGGATTGTGAAGAGTTAATTGAGTGCAAAACTTCATGGGGCACAAGCGCACCTTCTGATGTTTCCCTACTAGGAACAAAACCTCCTTGTTGAAGAGATATTACTTTAGGTATCAAGGATTTCAACTGGAGATAGATAGCTTTTGTGAAAATCTTGTACACTGAATTACTTAAGGAGATAGGCCTAAAATCTGCAAAAGATCGAGGGTTATTGGATTTGGGGATAAGTGCAAGATGGGTTAAATTGAAGTTCTTGAGAATAAAAGCTTTTTGTCTTGACTCCTCCAAAGCCATTAAAAGATCAAAGCCTAAAACATCCCAACACTTTTGAAAGAATAGTATGGTGAAATCATCAGAGCCTAGAGACTTGTCCGGAGCCATCGAAAATACCACCTGTTGTAATTCAACAAGAGAGAAAGGTTGCATCAAATAATCATTATCACGTTGTGAAATCAGACAAGGAATGGAGTCTAACAATATATCGACACTAGACTCCTCAGAAACAAAAGGAAGGGAGGGAGCAAGAAGATTTTTATAGAAGAGTTCACCCTCTTCCCTAATTTCTTGTTCATTAATTAATTTTTCCCCTAAAGAAGCGGCATTTATAGAAAAGATAGTAGATGTAGCTTGCTTAATCTTTGTAGAAGCTTGGAAGAATTTAGTATTTTTATCTCCTTCTTTTAGCCATAATTCCCTTGGTTTTTGTCTCCAATATTCCTCCTTTGTAGAGCACAATTCTTCCCAGTAGCTTTGTAAATGCTTCTGCTTTAAGAAAATTTCTGGATTAATCCCAGTAGAAAAGATAAGTTCATTGACGTCCTTTAATTCCTTCTCTACCTTTGTTTTTTCTGCAAAGATATTTTTGAATACTTTCCTATTCCAGAATTTGATATTTTCTTTTACAAACTGCATTTTCATATATAGTTGAAACATTTTGTTCCCCCTATAGAAGGGGGCACTCACCCACCATTGACGAAGTAGAGCATGAAAATGTGGGTGTCGAAACCACATTCTTTCAAACTTAAAAGAAGATCTATAATGAGAAACTTCATGTTTATCTAGACATAATTCAATAGGAAAATGGTCAGACCCAGAGAACGATAGAATTTTAGAGCTGAAAGTATATTTCTGAAGGATCCATTCATATGAAGTGAAAAACCTGTCCAATCTACTTGCAATTTGAAGGGAAGTTCTCTGGTTTGTCCATGTAAATTGACCATTAGAAGGTGAAATGTCAGAAAGGGCATTATCAGACATGAAAGATCTAAAGTCTTCAATCACCTTAGGTGCTATAGGATTGCCTCCCTATTTCTCATCTTGAGACAAGATGGCATTGAAATCACCTCCTAAGATGATTTTCTGAACTCCCTGCTGTTGGATCTGACAAGTTATAGTATTCCAAAGAGCATGTTTCTCTTGGGGAGTTGTTGGGCCATATATATTGAAGAGAACAAAGGATAAATCAAAATTTTCAATAAGAATAAGATGCCAATTTGTCCCTTGACTCAAAGTTTTTGCTTTGATTGTCCTGGTATTCCACAAGGTCAGAATACCATCGGAAGCCCCTACTGCAGGAATATGTATGAAATCCCATAAAGTCCATTTTTTAAAAATCTTTTGAGAGGCTTCATTTGAAAGCTTTGTTTCTTGTAGTAAAATGATGTCAGCTTGGGAGGAATCTAGCTACTACTTGATCTGCCCTCTCTTGTCAGAGGCATTCAAACCTCTAACATTCCAAGATAAGATCTTCATTGCATCCGAGAAGAACAACATGTTCTTCTTGGTCTTGTGTGGCGTGAAAACTTATCTTCAATTGTGGTCTGGATACCTGCTGCAATCTCTTCTTGGGTTTTAAGAATCTTTGGCTTCCGACCTCTTTTTTAAGGTGTTTTATATAATAGAGGAGATGAAGAAACCATTTGAACAAGAGAGATATGTTGAGAAAAATCAAAGTCAAGTTGTGTGGAAGGCTGAAAGGGCTGATATGAATTATCTTCAACCACAAGGTGTTCAACATGACTAGATTTTAAGAAGGATGAGGGAATGGGTGGGGAAGCATTGAGAGCAAGAGGCATAGCATCAACAATAGGGACACCCAAAATTTCTGGAAATTCCTCAAGAGCAATTTCATCTATCAAGTTCGATGCAACAGAGATAAGGATATCATGTGCCATTAATTCAATATTTGGATAATCCGATGAGGATCCAACAATGGGAGGACTGTATCATCACATGGAAAGGTTGGCAATTAAACATCAAGTTGTGAATCAGGTTGACCTTTGCATTCTGTGATATATAGAGTTCCTGGAGTTGAGTATCTGAGTTTCCCATAGAAGTTAAACTCAAAAAAGAAGAAGTGGGTTGCCTAAAGAGAGAGGAAGCAAATATTTTCTTGTACAACCAATCAACCAGGATTGAAGAGCAGTGAATCTTAAAAGATACTTTCTTGTCTCTCCCCCAAATTTTTGTAGAGAACTTAAACTAGAAATAGCAACCTGATAGTGATGAGATTTCTTCAAATTGGATGACTTTGTTCTTTTTTCTGCTGGAAGTAAAGCATCAGTCATAGAGCCCAAAAAGGATTGAGAGGGGATCGAAGAGAGAGGAGAGATATCTTGAAACAACTGAGCACCCTAGAAAGGTCTTGCAATATTATCAACATTGTTTAGAGGTACGAAGCTCTTTGTCGAGTTAATTACACTTGCTGTCCCATTTGATGTAGAAGGAGGAGATGGAGAAGATTGATAAAAGGAGCATTTATGGTAATCAGTCACAAAGTCCTTGCAGACCCTAACAACATCAATGGCCGAACCTTGACACTGCGAATTAAAATGACCCAATTTATCTATACAGTCATCAATATCTCTAGTACCCTATATGCAAATGTCTTGATTCCATTTCCCTAGGGAAGAAGTCATTATAATGGACTTGGGAAGTGGCTTTGTGAGGTTTAGCAGTAAGCATACCCTAACGGTTAAATGGGCCAATTCATATGGGATAAGATCGTGCTTGATAAAAATACCCATTTGGTTAGCCACAATTTCCATAATATCTGGATCACGATATTCAAGTGGGAGCCCTGGGAGAGTAATCCAAAAAGGTATGAAAAGGGGGGGAACTGACTCCATGCTAAAATTTGGAACCCATGCCAAAGTGATAATACCAATACCCTTACAGAACCATCCCTTATATCTATGAACACAATTTCTATATTCTTTAGAATAAAAAATGGCAATAAAAAAGAGAGACTGCTTATCCATCAAAAAAATATCCTTCAAGCCCAACCAATTTTGTTTAGCCCAAAATGAAAGTTGCAAAAAGGAAATAGTAGAATGAAGTTTACCAATGAGGGCTGTGGTGCGTAGCAGATCTATTTGAGGCTGAATAAGGTGGTCCGACAAAGCAATCTTATACACACCTTCAGATTTGCCTAATTTTCTAGTGTTAGTAGCAATCTTGTTCTTTGGCGAGACTAGAGCTCAACTACCCTCTTTAGCTGTTTCATTTAGACATTGCCCATTACCTTCTGCATCCGAGATAAGTGCTTGTGGATCGGGAAGTAATGTGGAAGGGGTTTTTTTCCTCTAGCTCTGTGTAATCTATTTTGGTTTGAAGGTGCTCCTTGATGCAAGTTGTTTATTGGGAGATTATTTGGGGTTGAAAGAAATTTGGGGTTTATCAACTGGGTATTGTTTGGCCAAGTCACATATGATGGAAGATTAGCAGGATTATCCTGTGATTCAGATAGAGAAGGATGTGAGAGCGATGGTGTCCCCTCACAAATGTGAAATGAGGGCGGTGGTGTTTGATCTAGTCAGCATGCAAACCGATGTCACAAGAATCTTCTTTCTCTCCCCTTATCCTGATGCCTACCTGGAAACCATTGGACTCCATCAAAAGAGCGTCTATTCTTTGATATATCATCATGTAGCTACCACGTAACCCACCTACCTCCCATAGGTCTAGGTCCTGTAACCCTGGTTGCATGTTTTGCTGCATCACTCCAAGTTACTCAATGCTCAACTTCCTCTCACCATGCACGATCATGAAGAAGAATGCACGGTAATACTTCCAGCATCAATACTAGGCATGAAGCACTTGATGACTGTCGCCTCACGTTTAATCCTTGTAGATTCAAGCACGTAGTCACAATGCAAGCCAATGGTCGCAGAGAGGGGCGAGCTTCATTATCCCAACAATGGCGATGGCTAGGGTTTACAGAAACATATACACATCCATTTACTATCAAAAATCTGAAAACAAAGTGAAAAAAACCTCTTTTTTTTTTTTTTTTTTGAGAAATGAAACTACTATTCTATTTAACCCATCTTCTACCAGAATTAAACAAAATAACTATATCTTTTAAAAATACTTTAATCCTCTAAAATTTTCCCAAAGAAATTCTAACATGCATGCAAAACAAAAATCCTTCCCCTCTTTTACCATTTTTTTTTTCAAAAAAAGTCATGCAAGTGAATATGGAAGAGGGGAACCTGATTTCTACATGTCAAATGAAGACTTTGTTGGTGATTCACCCTCTCTTTCCCCTCAATCATTGCTTGTAGCTTGGTGGAGATCTTCTCCAAATCCTCAAAGTAAAAAAAATCCTACAATATTCCTACAAAATTCTTCCTACAACTAACATAAATTTGAAACTAATTTCTTAAAAATTCAAATACCTATTTCATCACATAGAAACAAAAATGAACTCCTCTGTTTCGAAAATCTAGAACTCAATATATAGAAAAGAGAGTCATTTCCCACTACAGCAAGAATTAAATGATTCACATATACTTTTTCCCAAAATAATTCCATGCAAAAATGATTAATGTCATAGTGGAGGTTACATGCAAAAATTTTGAATTTGAGATTCTCTTCTAGAACCTTCTCATTTCCTCCTACAACATGTGCTAAATTGTCATATTGAGAAAATAAGAAATTTCAAAATTAATTTCATGCAAAAAATATTGTTGGGGATTACACTTGAGCATGCATTTAAAATTTAAATTTGAGATTCTTTCCCAAAAAAAAGAATATATTTTCATGCAGGACATATTCCTTGCAACTTTTCATAGTGGTGGTTACATTTGACCATGCTTTTAAAATCTGAATTTGAATTTTCCTTCATTTTATTAGAAATAAATTTTGTAACTCCTTTGTCATAAAAAAATCATGAATATAATTACTCTTGTCATAGAATAATTTTGTAACTCTCATGTCATGTATTTGCTAAATATAATATTATTCATAAATATTTTGAATTTAAAAAATTATTTTATAGAATCCTCTTATTTCTCCTACACCATGTGCTCAATTAGAATATTAAGGAAATAAATAATTTCCAAGTAAATTATGACCTCACAAGTGTGTTACAACTATTTAATACTTTTTCTTTTTTAAAACTAATTCAATCCTTATTCAATTTTCATCTCTAAGTAACATTGCTCATAAAATTTGATGCTCTGCAAAACTGAAAAGTTAGATTAAAACCCGTGGTGAGATAACACACAAAAACAACAAGAAACAAGATTAATGTTAGTGTTATTCAACCAAAGATTAACCTAAGCAGGCATATCAAAAGAGATACTAAGATCATGCTAACATATTTAACAAATGAAACATATATAAGAAGACATGTCCAAATGCCTCTTAACATGTTCTTAGCTCCTTCTCCCTTGTTCCTTTCATCTCCAAGTTCCAAATTAGTGTAGCTCTCAGCAGTTTTTTGCACTATGTATGTTTATAGAGGTTCAAGATTGTAGATGATTACTCTAAATGCTATGCAAATGTAGATAAAAGCTAATATTAGATGCTATAATGCTAAAATGATTTATTTTAGGCCAAAATAACAATTATATGAGTTGATTATGCTAAATGCTCTTTAGAATTCACTATGGCTTAAATGGATACAAGTTTTCAAGATTATGACTATGAATGGTAAATGCTTGAGGATTTGAAAATGAGGAATGTGAGCTCTATTTATAGGTAAAATGGAGCAATGGATGGTTGAGATTGAGTAATCTCAACAAGGGTCAAGATTGAATGGTTTGAGATCCATGTGAGGGCTTTCAACCCAATCCCAGGATGACAAGTGTCAATGTGAGATAGGTTGAGAGGAGAGGGAATAAGCATTAAATGCTTGACATGACCTAGGAGTCAACTTGGGGGTTAGGGTCAAGGTTGGGTTGAGTGAATAAATTCTTTATTCAAAGAATAAAGCCTTTATCCAATGGATAAACTCTTGTGCAAAGGCAAAAGGGATAACCATGGTCAAAGCAATAAATGTTTGAGGAGACACATGAGTGCAAGTTTAAATAACCATAAGTGGTCATGTAAGAGCCATTAGTGGTCTTGGAAGACTTTGGAGGTTAAATTGTTGAACACACAAAGCATTAAATGCTTTTCAAAGACTTTGAAGTCTTTGAGAAGTGACTCCAAGTTGCTTAGAAATGTGACAATAATTAGGGGATGGATTAGGTTAATTAGGAAGGGGTTTAGAAGAATCTAGAAGGAGTTTAGGCTTGCAAGTGGATTTGGTGGGTGAGGGAAAATAAGATTTTTGTTTAAAATAAATTAATTTATTTCAATAAATGTGTGCAAGTTGCATTTGTACGAAAATGCAAGTGGGGGGGATAAATGATTTAAATAAATATTTTATTTAATTTATTTAAAAGAGGAAAAGAGGATTAAATGAAATAAATATGATTTATTCATTTAATTGATTGTGAATTTGGTTTAATGAATGAATTAAAATAAATTGAATAATTTATTTAATTAATAGAAGAATGTTTGAAGATGAATTAATTAAATATTAATTTAATTAACTGATGGCTTAGTGGATTTTTAATCAAATAAATAACAATATTTATTTAATTAAATTGGACAGATTTATGTGACTACATTTGCCCCTCTTTGAGACGAGACGATGCAGTTTATTGCATCGTTTCAAAGAAAAAAAATAGGTACGAAGAAATGTGCCCCATAAATGTTAATTTAGTGGGTGGTATGCCCCATCGAGAGATGGGCCAATTTTTTTTGAAAAATTGGGCGATCTCTCTAAAAAGAATGAAAATGAGTAGGGTGATAGAAGAGAAGAAGTTAGCAATACGGCTGAAAAATAGAATAAATTGGAGATAAAATAAAGAAATGGGAGGCTCGAGAAGTTCACGGGGACCACGACAGTGAGCGGGGGAAAATTACGGTGATAGCGAAGGGTTTATATGGGGGAAAGGGGTGAAAACAGGATCATTTGTTACCGTGACCATAGTGAATTTAGAGCTCTGATACTGACATTTTGGAGGAGCGAGTAGCAGTTAGGATGATGGTACCCATTGCAGAGCACTGTTTCAAGTGAGTTCATCGATTCCAGCGGCTAGAGGACTATAGACCAGCAGTATGCAAATTTGAATTTTTAAATTTTACGCATTTTTGATATGTTTTTTGCTGAGTCCAAGTTGAGTCAGGACAATAGCATTGAAACTATGTTTTGGCATTGTCCAATTAACTAGTGCTTTTGTGCCGCAATGGCGCTATTGGGCTGTTGTTTGAGTGCTATTGAAAAGATTAGCACTTTTGTATGCATATTTGAGAACTATTATAGGGTCGATTAAGCGCTTTTGTTAGGGGTTTAGTGCTATTGTGTAGAAAGTAGCGCTATTGTTTGCAAGAGAGCACTTTTGTTTAAGAAAATAGATGCCCAGTTTGTGTGAACAACAATCTCCCGATGCCAATGATGGATGGATAGGGATGTGAAGTGAGAGTTGTTTTGAACCATAGCAGCCCTGATGAGACTTAGGTCATTATGATAAATGCCTGTTGAAGTTGAAGTGTGCCATGATTGCTTACCTGTTGAGACCCGAAGATACTTGATCAAAGTGTTTGTTGATAGTCTAGGTTTAAACTTAAGAAAGTTTGAAAACAAAACAACTAATGATGATTGATTGATGCCCGTGTGCAGAGGATCTATGCGTGTTACAGTTGTGCGAGAGACATCCAGCTACACAGGGGTTACATGATCGACTGACAGAGGCTGAGATTGATTGCATTGCAGTGACTGGGATGTATGATGTGATGCATATTCCTGTGATTTAGATGAATCACGGTTTGATTACAGCCTTGGCAGAGTGTTGGCACAGTGAGACGTGCATGTTTCACTTAGTAGAGGGGGAGATGACGGTGACACTAGAGGATGTGTGGCGCATCCTTCATATTCCCATTCGGGGTGAGCTAGTCACTTATGATAGATCATGGGGGACTCTAGCAGTGTAACGATTCTTCGATGAGGACATGTACATTGATGATGGCTCCATAGCCTGGGAGGACATCGCGGTGTTGTACGAGCCATTGCTAGCAGTTTTGTCTGGGATTGTGGGAGGGCTACTGTGTCCGGATAGGCGATCACATGGTTTGGCTGTTGGGTGGGGACAAGTTATAGAGCTAATGATGACAGAGGGGCCCGATTTGCTCAGGGACCGTTAATATTAGCACACATGTATCAGGAGTTGCATGAGGTAGTGTATCGTGGGAGAGGCTCCTTGGCAGTGGGACTTACATTGCTGCACATTTGGGCATGGGAGTACTTACCGGTGACTCGACCAGTGAGTCTGAGATTTCGAGCAGTTGATCAACCCTATATGTTTATGCACAACGACATGATGAGTCAACCCCACCTGGGGAAGTTAGAGTGGTGGTGGTGGGCATTAGATGACATGGACGCAATGATTTGGAGATCCTACATTGAGTGCGAGCCTTAGGAGGATGATGCAGAGGCATTGCCACATGTGTTCATGACCCGATTCCTCATTGGGTGGACATGCTATGATGTAGAGAGATAGGTGCCGGACAGGGTGATGAGGCAATTTGGATGGTAACAGGGATTACTGAGGGGATCAAGAGAGTACGCCAGAGTGGTCTGAGAGAGATATGCATGGGGGCCAGTACTTCTGTATGATCAGGCATTGGTAGAGTTCCAGATGCTTCAGGTGAGGCCATGGGATATACGACCGAGGGTGGTGGATGCTGGCATGTCAGATGAGTATACACAGTATATGGCAGTTCATCTGATTATGTGGATATCAGATCGAACAGAGCCTATTCCTAATTTTGAGGAGGAGAGGGGATGGAGACAGAGGAGGGGAGTAGGTTGAGGACCAATGAAAGGTGGATGAGGGAGGGGGGATGGTGGTGATGGAGGAGGAGGAGGAGGAGGAGATGGTGGAGGTGGTGGAGATGGTGCAGGTGGTGGAGATGGTGGAGGTGGCAGATTAGGTGGCTTAGGTGGTCGGGTCCAGCGGAGAGGGAGAGGCGGATTGCCATTGCGGATATCACAGGGACCGTTGGCGGGAGGAGTCAGATTAGGTGGCCGAGGTATGGAGTGGGAGATACCAATGGACAGAGGGGAGGGAGCCACTGGAGAGGTACCTATGGAGATAGGAGAGGGAGCGATAGGGGGTGGTGATCCTTGGGAGCATATGCTAGCACATTTGCATACTCAATTGATAGCAACTGAGACACAGGTGGAGGATCGGGAGGTAGAGGTTGCAGTGAGAGATGTGCAACTATTTGCATGAGAGTCGGAGTTGGCTGTAGTGTTGCAGGAGAGGGATAGTGCATTGGAGAGATTAGCGGAGCTATAGGAGAGAGTCCGGGTTGGAGTAGGAGCAAAGGGTACTATTGGGGTGGTGATGAGATAGTTTGGACAGGCACAGGTGGAGATATAGTATTGATGGGGATTATATGAGCAGGTGGTACTAGCTAGTCA
This sequence comes from Cryptomeria japonica, assembly GCF_030272615.1. NCBI lineage: Eukaryota > Viridiplantae > Streptophyta > Pinopsida > Cupressales > Cupressaceae > Cryptomeria > Cryptomeria japonica. Next base: position 703,845,087 of record NC_081405.1, on the reverse strand, counting down.
GCGAGCACTTAGCTATACATAGATGCAGTAGACTAGGTCAGAGTGGTCATAGAGGATGAAGAGTAGTGGGGGTGTGGTGGGTCCACGACAGAGAGAAGTGTCAGGTGGTGTAGGGGCTAGTGGGGGTTTGATGGGGCCTCCACGGATAGATAGATCAGATGGTGCAAGGACTACTGGGGGAGACGGTGGTGATGGTGGTGCAACATCTGGTCAGAGTGGCATCTGAGAGAGCATTTTGCATGCATGTATTTATATGATCATTTTGGACTATGTCTTGGATGGCTCTTGGTAGCCATTTTTGTAGACTTCATTGTACTCTGATACATGAGATGATATATATGAGGAGATCCCATATTTTGATGATATGCATTTTTGATATGTATGGATGTTATGTAGGATGATGAGTTTTATGAGTTTATGCTTAGAGGGATACTTGTATATGTATGCATTTATGAGATGATTCCTATATACATGTTTTATGATGATTTATGATGTTGGATACTGACATATGAATGCAGGTTTATACATGTGTGCATTTTTTGTTTGATGTAATGCTTTATGTATGTAATGCTATGATGATGATGTATGCTTATGATGATATAGACAGGCTTTTTGTGCTTCATGTTTGATATAATGATGAGATAATGAGATGCAATGATGTCAATGCAAAGTTTTGAATGAATGATTCTATGTATGTAAATGCATCTAGATGTTTTTAGATGAATGTAACATGGATAAACAAATGTAAAGTATAAATGTTTATATGATGATGTCTAAATGAATGCATACATATAATGTATACATAAAATGGGATGAACCAAAGTTTGAGACAAATGGTTTTATGATTCTAAATGTCCTAAATATGATTAAGTAAAATGATAATGTGATGATAATGCAACTTATGTTTTAACAACTGCACCTTAATGCAATTAAAAAAGGATAATGAATGCAATGTAAATGAATCCTAAAATAAGCATAATAAGACACTTAATAATGGATGAATGAATGCACTTTTTAACTAATGAATAGGTAAATGAATGTATGCAACAATAAATGACAAAGGATAATAAAGGAGATAAAATGATAATTGATAACTGACACTAAATGAATGCATAATAAATGGCTAATACAATCAAGGACAATTGGTTTATATGTATGAATCTAAACATTATGCAATGATGAGATGATATAAGAAGACAAATGTTTAATAAATGATAATGAACTATATTTTAAACAATTAAAATGATATAAAATGTTTTTGATGCAAATGCAACTAAATGTAATGATGATGATGATGATATGATCATGATGAATGCAAAGTGTTTTAGACTTTGCACTGATGATGTATCAGAGTACTCGATTGTAATTGTATCCAAGACCATCTTAATTTTCACATAGCCACTCATTTTAACTTTGTTCACATTTGCATACAAAAATCATACACATGAATGAGTGAATGGATGGGCGATATGCAACGGAATGTAATCATATAAACAGAGGAGATGAAATGACAATCCATAGTGCTTTATTTTTCATCACTGAGCTTTAAAATGTTGTAAGAAAATACAAGCATCTTGACATAATGATTCAAGATGACCAAAGTATTTCTTACATGGATTTGATATAGCAAGTTAATACAAACAACTTGATATAATGGGTCAAGTTGACTAGAGTATTGCTTGCAGAATAGACAAGGATCATCTCCATTCATGCATGACTTGGATCATCCTTGATCTTGGGCTAATCATATCCTGAGACAAGTTCATACCTTATTAAGAGACAAAAACCTTTATCCAAATTGGATGAGGAGGAACCAAAGAAGGAGCATTGTTCTTGTAAGCAGGCAGTATGTACATAAAGAATAAAGAATATGGATCCTTGGTAATGGTTCATGCTCATATGGTCGAGGTATACGCTGTAGTCAGCAAGCTGTAGTGATCTATGACTACATTTTGCCTATGATCACGTAGCTTAGTGAAATTCCCACGTAGACACCATTAGTACATGCCCTAGAACTTCATCAGAATAATCTGTAGAAGATACACAAACAATGTTGTACGAACCTGATATGAATAAACGAATGAATAACTCATAAATCAACCAAGTACTTGATAGCTTTAAACAAAATTTTCTTGTCAAAGAAAATGTCATTTTGTCTTTGGTGTGGTAAGGAAGGATGCATCCTTGTTGAAGATAGTTTGAGTGTTGATGTTGATTGTTTGGTTGATTTTGAGAAGTGATCATCGTGCGAGTATTTTTTTCAATGGTTGTTTGGTATTTGATCAGATGAGTATGTACAATATTTTGCCATGTTTTTCTGTTTGATTTTCGATGTTTTCTGATGTTTTTGGATTTTGTGAGACATTTTTTGAATGTTTTTGGAATTTTGATAATTGTTTTTGAATGTTTTTGGATTTTGTGAGATAGTTTTGAATGAAGAACTTAATGAATCACAAAAAAATGTAGAATCCACTTTCATCAATAGGTTAAGGGCATTGCCCCTAGTTTAGACATGACTATGAAAAAGCGGGATGCAAGATGCATGAAGTACTTTCTTGATTGGAGATTAATTAACAAGCCATGGTTTGGACGGATGGACGAATGGATGAAATGAATGTGATCGCAACAAGTTTGAAAGACAATGGAGCCATAGCTTTTACGAGTGGCACCTGTTTGTCAGGTTTTCACCATCACTCTTACCCAAGGTGCCACCGAAGTGGTTGTTCATGGTTTGGATGCATGATTTTTTTTTCTTTACTATTTTGATATTTTTGTATTTTTCTTTAGTACCTTTATTTGGATGTTTTTGGTGTTTTTGCCAGTATGCATGGGAGTTTCGTGCTCCGTATAGCTTATGTATAAAACCATTTGAGGTGCATGCTATTGATCAGATCTGCTAGCGGTTCTCCTTCTAAAGTAGCCAACTGATATGCCCCAGACCCAAATACAACAGTGATAACATATGGACCCAACCAATTTGATTCAAACTTTCCTTGATGTTCTTGGTTGGGTTGGTTACAAGGATTTTCTTGAAGAACAAGATCACCTACCTCGAATGTACGAGGTCTAACTCGATGATTATAGCTTCTGCTCATGCACTGCTGATAGGCCTTAAGGTGATTGTATGCAGCTTGTCATTTCTCATCAAGGAGCTCTAAGTCTTGAAGACAGGATACCCTGTATGTTTCATCATCTATGAGATTGAGTAAGGAAACTCATAGTGATGGTATCTCGACCTCAATAGGTAAAATAACTTCTACACCATATACCAATGAGTAGGGAGTTGCGCTTGTAGGGGTTCAAATGCTAGTTTGATATGCCCATAGTGCTGGATTCAATTGAATGTGCCAATCATGACCAGCATCATTGACTATCTTTTTTAGGATTCTTAATATGTTCTTGTTTGATGCTTCAGGCTGACCATTGCCTTGTGGGTAATAGGGAGTGGAAAAATGGTGCTGGCTATGAAATTTCTCACAGAGTTCACAGACATCCTAATTTTTGAAAGGAAGACCATTATCTATGATGATGGATATGGGTACACCATACTGACAGATGATGTAATTGAGGATGAATGAGGCGATTTGCTTGCCAGTGACTTGGGTAAGTGGAACAGCTTCGATCCACTTTATGAAATATTCAGTGGCGATAATAATGAATTTATGGCCATTGGATGAAGATGGATGGATTTTACCCACAAGGTCAAGACCCCATTGAAAAAAAGGCCATGGTTTTGTGATTGGTTGTAACTCCTATTGTGATTGATTGATTGGTTGTAACTCCTATTGTGATTGATTGATTGGTTGTAACTCTTGTGCTGGTCCACACTAGTTTGCAAATGTATCACCCTGTAGTTTTTGATAAATCCAAAATGCTGCACTTCTCGCTTATGCTGGTAGAATGGTTTCACTTTATACACACGTATAAAATAAAGATTGTCCATCCTCCTCGAGCATGTCTTTTTATCATCTCTTAGGTGCAGTGACTTTAATTTTCCATGGTATGATTTGATGGTATTACTTGTGTCTTGGTTAGCATGAACGAAATTCCTGAAGTTTTTCACCCATATAGTTGGCCAAAAAAATATTTGAAATAAAGAAATTAAAAATAGGAGTAGGATGTCAACTACCAAACGACAACCAAAATGGGTAACAAGTCATAAAGCCACCACTCGAATCTAATGTTGAACTCACCGATACGGCCTTCTCTTTGATACCATGTGCATTAGAAGTACTCTAGAAAATATGGCTGATCACTAAATTCAACAAAGAAAGTGTGCAGCTCCTCCACAGTGCTCTCTTCACTTTCATGCATTTCCATCATTATCGGCCCTAGATGGTGAAAAATATCAATTACTCTTTCCTTCGTTGCATACTTGCACACATTCTTCAACCATGCTTGACGCATGTGCCAAATACAAAGTATGACACGACATTCAAAAATACTCATGTTATGAATAAAATGTTTATTTGCGCTGAGCCGGGAGCCTGCTCATTTGAAATAAAATGTAGACCAAGGTATCATAATGTTTGATTTCATGTAGACAAAATTTTTCTTTTGCACTTACTCTATCGCTTGAATCTCTACACTCGCATCATCCGTGATAAATGCATTGATCCTCTAATCAGACCATTTTTCCTTTCCTCATCTCTAGAACTCCATCAACCACACCTGGATATCCTCAATCTTGATCCTTGATGTCACAGCCCATGCAACAGGCACCCCGATTGCTGTTTGTCGAAGATGGGACATGAATACAATTGATACTATTTTAAACAACTAACAAGAAGATCATGACCATCCACATATCAAATGGGCTACATGAAAATAGGTTAAGTTCAAAGAGACTTACCCCGTATTTGCTTGTTGTGAATGTCGAATCCATTGAGATGATTGAGTCATGCGAGAATCATACCATCATGTCAAGCATCCAAGCCGTTTGTATTCCTATAATGAAAGGTCTGTCGGCACCTTGTGGTTGCTAGAATTTTTTTTTTTTCCTCATCTTGTTTTTTCCATTCTAAGAGGCTAGTGGCATCGTGCACATGCTTTCGTGACCAAACAGAATGGACCCTCATCACCGTGATCATAACATCCTTGTGTGTGAAGAATTATTCTCTCTTCTTCAACATGTCATGAAAAATGGGATCATCAAGATGTCTGTCCATAATAGCATCAACGCTCACATCCATCAGCAAAAAACTCTCTCTATATATGCTTTGCATTTATTGGAAAGGTTTGGTGCAAATTGAGAGCGCAACTCATTGTTGGTATCATCGATGCCATGACAAGCTTCACCATTCTTGTCTACATGCAATAGTTGCTTCAATATCAAGATGACCACATCTGGCCTACCATATAACACCTTAACAATGAAGTGGCATGTACAACCTCTTTTTTCTGATATGTCCATGTGCGCTTCTTATTCGATGACTTTTTCCTATTGTCTTCTGGTCCGTATGAACACCAATACCTTCAAAACAACTCTCCTATTATCAACAACAATCGTAATGTCATTAAACATAGACAAAGAATAGGAAAGAATGTGTATACAAACCGGTTGTAAAAACCCAGTGGAATTACTACACACACGTTTGTCGTTGAATCATTTTCGACACAAATTGGTATCCACTGAATATCCCTTGAACAGAAATGACGCAAACCTTCACCACCATCTTGAACTTCCAATACCATAATGTCCTGCCATTTCCGGTGTTTTGCCATTGTCATCCTGCACATATCAGACAAAAAAAGAGATATCATCAACAATAAACAACCACAATGATGATATCTTCAGTGTGATAGTGTTTTGAGATAGTGGTTGATGTCAAATGTGTTTTCCATGATATTGGTCACTTGGCACAAATGACCAAAGCTACTTTACTGTTAGACCTTCATCCTGTTAGCACATATTTTTACAAAATAGTTTTGTGCTATATATGGACACTTTTAGTTTCATCATAAGAGCATTTACTGGTGGATTGTATGTACAGGTGATATGTTGCAGTATCTTCATAAAAAAGTATTATTTGGGCAAATTGAAGAGAATGATGAGTACTATGGCATTCTAGCAATCCTCATCTTCACAATTAGTTTCATTACATAAGCACTTTTGGAGGATCAACATAGAGCAAGGTCATGAACATGTTCAAAGATGTCAGTAGTATGTGTTGGAAATGGATGCCTCTATTCTCGCTCAAAAAAGATAGTACGAATTGACTAACACACGTGTTAGTTTCGTGTTTTACACCATCGATTTTGCAATTAACAATTACGATTGACTAACTTGTTATTAACATGCTGTACGATAGGTCTGTTTTGGAGCTACAATAGCCGTGGTTGTTTGAAATATGCCTCCAATTCACTTGACCTTTGTTCATACTCATCGGTTTAAATCTAATTGATGAAACAATGTGAAGAAAATTTGCGAGCTCTATCGGCACAACCTCTGCCGATGACCTTGACATATTGGAGTATGTTTCAGTTATGAATAGTGGTCTTGGTCTGCTATACTGATACCCGATGAGTCTTGACTAACACACATGTTAGTCACGCATTTTACACCATCGATTTTGTAGTTAACGATTGTGATTGACTAACCTGTCAGTAAAACGCTGTACGACATGTCTATTTTGGAGCTACAATATAGCTGCGACCATTTGAAATATGCTTCCAATTCACTTGACCTTTGTTCATACTCATCAGTTTGAATCTCACTGATGAAATAGTGAAGCAAATTTGCCAGCTCTATTGGCACAACCTCTGCCAATGACCTCGACATATCGGAATATGCTTCAGCTATCGAGAGTGGTCTCGGTCTGCTATACTGATACCCAATGAGTCTTGACTAACATGCGTGTTAGTCGCATGTTTTACATCGTCGATTTTATAGTTAGTGGTTGCGATTGACTAACCTGTCACTAACATGTTGTACAAAAGGTCCGTTGTGCATCTAATCTAGCTCAAAAATGTCTATGGATTGACTAACATGCGTGTTAGTGGACCATTTTACACCATCCATTTTGCAATCAACGGTTGTGATTGACTAACCTGTCGCTAACACGCTATATGAAAGATCCATTTTGGAGCTTAACGGAGCTCGGAGTAGCAGGTTTGAAGTCATCCCGATGACCCGACGAAGTCATCTTCGGCCATCGAGGTAGCTTCAGTTATCGGATGGATGAAAGGATAAAAGGTGTGCAGGTTACATCCAGATCCAATGGTTGTCGCTATACTGCATGATGGACATGCATGAACGTTATCCAGCGTAGCTTCATGACCAAGGTGGGGTCCAGCAAAAGAGAAGGCGCGTTGGAGAAAAAGACCATATCGGGATAGTGCCAAAATAGTTAGACCGATCCCCGATGATATGGAGAATCGAAAGGCGAAACTATTGGTATTACTTATATTGATAAAACAGACTTAGAAGCATAAAGCATAAAAGTGCATCAAAGAGTCATCGGGACTTCAGTAGGAACAGAAAAAGGCTATTCCGACCCCCGATGAAGATAAAAGCACCTGCGGGGATATCGTTGAAAATTATACCGATAAAGTAAACATTAAGTGAGGACTCATCGGGAAATCGAAAGAACTTTTATGTTATGCCGAGTTCTGATAGGACTATTAAGGTGGATGGAGAGTTGCTAGGAGTTCTTTGGGATGAGTTATGCCGATAACGCATGGGACTTAGTCAGAATGCGGAATGGTATATTGAGATCATCGAAGAATCAGAGGGACATAAAATGAACTATGCCGATACTCGATTGGTTAAGTAAAAGAAAACTGAAGGCGAATGCATCGGGTATTGTTATGCCGATGGAGCATGAATCCTAGATTCCTCGAGAGCTAATAGAACATCATTTCCCACAAAATCCCAACAATTCTGAAAAAATAAAGGAGTAAAACCATCTGGTCCTGGGGCTTTATCCAGATTCATGGCAAAGACAATACTCTTAACTTCTTCTAAGGAAAAGGGAGACATCAACATCTTATTGTCTTCCGAAGATACTAAAGGAGGAATATTAGATATAATATCATTGCTGAGATTTCCATTTTCTGAAGATAATAATGACTTAAAAAACCTAACTGCCTCTGAAGCAATTTTCTCTGGCTCTGTCAATAAATTCTCATTTTGACATTGAATACAAGATATCCTATTCTTACATCTTTTAATCTTAGTTGAAGAATCAAAATTTTTTGTGTTCCTGTCACCATCTAAAAGCCATAACTCTCTAGATTTCTATCTCCAATAGATTTCCTCTCTAGCTAACACCTCCTCAAGCTATAATTTTAGTGACTTCAATTCATCAAAAACTTGTGGCACCATACCATGTTGAAGCACATGAGTATTAAAACACTCAATTGTATCTTGAATCCTTTGTTTCTCTTGAAAAATGTTCTTAAAAGGTGAGATATTCCATTCCCTAATATTCAATTTCAAATAACTTAACTTCTTAGCAATCTGAAACATACGAGACCTAGGACAAAAAGGAGCAGAATTCCACCATTTCATAAGTAGAGGCAAAAAGGAAGAATCCCTAAACCACATGGGCTCAAATTTAAATGGAGACTTAAATGGAGCCTTATCCTCAATAACTGAAAGGGAAATTGGAAAATGATCTAAATCGGATACTGGTAGAATAGAGGAAAAGAATTCAAAATCTAAGTCAATCCAATTCTTAGATAACAAAAACCGATCTAATCTCTCAGCAATCTGAGAAAAATCCCTTCTCATGTTTGTCCATGTGAAAACCCCATTCTGAGACTTACAATAAAAAAGGCTTATATCAGAAATGAAATCCTCAAAGTCATTTATAATCCTTTTATTAGGGAAAACACCTCCTCTTTTCTCATCTAAATCAGTGATAGCATTAAAATTACCCCCAAAGATAATAAAGGAACCATGTTTTAAAGGAGAAGAAATCCTCTTTAATTCACCCCATAAGTTACTCTTCCCTTGAATTCTTGATGGAGCATAAATGTTAAAAAGCCAGAATTTAACCTTCAAAATCTTGCTTATAACTAAAGTCAACATCCAATTTGTAGCAGATGCCACTAACTGTACCTCAATATTATAATTATTCCAAAGCAGTGCCAAACCTCCTAAAGCACCACAAGCTAGAGAAGAAAGAAAATTCCACCTTGTCCAAGATGAAAAAACCAAATCAGCAGACTCCTTTGACAACTTTGTTTCTTGCAACATAAAAATATCACACTTAATTAAGTCCATTTGGGACTTAATTAAGCATCTCTTGTTAGGGGCATTTAAGCCCCTAACGTTCCAAGAAATAATTCGCATTGTCCTCGAGGGGAGGCCGAAGCTCCCCTCTCCCCATTAATCAGAGAGTTTTTGCTTTCCTCAAAGAAACCTTGCAAATTACGTTTCACAGCCCCTGATCTTGTCACAAGTGGATTAGTCACGAATCTTTTACTCCTCTTTCTTTTTACACTTACAGGAGTTAGGCATGTTTTCTTAGGCCTACCAAGAGAGACCGAATGCCTCCCTTGCCCACCAACAGGAGAAAGGGACAAAGTCTTTTGAATTCCAGCATCAATTTCCTTTTGAGTTTTAAGATTATTTGGAGGCCTACCTCTCCTAGGAGAAACCACCGATGGTGAAAAAACCTAAGTTGTTTGGACAATTGGTAAACTCTTGCATGATTTTGGAGAAGCCAGGATAAATGAATTATCTTCAAAACCCAACTTTGTTGTAGCCAAAACTACAAAAGGATTATCATATGTAGAAATTGGAAGGGTCGAGTTTATACCCCCCAAATCATTCTCAATTGAACAAACAACTCTATTAGTAACACCCTCATCCATTTGATGTGCATGATTGTTAAAAATACCATGTACTTGCTGAACCATATTCTCATCTGGCATAATAACAGGGACAACCTTTGACGGATTACTATTCCCTAAGGAAGATTCATTGATCATATTAAATTCAACATTTAGAGGGGAATTATTAGACACCAAATTCTTAATTTCCTGAACTAAAGAAGCATCATTAGGAAAACCTATGGCAGGTACCTATTTAATAGTTTCCATATCAACCACTACATTTTTATCTAAATTCACATTCTTTGAAGAATCAAAAACCTCCTTTTGAGTGCATGAAGACAAATTGTCGTCCTTACCCTTTGTGTGATTATTTGGCATCTTAGGGCAATCTATCATCAATGGGTGATCTACTCCATTCATCGGGGGATTGCCAACCACTATACCCCCGTTATTAGAAAATATCTTCAATAAAGATGAAAGTGAGACCAAACCCGAAGTGTGACCATTTGGTTTCTCAAAACTATGACACAATGAATTATTTGTAAGATTAATGTGACCTGTTTCTACCAATTTATGAAAAGAGACATTTCCACATCCTTCAATCGAAGGTCCCACTGACAAACTATCTTTATTAAGGGATTTAGGGATAGAGTCAACAACCTGCTTGTTTTTCTTAAAATCCATAAGTAAAGGAGCATCCAAAAGTAAATGAGACTTAAGAAGCTCCCTATCTAATTTCTCAATTGACTGGTGCCAAATACCATCATGAGACTTGATATTACAAGTACGGGGGCAAACATTGTTAGGGTTAATAAGAACACAAATTTTTACCAGAACCTCCCCCTCCACAAAGTCCATTTTAGATGTTAAAAAAGTTTCATTAGTATTTCCAATTTTCTCAAGAACATCTGGATCCATAAATTCAAAAGGAATTTTAGGTAAACCAAACCAGAAAGAAATAAGTTTCGAACTAGACCAAGAAGGAACAAAAAAAGGTTTCCAAGCTGCAATTGAAATTAAATGTTTTCCAAACCAATGATGTGAAGTTCTTAATACCTCATCTCTGAAAGAAGGAGAATCAAAGATAATAATTAAAGCATTCGTAAACAATAATTAAAAGTAATGCATATCCCCCCATCTTTTCTGCAATTTATGATAAAGCTTTAACAAACTAATTTGATCACCCCAAATTTTCCTAGAAATAGCATTCATATGCAAACAATTCGCTTTCTTATCGACATAGGAACCTAAAAGATCGATACAAGGGATAGGAGCCCAAACCTGCGATGAAGAAAACTCGGGCAGAATAGGATCAGAAGGTATCTTACTTACCTTTTCCGGACTAGCTTCCTTTCGGTTCACATTTACCTTATTTCCCACGTGCTGTGAAGATAAAGAAACCCTAGCTATAGTCCCCTTATTTGCCAAGCCAACAACCCTAGCAAACATTTGCTGATTGCCTAGATCTAAAGACCATTTCCTCGAAAAGCCCTTGAATTGCTTCTTAGAATTCCCATGATTCACACCATTATTAAAATGCCCTTGAGTGAATCTCCTTCCATTGTTATTCTGCCTCCATGCCACACTCCATCTGTTCCCAAAGAAGCATTGAAAGTATTTTGAAGTTGGCTGAAAAACTTGTTATTTTCGCTCCAGTTTACTTGTATCGCCATATCCTTCCATCTGCCTTTTGTGTAGACCTAGTGCGGAACATGAGGCGGGTCTTCCTAGCCCACATCCGCCCATGAACCCAAATGTCCTCTATCAGCCATGTCCGATCACTGTATTATCCGATCACTGTATTATGCTGTCAAAAGACCAATGTATGGACTGATTTGATGTTACCCCAACTGTAGCGATGACAATGCAAGCAAACTTTTACTAACAATGAACCTCAAGATGATTGGCAGGTGTCGTCCTTTGTTGCTGTCACAAACAAGTCTGAGTATGACAAAGTTATCTGCTACTAACAGTCTGAAAACTTCCTCCCAAATGCTGATCTCCAAACCAAATGACAGCGTCTTCACCTGGTTTGAATCACTTTATTGAAATGACGAGGAATCAAGCAATATCCATCATATTGAGGTCTTCTCAGTGCCCAATCGAACCCCACCAAAGTTCGGCCCTACTGCTGAGTGAAGGAAATTGTGATGCTGATGTAATATACCAATAACTCCTCCAAATTACCTTCTAATAAATTGATTTTAATGATATATTGAAGCGCCTTACTGAATGGTTATTCTCAAGGATCATGCAATGTGATAACACCCAAATCGATAGGTTCTTCAATGCCCAGGTCTGTCTGATCCAACCACCGGAGTATGAATGTTTTGTCACCAATGCTCATTCAATATGTTTTAGAAAGGATCACCTTGCTCCCAGACTGTAATCGCTGCCCTCCAATGTAAATTTTGGTGCACTAACAGTGAGCAATGAACCAAATCGCGGTAAGCATGAAGTCCGCGCCAATCTGCTGTCAGTTCATTGTGCCAGACACAATTTTTCCAGCTTCAGAAGAGCTCTGTTATTATTGTCTTCTTCGGTCTCAGAATCGACGAATTTGCAGCGTAAGGGTTTGGATGATAGTAAGGCGGTCTTTGATAATACCTCTGGATTGTTGTTTTCCCTTCCTAAGGGAATATGGGCAGGATTCTAAGCCTTCTTCAATCCATGGAGGTCTGCTACTGCCTCTACCGGAAACCCTGCAATCTCCGCGAAAAACCCTTTTACATCGTCACATTACCCGTTTACATAATAATATATATGATTCTCAAGTAAAGAATTGATGCTAGAGGATATATGTGATATGTTGGACAATTTTTTGTCTTGCGCAAACAAAATTCAATAACCGATCATGGTTTCAATTCCAAATGAAGGAGAAAAGGCTGCTCAGTGAACTAAGTCCAAATGAAGCTCGAAAGGCCGCGCTGAATGTACCAAGTCCAAATGAAGGTGAAATTGCCGCTATCTATCTGGTATAGCTATCGGAATTATACGAAAGAAGAGTGCGATCTAAGAGCCTGCAAGGTACCAAGGGCCGAATCTGTAAACAAAAATTCAATAAATACCAGGAAGATCAGCCTTGAAAATGTGTGCATCGGAGGTTTCCTTCCAATCGATCTGTGTATTTGCTACAGCGGCTGCAACACATGCAAAATCCATCGAGGGCCTTGCTATATCCTTAAATATTGAGGAATCAAAAACTTGATATCTATGGTAGTTGACGCGTTGATAGTGAAACCCTATGGTGTGTAACAAGAATGAAGTAGAATAATCCTCCAATCCCCTCCTTCAAATCAAATATAATATTTGATATTAGAATAAAAAAATATTTTATGTATTTTTCATAACAAATGAACTCGCAGGGACAGTGCGTCAACATATCGGATGGGTTTAGTCTATCGGTTAATTAATAGATATGGAATTTAAAACAACTATGCATAAGCACAACCATTATGTGGATGGTGATGCTTATATAAAAACCATTGCAAAGAGAAACCGGTGTATATACAAAATATGAATTCCAAAGCATATCAACTATGTTTTCCACTCGTTGGCATTTTTTTTCCTTTCACACATTTGCTGACTACCTTTAGATCTGTTACCATTGTAGGGTTATATCTAATTGCTAGATAAAAATTCGTAACATGATTTTAAAAACGAGAACTGTGCAAAAGTAACAATTGTGTGCTGATTATATTATCTTCGTGCCTTTCCACTGTTTAAATCTGAAAACCCATTTGGTATTCTGTTAAACTACTCTACTTCACATTTAATTTAGGAAAGCAATATAGAACATTAAGAAACCAAGCTGATTACCCATTAATGGTAAATACCAGTTTATATTTGAGAAGGTCTATCCTGCTCATCAAAATTAATAAAGCAACCCATGTCGGCCTGGCCTAGCCTGGCCTGTCAGAAAGGACACCGCGGCCTCTCCTTGTCTTCTTTTTCTCCATTATATATTTATTAATTCCAGTCAAGGGAGAACTATTACATTCAAAAAAATTAATTTTCTTTGTATAAAATCATATATTTATCTCTTTTATTAACTATGTGCTGAAAGAACATTTCAAATCTTTTATTTTTTTTAGTAAAGATTTATGTAACATCCAATAATATTCTTTGATGATCTTGTTTTATGCTTTGATTTGATTTAAAAATCTTTTACAAGATAGATATAGATATTATTAATATTTTAAAAAAATAATTATTATTATTTGTAGGAAATAAAAGATATAGTATAAAACTTTTTATTTGAATAACAAATCTAATTAAATAGAATTTAAATTATTTAAGTGATTTAAGATTGAAATATTTAATTGTAAATGATGATTAAAAAGAAAGGATATAGGATCCAATAAAATTTGTCTAAAGTTTCTCCTTGCCAGCCACATATACCAAGTTAATTTAGTATTATATACCATTTTAATATGATATAATAATCTAAATAAATTTGTCTAAAGTTTCTCCAAAAAAATTATATTTTATTACATATGATATAATAATCTAAATAAATTTTAATTTAGTATTATATACCATTTTGATATAATTTTAATTATTAGATATACTTCTATTTAATATTATATATTTTATTTATGATAGATATATTATATCTTTATTATTTATTGTGTTTTGTAATACAAGGTTGGGGCCTCTTGGTGCTCAATGGTTGTGTTGAAGCTCAATCTCAGTGGATTAGTTGGTTCCTGTAAACATGATTGTGAAGATAATAGAGTCTTTTGGGTCATAATTCTTGGAGGTTGGTGCTAACAAAATCGTTGTAAAGTTGATCTTATTTTATGAGGCTATATTTGGGCAATAGATCAAAGAATCTACACTCACCATAGTTTTTCCCTTCTATTTTTCCATGTAAATCTAGTGTTCTCTTGTGTAAATGTGCTCATTTCTTTCATAGTGATTGATATTTTTTTATTATTTTAAGATTTATATGTAATTTTATATATCATGCTTAATAATATACATTATTGAATAAAAATATTTTATAATTTTAACATATAATACTGATTAAAACATTAAATATACTATTTGTATTATTTATTCATATTCTTTAATTAAATATGGGTATCTCTTTAGCTCTTTTTAGATATTTATTTATAACACATTGGCTCATTTCATGCAAATATATAGAATTTCATCTACAAATAATAAATATATTTTAAATTATTTTATAAATAAAAATACTCACTCACACACAAACTCTTTGTTTCTCCCTCCCTATCTCTATCTCTATCTCTCAATGTCTATCATTATTTCTAAATATTCCTCCTATATCTTTTTCCTCAAATATCTCCTCTTACTCTCTATCTATGTTTCATTATTTGCATATCTCTCTTATTTGTTTCATTCCTCCCCTATGTCTCTTTCTCTCTCCCTCTCTCTATGTATATATTTACCAATCTATACTCTCTATGTATCACCTCCTATTTCTTTACCTTTCTATCTCTCCCTCTCTCATTATCTCCCTCTTTCTATCTCTATTTCTCTAGATCCCTTTTACTCTCCTTTTTTAAACATCTCTCTCTCCTCTTCTATAAACACTATTGGTAGGAACTTGACACATTGCATCCCTTATTTTTAAATGTATTCCTTCATTTAGCTTTTTTTTAATTATTTCTAAAAGTAATTTAAAATAACTAATTTAAGGCTATGGTTGATCACATAGGGTTTATATATGTAGGATTTTTCCAAGATCAAGGGCACAATGAAAAGCATAAAAGAGAGACAATAGAATGACAAGAATAAACTGTATTCTCATCAATATGCAAAATGATCAACTGGATTAACCAATAAAATGAATATAGGCTTTCTTATATAGGCAAGTTCATATGGATGTACGAGCACACAATTATGACATGTGGCTCAATGAGAAACAACGGTAGGTAAGAAATACTAGGGTTAGGTAGGATAAATAATATAATATTCCACAAGAGGTGGATGACCCATCGAATGTGGAGTGTAATAGCAAAATAACACCACAAAAGGTGGAATTTCTCCTACAAGCTCTATCCCTATGTGCACACTTCCCTAAGTGTCTCAAATCCAAACTACGAAGAGATGCATTATCCTAAGTTAACTTAAGTAAAGTGTAATAATATCCAAAATGAATATTTATTTACACCAACACCCCCCCTTAAGTGCAACTTAGGGGAATGAAGACTCAAGTCAACAATGCAAGATGGGTCCCGGCTACGAGGCCATGATAGGTACCCATGTACAATATGCAAATGCAAGAAAATCCATGCAATGCAATCTCTCACAAATGAAGAAAGGGAGAAAACCCAGTGGGAAAAAACTCCCCCCCAAAAGAGAGTTGAATGTACAAACAACTCTCAACGAAGAAGGAAAAAACCTCAAAGAGGAAAAAGTCCCCCCCATAAGAGAGGAAGGAGAAGTCAACTGACCCCCCCTAATTACACATCCCGCACCCCCAAGAGAGCTCGCAACTGCTGGAACTTACTCTCGGTGAAAGGTTTGGTGAATATGTCAGCAACCTGCTCTGCTGTAGGACAATACTGCAAATCAATGACCTGCTCCTGAATGAGCTCTCGGATATAGTGCATATGAATTGCGATGTGTTTGGTTCACTGGTGCTGGATTGGGTTCTTTGAGATTGCAATAGCACTCTGATTGTCGCAATGTAGAACTGTCGGCCGTGGAGTGGTGAATCCAAACTCTGTGAGAATCTGCTAGAGCCAAATGGTCTCAGTCATTGCGTTAACAGTGCCTTGATACTCAGCCTCAGTCAAAGAGAGAGCAATAGCATGTTGCTTCTTTCTCTACCAACAAATGGGACCCGAACTAAGGTGAAAACTGTAACCAGAAGTAGACTTACGATCATCAAGATCACCAGCCCAATTGAAGTCTATGTAACCAACCAAGCGAAGTCCTGTGCCTGCTGCATAGTGAATCCCATAGTGATGTGTACCTTGGATGTATTGAAGAATGCGTTTGGCGGCTTTCCAATGAAGCTCATGTGGTTCCTGCATGAAGCAGGAAACCATGCCAACTACAAATGAAATATCAGGGCATGTATGGGTCAAGTAGATGAGACTACCCACAAGCTGACGATACAAAGTGGCATCAATTGGTGGAGAAGAACACTGAGCCTCAAGCTTGACTCCTGAAGGAAAGGGAGTTGGGGCAGGCTTACAATCAGCCATATGAAAGCATGCAAGTAGATCAAGAGCATACTTGGGCTGCAATAGTGTAATCCTGGAAGGTGACTGTGAAATCTCTATCCTGAGAAAGTAGTGCAAAAGACCCAAGTCAGGCATAGCAAATCTGTCACGCAAAGCAGATTTGAGCCTGCTAATGATGGATGCGGTAATCCCTGTAATGATCAAGTCATCAACATAGAGCACAAATATCAAGTGAGAGTCATCTTGTCGCAAAATGTAGACATTTAGATCAGAATGACACCTGGTGAACCCTATGGAGAGAAGAAAGGAATCCATCTTGGCATACCAAGCCCTAGGGGCCTGCT
The DNA here is from genome assembly GCF_030272615.1 of Cryptomeria japonica. Taxonomy (NCBI): domain Eukaryota; kingdom Viridiplantae; phylum Streptophyta; class Pinopsida; order Cupressales; family Cupressaceae; genus Cryptomeria; species Cryptomeria japonica. The sequence continues at coordinate 703,827,797 of NC_081405.1, read as the reverse complement.
TAAGGCCATAGAGAGATTTCCTTAGTCTGCAAACCAGGGAAGTATCCTGGATGAAACCCTGTGGTTGCTCCATATAAATCTCCTCATCAAGATCACCATGAAGAAAAGAACTCTTCACATCCATCTGATGTACAGTCCAACCATGAGCTGTAGCAATAGCAAGTGTCAAACAAATGGAGTTCATCTTGGCTACGGGTGCAAAGGTCTCAGTATAGTCAACACCTGCAACCTGAGAGAAACCTTTCGCAAGAAGCTGAGCCTTATACTTATCCACACTACCATTCGCTGCAAATTTGGTCTGATAGATCCACTTACATCAAACCATCTTTCTCCCCTTAGGGAGATGGACTAGATCCCATGTGTTGTTCCTCATCAAGGAACTATACTCTTCCTCCATAGCGTGGTCCCACTCAGGAACCCTTGACACTTCCCTAAATATCTATGGATTAGAAGTGGTAGCAATGAATGCATGTGGAAGATCCTGATGTTGTGATCGAGTTCTTCATGTATCTGAAGGATCCCCAACAAGAGAACCCACAGACTCAAGTGTCTATTGAGCCCAACGAGGTCTAGGTGGAGGTGGAGAACGAGGCTCCTCAACAACAAGTGGACCCTGCGGAGGTGTAACCCTGCGAGTCAGAGTTGAAGGAGTCTCATCATTTGAATCACTAACATCACTATCCACAATGGAGGGAGGTGGGGGAGGTAGAGAGGCTAAGCTAGGAGGGCTTTCCTCAAAGTGAACACTCATCTCAATGAACACCTCATGTGTCTCTGGATCCATCAATCTATATGCCTTAACACCCTCAGGATATCCAACAAATATGCAAGGTCGACTTTGAGGTTCCAATGCCTTGCGTTTCTGTAGAGGTATGCGAGCCCATGCTGGACACCCAAAGACTCTGAAATGTCTCACAATCGGTTTCCTACCAACCCAAGCCTCAAAAGGAGTAATACCTTGCAAAGCTTTGTGAGGAACCCGATTCTGGATGTGTGTGGCTCAACTGATAGCCTTTGCCCAAAAGGCGAGATCAAGAGAACGTGCATGTATCATATAGCTAGCCATTTCTTTGAGGGTTCTATTCTTGTGTTCTGCAACCCCATTCTGCTGTGGAGTGTAAGCAACAAAATGCTGAAGATCAATACCCTCAAATGTACAAAAATCCTCAAGTCTTTTGTTCACATATTCCCTTCCATTATCTGTACAAAGAATCTTGACCACTTTCTCTGATTGCTTCTCCACAAGAGTCTTGAAATCCTGAAATCTGTCAAATACTTCACTCTTATGAATGAGAAAGTAGACCCAAGTGAAGCGGGAGTAGTCATCAATGAAAGTGAGAACATAGCGGGCCTTACTAAATGAAGGTGCTGGAAATGGACCTACTACATCGCTCTGAACAAGTTGAAGAACTTCCAAAGCTCTCCAAGATTTCCCCTTATCAAACTTCTCTTCGGGATGCTTGCCCATGGAACAACCTAAACATACACCCTCTGAAAAACTAATTCGAGGTAGACCTGTGACCATGTCTTTAGTGCTTAGCTACTGAAGATAGTGGTAGTTGAGGTGACCAAACCACTCATGCCATAGCTTACTTTCTAAATTTGAATGAGTAAGCAAGGCCCTAGAAGGTGAACTTGGCACAAAGTGAGAGAAAGAATAAAGCCTTGAGTTGTCATTAACTTGTCCCACTACTACCAAGGCATCATCATTAAGTTCCTTTACCACAACTGAATCTGGTGTAAGCTCAACCTTTTTCTTATTCCCATAGTGAGTGATTTGGTAGATGGAGAGAATGTTGGTAGACAAGTTAGGAACATAGAGAACATTCTCAAATGTTCCATCATCGATGTCAACTAAACCTTTCCCTTCAACCTCTACTTGTGTATCATCACCTATGTAAATGTGAGGTACCTTAGATGGCTCTAATGAAGAAAACTGCTCCTTTGTAGAACCCATGTGATATGAGGCACCTGAGTCAAGTATCCATTGTTGTGAAGAACCTGTTGTAGCCACAAATGCTTGCCCTTTTCCCTTAGACTGTGAGGAAGAGGAAGGAGATGAATCCTTCTTTCTGTAGGTGGATGGCAAGTTGATGTTGTTTTTCTTAAGAAGATTAGTTAACTCATCAACTTGCTTTGCGTGGCATCGATGCTCATCATGACCATACTTCTTGCAATATGCACAAGTTGGTTTATCCTTCTTAGGTGGTGTCCCCTTCTTGGAAAAGGATGAAAAATCATCTTGTGATGGAGAGGATGATTGTCCTTTTTCTTGGTGTGGCTTAGACTTGGAGTGCTTCTTCTTCTTGTTGGAATCTTTGTCTTGACTTCCTTGATTCCCTTGATTAGCCACCAAAGCCTTGGACTTTGAAGACTTGAGAAACCCCATGTTCAACAACTTAGATTGTTCCAATATTAACATTTCTATGAAAGCATCAAATGAAGGCATAACATAGGAACTCCCCACTGTCAAACAATGAGTTTGGAAGCTAGACACAAATGCTGCATATTCTAGTGCAAGCTTATCCAACAAGTTGAATATCAACTAAGCATCCTTTTTGTCAATTCCACAATCCTTAAGCTTTTCTCTTAGCTCATTTGCTTTGGTGACATAATCTTGGATTGTATCAAAACTCTTGGGATCCAAGTTGGTGAGCTCATTGTCAATTTGATAGCCTCTGATTTCATCAACTTGACCATTCAATTTTTGAAACATATCCCAAGCCTCTTTGATTGTTTTACACTTCTCAATGTGAAAAATGAGGTCATCTGATACATACTTGCGCAAAGTTCCAAGAGCCATGCAATTCTTTGTGAGCCATTCTAATTGAGCATTTGGATCAGCCTTAGGATCAGGTGGTGCTATTATTGTTCCATTTATGTAATGTGTGAGACCCTTTTCCATTAATTTACTCCATACTTTAATTTTCCATGATGCATAATTATGTGGAGTTAAAGGTGGAAATTTATTAGGACTCATTGCAACAAAAATAGAAAGAGCACAAAGAGAGGCACAATCACACAAGACACCCCCCCAAATTCACTCAATCAAAGAACCCCCCCAAAAGTGATGATTTGGCACTTTATACTTAGTGCGTATACAATGGGCCACTTGCAAAAAATGGCAAAGTGGACTTCTGATTACAATTTTACAACTACCTCAAGAAGGCCAAAAGAGACTCAAATTGATAATGCAAGAGATCTAACTAAGATCCAAGCAATTTATAAGTACCTAATAGGCCAAATAAGACCATTGTCTGAAAGTACAATTTCCACTCAAATTATCTGAAATCTGATCATAGATTATTAAATTAGATGAAAAAACATGCACTTTAAAAAAAAAAGGTACCTGAAAAGGAGGTCATATGAGCTCAAACGAGGCCTTTGAAGTTGCAGAATTGAGGATCCAAAAATTCAAAAAAACCTATGCACCAAAATGAAAAAATAACCACACCACTATGAAGATCATGAAATTTTAGCCCATTTAAAAAAAAATTGTACCAAAAAGGGAGCAAAAATGAGCAAGATATGGCCTTTCAAAGTTGGACTGCAAAACTGAAAAGCTCAATGGAAAGGGGGTCAAAAAATTTCAAAGAGCTGCTGATGTGGTGCTTACGTCAGCAATTCATTGTCTTAAATTTGACGGTCGTATGACTATCGTGAAAACTTGGCCTCCCTGCTTACTGGGCATCCATATTGTACAGACTGTTGATTGGGCACGATGAGTGTGCAGCTGACTGTGCGTACGAATTGCTAACGTGGCACTATGCAGGGTGTATGGTAGTTGACCGTGGGCCAGTGGCCGCCTATCACATGGTGGATGCGGGTTTGTTGGTTTAGTGGACGCCGGCGAGGGGAAGGCATCTCTGAAAAAGGAGAGACCGATGGGCTGGGAGCCGAGGGGGTCGGCGGTGGGCCGACAGCCGAGGCGGCCGGTGGGAGAGCGAGGCGGCCGACGGGCAGCCTGAGCTGCTGGTGGTGGTGGTGGCGGGAGATTCTGGCTCAGCAGCGGCGGGTGGTACTCTACAATAACGTAGGTACGGGCGATGTGAACCTGCAACACGCAAGTACAAAGGACCCGGGGGGGTCTGCAGACCCCCCCAAAATATATATTTTTTGTTTTTTTCTAATTTGATTTTTTGATTTTTTGAATTTTGATCGCCCTTTTTTTTATTTTTTCAAATTTTTTGATTCTGAAAATATGAATTTTTTTTTCGAAATGCACACAATAATAGCCAAAATGGGGAAAAAGAATTTTCTCACCAAAATAGGTCGACTTTATAGTTGAAATTTATGGAAATGGCCTCCCGGATTCAACGGTGATGTCCAAATCGCTGTACGACACCCCTAAAAAATGAAGATCCCCAAATCTGAAAATAGAAGCCTCCAAAGTGTCTAGAAAAAACTAATCAATGAAGCCCCAATAGCTCTGATACCATGTAGGATTTTGCCAAGATCAAGGGCACAATGAAAAGCATAAAAGAGAGACAATAGAATGACAAGAACAAACTGTATTCTCATCAATATGCACAAAATGATCAATTGGATTAACCAATACAATGAATATAGGCCTTCTTATATAGGCAAGGCCATATGGATATATGAGCACACAATTATGACATATGGCTCAATGAGAAACAAGGGTAGGTAAGAAATACTAGGGGTAGGTAGGAGAAATAATATAGTATTCCACAAGAGGTGGATGACCCACCGAATGTGGAGTGTAATAGAAAAATAAGAACACAAAAGGTGGAATTTCTCCTACAAGCTCTATCCTTATGTGCACACTTCCCTAAGTGTCTCAAATCTAAACTACGAAGAGATGCATTATCCTAAGTTAACTTAAGTAAAATGTAATAATATCCAAAATGAATATTTATTTACACCAACAATATACAATGCATCATTAACGTAATGTAATGGGAAAACATAAAATGAAACCATGTATTCAATCACATTAATGTTGTACGAAATGTGAATTTATGTCAAAATGCTTATATCAAAGCTAAGATACCATTATTTGCATCAACAAAGTTTTATATTGTGTTTATGAAAAAAAAATTTGTGGCTTGCATGATAAAATCAAATAAAATTCTCGAGCCAATGAGAATTAATGCCACTCAATGTAGAGAAATGACTACATCTAATATCTGCCATAAAAATTAATAAAGCAACCCACATCGGCCTCGCCTTTCAAAGAGGACACCGCTACATATAATAGAGTTGATTGACAAAATGGACAAATGCCTCTCCTTGTCTTCTTTTTCTCGATTAAATCCATCATATATTTATTACTTCTAGTCAAGGGAGAACTATTACATTAAAAAAAATAGTTTTTTCTGTATAAAATCAAATATTATCTCTTTTATTAACTATTTGTTCAAAGAACATTTCAAATTTCTTTTTTAGTAAAGAGTTATGTAACATTCAATAATATTATTTGAAGATAGATATAGATATTTTAAGAGGTAAACGCTTTTAACCTGAAGCTATGAACCAATGAGATTTGAACCTTGATGGCAAGAACAACAACACAACAACTTAACCATCACAACATGCCACTATATATATACATATATATAGGAAATAAAAGATATAGTATAAAAGTTTTTATTTGAATAATAAATCTGATTAAATAGAATTTAAATTATTTAAGTGATTTAAGATTGAAATATCTAATTGTAAATGATGATTAAAAAGAAAGGATATAGGATCCAATAAAATCTGTCCAAAGTTTCTCCTTGCCAGCCATAGATACCAAGTTAATTCAGATATCTCAACAATGTTTTTAGCCACAACACTATCCATGGGAGAAAGGAAAGTGGTAGCAGAAGAATTGTGTCGCTATGTTTTTAAAGACACTTTTATAGGTGATTTGGGTAGTGTATACGATGAAAATGGATAACAACAATATTGAAAGACTAAATGAATTCAACCACAAAACCCCAGCCTAACAACAACAAAGATCCACCATAACATATGAAGATTACCTAAGACAATGCAAATCAAATGAAATCACAAAGATTATACCATCACATGTCCAATAGGGTTTGAATCTCCATTCTTCTTATCTCCATTGATCTTGCTTGATATATTTGCTCTCAGATTTTATATGTGCACAAGAGCTCAACAAAGAATGGAAATGTGGTTGTAAGTAGGATCGCATATGAAAGTTCAAAAGCATAGTGTAGTTGAGTAATCATCGGGGTTGAATGCATAGTGAGGGTTTGATAATGAAGGAAGCATCTCCTTATATAGAGGACACTATAAGAAATGGAGGGATAAGATTAAGAGGTGTAAAAGAGGCTGGCTATGATTAGAGGGTAGGTAAAGAAAATAATAAAATAATGAGAGGGTAGGTAGTGTATGAATTAAGAGATGAATGACATGTGTCATGGGTAGAAAAGGCTAATGAATTAATTAAATAAATAAAGATTCATTTAATTAATAGAGGAAGTGGAATCAATTAAATAAATAAGATTTTTATTTAATTTAGGAAAAGGGTAATTTAAATAAATAAAAGTATTTATTTAAATGAGAAATAAGGCTAGAAGAGGATAAATGAATTAATTAAATAAATAAAGATTTATTTAATTAATAGAAGAATTAGGATAAAGTAATTAAATAAATAAAATATTTATTTAATTAGACATGACAATTTTAGGTGTCTACATTTTGCCCCTCTTTGAGACAATGCAGCTTATCGCGTTGTTTCAAAGAAGATAAGATAAACTGATACAAAGTTGCCCCAAGATGGGAATGATATGCCCCCTCGAGAGATTGGATGAAAATGTCTAAAAATATCATAGACAATCTCTTGATAAGAAAGAATGGCTAGGAAGGATTGATCGGATAAAGTGATAGAGTCACGGGATAATGAAGGCTAACTCGGGAGACGAGAGCTAGGGCTAGGGTAGTCTATAAAATAGAGCACGAGGGGAATACATCCTCATTGTCATCCACACATCCAAGAGATCAGAGTGCATAGAATTAATAGAGTAGCAACAGTCAGCAGTGATGGCATTGGTTCACAGATTCGATCCCGTTCGCCGATTCCAGAGGCCAGCCAACGTAGGAGAGCCGGTGAGTACCACAAAACCTCCTTGTACTTTGTTACAATAAATGTTGTCATTAATGCATTCTAGGTAGCGCAATAAATGCATTTTAAGATAATATCAAAAAATGCCAAAAACACCAAGGCACGTCTGCATTGGTGCCAGGCGCGTCTAGGTTAGCTAGGTGCGTCTGTGTTTGTGCTAGGCGCATCTATGAATTCAGCAACGCCTATGTCAAATGCGAATGCATCTATGTTGTGTAGACACATTTATGAAATGTGGGTATGTCTATGTAGGACAGGTGCGTCTGTGCAGAGCATAGGCACGTCTGTGTATTTCAGGTGCGTCTGTGTAGAGTAGGCGCATTTGTGCAGTCTATAAGCACATTTATGTCATGAAGGTACGTTTATGTCTTCAAGGCCAAATTGGCAATTCTGTGATGAACATACGCTGTCAATTGGATAAGTTGCTGAGAGGATACACTCAAGTAGGTCCTCTAGGGAAGACTAGGATAGATCGAGGCACTTTGTGATGAACAGGGAGTACCAGGACATAGTACTTTGTGATGAACAGAGATTACCAATAGGAGTAGCACTTTGTGATGAACAGGGAGTACAAATATGGGTAGCACTTTGTGATGAACAGGGAGTGCAAAACATGTAGTACTTTGTGATGAACAAGGAGTACCACTAGGATAGATAACAACACTTTGTGATGAATAGTGAGTGTCACTAGGATAGATAGCAACACTTTGTGATGAACAGTGAGTGTCACTAGGATAGAAGTAACACTTTGTGATGAACAGTGAGTGTCATTAGGATAGAAGCAACACTTTGTGATGAACAGTGAGTGTCACTTTGATTGACATGATTGATTTGCTTGACTGCAGGAGTATTTGCTTATGCTGGGGTCTCGAGAGAGATTCCCATCGACGCAAAGATTACGACCAAAGTTGGCATTCGAGGACCGAGCTGCTATTGAGGGTATGGGTCTACGATACATTCTATATGTGCTTGAGTTTTGGGCGAACATGGGTTTGATGACTGCTTTAGCCGAGAGATGGTATTCTGAGACATGCACTTTTTATTTGCCAATGGTGAGATGACAGTCACCTTGGAGGATGTTTAGAGGATATTGAGGATACTGATTGACAAGGAGCTAATACCCTATGATCAAGATGGAGATAGGGAGGCCCTGAGATGAGTGTTTCAGGATTCAGGATTGGAGATGAGGGTAGGACACGTGGCTTGGGATACCATGATAGCAACAGGACTGGCACTACTAGCAGTGCTAGGAGGAGTGATCAGTGGGTTCCTGTGTCCAGACAGGGCAACACGAGGGTTGGCTGTGGGCTGGGGGAGCACCTTGGAGATGCTGGTTACACAGCATGCCAGATATGCCTAGGGACTATGCATGCTGACACACTTGTACTATGAGATGCATCAGTTTGTGTATCATGGAACCGTAGGATTGGGCTACGGAGTTACATTGTTGCAGGTGTAGGCATATGAGCATTTGCCAGTTACTCGATCGATACATTTTAGGGGCAGGGGTCATGGATGCAACTTTGTGCATCTATATGATATGATTACCTCACAACCACAGATTGGTAGGTTGGAGCATTAGCGTCGAGTCCTAGATGAGATCAACATTGTGATATGGAGGTCGTACCATGAGTGCAAGTAGTGGGAGGATGATGCAGTAGATCTACCTTATACCTTCCAGAGCAGATATTTGATTGGGTGGATGCCCTATGTATTGGAGAGATAGCTGGTTGATAGGGTATGTAGGTAGTTTGGCCATATTCAATGGATGCCATGGGGTTCCAGGATGTATGCTCAGACAGTCAGGGATCAGTCACACTTTGGGCCATTTTTGTCGTATGATCAGGTCATGATGCAACTAGTAGAGATGGTGCCAATGCCATGGGACATATGGCCAGAGATTGAGGATGCATGCATGGATGCAGAGTACACGGCATATTGGGCCGAGCATCCCTTTCCATGACTGACAGACCCAGGGGAGCCTCTAGATGGAGATGGTGGGGGGAGAGGCCGGTAGAGGAGACGGGGTGTAGTTGGAGAGAGGAGGGTGGCTCCATGAAGAGAGGGTGGGGAGGAGAGACAGGCTCAAGTGGTGAGGGGTCGTAGTTGATTGCCACTACAGGTGCCAACCCTAGACAGGTGCAGGGACAAGGGCAGGGGTAGGTACAGGCAGAGGCACATGTATAGGCATAGCCACCAGTACAGGGGGAGCCACAAGTAGAGCCATAGGGGGCCGAGGAGGAGGAGGATGAGCTGTTTGAGCTGAAGGAAATTTGCTAGGGACAGACAGATGAGATCTAGGACCTGGAGAGGGAGACAACTAGGCTTAGGAGGCAATTGAGGGACATAGAGCATGAGCAGGATCAGGCTATCCAGTGCTATACTGAGGCTAAGACAACACTAAGGGTTGGGAGGCAGGCGACAGAGGACATAGAGGTTGGATATGCCTATGTTCTATGGGCAGGGGAGGAGATAGGTTACTGGTGAGACCTATACTATGGGGTGGTGCCACCAGAGTAGCAGGCGAGGAGCTTCCGTAGACCATCACAGACAACGACGGCTATGAGAGGGAGCTAGAGAAGACAAGCATCCAGCGGTGGGGTTATGGGTCCTCCACCACCACCAAATAGAGGAGGCAGGAGAGATGATCCTCTGGTGGGTCCTTCTAAGGCTCAGACTCCATCGAGGCCAAGCGACTCTAAGGGAGGGAGTTCATCATAGCCATAGAGGGCTCCCTATGTATCAGTTTTGTACCATTTTGGATGATGATGTAGACACCTTCGGGTGATTTTGTAGCTATATATATTTTGACATCAATGTATCATGACACTTATGATTATATATATGAGATGATTCATCTTTGCAGCAACTATATGCATGCGTACCTATGTGATGAGATGGTTTATGATGTGTATTTCTATGTGATGAGATGTTTCATGATGTATGTTTCTATGTGATGGTTATGATATGGATGCAAATATGTACATGATGAAATGCAATATTTTTTTTGTTCTTTTATGTTTTTAATATGTTATGCCAATGCAAATGTGAATGTATGAAATGCAAATGAATATGATAATGCAAATGATTATTTACATGATGAAAATGTAAAATGTGCTAATATGTGTTGTGTGCAGGATATGATGTAATTGTGATACCTATATGTATGTATGAAATGCTTAATATATGGTAATGTAGGTGCAACTACATGAAATGCAAATGTTTTTGGTGTGTCATTATACTCAGTCATGTGATAGTAGGCTACACGGACTCAGGAAGGACGATGGAAGTCAATCAAGAAAGGGGGATGGAAGATAGAAGATATGAAAGTGAAAGAGCTTCTTGTGCGTTATCATCATTGAGCTTTATTATGGCAAGTAGGTTATGACAATCAAGGCATATGTTCGACCCAGAAAGTCATTGTACCCATTTGCATGGAGATAAGATAGTCACAAACAAGGAATGCCCTAGTTCACACTAGACTCATAGTGTCCTCATATCCTTGGACAAGTCATAGCATTTCTATGAGACAATCCACAGACAACAAAGAAAAATAAGTGACAATACCCCATCCTCGCCTTTCTAGTCAAAGACATCCTAGGGATAGAATCCCTAGTCAGAGACATCCCGAAAAAGCTAAAATCAAAAGAAAACCAAGACTCGACACCAACATCCATTGTAGTCCTCAAGTTTAGTGTCTCTTGTCACTTGTATAAGTCATATTTGACTGTGGTCACAATGTTTACTTTCACAAAAATGATAGATAGCACTGAACCATATGTTGTCTGAGTCTATTGAAAGATTTGATTTGTTGAAGCCCATTGTTGCTGTTGTGTCTCATCTGAAATTGACTGAATCCATGAAACTGATACTTTATTGCGGAGAAGACATAACTTTATTGCGGATTGGTGATGCAAGTGTTGCCTTATTGCTGATTGTGTGTGGATAGACTGAAGAAGACTAGAAGAAACTATACTCCTCGAAACATGTGATGTTCTTAGTTCCACACCCATCACTAGACGTAGGATTTGCCTTAGCCATAGATAGGAGCTGATTTATTATGGATGAAAAGGGTGAAAAGGGGGTGTTTATTATGAATGGCTAACCAATCTTAGGTAGATCAATAACAAGCCATGATGGGAATGGGTAAGTTTATTATGAATGGATAGGTTGTGAGTGTGTGCAAAGTGAAAGGATGAAATGGAATCCTGAAGGAGGGAGGAGCAATGTCTCTACACATGGCGTCGGTGACCCAGTTTTCACCATGGTACTTGCCCTGGGCGCGACCGAAGTGGTTTTCACCGTTGGACAAATTGTTTTTTTGTTTTTCAATTTTTTTTTGTGCCACAAGGCGCCTGTTTGCCAGGTTTTCACCAAGTAACGATTTTTAATGTTTTATGAGTTTTTTTTTTGTATTTTTTTGATTTTTTTGGTATTTTGAATTAGGATACTTTGAAGAGCTATGTGTAAAACCTACAAAGGTGCATGTTGTTGATAGGATCCTCCAAAGGTTCACCCTCTGTGGTTGAGAGCTGATATGCACCAAATCCATAGGCTGTTGTGATGTTGTAAGGACCGAGCTAGTTTGGTTCGAACTTGCCCTTCTTCTCTTTGTCTTGCTGATTTTTAGGATTTTCTCTAAGAACTAAGTCACGTACCTAAAAAATGCAAGGCTTGACTTTATGATTGTAACTGCATTGTTACTTAATTGAATGATGTGTAGCTCGAGTGACTGTCTTCCTTGATGAAGGAACTAAGATAGAATTACTAGTGTGTGGACTACACAATCTCGTATGCGTGTCACCTAAAGAAGTTTGGGCATCCGTGACAACAAATTCCTTCAAGAAAGTTCCATTAAAGGTCCATGATGTATCACCAAAAGGGAAAGGATGTGCAGAACAAGTGGATGAGTGATGAAGGCTTATGATTGTTAAAAGAAGTGAAAGTAGGATAGCATGATGGAGACTTAGGATCAACAAGTGTGCTTTTTGACTTGAAATTGTAGAACTTTTGCCCCCGGTTACTTTGGTATTAGGGGAGATAAACTCTTGTTTCTTTTTTGTTCATAGGATTTTTATCCTTGACTTTGATTTTTGCAGAGTCCAATAGATTTTGATTTTGATTTGGACTAAAGGACTTTTCTTTATTTTTGAAATTTAGATTTTTCTTTTCAAAGCTTGATTTTCGACCCCCAATGAGTAAGGGCTTTTGTAATTCTTGTTGATCCAAGTCTAGGAGCGGAGTGGAAATGGAATGAGTGGATGATATGGTAAGGCTATGTGAGTTCTCAAGAGGGTTGGCGATACACTCAATAGATTCTTCACTGGAACCACTCTTAGGACTATTGATATCAAGAGTTGCTTGCACCACTAGAGGAGATTTGCATTGAGACTTAGTAGCCACAACACTAGGCGGTTCACACCCAATTCCTTGCAAATTGTTTATAGATTGTTCCTGTCGACTGAATACCCTAGGAGATAGTGGGAGTTGATCAATATGAAATATATACTCACCACATCCCATGTCTTTACTCTTGAATTTTTCTTTCAACTTTGATTGTTTGGATGTAGAAGCTTTCAATGATTCTGGATCAACATATGCTGATGAAGAATAGCTTCTTGATTGACTGGGATTGTTTTTTTTGATCTATGTAGTAGGTTGTTGCAATATATGAATGGATTTGGATCCGCTTTGACAGTCACTTCAACTCCATTGTGTGGAAACTTGATACATTGATTATATGTAGATGGGACTGCACTCATCTCATGAATCCATGGATGTCCTAGCAATATGTTGTATGTGAGATCAAGGTCCAGGACTTGGCAAACCACATCTTTTGTAACTGGCCCAACTCTAAGAGGTAAGGCGACTGTGCCCTTGGATGAACACTCTTCATCATCATATGCTTTGATGGTAATTTTGTTTGCAGCATTCACAACTTTGTCAGAATATCCCAATTGTTTAATAGTGCTCAATGTACAAATCTTTAGACCTTCTCCTCCATCTATCAGGACTCATTTTAATCGATGTTTGTGTATGAAGGCTTCAATGTGTAATGGTGCATTATGTGGCTGACTTACAGAGGCATCATCGACTTCTATGAATGTAAGGGAGTGCAGAATGGAAAGGTATCCCACCATGGCTTGAAACTGGTCCATGTTCAGATCAGTAGGGACAGTAGTGTCTATCAATATTTTCTCAAGAGTAGCTTTATGTGTGGGGGATATGCGTAAGAGCTCAAGGATTGAGATAAGCGTGGGTGTCTTCCCTAACTGTTCTACAAGGTCATACTTAGGCTTGGCTGATGAGGAAGCAGTGTTTTTAGCTAGAGCACCTTGCAAGGTGAATTTACCTCAATGAGTTGTAACATGACATTCAGAGGTAGGTTCAGAAGAAGATCCAATTCCTTTCAGAATGATCTTGGGTCTCTGGGTAGAATTCTCAGGGGTTTTGTCCTTGATGATAATGGTAGAGACATAATTATCCATTGAAATGTGATTGATAGTTGAATCATAGTTATAAGATGCTCTAGTATAGCTGGTTTGGTCATCTATGGCTTTAGCTTTTCCCTTGTCATGTTTTGGGAATGGTTCCTTAAACATCTCATGTTCTTGATTGGATGAGTGTCCTTCAATCTCAATGTCACCTCTATCAATAAGATGTTGTATGATGTTCTTCAATCGATGGCAATTTCCTGTTTTATGACTCTTTCTCTTGTGAAATTCACAATACTCATCATCATTCCACCAATTTGGTTTGACCTTTGGTTCATATGGAAGAAAATCTGGAATAGTGATTACTTTGTTTGCCACTAGCTTTTTGAAAACTGACTCAAGTGGTTCTCCCAATGGGGTGTACTTCCTTCATGATCTAGAAGTTGTTTGAGTATTCACTTGATTGTTTGTAGAGCTTGATCCCAAAAAAATGATTTTGGGTCGCATTGTATTGGCATCAACAACACCATCATTGACTGTGTTCTTGTTTTTGTTCCAAAATCTTGGCTTATCTTTTCCTTTAAAGTCATCTTTGTTTTCCTTGAATATCTTAATGACTCCTTGTTCGATTAGGACCTTTTCTGTCGCTAAGCCTTTTTCAATGACGTCCTTGAAGGTGGACAAAAAAGCTTTCCTTAGGTCATAACCAATGTCTTTGTTGACATTCTGGGTGAACATCTCTACCATTTGTTTTTGTGGAATTTCACAAGAGCATCTGCTAGCTAGATTTCTCCATCTTTGTAAAAATGATGAAAAAGATTCTCCATCCTTTTGTTTGGTGTTGCACAAAGTAGTCACCGATATGTCTGTCTCTATGTTGTAGGAGAAATGTTGGGTAAATGCCTTTGCTAAGTCACCCCATGACTTAATTCCAGGTGGGGGTTGAGAGAACCATTCCATAGCTTGATCACCTAAGCTTTTTGGGAATAATCTCATCAAATATGTCTCTTCTGCTGCTACCTCAATGCAAGCTATGAAAAAATGTCTTATGTGTGCCTTAGGATCCCCTTTTCCTCTGTACTTATCAAACTTAGGTGTCACAAAGTGTGTAGGAAATGGAGGCATTGTAATGCTCTTGTCAAATGGATAGGGACATATGTCTCTCATTGTGTAAGTTGGCTTCGGTGTATTTATGTCCTCCATTTTCTTTTGTAAGTCCCTGATTTGTTGCTCCAAATTGTTCTTCGGTGGAGACCGACTTCTTAGACCATATCCCGTGCTTGAGGCACCAATTGGAGGAGGAGAATGTTGCATATATGGATGATATTGATCATACACATGTTCATATGAAGGAGGTCTATAATGATGCTGCGTATAAGGACCACTTTGTATAGAGTCATGATGAGGAATGGAATATCTGCTTTGTCCATGTATACCATGCTCTATAGGCATGTCATGAGTTTGTTCTAGTGTGTTGCCCCCAAATTTGACGCAGGGTTTCCTTATGTCCAAATTTTGAGCATGGCTTTGAATATCCAATTGCTTTGGTGGTTGATCCTTAGCATTGGTATGTGGTTGAGCATATTTTTCCTCCATAATGGTCTGTGAAGGTGAGTATCATATGCTTGACCATGTGTATGTGGGACCTCTAGTTTTTGAAACAAAGGTGATGGTGATTTAGACACCATATGTGGTCCTCTATTGCCTCCACTATTAGGCCTCCTTTGATCCATATTGAGGTGAGGTTGTTGCAAAGGTCGATTTTCCATTATTTGAGACATGTCAAAATCATGAGGGAGCTTGGCTCCACTTTGTGCCATCACTTGTAAGAAGTATTGTCTATCTCTCCTCATTATTTCCTCAACCAATCAATTGAAATGGGGACTCATAATGGTGTCTTCCACTTCTACTGAATGTACAGAGAAGTTGTCCATATTGTCATTGTGTGTATCATTATTGTTTGTAGTGTCCATGTTCTCAACATTTGGAATGTTTCTATAAGCATCCATGTCAGGTAATGTAGTATGATTAGAATTGAAAAAGATATCATTATCATATGCATAGACACTCATGTTTGTGGACTTTTGAGCCTCTTTAGTTTCTCTCTTAGATTTTTGGGAACGGGTTTCAACCATGAACTAGGTACTGACCAAAATGTGTGAGACTAGATCAAAGTGGAAAGAGTATGGAAGACCAAGAGTTGGATGGAATGTAAATGAATCTAGGGTTTACTTGCAATGTCCAAAGTGTAAGACCAAGTATGTATGTAGTAGAGTAGGTGTGACTTCCAAAGAGATGATAGTTTCTCTTGATGAGGTAAGTTGACCTTGACTCTAAGTAAGACCAAATGAGACCCAAAGGTGATAGACCTTGATGAGGGGCCACTTAGCAAAATGTTGTTGTATGTAGTGTGTTGACAAAGTATGATGAGGACAAGCAAGTGACCTTTTGACTCAGGTTTAGACAAATGTGTATGTAATGTAAGATGTAAAGAAATGATGGACTTTGTGAGACCCAAGGACTAGTTGAATGATAGATGAAAACCTGAGAGACATAGCCTAGGAAGCTCAATAAGTCTGAAACTGACTGTTCTTGTTTGCTGAATTATGAAAGTTTTCAATCCTGAACACAGACGTGCCTGTATACTTCACATACATGCTTAAATGACATAGACATTATTCTGTTAGACACAGACACGCTTAAATGACACAGACGTGGTTCTATCAGACACAGACACATTTTTGAGATGCTGTAATGTTGCTCAAAAGACATAGATGTGTTTTTGCCCTTCACAGACATGGTTATATGACATAGACGCTGTTCTGTCAGACACAGACGTGTTTCTACAAACTTTGTGTAATTTTTCCAATCTGTGAAGTTGTTTTGTTGTGTCCAAATCTCAATGTTTGACTATTTTTTGTGACAAGAGGACACAGTGTTGAAGAGGACTCAATGTTGCCAAAATGTTTAGACTTCCCAAAATGACTTAAAGACAAGTGTGTTGTTTGATGTAAAATTGTTTTGCATACACTTGAAGACACAAAAGATGAAATGTTTTGATGTTTGGTCTTGAATGTTTGAATGTTCAAATTAAGTCAAGCACAATTCTTATGGCTGGCCAAGACAATAGTTGTTGATCCCACATGGAGTTTCCCCTGAGGCTACGCTATTCAGAGCAGATACTTAGATGCTTGACCCCACTGGCTCCACCCTCAGCACTCACTTCTTGGGGCAAACAAGGATCACTCCCCACAAAAACTCCTCGTGGTGAACTTTGTATCTCTACTAAGAACTGTATGTGTGTGGGCCGCTACCTGAGGTTCGACCTCCTGCCCCAACAACTAGAAGGATTTTGGCTTCTAAAACAAAAAGGTGCTAGTAAGGGCATCTGCTCATGTGGCCATACATGTGGCACGTTCAGTTCTATAAATACAAAAGGTTCACAGCCAGTAGGGGTTACGCCCTACAAATGATCAAATAAATTTGATCAAACGGGTTTATGGGGAGACATAGTGTTGGTATGAACTAATTAGCACAAGTTATCCATAGTTTTCACCATGAATACAGTTGTTTATAGTGGTTTAGAAGAGGTGGGTTTTCCTTGCTACCACTTGGGTCGTTCTCTCCTCACTAGTAGTCCTAATGACCACATGGGGAGATAGGCCCTCTAAATATTAAACAAAAAGAGCCTATTGCTCAAGACACAAAAAAAAATGGTTCAATTTTAGTGCACCAATTGAAGTATTTACTAGTCTATGAAAACAAGGCACAAAATAACTATCAAAAACCCTTGCCAAGGTCTTGCAACAAAGATCTATTAGTAGTTTGGATTGTTTGAAATAATCACCCCTTCCTGCAAGCACACAAGTTAGGTAAATTTTAGATCCAAAAGACTTTTTGAAAATAAGGGCCTTCAACAAAATGATTTTGCTTCTAAGACAAGCTATACCACTTTTGTTAGCTAGATCTGAAAATGTTAGCTCAAAATAAACCAGATCTGAAATCTGAATGATGAAAAACTGAATCAATGAAACAAAAAATGCAACAACCGAACACAAACGCAGTTGTCACAGACACAGACGCTGCCAGATCACACAAAAGTGCCTGGATCTGACACAGACATGGTTCCAGATGTCACAGATGTGAAATATCAAAATGTTGTCAAAAATGTCAGATCTGCAACCTCAAAACCAAATCTGCAACAAAAGATGTTAAATGCAAAAGGGACAAGAGTCCCACTGGGTGTGCCAAAATGTATATGGTGAAAATAGATAACAACAATTTTGAAAGACTAAATCAATTCAACCACAAAAACCTATCCTAACAACAACAAAGATCCATCATAACATATGAAGATTACCTAAGACAATGCAAATCAAATGAAATCACAAAGATTATACCATCACATGTCCAATAGGGTTTGAATCTCCATTCTTCCTATCTCCATTGATCTTACTTGATATATTTGCTCTCAGATTTTATATGTGCACAAGAGCTCAACAAAGAATGGAAATGTGGTTTCAAGTAGGATCGCATATGAAAGTTCAAAAGCATAGTGTAGTCGAGTAATCATCAGGGTTGAATGCATAGTGAGGGTTTGATAATGAAGGAAGCATCTCCTTATATAGAAGACACTATAATAAATGGTGGGATAAGATTGAGAGGTGTAAAAGAGGTCAGCTATGATTAGAGGGTAGGTACAGAAAATAATAAAATAATGAGAGGGTAGGTAATGTATGAATTAAGAGATGAATGACATGTGTCATGGGTAGAAAAGGCTAATGAATTAATTAAATAAATAAAGATTCCTTTAATTAATAGAGGAAGTGGGATCAATTAAATAAATAAATTTTTTATTTAATTTAGGAAAAGGGTAATTTAAATAAATAAAAGTATTTATTTAAATGAGAAATAAGGCTAGAAGAGGATAAATAAATTAATTAAATAAATAAATATTTATTTAATTAATAGAAGAATTAGGCTAAAGTAATTAAATAAATAAAATATTTATTTAATTAGACATGACAATTTTAGGTGTCTACAGGTAGATTTGATGTCGATAGATGAAAGACTCACCATTGCACTCCCAAGACAATATTTTTTTGTTAAATTTGCATCAGGTGAACAATGGAGGTGTCAAGGCTTCCAATCCTCACTATATGGAACCAATAGAGCTTTGAGGCAGAGAGAATTTTAGATTAGAAGGGGACTAGATTTCCTCAAGAAAGTAATGGGTTTCTCGAAGTAGGGTTGGGAAGAGGGAGTCATAGGCAACGATGTGAATGAAGATGAAGGTTGGGTGTGGAAATACAAGCATGGTGAATGCTTGGATTGTATGGGAAGTTTGGAGTCTAGTGAAGAAGATGAGAAGAAGTTGAGCTTAGAGCAGGTGGAGTGTCTTTCAGAAGCAATTGAATGTGCTCAATAAATATCATCAACAACTATCCAAGAACCAAGGGTCTAAGGCAAGGAAATCTTCATATTTTTTCCCATAGCAATATTTTTCTTTGTTCCCTACCACTTCCAATTTTGTCTCATTTTAATCTAGATATAATAGGTGTTGTTCTTCATCAGATACCATAAATTGTTATGGGATGTTCAGTTATATGGTCTCACTTGTTTTGTTCGTTTCCTCAAAACTCTGTATTAACTAATTTTAATATTTAATAGACCTTGTAGTTTGGTTGTTTACTGAACAAAAAAGAATATAGGATATTGTTTAACTTTTTTTAATTTTATATATTATTAAAAATGTATATTTTATTATTCCATATAATATTATAATCTAAATAAATTTAAATTTAGTACTATATACTATTTTGATATAATTTTAATTATTAAATATACTTTTATTTAATATTTAATATTTTATTTATGATAGATATATTATATCTTTATTTTTTATTCTGTTTTGTAATATGAGGTTGGGGCCTCTTGGTGCTCAATGGTTGTGTTGAAGCTCAATCTCAGTGGATTGGTTGGTTCCTACAAACATGATTGTGAAGATAATAGAGTCTTTTGGATCATAATTCTTCGAGGTTGGTGGTAACAAAATCATTGTAAAGCTGATATTATTTTATGAGGCTATGTTTGGGCAATAGATCAAAGAATCTATTATGTGCATAGTTTTTCCCTTCTATTTTTCCATGTAAATCTAGTTTTCTCTTATGTGAGTGTGCTCATTTCTTTCATAGTGATTGATAATTTTTTATTATTGTAAGATTTATGTTTACTATTATATATCATTCTTAATGATATACATTATTAAATAAAAATATTTTATAATTTAAACATGTAATACTGATTAAAACATTAGATATACTATTTGTATTATTTATTCATATTCTTTAATTAAATATGGGTATCTCTTTAGCTCTTTTTAAATATTTATTTATAACTATTTGGCTCATTTCATGCAAATATTGAGAATGTCATCTACAAATAATAAATATATATCAAATTATTTTATAAATAACAATACTCACTCACACAAAGTCTTTATTTCTCCCTCCCTATCTCTATCTCTATCTCTCAATGTCTATCATTATTTCTGACTATTCCTCCTATATCTTTTTCTTCAAATATCTCCTCTCACTCTCTATCTATGTTTAATTATTTGCATATCTCTCTTATTTGTTCCATTCCTCCCCTATCTCTCTTTCTCTCTCCCTCTCTCTATGTATATATCTACCTATTTATACTCTCTTTGTATCACCTCGTATTTCTTTACCTTTCTATCTCTCCATCTCCCCCTCTCTCATTATCTCCCTCTTTCTATCTCTATTTCTCTAGATCCCTTTTACTCTCCCTTTCTAAACATCTATCTCTCCTCTTCTATCAACACTATTGGCAAGAACTTGACAAATTGCATCCCTTATTTTATAATGTACTCCTTTATTTAGTTTTGTAGCGACGTAAATTGTACACACTTGCTAGGGTGGTATAATTTCACACCTAGTTTAGCACCTGCCTTAGTGCATTTTGCATTTTGCATTGCATTTCTCCTTTAGCACTTAATTAATCAAATTAATTAGGTCTAAGGTCTTATTTCATCGTCCTTTGCATCATAAAGTTGGGCCCTTTCGCTAAAGCGTGCCCTTTGCATTTTATTCCTCCAATACATCACTCAATCAAAAACCCTAATTAAGTCCTATTTTGAACTTGGGGGCTTGGTTTCGGGGTCAAAACATCTCGAAATCACCTGTAACTTCGGGATTCTCTCTAAAATCATCATATCCGACGGCCCTGAAAATTTGGTGAAAAGTTGTCGGGACCGTGGCGCCCGGAGTGCACATGGTCCCGAACATTTTTCCCAAAATTTTGGGAGCACAATCCAATCATAAAATAAAGCTTAACCCCAAGAAATTGGCGGGATATTCAATCTCTAGGTCGGCCAAAAGATGAATTTACGATCTAGGGTTTCCTACATAAGAGCTCTCTTTCTTCATTTGAAGGGATCCAATTTTTGTTTTCAGGAACCTCATATGCAGCGAAAGAGCAGATCTTTGAAGACTTTCAACAACATTCAACATCCCTCTATCAAGCATCTATCAATCTCATTCATCCATTTAGGGCTTGGAAGACATTGAAGAACAATAGGAGATTACCGACTAAAGATTGGCTTGTACTCCTCCCTTGAGGGTTGGGTATGATTTCATGTTGTTTTCATGTCTTTGCATAAGCTTCAATATATCCTTTATTCATGCTTTAGATCACTTTGCATCTTGATTTAGAGCATTTACATTTTCATTTACAAGCAATTAGGGTTTACTTTCTAGGTTGCTCTAGCTTGCTTTCTTGCATTTTAGGACCTTGTACACACACTAGGTCTGCACACACAATACATTTTACAAAACAACTTGGCTATTCATGGAGGTGGAAATCACCGAAGCGGGGGTTTGACTAAGGCAAAACCCTATATAGCCGCCCATCCCATTTTTCAGATATAAGTGCAGGTTCGAGACTCGGATGACGCCGCAGGATACAGATCCGGAGAGAACAGGTTGAGACAATACTCTGTATCAAATTGCAGAGCAGAAGACTGGGACAGGGGCACTGGGCACCCTGGTCCTGCCAGGACAGGGGTGCTGGGCGCCCTGGTCCCTGGGATAGAGGCACTAGGTGCCTTGGTCCTCCAGACAGACAGCTTTTCCGACAGTTTCCGGTGTAGTTTTCAGGACGGAATCAGGACAGTGGCGCCCGCGCCCCCGTCCCGAACATTTTCAGTCCGATTTTGACTCCGGGTACACATCTGCATTCTTATTTCATCCTTGTATTTACAGCTGTTCATTGTTTAATCTCAATTCTGCAATCTTGTTATTAGTTCATACTTGCATTTTGGGATTAGGGTTTGAACTTGCATCATTGGATCTTACAATTTCAACAAGGGAATAGAAATCCTAATAGATATCCCGTGGCTCTCTCTTTCACAAAAAGAAGTAGCCAATTGTGCGATATCTCTAGGCTCTTTTGTATTCCGTAATGTGTGTCAAAAGGTAGGATTAGGGCATGTTAACCTAGTCTCGGTTTTTCCCCTACACATTTTGGTGAACCCGACGTGAATCTATCATTGCTTCCTCTTGCATTGCATTTGTGAGATCTAGATCTAGATTTAGTGTGTTTTCATTTCATTTTCATTAAAAAGAAAAAAAAAAAGAGTGTGTTTCTTTGCATTGTGTGTTTAAATTTTATGCAATCTTTTCAAAATGTTAGATTTTTATTTGCAAAATGTTCATGATTTTGATGATTATTATGAGTATAGCCAAGACGAATTAGATGAAGCTTTAGATGAGTTTTTAAACCCTAAGGATGCCAAACCTTCATTTTACCAAAAACTCATAAACCTTGTTACTATGCCATTTAGGTGTGATGAGAAAGATAAGTCGAATGATTCCTCTCAAGGATACATTCCTATCAACTCTTCCCCTGAATCTAGTAACATGGTTGTTTTCAATAACCCCCTCTATGAGGAGATGTCCCCTTTTGAATCAAAAGACAAACCTTTTAACCGATATGATCATGCTTTGTTGGATGATGCTCTTGATGACTTTGTGGCTTTATCGAAATCTTTAAACAAGAACAAGACTTCTAAATTGGTTAACATGATAAACTTGAATGAACATAACAAGCCTCTTTTTGAAGTCCAAGGTTCTTATCCTTCTCCCACCTTTCAAGTTCCTAAATCACCTCTCCTTACTATTCAAGGAGGGTATGATCATGATTCCTTTCGTACTTCAAATAAACCAATTATCACCGTACAAGGAAGAAAACCTATAAGTCCTTATAGTTATGCCAAGCAAATAACTAGAGAGAGTTATCATGTAGTTGCCCATACTTATCACACCAGAAATAATAGGCAACCTAATCCTCCTCCTGTTATTCCAGTCTCTCTTCCTAATCCTCAACCAACTCTTCCACAAGCTCCCCGTATCTCGCAAGTTATGGGTAAGGAATATGATCTCATAGAACAACTTAAAGCTACCCCTGCTAAGATATCCCTTTGGGATTTGATTCAAACTTCTTCCGCTCATCATGGAATGTTACAAGATGCCTTGAAAGATTTGAATGTTCCTCCACTGAATACATCTAGTAATATAGCATCTTTGGTTAACTCTGTGATGAATCCTAAAGCTCAAATTGTGTTTACCCAAGATGAGTTGCCTACTAGTGAAATTCAACAACAATATGATCCCTTGATGATTGTGGTTATCATGAAAGACACTGCTATAATATGAACACTAGTAGATAATGGCTTTGGCCTTAATGTATGTAGCATTAATCTATTGCATAAGATGAATGTGGATACATCTCTCATTGAGCCTAACTCTCGTCCCATTCATGGCTTTGACAATGTGGCTAAGACTTCATTGGGTATCATCACCTTACCTCTCACAGTAGGACCTGTTACTTTGCCTACTCCTATCCATGTTATGTCAGGAAATTTAACATATAACTTGTTATTAGGGAGGCCTTGGATTCACAGCATGCAAGCTGTCCCCTCTACATTGCATAGACCAGTTAAATTCATCTATAACAATAAGACATATACTTTGATAGGTGATACTAATTTTCAAGCTTGTCTACAAACATCTCCTTCCAAAGGGGGTTCTTCTAAACCATCCTCGTCTAGTGATGACTCTTTAAACAAGAAACCTATCGATGAATCCTTGCTCTCCGATGATCAAAATTCTTTGGATGAATCTGGAGCTCCTGAAGAAGATTCTTCTCGACTTGAAACTACACATAAGAAGGATTTTGATCCTGAGAAGATCCTCGAAGAAGATGATTGGGGATCTCTTGATTTTAATCCCACTTTTGTAGGTGAATATAAGATTCCTTCTAGAGAGCTTAAAGCTGAAAAGAAGGAAGAAGCTAAAAATCAATCAACCTTACCTGAATCTATGAGTAATAATTTTGTGGCCACTTCTCAAACTTCTTCTCCTCACACTTCTAATTATGAAGAGTTTGATTCCTTGTCTTATGAAAAACCACCTTCTCTTCCTGAAATGGCTGATCGTTATGGTCATGGTTTTCGCATTTTTGCTAAGCATGGGTATCATGGAAAAGGTTGTGGTGCTCATGAACAAGGGATAAGAGTTCCTCTAGAGACTAATTTTCACAATTATGCCTTTGGACTTGGCTATAATCCCTGCAAACGTACTAAAGCTTCTAAAAGACCATGCATTAGTGTTAATGCTATCTCTACATCTCTATCAATACAACATCTTGAGTACATTGATGGGGATCCTTCGGGTGACTGTGCCTCGGATATCTTCCCTACTGACGATGCTTTAGCTGAGTTCTTGGGAGCCTATGACACTCTTCCTCGTTATCATCACAATAGGGGACTCCCTTATTGTTTGAACACTGAAGCCTATTTTGGAAAAGAGATTGATAATGACGAGATTGTGAAAGAATTCCCTCAGTTAAAGGATACTCCTCAACAAAGTAATCTTCTCATAAGTGAAACCACTGATGTTAAGATGGACCCTTGCAATAAAGAGAAAGTTATTAAAATTGGGAAATGTTTGGATGAAGAGGAACAAAAACAATATGAAGATTTATTGCACGAATTCCCCGAGATCTTTGCTTGGACATACTCTGACATGCCTGGTATAGATACTACGATTGTTACTCATAACATTGTCTTAGTTCCTGATGCTAAGCCTGTGAAACAAAAGATTTGAAAAATGAATCCCAAGGTGGCTCTGCTTGTTAAGGCTGAGATTGAAAAATTATTGGAAGCTGGATTTATCTGCCCTATTGACTATTCCCCATGGATTTCAAACATTGTCGCTGTGGCTAAACCAGACAACAAAATAAGAATGTGTACCAACTTTTGGGATCTAAATAAGGCTTCTTTAAAAGATGATTTTCCTCTTCCAAACATTGACATGATAGTGGATTCTATGGCAGGACATGCCTTGTTATCCTTCATGGATGGTTTCTCAAGATACAATCAAATTTTCATTAACCCTCACGATCAATTCAAAATCGCTTTCACCACTCCTTGGGGTACGTTTTGTTGGATAATGATGCCTTTTGGACTTAAAAATGCCGGTGCAACTTATCAACGAGCGATGACCCTTATCTTTCATGATTATATGCATAAGATTTTAGAGGATTATGTTGATGATATTTTAGCCAAATCCTTTCTTCGCATGGATCATGTTAAAATCCTTTGTCAAATCTTTGAAAGAATTCGTAAATATCACATGCGCTTGAATCCCCGAAAATGTGTTTTTGGTGTGGATAGTGGAAAACTATTAGGATTCATAGTTTCGCATCATGGGATTGAGGTGGACACTAAGAAAATAGATGCTATTGTCAACATGCCACCTCCTAGAAATGTGTCTCAACTTAAAAGCTTACAAGGAAAGATTCAAGCCATTCGTAGGTTCGTGTCTCAGCTTGCGGATCGTACCTTTCCTTTTACTCAACTTCTTAAAAAGGATATCACTTTTCAATGGAATGAGGATTGTCAGCAAGCATTTGAAGATTTAAAAGTGTATTTGGCTAGTCCTCCTATTCTTCAACCGACCGAACCTTCTAAACCTTTCCTTCTGTATACAGCTGCTTCCTCTCATGCTCTCGCAGCATTGTTGGCACAACATGATAAAGATGGTAAGGAATGTCTGGTTTATTACATAAGTCGTACCTTACTCGATTATGAGACCAGATATTCTGCGATAGAAAGACAATGCTTGGCCTTGGTGTTTGCGACTCAAAAATTGAGACATTATCTTTTAAATTCAGAAGTCCACGTCATGGTAAAGTTTGATCCTTTGAAGCATCTTTTCTCTAAAACTGATTTATCAGGATGCCTAGCTAAGTGGGTTATGATGTTAACTGAATTTGACCTTAAATTTGTTTCACAAAGAGCAATTAAAGGACAAGCATTGACCAATCACTTAGTTGAGCCCCCTTCACCTTTCTCCTTTCCTAACCCTGAGTCTTTTCCTGATGACTTCATTCTTTCGATAGAGAAAGATGAAACTTGGGAGTTATACTTTGATGGCTCTAAGTGTCGTACGGGATCGGGGGCAGGTGTTGTTCTGATTTCTCCTACAAGGAAATCTATTCCCTTATCCTATCGTCTAAATTTCCTGTGTACCAATAACATTGCTGAGTATGAGGCTCTTATAGCAGGAATAAAAGCAGCCTTGGCTCTGAATATAAAACACATACATATCTATGGAGATTCGCAATTGATTATAAGACAAGTAACATGAATGTATCAAGCAAAACAAGACAAATTATCACAATATAAAGACCTTGCCATCTCTTTATTACAAAAATTTGATTCTTATACCATGGAACCTGTTCCTTGAAAAGATAATCGACATGCGGATGCAATGGCGTGTGGCTTCTCTTGTATCTTTAGAGGACCCTGTGGTTGATCTTAAATTTGTTATTCACAACCTTATTTCTCCAGCTATTGTAGACGATTCTAGCTTGGTAACATGTTGTGACTTTGTAGATTCAGATGAATGGTTCTCGCATATCGTAAGATATTTGACTGATGGTACCTTTCCTTATTTCGCTAATAGGAACACTAGGGCTAGAATCCGCAAGCTGTCTGCTAGATATATCATTCTTTCTAATGTCCTTTACCGAAGGGGTTATGATGGCCTTCTCCTTCGTTGTCTTAACAAATCGGAAATCCCCGTTGCTCTTGAAGAGGCACATTCAGGTGCCTGTGGGGGGTATTTTGGGGGCAAATCCTTGGTTCATAGATTGCTTCGTATGGGATACTATTGGCAAACTATGCAAAAGGATTCCTTTTCATTTGTTAAAAAATGTCATCAATGTCAACAACACAATAATCTGATTCATGCTCCTACCCAAGAACTTCGTTCTCAAGTAGCCTCTTGGCCTTTCTCCGCATGGGGTTTGGATCTTATTGGCAAAATCTCTCCTCCTTCATCTCAAGGACACACCTTCATTATAACCGCAACAGAATAGTTTACGAAGTGGGTAGAAGCTATTCCCCTTCGCTCTACTACTGCTGAAGCGATTTGTCAATTTCTTCTAGAAAACATCATTTCTCGATTCCGGATACCTTCCACTATAATCTCAGATAATGGGACATCATTTAAGAACAAGGACGTGAAGAAATTCCTTGAGAAGTATCATATCAAACATCGATTTTCTACACCATACTATCCTCAGTCAAATGGTCAAGCTGAATCATCCAATAAGATAATTGAACAAATTCTTCGCAAAACCGTGAATAAGCATGGTAAGGATTGGAGTAACCAGCTAATATATGCTCTTTGGGCCTACCGAACAAGTGTACAAATTGCTACGGGAACTACTCCTTATAATCTTGTTTATGGTGCTGACGCTATTATGCCCTTAGAGTTAGAAATTCCATCACTTAGGGTTTCTCTCAAAGGTATAGTAGATGATGACTCTTATAGAGAACAACGACTTCAACAGCTTGAGATGCTTGATGAATAGCGTATAAACACTCTTGAGCATATTCAAGCGTATCACAAAACTCTACAATGAAGCTATAATGATAAGGTTATTCAACGTTCCTTCTCAGTAGGTGACTTAGTCCTTTATGAGAATCAGCGCAATGTGAATGCCTTACCTGCAGAAAAGGGAAAATTTAGTCCTAATTGGCTTGGACCATATATCGTTATTGAGGATTATGGATCAGGTGCTTACAAAATAGCGGATGTAGACGGTACGCCTCTTAAAGAGCCTATCAATGCTATGCACTTGCGTAGATATTATGCTTAATTCTTCATTCCTCATCTATCTTCTTTTCAATTCTTCAACATTGGATAATATGTTAGTATCTCCTAATTAGAGCAAAATAGAATTAAATGTTATGGTGTTTAATCTATATTGCTTCGTTCTTGACAAGCGTGTCTTCTTATTTTATAGTTTGTCTTGAATTCATTTATGTAAGTTGTAAAAGATTTACATTTCCATTACGCTAGCATATTATACAATGTCTTTATGTGTTAAGTAGAATCGTATCATGTTGTGTTTAAGTTCAAAATTAAATCACATTAGTTATATGATTCTTAGACTTAATGCATATTTCTTCCTTATCATCAATGTAGTACTTGATTAAATATTTTAATTAAGTCACACATGTATCAATTTAATCATGGAGCATTGAGAAATCAATCACATGGAAATTAAATTCTGAACATACATGTACATTTACCAAATGTATTAGATTTAATCAAAACAAAATATACATTGTTTTAAGCATTATTTTAAGCATTAAAAATAACACATTTGAGACAAAAAAGAAGCATGTATATATACATATATATATGTGTGGATTGTATACAAATATAGGTCACTGTACATCCAAAATGTGACCTCTCCTACATCATAAAATCATCTCCTATCCCTAGGGCTAGTGGCTGGAGAGTGTCGACTGGACGCTCCCTCCTGATCTGGCCGTGAAGGTGGACCCATGGGTGTGTAGCGCGATACAGACCGTGAGTGACTCCAAGAGGAACTCCTACGATCCCTATCCATAAGGATCGCGCGATAGGTGGTAGCCTCGGCCTGAGCTGCTGCTAGATCTTGCCGCACCTGCTGAAGGTCCTCTGATAGGACTCTCGCTCTCCCTCCATATGTCTACCTGTACTCGGAATGGGGAAAACAAGTCCTCATGCCGACCCGCGTTCCCCTGAGGCCTATAGGCAATCTGTGAGGAACTAGGAATCTGTGCTATCGTGGAAATGTCTGTCACTGCCTGCTAAATCAGGGAACGCCATTCCTACACATTAGCTGTGGCAGTAGAACAAATTTTTGTTAGTAACATTCTATATCATCAAAACATTAATCAATTAATATATTAACCTACTATACCTGGGTCTCCCTCACGCCAGTAGGGATCATGATATGGTAGTATCTGTGATTGGGATCTACTAGGCTCCCCTCGATCGACTAATCTGTGCACGACAGGTGTAGGCTGGACGGTACTAGGAACGGGTCTCCGTATCGCTTCATGTTCCCCCTGTTGGGGAATAAGAGGAGGATCCAGAGCTATGGTATCATCCCCTGAATGGTGGGGAGCTGCATCTGACTCCTCCTCATCATCTCTATCCTCCTCCTCGTCATCCTCCTCATCATCCTCATCCTCGTCCTCATCCGCATCCTCACCTGCATCCTCCTCATCCTCCTCATCTCTATTTGTGTCCTCCTCCTCCTCCTCGACACTGGGCTTATCGCCTGTAGGTGGATCAGGATCTCCTGCCTCCTCATGACCCTCTCCCTCCTCTAGCTCCTCTGACCTGGATCCCTGGTCCTCGTCTCGGTCTCCATGTCTCCATGGGCCTGGATGGCCTGTCGGATGATTTGGTGGAAAGATAGGACCTGGATATGATCTCATAAACCATGAGACGTACCTGCACTGTGCTCCAGGCTCTGCAGAGTAATCAGTGACTACATCCTGATCAGATCCCTCTATATCTGTAGTCTCGATGTCATCTATTGTGGGTCTCGCTATTGCTCTAGGTCTAGGAAGGACCCGTGAGTGTCGAGTATAGATGGGCACATCAGCTGGAACACACTGCTCTAGCCCAAACTGCCTTCGTACTCGGTCGAAGTAGAATGGGACTATGATGTGTGAATATCATCCCTGCAGTAGGCGGTTCCTCTGTAGACATGCTAACTGTCTCTCCATCCCATCCCATCTGTGCATCCGCAGGTGGGGTCTCCACACTGTCACCTCGGCTGTCAGTCTATCAAAAATCACTCTCCAATATAACAAATCTCCAAATCTCCACTCGCTGGTAAGTGGATAAGAAAACACCCTAGGTCACTCGCTAGCCGTACTCAGCAGAAAGCCAATAGGCCTGGTGCATGTGAAGTGCTCTAAAATGCACACCTACAGAAGTGTGCATGTCATCAAACTGCAACCCTGTCCAAATACATACTCCTCAAGGTCGTGATAAAGATGTGCAAGCATACTCTGACCCCAAGCATACACTCTCCTGTGTCTCTCCATCGCTCTGATACACCATGTGAGACCTCCATGCATGTGCATCCCTCGCCCATTAGGGCAGACGACTAGTGCTATGATGGTAATCATAAGGCATCTAAGAAGGGGTACCTCCCCTGTAGGATGTAAGAGCCAGTTGACCATAATGCGACCTCTCGTCTTGCTCAGCATGACTCTCCCTATGTAGTACACCTGCTCTCTCTGATGATCCTCCACTGACCAATCGGTCGCGTATGTAACAGTCACTCCTCTGATAGGAAGATGAAGTATACAGTACACATCCTCGAGTGTAACCGTCAGCTCTCCTACTGGAAGGTGAAAAGTGCATGTGTCAGGATCCCATCGCTCCATCAATGCCATCAGCATCGCAGGATGGAACCGAATGGCTGGCATGAGGATCACATACCACAATCCCACAATCGACAATGTGTCTCTCTCTGCCTGAGTTAGCCATGGAATCTGATCTTGCAAACTACGAAGAATATGTCCCGCTGTATGCTCTCTCATGTATGGGAGACCCTGCAACACAAAAACATAACCGTAAATCAGTACTCGATCATCAAAATCGCTCATGCAAACTGTCGCACATCATATGCAAACCTTGAAACCCCTCGTCGAGCCCTGATTGGGACCATGGTGCCCTGTCAGGGACCATGGCACCTTGAAAGGACCATGGCGCCCCTGTCAGGGACCATGGCGCCCTGAAGGGACCATGGCGCCCCTGTCAGGGACCATGGCGGCCTGGGGGGACTAGGGCACCCCACAGGGACCATGGCGCCCTAGGTGGGCCCCGAGTCAACATTCAAGGCCCGCATATGATCACAGAAAATTCAAAATGCGAAAAAATCAAAAGTCAAACGTTCCGTCAACTCACCTCGTCCAGTGGCTCGTCGTCGATCACAACCTGGCGCAGGATCTCAATCCTCGTGGGACGTTTCGGTCATCGTGAAGGCATGATGATGGCTATGTGGGCTCCGCTGCAATGAACAGTATTCAGAAATCAACAAAGTGACAAATGCAAGTGTCACTTTCAAGTTATATACTTTCATTTCTGTATCTTCACTTTTTGAAACCCTAATTTTCCTCTATCATTCATTTTGTCATAACTTGGGTTTGGGAGATGCGATTTTTGAGCCGTTTGTTGCATTGGAATAGTATTTTCATTCCCCTACTCTTGGGATGTTCCAAAAAGTGCTCTGATGAAGCCTATTTAGTGAACACCCCTCATCAATACTTTCTTACACAATTTGTCGTAAGTAAACATGCTACCCTGTTTCACCTCCCTAATAAGCAAGTTGAAATAGGGAGGGCATATAGCTACTCACATATTTCATCACTTTCCTTAGTAAGCATTAGGTGATTTTGTGATCTAACGTGTGTTTTGTAGGGTGCGGTTCCTAACTGTGTACTGCAGATACCGCTAGGGGCTTCGTCCGACAACTTATGGATATATCCTTTTTCAAATAATGTTTACTTTTCTGTACTTTAGCTTGCATATGCACGTACTACTCATATGACCGCTAAAGTGGGGGCTAAATGTAGCGTCGTAAATTGTACGCACTTGCTAGGGTGGTACAATTTCACACCTAGTTTAGCACCCGCCTTAGTGCATTTTGCATTTTGCATTGCATTTCTCCTTTAGCACTTAATTAATCAAATTAATTAGGTCTAAGGTCTTATTTCATCGTCCTTTGCATCATAAAGTTGGGCCCTTTCGCTAAAGCGTGCCCTTTGCATTTTATTCCTCCAATACATCACTCAATCAAAAACCCTAATTAAGTCCTATTTTGAACTTGGGGGCTTGGTTTTGGGGTCAAAACATCTCGAAATCACCTGTAACTTCGAGATTCTCTCTAAAATCATCATATCCGACGGCCCTGAAAATTTGGTGAAAAGTTGTCGGGACCGTGGTGCCCGGAGTGCACATGGTCCTGGACATTTTTCCTGAAATTTTGGGAGCACAATCCAATCATAAAATAAAGCTTAACCCCAAGAAATTGGCGGGATATTCAATCTCTAGGTCGGCCAAAAGACGAATTTACGATCTAGGGTTTCCTACATAAGAGCTCTCTTTCTTCATTTGAAGGGATCCGATTTTTGTTTTCAGGAACCTCATATGCAGTGAAAGAGCAGATCTTTGAAGACTTTCAACAACATTCAACATCCCTCTATCAAGCATCTATCAATCTCATTCATCCATTTAGGGCTTGGAAGACATTGAAGAACAATAGGAGATTACCGACTGAAGATTGGCTTGTACTCCTCCCTTGAGGGTTGGGTATGATTTCATGTTGTTTTCATGTCTTTGCATAAGATTCAATATATCCTTTATTCATGCTTTAGATCACTTTGCATCTTGATTTAGAGCATTTACATTTTCATTTACAAGCAATTAGGGTTTACTTTCTAGGTTGCTCTAGCTTGCTTTCTTGCATTTTAGGACCTTGTACACACACTAGGTCTGCACACACAATACATTTTACAAAACAACTTGGCTATTCGTGGAGGTGGAAATCACCGAAGCAGGGGTTTGACTAAGGCAAAACCCTATATAGCTGCCCATCCCATTTTTCAGATATAAGTGCAGGTTCTAGACTCGGATGACGCCGCAGGATACAGATCCGGAGAGAACAGGTTGAGACAGTACTCTGTATCAAATTGCAGAGCAGAAGACTGGGACAGGGGCGCTGGGCACCCTGGTCCCTGGGACAGAGGCACTAGGTGCCTTGGTCCTCCAGACAGATAGCTTTTCTGACAGTTTCCGACAGTGTTCCAGAGTGCAAAACGACAGTTTCTGGTGTAGTTTTCAGGACGAAATCAGGATAGTGGCACCCGCGCCCCCGTCCTGAACATTTTCAGTCTGATTTTGACTCCGGGTACACATCTGCATTC
This sequence comes from Cryptomeria japonica, assembly GCF_030272615.1. Taxonomy (NCBI): domain Eukaryota; kingdom Viridiplantae; phylum Streptophyta; class Pinopsida; order Cupressales; family Cupressaceae; genus Cryptomeria; species Cryptomeria japonica. The sequence goes on along the minus strand of NC_081405.1, from coordinate 703,794,892 downwards.
TTATTTCATCCTTGTATTTACAGTTGTTCATTGTTTAATCTCAATTCTGCAATCTTGTTATTAGTTCATACTTGCATTTTGGGATTAGGGTTTGAACTTGCATCATTGGATCTTACAATTTCAACAAGGGAATAGAAATCCTAATAGATATCTCGTGGCTCTCTCTTTCACAAAAAGAAGTAGCCAATTGTGCGATATCTCTAGGCTCTTTCGTATTCTGTAATGTGTTTCAAAAGGTAGGATTAGGGCATGTTAACCTAGTCTCGCTTTTTCCCCTACACAAGTTTGTTTTTTATTATTTCTAAAAATCATTTAAAATAACTAATTTAAGGCTATGGTTGCTCACATAGGGTTTATATACATTGTGTCATTAACATAATGTAATGGGAAAACATAAAATGAAACCATGTAATCAATCACATTAATGTTGGACAAAATGTGAATTTACGTCAAACTTCTTATATCAAAGCTAAGATACCATTATTAACATTAACAAATTTTTACATTGTGTTTATGAAAAAAACATTATTATTGTAAAACCATTTAAATTTGATTCATGCTACTTTAATAAAATTGTATGTAATTCATCATTAATTCCACTTTGGCCATCCTTTTTCTTATTGAATGTTGAAAAATTATATTTATTTTCATTTATATCTTTGTCATCCTAGCACAAGGATTCTTTATTAATTTTTTCAATAAAATTGGAAGACCACTAATTTTATTAATATTTATAATTTTTATACATGATCCTGGTTCAAAGAGAACCGGTAGGAAAGAACGAGGCAAAGAGAACCTTTGGTCTTTCTCATAAAAGTCCCAGTGGGAAAATAATACAACCGATTATATTTGAAGAAGAGAAGTGAATAATCCAAACTAGCCCCAATCCAACCCCAAAAAACATAAGGGCCAACAAATCCAATTACAATAATAGAACCCACCCCCCAGAATCTGTAAAGTAGATAGAAAACTATTAGAGAAGAAGGCGAGCCTGCGAGCATCAGGAGTGCAAAACCAAGTGCTAGAACCTTGCTCAGGAGGGGACAAAGGCTGGGAAGCCGCCACATTCTGATTGTCTAGAGCAACCACCTATAGAGGCAAAACTACACTCAAAAGAGATATAACTGCCTTCAATGAATCAAGAAGGAAATGAATACCTAAAAACACATTAACAGCCACAGCCAAGATATCTAGAGATACATGATCTAAAAAAGCTACAAGAGCAAACATCATGTCATCATAAAGGTTAGAAATCAGACCACCTCTTATAAGTGAAAGTAACTCACAGTGCCAACCACTAGATAATAATTTAGACCGAGATGCAAAACCACCATAAGGAAAAGCACCAAGCTCAAAATGATAAAGAGACAAAGCATTATCCAAATCAACAGCAAAATAATGAGAGGGATGAAAGTATGCATCCAACAATGCCCGAACTAGGGAAGCATCCAAGAGCATTTCCATACACACAATAACAAAATGAGAAGCAACTTTAGCAAGAAAAATATTAGCATTCTCCACCAACCACCATCTACCCACCACCTTGCAAAAAGCAAAAGAAAATTCCAAAGAATGAATTTTAAACAGGAGACCAAGCTTCTCATCATAAAAAACATGAGTATCCTAAAAATCACACTGCTTAACAGGCAAATAAATTCTATAACCAATAGCCTCCATCACAAGAAAAGCACAATGGAAAATAAAACACACAACAGAATGTAGCGAGCTTATAAAGAAAAATTGAGACATCATTAATAAAGAAGCACATCATCCAAGTGAATTAAAATGATATAAGATCAGAGATCAACACGAGCTAATTCATAGAACATCGTACCAACAAGCATCCACAAGATGCCATCTTAGAGGAAACAACAATCAATAGGCATCATTAAGAAGCAAGCATAACTTCAATAAAATTCCAATATTAAATGCAAGATATTCGCACGAGCCATATCCCCAAGACCATGCCAATAAGCACATACAAGTTGCCACATCAAAGGAAAAATAATATAAGAAATGCTAAATAATCATACGTGCAAGCCGCCACTGCTACTACAAAGGACTATCATTAAAACATATGAGCAGAGATACCGTGCAAGAAACCAGTATAGACTAAATGATAATGCAATAAAAACAATACCCCGTACTGAAGTAACTCAAGAGCTAGGCATTGACCATCACCTTCTTTGAGATTATGAGTAAGCATTGAGAATTAATGTGGTGATATAAAGCAGCCAAAAATACCCCATACACCATCGCACTAAACTGCATACATGCTGACAATTCCACACAAAATATGAGGTCGAGGCAAAGAAAAAGAGTGCAAAAAAAGAAACTTTAAGACTTGGAAGGAAAAGGAGGAAGACAACTCTCCTCAATATCAACCAAAAATTGAATATTGCCTTGCCAAAAAATCAGCGACATAATTAGCTTCTCTATATAACAATGAGAAAAAGAGAAAGAGTTAAAGAACTCAAGCTACAATAGAACCTTGTCCAACCAATATTTTAGATGCCAACAATTAGAAGTGTGATGTGTAATCACATAAAATACAACTAACGGATCTCCTTCTATCACAACATCTTTAAAATTTAATGAAATAGGAAAATCAAGCCCAACAGACAGTGCATGAATTTCAGCAACATTATTTGTCGCATCAAGAATACACTTACAAAAAGCTATAAGAACTTTGGAAGCTTCATCTAAAACCACCACCCCAATGGCAGACTTCCTCAAGTTGCCTCGAGAAGCACCATCAAAATTTAACTTATGTTTGGAAGGGGGGGGGTAACCAAATCACCTCTTTTTTGTTAATTGAGGGAGACCTTTTCTTAGAAATGGCCCCTTGCGTAGGAAGGAAATGTAAAGCCGGCCAATGCCTTATTATCTAGCTATCCCACAAAGTGAAAGTGCATCTAGGGCTCAGACCCTTAAAAATAAAAGCCAAGGAAGATTTCGAGATAGATTTCTCAATATAGAAGAGAACATCCGACAATGAGGAAGGCTGCTTCCTAAAAATTCTATTAATCCTTTCCATCCAAATCTTCCAAATTAGAATAGAAGGGGCAATAGTCCACACACAAGCATTAAAGGAAGATGAACATAAAAGTGACCAACCCCTAAAGTGAGACCAAAGATCCCCACATAATGCTACAGACCAATTTAATTTCTTAAAGAGCCAATACCAACATTGTGAAGCAAAATGACAATGAAGAAAAAGATGATCAGCTAATTCTAATGAACCACCACACAAGACATACGAAAAGAAAATAGTGATCCCCATCCTATCTAACCTCATACCCGTGATCCCCATCCTATCTTGGACAACCAGCCATGCAAACGCTCCTGCCTTTGGAAGGCAGGTAATATGCCAAAACAACTAAGAGGGCCATGCCTCCCCCCTATAATTGGCAGATAAATACTTGTATCCATCTTTAACCAAATACTCCCTAGACTTAGAATGAACCCAAATTAGCTCACCATCTACCTCATAATAGAGAAGTTGATGCTTACTTAACTCCTCAACAAAAGAAGATTTGAGCTCTTGATCAACCGGATTAGGCTCTGTTGATTTCTGTTTGGAAACTAGGATAGAACCAGAGAAATCCACAAAAAAATAATCAGCCACAAATAGTCCCCAAGAAGATTTCAAAAGAGACATAAGAGATGACCAATCTCTAAGACTAGTCAGTGCAGAAAAACCATTCCAGATTTCCTCCCAAAATCTAGCTTTTGGACCATTATGCACAAGCCAAGATAAACCAGGAAGAATAACAAACCTACATTCGGACATGAAATTCCAAATTGCAAAGCCCTTAGGAAGTGAGGAGGCAGTAAAAATAGCCTCCCTGGGACAATTCTTTAAATATTTTACAAATAAAATAGATGTCCATGTAGAAGAGGGCTGCTTATATAACTTCCATACTAACTTAGCACCTAAAGCTAAATTTTGCTTGCCTAAGTCCCTAATCCCTGCACCACCCCTATCCTTCAGAGAGTAGACCTTATCCAAAGCTAGCAAAGGGATTCGAGCCCTATTATTTACATTATCATTCCACAAAAAAGACCTTAGAATTGATTGCAAATTAGAAACTGATTTCTTAGGAGCCTTTAAAATAGACATCAAATAAATAGGAACTGCATTTAAAATAGCCTTAATAAGCAATATCTTCTCTCGAAAAGTAAGCCATTTATGAGTCCAAGAGAGAACCCTTGATGGAACAGAAGCGAAAATTCTTTCCCAAAATATATGTTTCTCAAATCCAGTGAAAAAAGGAATCCCCAAATACTTACAAGGGAACTGACCAATAGTGAAACCCCAAAAGTTGATCAATCTTGATTGCACCAAGGGGGAAACATTAAGAAAAAAAACCTTAGATTTAACATTATTCACCCTCTAACTAGAGAAAGTAGAATAATACCTTATAATCCTACTAATAACTCTTGCCTCACCCATAGTGGCATGGCCAAACAATAAAGTAGCATCAACAAAAAGGCAAAGAGAGTGTTTAGAAGCCATATTTGGAATACAAATTCCCTTCCAAAGACCACTCTCCCTTGCAGCCAAAATAGCTTTGCTAGGAGCTTTGGCTAAGATAATAAACAAGAAAGGAGACAAAGGGCCCCCTTGCCTAAGACCTTTCAAATAAGCAAAAAAACCACACGCGGAACCATTCAAAATCATAGAAAACCTAGTAGTAGAAATACATGCATAGATCCATTTCACCCACTTGACCCAAAACCCAATTTTTTTAAGAACAGATGAGAGAGCCTGCCAACTAACCCTATCATAAGCTTTCATCATATCTAATTTAAGAATCATGACAGGAATAGAAAGATGAGAGATAGAATGTAGAATCTCATGAGCCACAATGGCCCCTTCCGCTGTCTCCCCACTTGAAACAAAACCACCTTGTTCACTTGAAACAATCTTAGGAATAAGCTTGGCAAGCCACATAGAGATTGCTTTAGTGATTATCTTATATAATGTATTACATAATGCAATTGGTCAAAAATCAACAAAGGACTTAGGATTGTCTATTTTTGGAATGATGGCAATAAGAGTTGTGTTTATTTCTTTTAGAATGGATCTATTATACCTAGCCTTCTCTGAAACAAGAAGAAGTTCTTCCCCAAGAAAAGGCCAACACTTTTGAAAAAACAGAGCAGTAAAACCATTAGGCCTAGGAGCCTTGTTAGGTGCCATAGAGAAGACAACCTCCTTAACTTCATGAGCATAAAAAGGAGCCATTAGCATGTTATTATCCTTTGCAGAAATAAGTTGAGGGATAGCCGAAGCAAAGCTATCATCAAAAGAAGAATATTCCTCAGTCAACAATGATTTAAAAAATCTGATAGCCTCAGCAGCAATATCCTACTCCTCAGAAAGAAATACCCCATTAGGATCTTGAATACAAGAAATCCTATTCCATTGTCATTTTAATTTAGTGGCTGAATGAAAAAATTTAGTGTTCCTATCTCCTTCAACAAGCCATAGATCCCTAGATTTCTGCCTCCAATAGATTTCCTCATGAGAAAGAACTTCCTCAAGCTGAGAATTTAACAATTTATGCTTATCAAAGGTAGTAGAATCCATCCCAATATTCATAACCACAGAATTTCAAACTTCAAGCTCTTTCTGGATTCTAGATTTCTCAAAGAAAATGCTTTTAAAATGCAAGAAATTCCAAGAATTAATCTTTTCTTTAATAAAGGAGAGCTTTTTGACAAACCAAGATTCCAAGAGCATTAGAAAAGAAGGATCTCTAGACCACATAGACTCAAATTTAAACGATGATTTCCTAAGAGCCCTATCATCCAACATAGACAAAATGATAGGAAAATGATCAGATCCCGAATTGGGCAATAGCATAGAAACAACATCCACATCTGAAGAGACCCACTTATCAGAAATAAAAAATTGATCAATTCTTTTAGTAATCTGTGAAAAATCTTTCCTCATATTTATCCAAGTAAAAGGACCATTCAAAGTTTTACAGTCCAACAAACCATTATTCTGAATGAAAGTAGTAAAATCAAACATAATACTTTTATTCGGTAAAATGCCCCAAATTTTATCATCTTCACAAGAAATAGCATTAACGTCCCCACCAAAAACCACAAACTAGCCTCGCAGAGGGGAGGAAGCAACAGTTAATGAATCCCAAAGGGCTCTTTTCCCAAAGATAGAGATTGGACCATAAACATTAAATAACCATAATTTCAAATTAGAAACTCCACTTTTTACCAATACCAACATCCATAGAGGGGCAGAGACAACCAAAGATAATTTAGTAAAAACATCATTCCAAAGAAAAGCTAAACCCCGAGAATCCCCAACAAAGGGGGAAACACAAAATTTGCAAACTTTCCAATTAGAAAACAAAAATTCAGCACCCTGCATACTTAACTTAGTTTCTTGCAACATAAGCACATCACACTTCATTAAGTCTAACTGTGACTTAATCAGGCATCTCTTGTTATGGGTGTTTAAGCCCCTAACATTCCAAGAAATGACCTCCATTTCTCTTGAGGGGAGGCATTCTCTCCCCTCTTTTCAACAGCATCACCAAAACCAACAATGCCCACCCCAAAAGAAGCCTGAAGACTACATTTGGAAACAACTGACCTAGTAAAAGGATGGCTAAATTTTGTTTTCCTTTTCAAAGAACCAGAACCCAGTCTCAGAAGCATAGACTAAATGCCAACATCTATTTCCAGCTATGTATAAAATGCCTTTGGCTTCCTACCTCGCTTAGCAGAAGAGGGAGAAGGAGAGGAGGGAGACAAAGGAATCTGAACCAAAGGCTTGTTAATTACAGGGCCAAATTGAACACTACTGACCACACACAAGGTATTCTCACAATCCTGAGCTTTATCTAGAGAGATAATTTCCAAAGGATTGGAGGTTGGAGGGATAACTAAGGAGGAATTCAAATTGACCAAGTTTTGATCAATTGCATCTACCACCTTATCAGTAACATCAATATTCAGAGTTATATTATGTTCAGAAACCAACCTTTGAACTTGAGAAATTAAACCCTCATCAGGGTGAAATGATGTCGAGTCAAAACCATTAACCACAGGATGTGATTCCCCTGAGGTAGGCCAGGAAAATTCATAACCAAACTCCTCTCAGTAGGAAGCCCTAAAGGAGGATCTAACCCCATAATCCCCTTAACTTTCTACACATCCATCGTAGGGAGAGATGCATCCCCAATAGGGATAACATTCTCCAGATTAGAAGCCCCTTGAGGATTAAATGATATTGATAGAGACACAGGGTGAGAAGCAACGTGCATTAGATTTTCATGTCCAATAGAAGAATCAAGATTTTCAACATTTATATTAGCAGACTTTGAGGGCCGAACCACCTTATCACCAAACAATAATTCTTTAAGGGAAGTAAATAAAGAAGAATCCATAACCATAGAAGACTTAACAAACCATTTAGAGTCATGAACAATGCTCTACCACCAAATTCCATCAATAGAATTTAAATTACAATTACGAGGGACCACAGAGGATGAAATAAGTAATACACAGATCTTAACCCTAGAAACCCCATCCTCAAATACCGAATGAGAATGAATAAACTTTCCAAAGGAATCTCCAATTCTTTGTAAAATATCATGGTAAGAAAATTCATATGGAAGCCCAGGTAGCGAGAACCAAGTAGGGATAGTTTTAACAATAACCTGAGAAGCATAAAAAGGGGTTTCCAATTCTCAACAAAAATTAAATTACGACCAACCCAAAAGAACAGTTTTACTAGAGTCTATTGTTTAGCATCCTCAGAGTCAAAGATAACAATGAAAGAGCTCAAAGAAAGAACCTGAAAATAAAGTGTACCATACCAGAGTGAGTGAACCTTATGATGAAGCTTGGAGAGAAAATTTTTATAACCCCAAACCTGAATTAATATGGCCAAAGAATGTAAATCCCTAGCTTTTTTTTCAAATGGGGCTTCAACCGGAGAAATGCAAGGTATCGGTAGCCAAACATTATTCATCAAGGGCTCCTTACTCAAGGGCTTGTCCTTATCCATCAAGGGATCCTTACTCAAGGGCTTGGCCTTATCCTGAACTGTTGGAATTGCCATAGATGGTCGTGAAACCCCTGCGGAATTTTCAACCGCCACCTTACCAGAACCAGAAATGCCTCTAGGGTTATTTCCAAACCCCCCGATTCTCTTAAAATTTGCAGATGAATCTCGAGAGGGCTTCTGATTAGGCCTCGCTATTTGCTTCTTCTGAGGATGAAAAAAGCCCTTGAAATATTTAGACCTCGGCCACCTACTATCCCTGCGGCACCACTCATTCTTCTCCAAAGCAAGCACATCAACCCACTTCCCATTTTGAAACACCCATTGAGGAATGTGGTCACTCTGCAAACCAAAGGGATCCAGGGAAGGAAGAGGATTGCCAAGGGTATCTTAACCCCAACTCCAGTTTCGTAGCGAAACCCTACACTGCGAAATTTTGCCTATTTCAGCTTACTAATGTATTATACCTAGCACAAGGATTCTATTATCTATTAGATTAGAAGATTTAATCAAAATATAATATATCAGTAAAATAGGATATTTTTAAATATTTTTTTTATGTTTACCTATAATTCTATGTATTAGTATTTATTTTTAATTCTATTGAAAAAAATAATTATATTTTGTTAAAATTTTATGTATAAAAATTATTTTAAACGCATAAGTATTAATAATTGTTATAATTCTATTAAAATGAAGTTTGTCTCTAATTTTAAATTTTGATTTAATCATAGTTTGTAAGATATTTTTCATTATATTATATTAGTTATTATCATTGTATAAAAAATAATATTTAAATGTTATATTTGATTTTATTATAAAATTAAAAAAGTGTATTAAAAAATTATAAAAAAATTTAGAAATAAAATGATTTAAAATATTTTACAATAAAACTTGATAAAAAATTTAGTAAAATTATTTGTTACAATATGTAGATTACCATCTTTATGTATTGAATTATAGTCCTCAATCTAATGTAAATATTATTAAATATATAGCAAAATTAAATAATGTGTACCATCTTTTAATTGTAGTTAGAGTTGAGGTTAATATTAGCTTAATGTTTTAATTAGAAAAAGAGGGATAGGCTTGTACCATAACATAAAAAAGGGGTGATAGGCCCATACCACAACAAGTTGCCACAGGGGCACACTAAGGGAAGAGCTCACAAGCAATGAGATGATTCAGGTAACATCAAAAAATAAAAACCCTTCTTTGAAAAGAGGATTTTGATTCAAGCCATAAGTGATGGGAATAGAATTCTCGAACATGCAAAAATATCTAATCAGAACAAAGGGGTTTAGATGCATACTCAGAACCGTCCTTAACAACCACCCTTAATCTGGGAACAAACCAGCCAAGGGGACAAGCAATAGCTAATAGATTTTGGAATTCTTTCTATAACATTTTACTAATAGGGGAATTAATTAAACCAGCAAAGACCACCTCAATAGGCCAACTATCAACATAAATATTGGGGAACAAAATCCCAATAAGGAAAAACACAAGCGAGAAGGCGCCAGATAATAAACCAAACATAAAATGATCCCAACACCTAAACAGAATGAGAGGTCCTATAGGAAACAACCCCACAAGGTACGTCAAATGATAGGGGGAGCAAGGGGCAGAAGAAGGGGTCCTCAAGAAAGAAAACATTCTAGCATCAAAGAAGACACACAAAAAATAGAGCCCTCTCTGGTTAAACGCTCGTAGGGTAACTATAGACATATAAATCTAACCACTTTCCTAAATGAATATTTAATATTTATTTTAAACCCATTTCTCCTATTAATTAAATTATATTTAATTAATTTCTTCATATTCAACTATTTAATTAAATGAATTACTCAATTTATTTAATTAAGTTCACCTAAACCTTTTCTAGCCTTTGATTAAATAAATCATTTTATTTAATTAACTCCCATTTATCCTCTTTTAATTAAATTTATCCTTGCAAATAAATAAATCTAATTTATTTATTAAATTCCCCACTTATATTTATGCAACTTGCATATATTTTTAGTTGAAATAAAGTAATTTTATTTTAATTCCCTTTCCTTCCACTTGAATTTTCCTACATCTCCCACTTACCTCATAAACCCCCTTCTATATTCTTCTAATCACTTCCAATTAGCCTAGTCCATCTCCTAATTATTGTCACAATCCTAAGCAAAGAGAAGTCACTTCTCAAAGCCTCCAAAGTCTTCAATAATCATTAAAGGCTTTATGTCCTCAACAAGTTAACCCTCAAAATCTTCCAAACCACTTAAGGCTCTTAGATAACCATTAATGGTTAACTCAACCTTCTTGCATGATTAGAGACTTTCTCTCTAACTCAAACCTCATCTAACCCAAGGGTCTCATCAATCATTCATGGATTTAATAGGCTGGGCATGTGTAGGATCATGATGGGCCAAAAAGTGGCGATATTTTGACTAACTCCCGATTGATAGGTTGATTGAAAAATATCTATAACTTTCAAATGGTATCAAAATTTTTGAATCCAAAAACTGCGCCACATTCTATGCTTCGTATACTATAGGATTAAAAAAAGAAAATTTGAATTTCATAAAGTTTTGAACAAGTTATGGTGGTCAGACATACAAGGTTTTTATATTTTTAAAAAGGTGTAGTAAAAAAATCATAATTATTTATTTATTTAAAAAAAAGATACAAAAAAATATGTGTCACATCTAGAAATGAGTCTTCTACTTATATTTAAAATTTTATAAAAAATATTATGATTTGATTGTGGTTAGGGTGGTCAGACAGAAACCCATTTCTTATCTTTTTCCTAAAATTTTAGTACTACTGCATCGAAGTTTCAATTTTTTGTCAAATAGATTTATTTATTTTCAAATAATAACTAGTAGATTAAAAACTACTATCAATTTGCTACAAATTCTCTTCTTACATATTTTTTAAATAATGTTGGTAACTTATTCAAATTTTTATGTCAAGTTGCCTAGCTCTTTTTTATTGATTTTCATTGCCACTTAAGGGCCTGTTTGGCCCACCATGATCCTGCACATACCTACCTTGGTTATCCCTTTAACCCCTGCACAAGAATTTACCCCTTGGGTAAATGCTTTATCTAATGGATAAACCTAACCTAACCTTAACCCTTAGCTCCTAAGGTAACCATCATGTCTTCTCAAGCATTTAATGCTTCTTTCATCTCCTCTCAAGCAACCTCTTGTTGACAATTGTCACCATTTCATTGGTGAGAATTGTATAAATGGATTGATTAACTTTCAATCCTGGCCCTTGTTAAGATTATTTAATCTTGATCTTCCATTGCCCTTTTTTCCCTATAAATAGAGCTCTCATTCTCTCATTTTAACAACATATATAGATCCAAGTCTTTATGCATCAAAATTTGTTAGACACAATGCACCACTGAGAGGGGGGTGAATCAGTGGTTCTCACACTTTTCCCTTTTCTATCATATGTGTGCATACCGGTTATTGTCTCTAACTAGGAACAAACTTACCAATTAGTGAGGAGACTAATTCAAATGCAAACACAAACAAGGGGCATGACATAACACTAGCATGTACAAGGAAAACCCAAGATGGGAAAAACCTCGGTGAGCAATGCTGCTAGACTCTACTGCAAAATCCAAGGAGCACCAACCCTAATGAAAAATTGTTACAATGTTTAGGGCACCAATCCAAGGAGAGCCAACCCTTGATTTAGGGCTCCAACACAAGGAACACCGACCCCTAACTTGTTTATGGGCTACAACCCAAAGGAGCTACAACCCAAAGGAGCTACAATCCTGCACCGAGCTACAACTCAGTGTTTACAATAAAGACACCAATTACAAAAGCAGTTGTCTTGTTACAGGTGAATCTTGTAACCATTTCATATACCTTACTCTGTCGGTGAGATACCTTCTCTACTACACCGACTCATAATTTTGTTGCTGTACTACCCACAAACTCTATTGGTACACCTCTCCTCTTCTTCTTCTCTGTTGGATCTCCTCTTCATTGTTGTGCACTTTTCTAGTGCTATACTCTATCGGTCAACTATCTGACTTCTCTGCAGCTCTCTTCACTTCTGCTCTGCCGGTATAACCACTCCTAGTTATGCTCTTCACTCTCCCTATTTTGTCAGATACTTGTTTAGCACTTGGCTGATTTTCTCTCACATGCAGAAGTAACGCTCAATCACTTCACAGTAGCACTGTCCTCTTCTCTTCAGCAGCACTAAACTAAGTCTTCAGTCTACATATTTATAGTCTAGTTTTCCCACCAAAAGCCAATTCAAAATCTAGGAGGTTAGGGTTTCCTCATCACCCTTGAGGAAAACCAAATCCAATCAGATCTTCCCCAATCTAATCTCCTAGATAGCCAACTATACAACCCCTCCAATAACACACCTTCAAATATGTGTTTTCTAGATAAAGCAAACATGGTCATGTATCTTGACCTGCCTCTCTCAAAATGCCATTAATGTAGCTATTGTTTCCTCCTCGAGGTCTTGTCATAGTCTGGTCTTCTTCCTTCAATCCAAGCACCAACAACTCCCTGATTCTTCTTTATTGTTCATCTTTCCTCGAGTCACACTTCTATGATTCAATCCATAAATCATGAGATTCATATTAAATGCACACTTGTATAAATACCTATTTCTACATGACACTTCACCAATCTTTTCAAGCTTGCCACCTTGACTCCAAGTGGCATCCATGATGACCAGCTGCCAGCTTGACTCTTCATGTCAGTCCAGGAAGGATCACCGACCAAACACTCTATTGGTTTCTCTTTTGTGTCAGTTTACTAACCCTTCTGGTATCTCTCATTCTATTGGTTAACTCATTATGTCTAGTCTCTCCTGAACTATCGATGGAATACCTAAACCGATCATCAGACATGGCTATCCAAAACATGTGCATTCCCATAAACTGGGAAGTTTTGTGTATCTGCAACTTGCTCATAGTACCGGTGGACTTACATACCGGTAAACACTCTTGATGACACCATGTCATCAACCTTCACCAAACTCCATCTTCAATCCGACCATTCTCCTCTGACTACATCTTCTCAAATTTTCTTTCTCTTGATCAACTCAGACCAAATCTCAACTGGTTTTTCTTGTTGACAAACTCATCACTCTTCATCTGTGTCATCATCTCAACATGCCTTCATTTTCGGTCCAGTGCATAACCCTTTTCTCATGATCTTGAGGCATTCCTTTTTTCTCATTGGTGGATGAGGTGTGAGCCTTTAAATACTTTCCTTTACCTCTTCTCTCTTATCTCACAAAACTATGATGCACACAATGCATGATAGGAGATAAGTTCCACTTACCGGTGGAGTGACACTTTGTCTTCTGCATACTGTAGTGTACTCATGTGACTTCCCTATTTGTGCAACATATCTTCAAATAGGCACATGTGATTTGGTGTGGGCACATTCACTGTCTTTCATTGCTTCTCATGATGACTGCATCTTCATCAGGTGGGAGTCTTGTTGTCCTGCAACCTTACAACATACCTATGATTTGTTCATTCTTCTCCTCCAGTGTTGATGTGATTTAGGTAACATTTTGTCACTTCATCACAAACAACATCCAAGCACCTTTCTCATCCTTCTTGTTCATTGGTCGTGACCTTTGTAGGCTAACAACCACTCACTTGGTTGATCTGACTTCCCAATGTCAACACATCACTTACCAGTTGACATACTTTCCTTACGGGTGAAGCAACACAAGGTGATATCAAAGATATCAAAACCTGTATTCCTCCTTGATAGTGTTGCACATACATCTCTCATACTGGTAGTCATCCCATACCAGTTGACATCAATGACAACCCAATGCCAAAAAACTTATAGTCTAATTACTAAGCATTTTAGCCTCTCTTTGTTAAATCATAATAGCATTTAGAAGCATTCTAATGTCATAAGAACATCCATGCTAGACTAGTATATCATTGCTAGGATAATTAGCTAATCTTATCATCATCTTTTATGCTAGCATAATCATCATAGATTCAATATCAAACATGTATTAGGAATGCATTCATGCTTATAAATCAATCATCACTTGTTCTTGGAGTTGTCATTCCTAAGCCACTTTTCTCAGTGATCTGAGAGCAAGGACATTGACTTTAGGGATCTTGTGAGATCAAGAACAATGGGATACCCCTTGGGAAGTTGAGCTATTTCAATATAGTTCCTATAACTTGCACCAAGAGTCTCATTGGTGTGTGGGTTTTGTGAATCTGACTTTTATATTTTTGGTCACCCTCATTCCTCGCATACATTTTTGGCGGCCATCATGCAGATCATCCCCATTAATCATATCATTTTTGATACAAGACAAAGATTACAAGCACATTGGAATACTGTTTTAGCATGTCGTGAACTTTTGTTAGTGCATCCGGGGCAAACAGTAGCGCGTTTGACATAGTGTTTAGTGCATCAGAACCTTTCTTTAGTGTGTTTGAACTTAGTGTTAGTGCATAATATTCTAGGGTTCTCTTCTACACATTGGAATAATATTGTAGCACATTTAGTAGTCAGTATAGCACATAGGAGTCATTTTTTAGCACATCTATGGCCTTCTATAGCGCATCTATGCAAAAGTTCAGCACATGACTCTGACAGAAGGAAAAACATAATTTGTAACCGAATCGAAAGTTAGGCTTGTGTAAGCTCACCTAGGATTTAAATTTTTTGCTAACTTTTATGTTTACTGCTTGTTACTAATATTTATTTGCAAGTTGAAGGAGTGTATTTAGGCAGTTAATTATTTTTGTTTCTAACTTTTTCAAGTTAGTTTAAAAATAGTTCATTTCTTGTTGGCTTAAAAAGAACCTCATTTATTCCTTTGGTGCATAAAACAAGACCTCATTTTCATTTTTGCAAAATTTAAATAGAACTACAAACTCATTTTCAGTTTTGCAAAGGTTAAAAAGAATCCCATTTTTCCTTTGGTGCTACTTAAAGAAAAAAAGAACCTCATTTTTCATTTTTGCAAAAGTTAAAAAGAACTACAAACTCATTTTCAATTTTGCAAAGGTTAAAAAGAATTCCATTTTTCCTTTGGTGCATAAAACAAAACCTCATTTTCATTTTTGCAAAGGGTTAAAAAGAACTACAAATTCACTTTCATTTCTTTGCAAAGGATAAAAATAATCTCACTTTTTCTTGTTTTGTATAAAGCAAAGGAGTTTTTTTATTAAGATTTGATTTTGTGATTTTCCTTTTGTTGACCAACATCATGATTTACTTTGTTGACCAGGTTTTGTTTTTCGAGAGTTTTAGAAATACACATTTTGCTATGAAGAGTTAAAAAGAACACCATGCTTGTTGGAGCAACATTTCCAAACAGAAGTTAGCAAGTCATTGCCTTGAAGGTAAAAAGAATATTGTTTGCTTTGTTTCAAAAGTGGAAGGTATATGCTCTTCCCTTAATTGGGTGACCAAAAAGCCAAACCACTCTTACGCTTTATTTTACTTCAAGAACTTAAATCCTTTAGAAGGCCTGCCCTCCCAAGTTGCCCTTAGGGTGTCATTAATGGCTGGTGAGAGAGGAACGACCTAAGTGGGAAACAACTTTATCGCCAAGTGTTCCAACCCACTATAATCAAATGTGGAGGCTAACGAAATTCCCTTTCAATGGTTTTGCTTAGTGATTATTCTTCCCCTAGTATCTTTAAGATACGTAAAGCCTTTTTTTTAAAGGTTGGGAAGCCTCCTGAGGGAGTTTATCATTGAAGACCGAATGGAAACTTGATTAAACAACCTTAGCATTAGAAACTTTGAATCGAGTCAATTACCAGACATCTTCAATATCATAGTACAAGGGTGGGGAAGAATCTGCCCCCAAGATAACTAACCATATATCTCCCAAGATAACTACTCAATTGTGAAGCATTTCATTTTGAGTTAATTTCTGGTGAAAGGCAAAAAAATGGGCACCTCGTAGGGGGTGACAAGGATGTTTGAGCTGACAGAGTATCAAGACTAGTGGTCTATGATATTGTTGATGACCCTTGAATAAAGAGTTTGCGTCATTTGTCTTATTTGTTATCCAAGCCAGTGAAAACATCGGGGATTTGAACACATCCTCATAGAACATACACTACTTGCTTAGCATAGACAAAATTGTTATCTCTTCTATGTGTCATGTTTTCAAGTTATTTTTTCAAAAAATCATCCATCAAAATCACAAATGTTAAATTTCAAAACTAAAGAAACAAAGAAATCAGGATAGCTAGTGCATAGGAGCAATATTCTACCGCGTTGCAAACATCTAGTAGCACATTTCAACCAAAACATAGTGCTTTCATCAGTCAACCTAGTGCATTATCAATCTCATACTAGCAAAATTCCCAGTAGCGCTTACCAGTATCAGTCTAGCGCATTCAAACATTAGCATAGTGTATTAGAGGCATTTCATAGCACTATCAATTCAAAACATAGCGCATACTCAGGACATAATAGCACATAACCTATCCAGAGTAGTCATTTTCAACCAGTCCAAACTAGCGCATAGGAAAGGCAGCATAGCGCATAGGGAACATTATGTAAAAGCATTTTGAACATTCTCTAGTGCATTCAATCTCTGTCTTAGCACATGATCAATTTTAGGGAAAAGAAGAGAGAAAATCCAGTAGTTTGGGAAAATTTTATTGACAGTTCCAAATACCCTTTCATGTTCTTTAGCAAACTCAGCAGCAAAACTTCAAATCTGAACGTCAGTGAGAAAAATTCCAAAATCAACAAAGCTCTCTTAGAACAAGTTTTCGAATCATGAAAATAGCTTGAGATCAGACTTTATCCAACAAAATCAGGAAGTATCAGAAACAATGATCAAAGTTTCACCATCCAACAGATCCTATGAAAACAAATACCTAGTTTAATCCTTAAGTTTTCAAATCAAGTTTCCATATCGGGATACTTTGTCCATATCGTTTGACACACTTTGTCGTGGAGGCAAATATAATTAAACCTCTACCTGATAAAGTAAACTTGAGTATTCAAATGAAGTATCCAAATCCAACATCAACATCAACCTTTGATCATTCGTGTATGACCACTCCTCATATTTTCAGAAAAACAAGTCTTGATCAGAAAACTAAGTTGAAGAAGAGACAACCTACTTCAAAGGCACTTGCGAAAAGAAATAAATTTCTCTATATCAATCATCAATTCTTTGCATCACATCGTGCATTCTTGCGTCATATGTGATTGTATCTCCAAGGGAAAACAAACGAGTCTGACAAGGAACCTTTGAGAAGTAGAGCTTACATTGAGAAAGTGACATTTAACCAATGCTTAAATTGTGGAGGAAGGATAACCCCACTTTGTTACCACATATCTGTATCACATATAACGAAGCTCGACGTAAGCCACCAACACCACCTAGAACTCAAATAGAAGATGAAGAATTCATCATGGTAGAAATATATTAAATGCCCATTGTCACTCGATCTCAGAGAAACAAACAAAGGGAATCACAACTAGAATCAAGTATGGGTCATAGATTATCCAATCCTTTCGATGAGTATGCCAATATGAGCCAAACAAAGATCACCAAAGAACTTCTCCAAGAATGTCAAGAAAACACAACATTCCAAAAACTCATGGAAAGACTTATCAAAGTAGACAAAGAAAAATATCTACTCATGCTAACTAGAAAAGGAGTCAACATTCCTGAAGATTTCGATAAAAAAAACTTAAGGAATATAGATGAGAGAATTTCAAGAACAAGGTCTAGAAATTATTCCTATCAAGAACAACAAAGAGAAGAAGAGACACATGGTCCTGAAAACACACACAAACAAGAACAAGACCATACATGCAACAAAGAAAATCTTAATGAAAGAGGGGAAACTCTCCCTCAGAGGATGAATGTGCCCATGGTTGTTCTTAGGCAACAAATCCAAACACTGCAAAGACAAATGCAGGACATGCAACAAGGAACTATGGTAAGATACTCCTTTGACGAGATCTGTCCTTATCCTTTTGATAGGAGATTGAACATGATACCTTTTCCCCCAAATTCAGATATACCAAAGTATGACAAATACAATGGTAAAAGTGATCCCTGAGATCATGTTTGGAAATTTTGTACCATGAGCCTAGAGTTTTCTCACGACGACACTTACTTAATGAGACTATTCCCAAGAAGTTTGGGAGAACAAACAATGGAGTGGTTATCTAAAATTGCACCTCCCATTAGATCATTTGATGAGTTGGTAAACAAATTCATAATGCAATACTCTTATAAGATTCAACAAGAAATCACCATGTTGGATGTGTGTAACATAAAGCAAAAGAGCAATGAAACCTTCATGGTGTTTCTTCAGCAATGGAGATGCATGGTTTCAAGGTATCCTCGAGATGTACCTGAAAAGGAAAAGATGGAAATCTTTATCGATAAACTAAATAGTGAGACAAGTTATAAACTCAAATTCCAATGCATACCATCTTTTTCCAAGTTCATAAAAAATGGAATCCAAGTGGAGGAAGCCTAGATTAAGAAAGGAACATTGAAGCTCTTTAAGGAAGGTGTAAATTCATCAAACACTAACCCCTTTAACAATCAAAACAATAACACTTTAGAAAAATCCATATTTTGGACAAGGAACAAAAATGTTGTTAATGATGGGGTAGTTGATGCTAATAATGTGAAGTCTAAACAACAAGTGTTAGCTTTATCAGGTAACCCACCATCCAACAAAAAGAAAAAAAGTGTTAATCAAGGCACTAACACTTATTTGCAAAATACTAGCCAAGGAACTTCAATATCAAACACCAACAACACTAACCACACCAACAACAATAACCAATTCAACAACACTAATCGCACCAACAACAATAACCAAGGCAACAACACTAACCAGTGCAACAACACTACCCAAGGCAACAATACTAACCAAGGCAACAACACTAACCGAGAGTAATATAAACCAGAGGGGAAACACCAACACTTTCCCATATAGACGCATCTACACACCATTGGGACAAACCTTAGAATCAGCTTTCCGAGAACTCTTGGTGAATAAAATCATCACCTTGTCAGCCATGAACAACTTTGAACACCAAGTCAAACCACCTTGGTGGAATGACTCGCATTTCTATGATTTTCATCACAACAAAAGACATCACACAAATGATTGCATGAGGTTGAAGAACATTGTTCAGGACATGATCAATAAAGGTGATTTAACAGTTGATGGTCACAAAACAAATGGTGATCATGATGCCTTCAAACATCTTATTCTGAATTACAACAAGGGAGGAGCTTCAACATCAAATGATACCAAAGGAGCTCGTATAAATCACCTGTACGTTAACACCATCAATCACATATCAACAAAGGACAACCAAGTAAATGTCATAAAAATCAAGGACAAACAAGAACATGCGTAGATTAATGTGACAACTAGAGTGCAAAAGTATGTCTTGGAAGGGAACACATCAACATCCACAACTATCCCCAAGACTCAATACAACCTAGTTGATCAACTGTGGAGAACTCCCACTCAAATATCCATACTTGAGTTGCTCAAGCTCTCACCAAAACACAAAGATATCTTGGAACAAGACTTGTTGAAACGAACATTCCTAAAAATATGGACATTACTCGATTCCAAGCCATGGTGGCTCATATGACAGGGCCTCATAACATATCCTTTTCCGAACATGATGATGTCTCCTTGAATCATCCGCAAAACACTCTGCTCCATATCAAAGTATTAGTCTATAAACATCGAGTAATAGGAGTGTTAATAGACGGAGGAGGTGGTCTCAATATCTATACTTTAAAGCTTATCCGTGCATTGGGCTTCTCTGAGAAGTCTATTGATCCAAAACAAAAGATCACCATCAAAGCCTATGATGATGAAGAAAGGTCATCCAAAGGAACAGTAATATTACTTATTCAGGTAGGACCAATACAAAAAGATACTATGTGCCAAGTCTTCGACATAGACTTGACATAGAGCTAAGTGCACCAAGATGGTGAACAAAAAGGGGGGTAATTCTAAAAACAGGTAAACCTGAATTATAAAGAGATATTCGAAGGTCACACACTCAAAAATAGGAGTTGAGAAAAGAAGAAGAATTGTAGTACTCTGAATCTAGTTTCTAAACTACTAAAGTTTTTTAAAATTGGATAAGATTAAGAGGGTCAAACCTCTCTCGCACGAAAAAATTGTTCCTTATTTTTTCAAAAAAACATAACATAGCTGTTTTCATGTGCTGCACAAAATATATAATTATATTTAGTATTTTGGCAAACCCTTTTGTAGGATGATAGGTAAGATTGACATCTATAAGTTTTGTATTTTTTTGTAATTTTTTGCTAAGTATTTTTTTTTTTAATGATTTTTTGAAGTGACTGCATCCTGAAAATTTGGTACCTATTCATGCACTAGGCATAACTTGCATCAAAATAATCGAAAATGATTTTTAAATTTTTTTTTTTATATAATCTAGTGTAGAACAATAATTTGTAATTTATTTTTGAATTTGGTCAATTATATCAAAAGTTATTAAAAAAATGGTAGACGTATGTTTGTGAGGATTGTCAAGGAATTGGTAAAGAAAATTAAAGTTTACTATGCTAATGTTGTCTAAAAATAGAAAAATTTATATGGCTAGAAAGATGAGAAGACGTGTGAGATTATGGTGGTAATTTTAGAGATACCAACCTAATCATTTGTAAACCTAATGATGATGAAGTCGAGAAATCATGTTGGAAGATGAAAAAACGTGTAAAGAGACAAAAATGGAGGGAAAGTGGGCTTGCAAGCCTTAGGGTCATTTTGCAACCCTCTTACCAAGCCATGGGTTTTGATGTGTAAGATAACCCGCTCGAGTTTCGAAAAATAAAAAGTACCATTCATAGTTCTACATAAAACTTTTTGACACAATTAAAATTATTTTCTCAAACCATTTCGGGAAATGATTTGTAACACATTGAAGATTGATGATCATATTTTTTTGTATTTTGTTTATAAATATATATTTTTTAATTACAGTAATTATCTTTTTAAAAATTTGACATGTACGACCCACATAATTTGACGTAAACTTAACATTTTTTGAATTTTTTTTTTAAATAGAAAAGAATTTTGTGTATATTGATGACATATAATTTTTTTTTCAAAATTCAATAAAATAAAAAACTTATTAAATTAACAAAATTAGTTAATATTTCAAGTTTATGGACCCCGATTTAGTATAAATTAAATGAAAAATAGTTAAAATAATCAATTTTAATTTTTTTTACATATTTAGAATCTAGACAATATAATCTGAAATGGGTTTTAACTTCATATAAAAATTCTCTAATTAGAGGCACGTAAACTATTTCAAAAGTTCATATTTGTGCTTTCACTCATGGAGATTTTAATTTGTAGGTCCATGTCTCCGGTGTGGCCATCCCAGGCCTATCCCAGACCTAATCCCAAGGCAAGTGGGGGGTTGTGGAATCAACTTCCACAAAACAGGCCCCCATTTTTGAAATGGGGGCTTGTTTATGAAAAGGGGGCCCATTATTTAAATAACAGGGGTTGTTTTGAAAATGGGGGTCTATTCCTAAAATTACCATTATTGTCCAAAAATGACAAAATGTGCTTGAAAAAAATGGGTAAAATCGGTTTTAAAAATGGGACCCCGTTTTGTTTTCAAGCGAGCCCCCATTTGAGAGTAAAATGGGGGCTCGTTTGGTTTCACCTCGGGCCCCCGTTTCTTTTTGCCTCAGGGGCCCAAAGCAAAAACGGGCCCCCATTTTTTGAAAATGGGCCCCCATTTCTATGAGCATGTTTTCTAATGCACAGACTTCCACCAATTTGTGACTCATTACCTTACACTTACCTTCTCTCTCTCTCTCTCTCTCTCTCTCTCTTATTCTCTCTCTCGCTCTCCCTCTCTTTATCCTATTATCTCCATCCCCACCCTCTTTCTCCCTCTCCCTCTCTATCTCTCCCAATCCCCTCTTTCTCTCCCCCTCTCTCTCCCTCCCCCTCTCCTTATCATATTCTCTCCCTCTCTTCTTAACCCCTATTCTCTATCTTACCCCCTCTCCCCCTACTCTCTCTCCAACTGCCTTTCTCACCCTTTCTCCTTATCCTATTCTCCCCCTCTCTCTCTCTCTCAATCCTATTCTCACCCTCTCTCCCTTCTCTTTATTTCCCTATCTCTCTCACTCTCTTCCTATCCTCATCTCTCTCTCTCTCTATCTCTAACACTCTCTCCCTCCCCTATCCTTATCCTATCATATCCCTCTTCCTACCCCCTACTCTCTCTCTCCTACCCCATCTCCCTACTCTCTCTCTCTCTCTCTCTCTCTCCTTCTCTTAATCCTATTCTCACCCTCTCCCTTCTCTTTATTTCCTTATCTCTCTCCCTCTCTTCCTATCCCCTTCTCTTTGTCTCTAACTCTCTCTCCCTCCCCCTCTCCTTATCCTATTCTATGCCTCTCTTCCTATCCCCTACTCTCTCTCTCTCTTTAACTCTCTCTCCCTCCCCCTCCCTATCCTATTATCTCCCTCCCCCCCCCTCTCTCTCTCTCTCTCCCTCTCTCTCTCTTAAACCCATTCTCACCCTCTCTCCCTTCCCTTTCTTTCCCTATCTCTCTCCCTCTCTTAGTATCCCCTTCTCTCTTTGTCTCTAACTCTCTCTCCCTCCCCCTCTCATTATCATATTCCCTATCTTCCTACTCCCTACTCTCTCTCTCTCTAACTCTCTCTCCCTCCCCCTCTCCCTACCCTACTCTCTCTCTCTCTCTCTCTCTCTCTCTCTCTCTCTCTCTTTGACTCCCTCTCCCTCTCCTTATCCTATTCTATTGCTCTCTTCCTACCCCCTACTCTCTCTCTCTCTCTCAATCCTATTCTTTCCCTATCTCCCTTCTCTTTATTTCCCTATCTCTCTCCCTCTCTTCCTATCCCCTTCTCTCTCTCTCCCTCCCCCTCTCCCCTCTCTCTCTCTCTCTCTCTGTCTCTCTCTCTCCCTCTTAATCCTATTCTCACCCTCTCCCTTCTCTTTCTTTCCCTATCTCTCTCCCTCTCTTCCTTCCTTCTCTCTCTCTCTCTAACTCTCTCTCCCTACCCCTCTCCTTATATTATTCTCTCTCTCTCTCTCTCTCTCTCTCTCTCTCCCCCTCTTTATCCTATTCGCACCCTCTCTCCCTTCTCTTTCTTTCCCTATCTCTCTCCCTCTCTTCCTATCCCCTTCTCTCTCTATCTCTCTCCCTGTCTCTCTCTATCTCTATATCTATCTCTGTCTTTGTCTCTATCTCTCTATCTCTCTATCTCTCTCTCTATCTCCCTCTCTCTGTCTCCCTCTCTTAATGCTATTCTCACCCTCCCTCCCTTCTCTTTCTTTCCCTATCTCTCTCCTCTCTTTGGTTATGAGAATTTTTTCCTCAAAACCTGTACAAGTTTTGAGTAACTTGTTTTTTTTATTGTTAAATATAATGTTCCTCAAAACCCATACAGGTTTTGAGGAATTTTTTTTATTATTACTATATTTGGCTAGGCTTGGTGTTACCAAGCCTAGAACATTTTGGAATTTCATATAACACACACGGCTTATGAGAAATTTCATTGTTTTTTTCATGTGGCCACTTTTATGTTCACCATCTTGGTGCTCTTACCCATACAATATTCTATTGGGTCATCCATAGATACATGAAATGCAGGTAGTACCTTCATGATATCATCAATGTATCAAAATCGCATACAATAGATAGGAAATTTCCATATCTGCAGATAATAACCCTTTTCAGCATTGCAATGCGATGGGGGCATCTCAAGACAGTCTGGTTCCACACAACAGGGAGGCCTAGGCTTCCTCAACATCTAATCATCATTAAGAAGAACTCCAATCTCTATCCATAGACTTCAAACAAAAGATGAAAATAAAGGATCAAGGCATGGGGGAGTACTCTTTTGAACCCTTATGTCTATCAAAATTGCCAACATCACCAAAATCTTATGGACAACCGTCTGCATCAACACATCAAGAAAAATAGCCCATCACCAAGTTTGATGGAAAATTTATCCAATTGGGCACACTGGCCAATAAATTAGAAGAGAAGGACATTCTTAGTTGGCTATACAAGGATGAAGAAGAAGTCAAAGCTATTACCATAGAGGTGGCCATACCAACACAATAATATGGAAAAGGGTTCCAAATCATGTAGCAGATGGGATACAATAGCAAAGGACCTATTGGCAAGCGTCAAGAAGGCATTACAAAACCCCTGCAACTTCCTTCACAATTTACAAGAGATAAAACAAGACTGGGATATGGATGACATGTACTGCCTCGACAGAAGCAAAATCACCAGCAGAAACCTTAGTGGAGAGCTTGAAGAAGAAATATAATGAAAATTCATAGAAAGAAGCACTACACCGAATAGCAAAAATGACAAGGAAAGAGCGGGAACATCAAGAAAAAGAGAAACAACAAGAGAAACTGGCCATTCAAAGGGAAGAAGACTCTTATAAGAAAGTACATCATGTGCAAGAACCTGTTCAAACCAGAATGGAGCTACCATTCGAAGAAATTATTACTCACTAAGGGGAAAGAATGTATGAACAAATGCAAAGGGTACAAGCAGGCTTTGATTCCAAATCAGAGAAAACTAAAAGACTGGTATCAATTGTTAGAGATCTTTTCTCACCGTACAACATACCTATTAGAAGCAGCGAGATACTCTGGGATGGTAATTATGAAACCAATTCTAATGAATATGAGTGGGGTAGTTGTTAAGATGTTACTAAATATATTGAGGTAGATACCATCCACTCATACACATCCCTTTCTCAGGAGGGACAAGGCTCAGAATCTTGACCACTTGAATTTGGACCACGACATATGTACGAGGCTAGTGAGAACAAGTAGCGGCAATACAAACAAGGATACATCAAAGATAATACCATCAAAGACCTTGACGATATCATAACCAGTATCCCAAACAGATATAACGATGCCTATATCATGACACTTACCGCAACCGATCTTAACCCACCAAATGACATCTTACCGCTCATATATCCTAAACTCATAAACTAGGAAGAATCTGAAAACCATGATATACCAATATTTCTAGATGATGAATCCATTGTCCAATATCTATGCTTAGTTAACCCAAAAATATGCTCTACTAGTGAACAAAATAACGATATCTACAATCAGGGGAGTGCCAAGTCTCTCAGTTGCAAAAATGAAAGAAACGAATGATCTAATGCTAAAAACCAGTCAATGGTAGCAGTAGATCACAAAAATGTAAAAATAAAGGACGCATCTGTAGGTGAAAACCTTTTTAAGGCACCTAAAGATGGGAGACTTGACACTCTTCCTAAACATTATCAAGAAAGGTCACCCATATTGATTGAGCCAACTCAATCAATAAACATCGATACTGAAGCAACAGTCAAAACCATGCACCCGGCAGAACCATTGACATAAGAGGAACAACCATATTTTATCAAATTATTCAAGAAAAAGCAAATCAATTTTGCTTGGTCTTATGCTCATATGCCCAGAATAGATCCAAACCTGATCATGCATCATTTATCCATCACTCTGGGAGCTAAGCCAGTCAAACAAAAATTAAGAAAGATGAATCTGCATATCGCATTATTGGTCAAAGCTGAACTAAAGAAGTTATCAGACATCAGATTCATTCGACCTATAGACTATGCTGAATGGATCTCAAACATTGTACTAGTTTAAAAACCGGATGGATGCATCAGAATATGCATAGAGTTTAGAGATGTCAACAAAGCATGTCCAAAGGATGACTTTCCTTTACCAAGAATTAACATAACTGTGGATCTAACAACAGGCCACGCAATGTTATCAATAATGGACGGTTTCTCTAGCTATAATCAAATCAAGATAGCCCCAGAGGATCAAGATAAAACTGCATT
This sequence comes from Cryptomeria japonica, assembly GCF_030272615.1. Classification (NCBI taxonomy): domain Eukaryota; kingdom Viridiplantae; phylum Streptophyta; class Pinopsida; order Cupressales; family Cupressaceae; genus Cryptomeria; species Cryptomeria japonica. The sequence goes on along the minus strand of NC_081405.1, from coordinate 703,768,940 downwards.
CACCTATCCATGGGGAACGTATTGTTGGAACGTAATAACTTTTAGCTTGAAAAATGCTGGGGCAACTTATCAAAGAACCATGACGACAATCTTCCATGATATGATGCATACCTTCATGAAGGACTATATGGATGATTTACTAGCTAAATCATTCACCCAAGTAGAACATTTGGGCATATTAGATAAAATCTTTCAAAGATTGGAGCAATTCAAGGTCAGTCTAAACCCTAAGAAGCGTGTCTTTGGGGTCACATCAGGTAAATTATTAGGCTACATTGTGTCAGAAAAGGGCATTGAAGTAGATCCAGCGAAGGTACAGGCCATCATGGAGATGCCACCTCCTAGGAATATTAGCCAACTTGGATCTCTACAAGGAGGACTGCAATCCATAAGGCAATTCAGAGATCAACTAGAAAATAAATTTATGTCATTCAATCATCTGCTTTATAAAAATATACCTTTCAGATAAGAAGACAAGTGTGTGGAATCATTTCACCAGATCAAACAATATCTGATAAATCTGCCAGTTTTGGTACCATCGATAGCAGGCAAGCCGCTCATTCTCTACATATCAACAATAGAAGTATCATTAGGGGCACTACTAGCACAAGAAGATCCAGAAGTCAAGGAATGAGCTATATATTACATCAGTAGAACTTTGAATGGATATGAGTTAAATTATACATTCATTGAGAAGGCTTTCTTAGTAGTGGTGTTTGCCTCTCAAAACTTTCGCCACTATATGCTAGCCCATACAATAAAGTTGGTAATAAAAATTGATCCTCTCAAGTATTTACTCAGCAAATAAGCTCTTATAGGATGATTGGCTAAGTGGGTCATGATTCTCAGTGAGTTTGATATCGAGTACATAGAACATCGGGCTATCAAAGGACAACTAATTGTAGATCAACTGGTTGAAGCACCACTACCAGATCAATAACCACTATAGGTGGAATTTCCAGACATGGATGTCCTCACTAGCATACCCAAGCTTTGATGGATCCTATACACAACATGGATTGGGTGATGACATCTTGTTCGTCACTCTGGAAGGGCACACAATTTTAAGATCTTATAGACTAATGTTTCCATGTACCAACAACATTGCTAAATATGAAGCCTTGCTAACAAGAATCAAAATGGCTGTGGAATGGAGAATCATGAAATTAAGAGTTTATGGAGACTCTCAATTAGTTATCAATCAGATCAATGATGAATATCAAACAAAGGATGATAAGCTAATGCCCTACAAGAGAATGGTTGATGATTTCAAACAGTACTTTGTACACATCACCTTTGAGAAAATACCAAGATTGGACAATAGAGTTTCCGATGTAATGGCCACTATTGCTTCATTGCTGCAAATTCCAGACAAACAAAGTGATTACAAGTTACTGGTAGAGAATTTTTTTTCCCCAGCCTATGCCAATTCCACATCCCAAGTCATCTATGCCCTAACCGGTTCAGACTCACCTCTATACAATACAATCTATGATTATCTCAAGAAAAATACTCTTCTACCTGACCTATCTCGCAACTAAAAATGTAGCTTCATTTGGGAAGCCACCTGCTATACCTTAACTCCTGACACACTTTACTGTCGAGGTCTAGATAATACTCTTCTTCAATGCCTTGATCGTAATGAATCTAACTTTGCCTTACACAAGATTCACGAGGGTATCTGTGGTATGCATTAAAGTGGTCCTACTCTCACCAAGAAACTTCTGAGAATGGGATATTATTGGCCAATGGAGAGAGAGTCCTATCAGTTTCCAAAGAAGTGTCATAAATTCCAAATTCATGGCAATCTTATCCATGCACTAGCATAGGAGCTCCAGTCATTCACCACATCTTGGCCTTTCTATCAATGGGGACTTGATTTAGTAGGGAAAATTCATCCTTCTTCTTCAAATTGACATAAGTTCATTATCACTGCAACAAAGTATTTCACAAAATGGATTGAAGCAGTCCCGATGACCACTATAACTAGAAAATAGATCGCCTCATTTATTCTCAATTATCTCATTTGCAGATATGGCATTCCTAGTTCCATCATCACAGACAATAGGCATCCTTTCAAAAATCAAGATATGCGAGAGCTATGTGAATGATTCAAAATCCAACGTTGCTTCTCCACACCGTAATACCCATAGGGGAATGGTCAAGCAGAGGCATCAAATAAAACAATTTTGAAAATCCTCAAGAAAATAATCAATGATGTGGGTAAGGATTGGCATGTACAACTCAATCCGTCACTTTGGGAAAATAGGACTAGTATCTGGACAACTATAGGGGCTATGCCATATTCATTGGTGTATGATTCAAAAGCAATTTTACCTCTTGAGGTAGAAATCCCATCTCTCATAATATCTTTGAAGAGCCTCATACCAGATGAGGAATATCGAGTAAACATGTTGCATGAACTAGAGATTCTTGATGAAAAATGACAATACACCTATGACCATCTCAAGGCATATCAGTAGTGAATGTGTAGAAGCTATAATCACAAAGTCATTCCAAGGGCTTTCAAAGTAGGTGATCTCATGATAAAGGAAAATCTGAGAAATCAACAGGATCGAGAAAAGAAGGGGAAGTATGAACCTAACTGGTTGGGTCCTTTTGTCATCATATCAGCCTACAGATTAGGTGCATATCAGTTAACAACTTCAAAAGGGGACGTGCTTGAAGAACCAATCAAAAGTATCCATCTGAAGAAATTATACACTTGAGTCACCCAATACATGGAAAAAGCAACAACAAAAAATAAAAAAATCAATCAAATAAAAAACAAATAAAAAAAGTGCAATAAAACAAGTAGTGAAAACCTAGCAATAGGCGCTATTTGTGAGAGAAAGACTCCTCTACCTATCAGTACTCATATCTTTGATCTATCTAGTCTCAACTAAAACCCATCACCCAACACTTATTTTCGTAGCATTATCCCAGACATACTTAGCGTAGTCACTATCTTTGATTATCTAAAAAACAGTTCTCCATATCATATCCCACCATGGCTTGGTGATCAATGTATATCCACATCAATAGATATCTATGACTAGGTGCATCATTCCTCTCACTTCAAACATTCTGAAATCAGCAAACAAACCAGGATCACACTATTCTAAGAGAACTAATGTCAACAATTGCTCATCAGGCTAGCAAACTAGACCATTATCTTAATGCAACTTTCACACACATATGATGGATGATTTTCTCAATTCTGATTTTTTTACATATGGCATGAAGTTTTGACTATTTTTTATCTTAATTTTTGAATCATTAGATCTCTTGAGCTCCTCGAGGAGGCATTGAGCTAAGAGAAGCAATGAGGGAATCTGATTTTTTTTTTTAATTTTCTATCTATGAGGTGATCATTCGTACAATGCGAATTTGTCTCGAGACATGATTGGAAACATACAAATGGTTAACTCTTGTCTATTTTTATGAAAACAACACTCTACCTCGACACTTGCGCCATCTTGCAATATCAAAAATCCATGTAAGTTTTACTCAGGGCATTATAGTTCAATTATACCATGATGCTTGTATTAACTTCCAACATATCAAAAGCTCAATGATGAAAAAAAAAATAGAGCACAAATAAGTGACTAAACATGAATGACAATGACAAAATAAAAGTGATCATTTAGTTGCAGATCATTTTAAAATCATTGTAAATCTTACATTTAGTTGCATATCATAAAAAAATCATTGTATATCTTGTTAGTTGCATATCATTTTAATCTTACATCTCACATCATCATATTATCATCCATTTCATCATGAATCATGCATTCACATCATAATCCAAATAAAAAATATCATTATCTAAAGCATCTAATCATCCTCATAGTATCATCATATCAAAACATAATGCATATCATAAATCAATCATCATCTAGTCACATTCATTGGTGCATCCCCCACATGCATATCTATCGCATCCTCATGGAATCTTTCTTCACTTCCAAATCTTCATCATTCATCCAACTTTCATCTGATGTTTGTCTTATACAGGATGTATCTTACTTGAAACTAGACATTTTGATCAAGTCTTATATAGGATATATCGTTCCTAAAACCAGACCCTTTGATCATTTTTGTCTTATACATGAGGTGTCATTCCTAAAACTAGACTTGATCTGAATCTTATCAATTCTAGATGTATACGGTGAAAATGGATACAACAATAATAATATTGAAAGACTAAATGGATTCAACCAAAAAAACCCTAGCCTAACAACAACAAAGATCCACCATAACATATGAAGATTACCTAAGACAATGCAAATCAAATGAAATCACAAAGATTATACCATCACATGTCCAATAGGATTTGAATCTCCATTCTTCCTATCTCCATTGATCTTGCTTTATATATTTGCTCTTAGATTTTATATGTGCACAAGAGCTCAACAAAGAATGGAATGTGGTTGCAAGTAGGATCGCATATGAAAAGCGTAGTGTAGTCAAGTAGTCGGGTAGTTAATTAGGGTTTGATAATGAAGGAAGCATTTCCTTATATAGAAGACACTATAAGAAATGGAGGGATAAGATTGAGAGGTGTAAAAGGAGGTTGGATATGATTAGAGGGTAGGTAAAGAAAATAATAAAATAATGAAACGGGGTAGGTAGTGTATGAATCAAGAGATGAATGACATGTGTCATGGGTAGAAAAGGCTAATGAATTAATTAAATAAATAAAGATTCATTTAATTAATAGAAAAATAGGGATCAATTAAATAAATAAGATATTTATTTAATTTAGGAAAAGGATAATTTAAATAAATAAATGTATTTATTTAAATGAGAAATAAGGCTAGAAGAGGATAAATGAATTAATTAAATAAATAAAGATTTATTTAATTAATAGAAGAATTAGGCTAAAGTAATTAAATAAATAAAGATATTTATTTAATTAGACTGGACAATTTTAGGTGTCTACACTATAAATCCATTTCATCTAATCCACTCTATCACGTCTTATATAGGATGCATCTTTCCTAAAACCAGATGTTTTGATCAAGTCTTATACAAGATGTGTCTTTCCTAAAACTAGACATTTTGATCAAGTCTTATACAGGATATATCATTCCTGAAACTAGACGCTTTGATCATCCATGTCTGATATAGGCGGAATCATTCCTGAAACCAGACGTTTTGATCATCTTTGTCTTATACAGGTGGTGTCACTCCTGAAACTAGATGTTTTGATCATCTTTATCGTATACAGAAGGTGTCATTCCTGAAACCAGACTTAATCTCAATCCAATCAATCTAATCAATCTTATCAAACCCATGCATGCCATCACTATCTACTCTTCTATCTTTCAAATAACATTCTTCTTCTTTTGAGAGATCATTCATCCCTTATGTGAACGAACAATCTCCCAAGGGGGCATTATCATATAAAATCTCCAAATCAAATTTCATATCGACACTAGCTTCATATCAAATTTTCATATCAAATCAATTATTCACATCTGGGGCATCATATCAACATTTCAACACACAACATCATATCGATCAAATTTTGACAACATATCAAACAAATTTTCTTTCAATCAACATGTGCACACAAGTCACTTCAAAGAGGGGCAAAATGTAAATGTATAAATCTGACCACTTTCCTAAATGAATATTTAATATTTATTTTAACCCCATTTCTCCTATAAATTAAATTCTATTTACTTAATTTCTTCATATTCAGCTATTTGATTAAATGAATTACTCAATTTATTTAATTAAGTTCACCTAAACCTTTTCTAGCCTTTGATTAAATAAATCATTTTATTTAATTAATTCACCTTTCTCCTCTTTTAATTAAATTTACTTTTTCATAAATTGATCCTTGCAAATAAATAAATCTAATTTATTTATTAAATTCCCCACTTTTATTTATGTAAGTTGCATCTATTTTTAGCGGAAATAAAGTAATTTTATTTTAGTTCCCCTTCCTTCTGCTTGCATTTTCCTACATCTCCCACTTGCCTACTAAACCCCCTTGTAAATTATTCTAATCACTTCCAATTAGCCTAATCAATCTCCTAAATATTTTCACAATCCTAAGCAAAGAGAAGTCACTTCTCAAAGCCTCCAAAGTCTTCAATAATCATTAGTTAACCCTCAAAGTCTTCCAAACCATTTAAGGCTCTTACATAACCATTAATGGTTAACTCAACCTTCTTGCATGATTAGAGACTTTCTCTCTAACTCAAACATCATCTAACCCAAGGGTCTCATCAAGCATTCATGGCTTTAACCTTGGTTATCCCTTTAACCCTTGCATAAGAGTTTACCCCTTGGGTAAAATCTTTATCCAATGGATAACCCTAACCTAACCTTAACCCTTACCTCCTAAGGTAACCATCATGTCTTATCAAGCATTTAATGCTTCTTTCATCTCCTCTCAAGCAACCTCTTGTTGACAATTGTCACCATTTCATTGGTGAGAATTGTAAACATGGATTGGTTAACTTTCAATCCTGGTCCTTGCTAAGATTATTTAACCTTGATAAAGCATTGCCCTATTTTCCCTATAAATAGAGCTCCCATTCTCTCATTTTAACAACATATAGAGATCTAGGTCTTTATACACCAAACTTAAAGTCTAATTACTAAGCATTTTAGCCTCTCTTTGTTAAATCATAATAGAATTTAGAAGCATTCTAATATCATAAGAACATCCATGCTAGAATAGTATATCATTGCTAAGATAATTAGCTAATCTTATCATCATAGATTCAATATCAAACATTTATTAGGAAATCATTCATTCTTATAAATCAATCATCGCTCATTCTTGGAGTTGTCATTCCTAAGCCACTTTGCTCAGTGATCTAAGAGCAAGGACATTGAGTTTAGGGATCCTGTGAGATAGAGAACAATGGGAGACCCCTTAAGAAGTTGAGATATTTCAATATAGTACCTATAACTTGCACCAAGAGTCTCATTGGTGTGTGGGTCTTGTGAATCCAACTTTTGCATTTTTTGTTGCCTTCATTCTGTGCATATAGTAACCATTCCTTAGCACCTATCCAAAGTCTATCCACTCTAACACAAGAAGAGAAACGACTAAAAATAATTTTCACCATCATCTTGAAGAACAAAAAAAAAAAACCCCAAACACATCCATTAAGAGGAACCTTACTGAACATAGCAGCTTCAAGACCCAACTCCATAGGGTCACTCGAAGGAGCAAGATAATAAGCACCACCAAAACCCTTACTAATAAGGAAGGGACAAATAAACTAGTCTCTCACAAGGGAAGAAAATACTATCCCAACACCAAAGGAAACCCCCATTTTCAATAAACAAGACCCCCTTATTAAGACCAACATAATAGAATAAAGGAGCCCTAACCCATAAGGCACAAAGAGCATGCATACGAACACATATGGCATGGAGTGTACAACCATCCACACAACATCCATCATTGAGCTCAACCTCCAGAAATGAGTATCCACCAAAGCACACAACCACATAACATCCTTTCAAGAAACAAAAAGCCCAACAATGAGCCCCTTTGAAAAACTAGAAACAAAAAAGGCTTGCGAACCAATTAGTATAGAAGCTATAGGCTATAGCACGAAATCCTCCAAATGCAAGTGCAAGGGCTAAGAGAAAGGGGGGAGCCTCGAGCACAAGCAGACCACGAACCAAATCAAGAAATTTGATGCAAACCAAAAAGACTCCCCACCAGAACATGCAGGCCATAAAGAGTCTATGTCAGAGAGCACAACCCCAACTAGCCCCAAAGGAACAAGGGCTGCATTGATGCCCTCCATAAGCTCGTAAGAAAAATCCCTTCCCCCACAAACCACGTAAAATAAGAATCTACATGCCAAATCAAAAGAAAAACCATGAAAGGAAACCCACATGCAGTTAGGGTCAATATGGAAAGCTCAAAACCACAACCACCACTATAGGAACAGAGAATGAGACCTAGAAACTAGTCAAGGAGGGAAAAATGACTAGTTTGAGAGTTAAGACCCCTCAACCACACACTTGAGGCAAAGGAAGTAGTCTCCCACAAGCCTAGAGTAGGCTACCCTGAAAGAGGAAATAGAACCAAGAACCCCAAGACCAAGACTGCCCAGAAAAGGGCCAAAGCTCCAGCAAAGTGAAAATGCACACCATGTCCCTTGCCATCCACATCGCCAAGTCCTCATCCTCCCTTGCAACCTCCCCTCCTCTTAAAACCCTAACACTCTGCATGCCCAAGGTTAGCTTAATGTTAGCATTAGGTGTTGGTTAAAATAAAAAATTTAATCTTAGATAAATCTTAGGTTAGGGTTAGCATTAGCTTAGGGTTAGAGTTAGTTGTATTTCAAAATTTAGTTTAAAAAATATTAATAATAGTTTAAATTCTATTGTAGCAAAATATGTCCTAATATATCATTTGTTGCCATTCTATAAAAAAAACTATTGTATCTAAAAATATTATTAATTTTTTTTAAATAATTAAAAATTTAATTGATTTAAAATTTATTTTGCAATAATAATTATTAAAATATGTAAATGGCGATCTTTTATGAATTGAACTACTATCCTCAATCTAATGTAAATGGTAAAAAAAATATACTAAAAATTAATAATATGTACAATCTTTAAATTATAGAAGTAGGGTTAGAGTTAAGGTTAGCTAAAGATTAGTGTTAAGGGTTGGTTATAATTAAAGTTTCCATTGTAAGATAATTCTTAGGGTATGGATAGTATTATGACTCAATTAGGGTTAGAATTACTATTAGGATTCAAGTACAGGATTACCATTCTAAGATAAAGATTGGGGTTAGGATTATAGTTCAATTAGGATTAGAATTAGCATTAGGGTTTAGTTAGGAATGGAGTTGGTGTTCCTATGATTTAAATTAAGGTTAGAGGTGGTGTTAGATTTGGGATTCGATTAGTATTAGGGTTAGAGTTAGTATTATGGTTCAAGTTAAAGTGTGTTATATTAGGTTTAGGATGTAATTAAGGTTTTCATTCTATCTAGAATCCTAAATATGATCATAATCTTGACCCTAACACTAGGAATAGGAGCATCCAACAATAACTAAGAAGAAAGTAGATAGTACATAAATGTGAGCTTGAGAAATATACATTTGAAACCTTTTGTTAGGGCCTTGAATGCCCTTAAGAAAATTTCAAGTGATAAAGAACAAATTACATGCTCAACTTGGAATATTAATCTAGCAACGATTTTCTTTACTATTAGATTGTATATTATTCTTAAGAACAAGTAACATTGCATATAATAAATATTAACATAGGGTATTATAAAATAATAAAATAAATAAAATATAAAACTATAAGTATTAATTGAATATAATATAAAAAAATTAAGTATATTTCAACATTAATTTGTAATATTTAAAAAAATATTAGATTTAAATAAAATTATGAAATAAATTTTATTGTAGACAAATATAATATAATATTATTTTTAATTTTTAGAATTGTATGGCATAGTTGTTGAAATCTTCTTATATTTTGTGACTTATGATACTTGACTTTTTGTATTTTGCAATTTAGAATTTGAAACCTTTAGCGAGCGAAATACTAGGTCTTCATTAAAATAAATAAATTCGTCCACTCAACTATAAGGAGATGATATCAAGACAAGCATACATTTTAGTCAAAAGAATTGACTATAGTCTAACCAACAACAAATAAGATGTCTACACAACTAACAATTAATGAATTCAATAGAACCAACCTCTCAAGGCAATTATGACTATACATGTTTTGTAATTATACTAATACTATAAATCGAATACTCACAAATTATATCTTCTAACATTATACAACTCAAAATTTAAAAAAAAAAAAAGATATTAATGAATATAAAATAGAAAGTTTTTTCAACAATATCTACTTATTTTTTACTATAGTCAACCAATTGTTTGATACCTTACTTCGAAAAAACAAATATTTTGGGGGGCAAGCCAATAGATGAACAAACCTACATATCCTTGAAGTAAATGATAAAATTTTGTATCTTTCCCAAATTGCAACAGTTGTAATCTACAAAAGTCTTTTTTATTACAAAAACATATTTCAATACTTGTTTGTTTAAATTACAAGTTGCATCCATTCATATTCTTTCTTTTTTTTGCATATTTCAATATCAATGCAATTATATTATGAATAATTACTACTAACAAAAGAAATGTTCATTTCTTCTAAATTTTACCATCCCTCCAATATATTACCCAAAACATATATTGCTATCAGCATTACCATTACACCTTGTTAGGGTGCAAGTGCTAGTCAATAAATAGGGGAGTGAACCCTGAGGTGGTGGTGTTCTTATAATTGGGAATTGAATTTGTGGGATTGGGACTTGTTTGTTAGGAATTTTTTTATTTAAAATTGTATATGTATACATCTTTCAATTTGTAATGTAAAGTACTAATAGTTGGAAAAATATTTAGGGGAATGTGCCCTTGAGGTGGTGGGGCTCCTATACTTAGAGTAATTGAATGTGGGATTGGGACTTGTTCATTAGGAAGATTTTTATTTAAAACTGTATATATGTATATATTTTTAAATTGTAATGTAAAGTATTAATAGTTGTCAAAAGTATTTAATATTTTTTTTTACTAAAAAGACTATATTAATTTAAGATATTAAATAAAAAGAGTTTAAATGACTATTTTATTTTGTTGAATTAGTAAAATGATATGAATTATATATGTAAGCTTCATAATAATTGTGATTAATAAATATTTTTTTGTTAATAGTTATATATATAACTCTTTGAAAATAATATTATCTATCAAAATTTTAATATTTCCATGTCTCTTATGTCCTTTTAAATACCTACTACATTACATTATAAGAATCATCACTAACCAAAAATATAATAGAAAATTTAAAACCAATCAATTATACAATAAATGTGCAAATTTAAATATATTCATCAATTAAAACCCATGAATTTTAATTTATCAATTAAATCTACAATCTTTAATGCAAATTAAATTCAAATTCATCCACCTAAATTTGCATTTATCTAAACTTCCTCAAATTAATGAAATGTAGCCACATAAATCAAGACGAACTATGCAATAACTAAGATTCCCATCAAAGAAAAAATATTTTTTAATAATTTAAATTTCAAGTTCTTCTTTCTTTCATTTGTCACGACCTCCTTTTCATTAAAAAGTTTTGATTATTTAAAGAGAGATATGCCCAAACCTTTATAAATCCAGTAAAAAGCAACTACCTGGGGTGCATGAGGAGTGCACGCCCAACCAAAAAACACAAGGCACCAAAACATGCTAGAAACCAACAGACGACCAGAACATGACTAGAAAAGACAACCAAAAAACAAAAAAACCACTTGCCAAAGACACAAAGGAATTGTCTACCGAGTGGGGGCATTATCATCCTGCCATTCATTACATGACACTTTAACTTTTTTTAGAAAAATAAATCTTTTTGTTCAAATATTTTTTAGAGGCCACAATGTTTGACTCTGGAGTAGCCTTGACAAGAAAGGTGAGGGGTCCATCATCGTAGAGGGAGACTCCATGTGTTTCTTTCTCTTCACCTTTCTGCATTCTATCTCCTCTTGAATAGCATGCAAAGAGGTCAAATTATTAAATGTCATCTCCTACCTTAGGGAAGATATTTCCTCAACCTTTCTCTTCATGACTTCTTGATTCTCCTTTAGCTCAACCACAACATTCCTCTCAACCCTCAAAGAAAGAAAATTGAAAAGGTTTATTAATTTTGATGCCATACCTTAGAAGATTCAACATGTGTAAGAGTCTAGTATGAAATCTTTTAAATATTCCATCCAACGTGAAGTACTTGATGAGCAATAGGATAACATCCTTCCAAACCCCATGAAGGTATTCTCTGCTATATCCATTCTACAGTCTTGAAACCCCTTCTCCAAGCTTGAATAATCTCTTGAAATCATCTTTGTAAGACCCCTTCAAATTTTTAGTAAAATTCACTCCTCTAATGATAACCTAGTAATAGTAGCAATCATGTCCAAAGAGACCATAAATGCCACTCCCCCAATTGTTACTGCAACCTTCTCCCATGACTAGGCATTTTTTTCAAAGAGGTCTTGATCAAATCCTTGCATTCCATCCACATAACTTGCAAGGTTACCCTTAACCACTTTCAGCCACAACTTAGCATTATTTTTGAAATCATCACAACTATTTGGCTTGGTTTGAATGAGGTCACCCTCCATAGCTAACACAAAGAAACTAAAGAAAAAAAATAGAGGGATGACTAGTTAAAAGTGTAGTGGTAACAAGAAATAAAAGGCAATCTTTGGATTATACTTCATCATGACACCTTATGTCATCAAGGATAGAAGGATGATCCACATTAGGGAAATCATGAAGATTTGTCCATATTTTTAAATGATTGGAAAATGGGCCTAGAGAAGCCAACTTGTCTACAACATTAAATTTCTTCTCTTCTCATATAAATAAGTCTTACATGGCCCATCCTGAGGGTGAGGTCTTAACACATGGCAATGAGGTGTTCATATTTCTAGTTAGGTTTAGCTTCTCTTTTGAGCATTAAAATGGTGTTCTTTGAATCACCCTTGATAATGATTCGTATGTACCTTCTATCTCTTGCAATAACTAAGTCAAAATAAGTAGCTATCACCTCTGCAACACTTGAAGTTTTCATCCCTAGGTTAGCCACATAAGCTAGGACCAAATTACCCCTATCGTTTCATATGACCTGACATAGGCTAGGCTAGCAACACTTGAACTTTTCATTAATAAGTTATAATGATTTTTATTTATACAATTTCACTTTTGAGTTAAACTATTTTTTATTATTATTTTAATTCATTTTAATTTTTTAATCTTTAAAGATATGTTCAAATCATTATTTTTTTTCTCTTATAGCTATAAATTCTTACCATTTTAACAAGAAATTGAAAGATAAGAACTAATAAATATATTTAGAGATATTTTCACTTCTAACTATCAAAAATAATTTGAGAATTATTGAATAAAATTTATGCCTCCTTTGTCATGCTTTTTACTTTGTTCTCCTCCTAGATGAACATTATCATTCAATAGATTTCTACTTGTATCAATTACTTAATAATAAATTTATCTATACACACATGCAAATACACTAAAAATGTGTAAGAAAAGAAATCAATTGTAAAAATATTATATAGAAGTTAAAGGGAGATGACCCCATGGTGTTACATCCTAGACCTTTATTGGTGTCCATAAAAAATTAGTGCCATTTTAGCACATTAGAGTGGCATTGTAGTTAATTGATCTTTGTAAAAATAGAAACATTCTATTTGTAACTAAATATTCCCAAATTGTATTGAAGATGTTAAATTTATGGTGCAGGAGCACCTAGAAATTAGGCTCATATTCCTTTCAAAATTTTGGCTTGTACTGACCTTAGCCAAGTTAGGTTCCTAATAAGGACTCCAAGAGGGTCCAAGGAGTGAGTGTGATGTTTGATTTGAGTCGAGTGTAGGCCTAGTTGAGTCAGTTTTCTTCCTAGGTTTGCACTTTGTGAATAGGTAGTAGTTTGAGTAGGAAATAGGCCTTCTTGATGGTCAAAAGTGGCATAAATTGGTATGAGAATTAGAGAGGTTTAGAATAGTCTTATGAATTCTTAAAAATTCATGAGTAATGACTTGAAATAGGTTGCATAGGTTGGCAAAATAAAAAGTGGAAAGTTCTAAAAGTTGTCATGACAACTTTTGTCCTAAAAGTGCTTAGCAGTGGAGTTAGGGATATAAAAACACCCTAGAATTCCTCCATACATGGGGAAAACTGTTTAAACCTCCTCTTACATGGTTACCAAGGTTGGAAGTTTAATTTTGTATGATCAACAATCTGAAACTACTCATTTTCGGACTGTTATCACAGTTTTGGTCTTATTTTGCATAAAATGTGAATAATAATGGATTCAATCCATTGATCTAGTTATGGATTGAAGTTATTTTTTGTGTTCCAGTTTCATTTGTTTCATTTAAATCTTTGTAGTTAGTGTGTGTCGGTGTTTTCATTGTTTTGTTTCAATCAGCCAGTTTGGCTTGTAAATAGCAATTTCATGTAAAATGGTTGCCCCATAGAATCCCTTTGTGCTACCATCATGGACTATTGGGGAATGGAAGGAAACCAATTATATAGTGTATATATGTAGGGAGAAGTTCTGGAAATGAATATTGACATGGTTATCACCTTGTTCTAGGCGAGTCCAGGAGCAACGTGGCTAGAGAAGACAAGGTGAAATTTGAGTGCATAGTGCAGAGATGAACAAAAAACCACAACCAAATAATTTGGAGAGGTCCATGAAGTCCATACAAAGTTTCAATTGCAAGTAGAAGCCTTGAAAAGACATTTAGATGCCCATTTCACTAATTTGATTAGTCACTACCAGTTAGGAGGCTTAGAAACCCTTCAAAACCCTCATTTTTGGGTTAGGGCATTGTACGGTGAGTTGGGAAACCAAAACCACAAAAATATCTTAGGGTTGGGTGAGTGTTTGAAGAAAAACAAACCTTGTTGCATGTTTTTTTGGACCATTTTCCTCAAAACCCACAAAAACCGGATTTTGGAGGCCTAATAGGGGCTCATTCCTTGTAGCCTTATTTCTAGGCAAAATGGTGAAATTGGTAGGAAAGATAATGAATGAAAACCACAAATGGGACCAAATGGAATTCAATCCATGTTAAATTCTACCTCCACACCTCTACAATGACTCACAATAGTATGGGGGTGAAATTGACAAGTTGTTGTCAAGATGGCAAAGTTAAGCATATGGAAGACACTTTGAAATGGTAGGGTTCCTAGTTAAACACTTGTTGCAAACACCTTGAGATTGGAAAGAAGCAAGCCCTAGAAGAGATTGAGAAGGAATTGGAGGTCTTAGAGTGTAGCTAGACCTAGAGAGGTTGGTGGAATTGAGCAACACCAACTAGGTGAAGTGTGAGCAAGCTAGGCAAACTCCATCAATTTCTTAAGAACTACTAAGAGATGCTAGCTTTATAATGGACTCCTACAACTATCTTTGTCTATAATCACTTGTTTAATTATTTCATAGTTGTTTCAGTTGGTTATATATAGAAATAAAATGTAAGGGATACTTGTTTATTTTAAAAAAATTCACTACAAAAAAAAATTAAGTAATTATTTCTATTTTAATGGTGTATTTTAACATATTTCACTTAAATTCACTTGTAATTTTTCTTATGTTATAAAAAATTAAACCTAATAATATTCTTGTTATTGATATTGATATCTTTTTTCAATAAATTAATAATACTTTTTTAATGTTACATTTTTTGCTAACGCAAATAAAGTTGGTTGGAAGAAAGGGTTCTCTTCTTAGTAGCGTAAGCTTCAGCTCCTAAAAGATTCCCTCTAAAGATAAACTATATATGCGCTATATTTTTTCCATATCTTGGGCTAAGAAGTCGGACCAAATACAAAGGATGTTTCTTTGGTTAGGAGTCAAACAGAAAAATAGAATGTCCCTCCTGTTCTGGGGTAAAGTGAGTTATAATAAGAGATTTGATGGTCTTATAAGAACGACGGCTTTGGAACTCCTCAAGATTATTAGCAAGGTCAAGTTTTTTAGGAAGGATGTTATGGACAAACTGTTTTGGACCCCTTCCAAAGATGATAAGTATCTAGTCCATTCTATATTTTAGTTGGCTTCTCCTTCCCCTCCCCCCCAATTTAATTGGTTAGTTATTTGGAGAACTTGCATGATCCCTAAAGTGTGTTTCTTCTCGATCCTCACTATAGATAACCTTAGAAGACATGGTTTTCAATTTGTCAATAGATGTGTATTGTGTGAGAATCGAGAAGAAAGTGTCAATCACATTATGTTTCGTTGTGAATTTTCATGGAAGGTTAGACAAAGAATCTCAAAACTATTACTTGTCAACATGATCTAGGATAGATATTTAAGGCATTGTGTTTCTAGCTGGTCTCCCCCTTATTAAAGAGCTTTGGTGGTAGGCCTATTTCCATTCTAGTTGGTGTATGTGGAAAGAAAGAAACAATAGAATTTTTAGGTACAAGAAGAGTTTTTGGGAGGTTCTTGTTGCTATCATAATGTCTAATATCAAATAAAATATGAGTTTCTTTGAGAAATGTAAGCACTCTAGTCCCCTCTTAGCTATACATTGGAAAGTTGCTAAAAACTAGTGCTTATCAAACTCTTTGGCTAGATTTTTAGCCTCACTTGTTGGTTTCAAAAAATCAATCAAATTTCCCCTGCCTTTAACACTGGTTGGTTAAAGTTGAACTTCAACAACTCATCCAAAGGAAACCTAGGTCAAGTGAGTGGGGGTGGTGTCATCTACAAACACAGAGGTAATTACGTGCTAGGTTACATGGCCAACTTGGGAACACAAACATTGAGTTTTATGGAGGTGACTTTCATTTATTACAGTTTATTTATTATCAATTAAAGAAAGCGGCAATTGAATCATAATTGAAGTTGATTCAAAAAACACTATCCTTCTTCTCAATAATGAAGCTACTCTAGACTAGAAATGTGAAGATTTGGTGGCCAAATGTAAGACCCTCATTTGAAGAATTAGCTACATCCACTTTTGTCATTGATGAAAATGGAAGGTTAAAAAGTTGCAGACAAGCTAGCATCAATAGGATTTTTTTCTAAGGATTAAAAAATATGGATGAATATCAATGATACACTTAGGATTTTGTTCATGCGGTGATCTCTGAGGACAAAAAGTTTAATGATCCAGAGTATAATTCAAAAATTTCCTTTATCATTCTCTTTTCCACAGTTTTAGATAATCATTTTCTACTTTGGTGGTGGATGTCTTTTTTGATAAGCAATGTCACTATCTTTCTTACTCCTAAGCATTGTTGTATCCAAGTAGCTGGTTAAAAGCATTACTCACCTAATTTCTTCTCCAAAGGTCTATGTGTTTGAAATGGGGGAGTTCTTAATCCAAATGGAACTTGACACATGTGAATAATTCAAGAGTAAACCGAAGCTATGGTAGAAAGTTATCAAAGGAAATTTGAATAGTTATGTAAGGGCATGCAGGGTTTTGACCCAGAGCTCTCCAAGAATTTGGCACAGGCCTAGCAAAAAGGGGAGGTGAAGATTTGAAAGGTCACCTTCAAAGTCACATCAGACCTGATTGCTTCTATTACTGAGCTTCCACAAGATGGAATAAATTTCCCTAAGAAGACAAAGGGTTCTTATAAAGGGGAATGTGAGTGATTCTTCAAGGCGGGTGAAGAGCTATCAAAGCTATAAAGTGGGTATAATAGGTAAGATTTCCTTGGTAAATAGAAGGATGTGACCTTACTGTTGATTAAATTCTTCACCTTGGACGGATGCTACGATAATTTTCACACTTAGCTTTTCCCTATGTTAAACCACCTTAGGTATGGCATTCAAATGAATTTTTCTTATTGGGTTTGTTCTTCATTATCTCAATCTATTGTCAGAGATAAATCTAAAAGCTCCCTACCCCTCCATCAAGGTTTGATTCTTAGACTTTATAATTTTGACCTCACTTTAACTCCTTTTGATTGTTCCCTATTGAATCCTTATAACCACCTACTGGACCCAAATTTAGTCATGGAGATTTCTAGGGCCACTATGGTGAAAACCAACCCTACTTTTGGATCCTCTTCCAAGCATAAGCCCTCTTCTACTCTACCTCCTAGAAAAGTGGAGGTGTTGGAGTCAAGTGAAGAAGAGTAGATTGAGGATTCAAATTCTTCTTAGGATTTGAAATCCAAACGGTCCCCTACAACTTCTAAGGAGGTTGTCCACTTCCCCTATAAGTAATATACTCTTAATCGTAACAAGAGCCCCCTTTATTTGGAGTCTTGTGTCTTAAAGCTAGAGGAGAATGTGGAGCGACAAGAACTGGTGGTCAAATGGCTACTTTCATAGTTTTATGTGGCTATTAATAAGGTTTAAAGGTTCAAGGTTTTGGCATAGGTAGGGACAAGAAGGTATGGGCCTAACCCGCTTTTTATCAATCAAAACATTTTTGCTAACATGCATTTAATATTAACTATTTATCTCATAAAATATTGTTTTATATTTTAACCAAGTATAATAAACAAGATTATTTGCCAAATATGTTAAATTTTGACTATTAATGTGAACTCTCACAATATTTTATATCGAACTAATTATTGAGCACAACTTTTGTAATCACATTGCTTTCTTACATGCATAAGTAGCTATCATTACTCTCACTTTGTTGTAGATGGATAAAATTACAAACCTATGTTAACTTTTACAAAGGAAATTGATGTAGAGGATTGAGGATTTAGTTGCAATCTTGTAAACTAGAATGGAATATGGACCCAAACCCCAACACTCCTATGGTGTTTCAAATGCTCAAAGTGCCTCAATAGGCTCAACACTTGTCTTCACCTTAATCAGGTGTTTCCTCCACCCCCACACACATAAAATAACCTCACCTAACATGTCTCTAAGGTTTTCAAACCCTCAATTCATCAACTGATACAAAAACCCAAATCTAGCCCTTCGCTAGGCCTAGTTTCCTAATAGCCTGCTGGACTGTTTTTGGCTCTTTTCACACACATTTCCCAAAACACCAACCAATGTTATGACTGATTTAGATACCCAATATCAACCTCTATCAACAGCCAAAATATTTCCTATGGTTTCTTTGGAACAAATCACTTAAAAAACTGCTGTCCCTAGTCACCGTGAGGGCTAATTAGGTCACTTTTGTGAAGGAAGTACCCTCCAAACTCACTTACAGGATTAACCCTTTAGTACAGTCTCTTTTTATGGTCTCAATATGAGTATTTTATAGGTTTTAAGTCTTTTTTTCCCTCCTAGATACCCAAACACCAAAAACCTCACTAAATCAACCTTACAACTAGGGCTTTCTCAAAATCCCACCTCCAGTCACTTCTGAGGCTCAACCAAAGTGAAAAAACCTTCACAATGGTGTTTCTAGAAACTTCAATGTATAAAATACCCCCCTTTTTCAAGTAGATTCTCTGCTGCTACACCCTAGCCTTCATTTTCACTCATTTTCAGTCACTTTTCTTCAACTTTCATGCAACTTTCATGGTGTACACCTGCACTCTTCACTCCTTCCTGTCAATAAAAGGTTAGGAAATTATTGTAAATGTTATTAGGCATCCACCCTATGAGAATTAGACATTTAAATTCATAGGGTGGATCCACACATGCTTGGAAACTCACAAAATTAGTGAGAAATCACTGGTTTTCCTGGGACAGTCAGCAATAAAACAAAAATGATATCTTTTCAAAACTTCAAATTTTGTGTTATTCATGTAAATAACAATCTATGGAGTCCCTAAAACATAATAATATCATCCCCTTCACTTAGGAATGCAAGAAAAACATGAAAACACAAGATTTTGACAACAAATAAAGAGGTTTTTTATTGATTTTCTAATGACATCAATACCAGCATCATCCAACCACACAAAAATGACATAAGAGACTTTATAAGTCCTTCCCCAACCAACTACAACCAATCCCCAACTGATTAGAATGATTAAAGTGCTTAAACAAGTCATAATCTACTTTCCCTCCAAAACTGAAACTAACCATTGGAAATCAAGTTTTTATTCAAAGCATATTAGACCCTTATTCAACCTATCTAGACTCCTAGGCATCATTAACCCAATTACATAGCATTTTGGTCCTAGGGCCTTTATCAGGACCTTTAGGACTTTTACACATTACATATGATTTATTGCTTTCAAAAGCCATTATTGGCTCTAAAATCTCCAATCAACTTGATTTTCTTCATAAAACCTTCTTGGTATCTTCATTGTCTTCATGGTTTTGTAGGTTGGCCTGGGTGCTCCTGCACCAGAACTAGCCACCACAACAAAAAATTGTCAATTTTGACTGCATAAAAGTTGTCTTTATGTTTTAAATTTGAAAATGATATTTAAGATAATGAAATGTAAATTTATACTTGTAACTTAAAAGCAAAATCATTTGATGTTTTTTTTAATAAATTTAAGAGGAAAATTTAAATCACTATTTTTTAAAGAAAATTAAGGTCCAATTAATTTCACAAAAGAAGTGTCAAACAATGTTTTTTTTTCATATTTTTTTTCCAAATAGATAACTTCAATAGCTACTGCGCAAAAAAAATTATTGATGAATATTTTTCTCATTATAATATTTTAAAGACAAACTTGCTAGAATATGATAGTTTTTATTTAACCTCAACTTTTTCCTAAATCTTTTATTATTTAAAAAATAAACTATACTCTTTTGGAGAGAGTTCTCCCCTCTAGTGAAAAATATATATATTTTTTAAAGATGAGTATATTTTAATAATATATATTTCTTTTCTAATCAGCCTCATCTTTTATTATAACAACCTATTTCCAATATTAAGAGAAAACAAATCAAAATATTTTCATATATATATGGATTGTAGACTTTGAGCTCTACAAAAGAGTATTTTTATTTATTTTTAATTCATTTTAATTGAAGAAATATTCATTTAAGGTGGAAATTGTTTTTAAAAAATCAAAATATGATGAGGTGCCTACCAACTAGGTAGCCACATAGACAATTTTGAGAAAAAGGGTTTAGGGTGAAATCCTTCCTTGTAAAACTATACAAGTAGCTTAACACTAACCCAAATTTTTCAAAGGCAAAAAAGTGAATTTGTGTTTTGGTCAAAACCCTTTCACCCTGCAACCTTGTGGGCCATATACAAGCCACAAGGTTTCAAGAAACATTATTCGATTCAAAACCTTTTTAACTTAAAATATTTTGATAGATCAATTTATTTGGCTTAAAGTATGACACATTTTTTTTTCTTTTACCCAATTTTTCAAGGTTATGGTAGCATGTCTATGATTAATCATTCTTATACTCTATAGGAATATATCTTCCTATGGATTAATTGATCAAATGTATAGTTATTATGGTTAATGTTATTAACTTCATGAAGGATAAATCAACTTGGTTGTACACATATTTTTCAAAAAATTCTCTTGTTCTTTCATAATCTATGGGTATGAGTCCTACCCATGAAGTTGTTTAACAATTTTCTTTATTATGTGAAGTATTGGCTTTTGGATTGTTTAGTAGAATCACTTATTCTAAAAGGATCAAGAATAGTCTATAATAGAGTCACCACTTATTTATACATCACAAAATCTTAGGAAACCTCTTTTGTGTCTTTGTCTTCTTTTCACTTTCACCCCATCCATCCCATTATTCATATTTAATCAAATATTTCCTTCAATGGGACTCTTTCATGAAATTTTATGCTTGGATTTGTTCTTTGTTTCCAACATGTCTTAGTTATATGCAAAAATTATAATTTAAAAAAAAAATATATGTACTAGGTTGCTTGACTTAGTTTCTAACTTCGGGTGTATTTTGAAAAAAATCTTTGCTATCAGTTTGTTTTCTTGAATCCCTGGTTCCCTGAGTTGTAAGGCCTCCTATAAGAATTTTTTATTTTTCAAGTTTTTAGCACTTTTTCATGAGGTTGTCTCATTCCTCAAGACCTCTCTCTATCTTAGCCAACACATTTTTAACCTCTCAACTTTTACTTTCTTTCATTATTTAACCTAATTCCCATTTTATTCTTTGCATTTGCTTTCTAGGAATGCATTTATGTATTGCACATATGATTTATCTAACCCTTTGATTATAGTTTAAGTGTATTTTTATGGTGGATTTAGTCAAAGAATATAAATAAATGGTTTAGTGGATGCCAAAGTTATTGCAAGTATCATTCATGATCTCCTATGGATGTCTAATGTAGGGGAAAAAAGAATTTTAATTTTTCATGGGACCACCATCTTCATGAGTGATTTTACATTCTCCAATCTTATTCTTGTAGATTTCAAAGCATGATTTTAGTATATTTACATGTAGACTGGGTTTATGGCTCTAAAAGTTTAATAGGACCTATAATTTCAAAATGATTTTTATAAGGCTACGGTATAATGTAATGTCATTGATGAAGATGCCTCTTCCATTCAAATGAAATTTATATATAAAAGTAAATTTAATAGTAGATAATGAATAGAATAGAGGATATTAGAGAGATATAACCAATTTTTAGTTATATAGCTTTTGGTGTTTACCTTTTTATGCCTGAATTTTATTGGATCTGTTTTATTCAATGGTTTTTCCTATAATACACTTATATGCATCATTTATCTAATATGTATTTCAACTATGCAATTATCCTTCAAATTGAGATTAACTCGAGGTACAAATCAACTAAATATATTTTGACCAAGTCCCTTATTAAAACAACATTTCATCTATCTTGAGTTAACTGCCAACACTAGGGGCAGGTCCCCATGCAGTTGCTTAGCTTATTTTGGCTAGCAGCTACTACTCCACTTTTTGTGCAACAATTTGTGGAGTTGGTGACCCCATGGATAAAAAAAAAAATTGCTTGTTTTTAAGCAGTCCTCTTAAATGATACTTTTAAAAGAAATTTTTAATAATATTTTTTACAAATAAAATTTAGAAGAAAAATTTAAGGCAAATATAAAGAAGAGAAAAAACATTGGTGAAGTCGTGTAATTTTTCTTAATAAGCCATTGTTGCTTATTTCCAACCCCTGCTTTTTTTATTATTATTTTTTTAGTTATTAAGCAGTAGTTGCTCCACAAATGTAGGAAAAGATTTCAAATTTTCTTTTCCCTATAATTAAAAAATTGCATGGGAACACTTTCACTACTTAAAAATAAGCATAAAATAGACTTAAGTAGCCGCATGGAGACATGGGGTAAGAACTATGTATCTAAAGACCTTGGAGATATTTCAAAATCTCCTTTTAGGAGACGTAATTTTTTTTAATCCTTAATTTTCTATTAGATGTTTCAAGTACCTTTTTTGGTTTATCTAGGTCACAACCTGTCATGAAAGATGAATTGCATAGTATAAACCTTAATTTTAAATGGCCTTGTATTAAATTTGTAATTTCCAAATTAAAAAATCAAACTAAAATTTAATATCCTAGATAGGTTGTTACATAACCAATTAAAAGTACTAGGAACTACTGAGTATTATAGTTGCCCTCTTATAATGAGAATACCAACTTTTTAACCAAATGAAAACTTAATTTGTCTATTTTCCCAAGGTAAGTGATAAGATAACAAATTTTATATTACAAATATATGTTGCAATTATTAATATATATATATATATATATAGATATTTCTAAGATTTTAGATATGATAATTGACAAATTTTTCAATTTTTAATTAAATAATATAATTTTTCTATTCTTATATTGTTGGCATATGTGCAAAATATGTTGACATAATGATATTGTGTTGTCATTGATGTCAATATGCTGAAAGAATGAACCGGTAATATGTTGAAGAGAGAACCGGTAATATGCTAAAAAGTGAACCGGTAATATGATTAAAGAGTGAACACGTTTATTGAAGTTAGGCAACTAGCAAAAGTGAACCGGTATAATGTTGAGAACCGGTATATGTGCAAAAGGTGAAGCAGTACGTTTGTTCAAGTGAACCGGTATATGGAATGTTTTCTATCAAGGTTTAATATGGTATGACTACAAGTTGGTAGTCTTAGCTTTAGGGTTACCGATTGAAGTGTTTCGAGCCTGTATGATTCAACCGATGGCATTGTGTGATGAGTTACCATTGTAATGGAGATCAGATCATGTTGCCATGTTAGCCTCATGCATGTGAAGGATCTTGCATGAAGGAGATTGATCCTATCTACCTTGGGAATGTGCAAAGTCTCTACAAATGATCGAGAATGAGTGATGGGTTATCGCCTCCAAGAAGTGGTGAAGAATGAACAATGGAGAATGTCTTGAGATGTATTCAAGACCATTGTATTCAAATGCAAAGTGTTCAATAGTCAAGATTGAACCAAATGAATTGCTAAACCTAAATGTTTAGGGTTTAGGGTTTATGTTACTGACCTATTTGTTTCCTATAAGGTCGATGTTGTGTTTCATGTTGAAGTTGTTGGAAAATGTTGTGTGTGTATCTAAGTGCAAAGATACGTGATTCTTGCCAGACTAGATAAGAGGGTTGATACTTACAGAGTGTGTATGCAGAAGAAAGGAAGTAAAGAGGGTCTGCATTGGCATTGAGTGTTATTACCAGATCATTGTAATACTTGTTGATCTCTAATCACTTTAATAGTTGGAAAATCCCTTAACAAGGTAGCTTTAACCAGCTTGCTATAAATCCTTTAATAGGGTGACTCAAAGCCATTGAGTTCATAAAATCATCTAACAAGGTAACCTTTAATAGGGTTTAACCCTTAACTAGGTATTCTAGCCATCCCTTAACCGGGTGATCCCTAACAGGATTGGTTCCTAATAGAACCTGTTGTAACAGTCTTTAACTGGACTAGGCTTCTAATAGAGTGGACTCCTAAAGAGTTCAAAAACAGCTTGTGGGTATTCATCCCCACCATGGTTTTTCCCAGTTGGGTTTCCATGTGAAAAATATGTGTTTCATATGTGATGTCTTTTTTATGTGATGCTTTGTTGATATCTGTCAAGAGGTGAATCATGTTGATCTAGCAAATTATTATATTTCTGATGATAGATTACCTATTTATGCACAAGGATAATGTGGAAATGAGGGTGTAGGTTGTGTGGTAAGATAAGTGTTTCCAGTTTATATCTTTCACAGTCTCATTGTGCTTAATTGGTAGTAGTTTGGTTTATGACCAATGTTAGTGATTGCCAGTCAAGTTCAATGTTTGCAATCAAACTAGTTTAGGAAAAGGTTTTGTACCTGTACTGATTCACCCCCCCTCTCAGTACTGGTTTGGTACTCATTGTTCATCATTGTGTTATCAATTGGTATCAGAGCATCCTCCAGGTCCTTTGTGTTGTAAGCTTAACCACTTGAGGGAAAGATCCTATTGTAATGATGAAGAGGGAAGGTCCAAAGTTCAAGAGAAATAACATTAAAATATGGAAGGACAGAATGAAGATATACATCAGAAGCATGGGTGCTCAAAATTAGAGCTATGTTGAGAATGTTTATGTTATCCCTACCGGTACTCTCACCGATGACTAAAAGAGAGAGATTTAGGAGAATGGGCAAGTCATGGAAGCCCTAATTAGTAGTTTATCCGCCATTGAGTTTATTGATGTTGAGGACAAAGAGAATCCCAAAGAAGTATGGGATACTCTTGAGAACATCTATGGTGGTGATGAGCATGTGAAACAAGCTAAGGAAGAAAGCCTTAGAGGAAAGTTTGAAGACATGCAGATGGTTGAAGGTGAGTTCATTTAACAATATGGAATAAGAATCAAAACTTTTGTTGGAGATATCAAGAGTGCGAGTGGTAAAATGGAAGATTCCACTATTGTTAGCAAAGTTTTGAGATCCTTATTACTGGTCTATGCAATAAGGGTTGGTGCTATTCAAGAGCTGAGGTCAATAGACAAATCTAAGGAATCCCTAGACTCCATCATTGCAAAGTTGATAGCCTACGAGCTAAATAGTTTTGATGGCAGTGTTCAGAAGACTGAATCAGCCTTTAGAGCATTTGCTGCTCCATCTAGAAAAGGCAAAGAAGCTAGTACCAGTGGTGAACCAAGACAGAGCAGAGAAATGGGTGATGAGGAGATCCTGAAGGAATTTGAAGCTCTTCTTGCCAAGAGACTTCCTAAGGGAACCTGTAAATACAAAGGTAAGCTCCCTTTGAAATGATTTTCTTGTAACTGGATAGGACACATTGTTGCAAACTGTCCAAATGGTGATAGCAAGGACAAACTAGAAAAGTTCAAGAAGTTCAAAGGAGGAAACCGGAGAAACTATTTTGTAGCAGTTGATGAAGGTGTCACTGATGAGGAATCAGAAGATGAAGAAAATGAGTATATTGTGTTTGTAACAGTCAAGGAAGATGTGTCAGACAAGAAGGCTCTTGTCTCCTACTTTTATAATTCCAATGAGTGGATTATTGACAGTGGCTATTCTCACCATATGACTGGTGACTAGAGTAAGTTTCTTTCTTTGGAAGAGTATGATGGTGGTGTGGTTCATTTTGGTAATGATGCACCATGTATGGTCAAAGGCAGAGGGTCCATCTCTCTGAATGGAAAGAGCAGTGCTGACAATGTGTATTGGGTGGAAGGTCTTAGACATAACCTATGAGTTTTCCCTAGCTGAATGATAGTGGACTCACTCTAGAATTCAAAAATGGAGTGTGCAAAATCAAAGGAAAGAATGGTTGACTGATGGCCACCGGTATGCAAACCAAAGGTAACTTATTTCAGTTGAATGCAAATATAAGTACATGTCTTATGGCTAAGTTTGATGATAGTTGAATATGGCATAGGAGACTCTTCCATGTAAATATTGATAACATTATGAAGGCTAGTAAGATCAAGGTAGTTAGAGGACTGCTGATGCTGAGAAAACTGGAAAATCCTCTGTGTAGAGAGTGTCAACTGGAGAAAATGTCTTCCTCAACCTTCAAAGGTAAATCTTTCACTGCAGGCAATTTAATTGATCTCGTGAATACTGATTCGTGTGGTCCTATGAAAACTAGGAGTGTGTAGGGAGATAGGTATTTTATGATTCTTACAGATGATAGCTCAAGAATGATGTGGGTCACATTCTTGAAGGATAAGTCTGAAGCCTTTGGAAATTTCAAAGCTTTCAGAGTAGTCGTAGAAAAGGAAAGTGGTAGAAGAATCAAATGCCTTAGAAGTAATCAAGGAGGGGAATTCACTTCTAATGAATTCAACAAATATTGTGAAGAGAATGACATCAAGAGGCAACTATCTACCCCTCGGACTCCACAACAGAATGGCCTAGCAGAGAGGAACAACTAGATTGTGGTTGAAGCCGCTAGAACTATGTTGATCCAAGGAAAGGTTGCCCGCACCTTTTTGAGAGAAGCGGTGAGCACTGCAATCTACAGAATGAACCGGGTACTCATCAAGGAAGGAAAGGATAAGACTCCTTATGAGTACTGGACTAGTAAGACACCAGTGGTAAGTTACTTTAGAGTATTTGTTAGCAAATGTTATATTAAGAGAAGTGAACATTAGAGCAAGTTCGATGCAAAATGTGATGAGGGAATATTCCTAGGATATTCCACCAAGAGTAAAGCTCTCAAATGTTTCAATAATAGGACTCAGAGAATCATTGAAAGCATCAATGTTAGGATTGATGAAAACTCTAAGAAACCTGAGGAAACTTGCAATGAGCATGTAGGAGATGAGTCGGTAGTAACCTTCTAGGAACTGGTTGCAAATCAGCCCAATACCAGTAATTGTGCTCCTACACTGGTGGATGCTGATGCTGATAAAGATGAGGATGAAGATGAAAAGAAAGAAGAATCTTTTAAGAATATACCTAGGTATGTAAAACTCAATCATGATCCAAAGCAGATCATAGGAGACAAAGATTCAGGAATTCTTATGAGAAGAAAGGTTAGAGAAAACTCATGTATGATATCTAAATTTGAGCCTAAATCATTCAAAAAGGCACATAAAGATGAAGGTTGGATCAAGCAAATGGAAGATGAACTTGATCAGATAGAGAAGAATGGTACATGGTCTTTGGTACCCCAGACCAAAACATAAAAATGTCATTGGAACCAAATGGGTCTTCAGAAATAAATTGAATGAGGATGGCACAGTGGTAAGGAACAAAGCCAGATTAGTATGTAAAGGATATGCCCAAGAAGAAGGAGAAGACTATGGAGAAACCTTTGCTCTAGTAGCAAGATTGGAAGGAGTTCGTATGATTCTTGCATATGCAGCTTTTAAAGGATTCAAGGTATACCAAATGGATGTAAAATCTGCATTTCTAAATGGAATACTTGAAGAGGAGGTGTATATAAAGCAACCAGATGGTTTTGCCTTATTAAAAGACAGTGACATGGTGTGTAGGCTACATAAAGCCTTGTATGGTCTAAAGCAGGCACCTAGAGCATGGTATCAACACTTGCACTCCCATCTTGTGAAGATTGGATTTGAAAGAACAAGTGAAAATAGCAGTATCTACTTGAAATCAAAAAGAGATCAAATTCTAATTTGTGAAGTATTTGTTGATGACATAATCTTTGGTGGAGATGACAAGATGAGTCAAGAATTTGTAGATGAGATGAAAAAGGAGTTTGAGATGTCACTCATAGGGGAGATTAAGTTCTTCATTCAACTGCAGATTTAGCAAATGAATGATGGAATCTTTATTACTCAGTCCAAGTATGTCAAAGAGGTGTTGAAGACATTTGGCAATGAAGATAGCAAACCAGTTGGTACACCAATGGTGACCGGTTGTAAACTATCAAAAGAGGATGACTCAGCATTGGTAAATGAGAAGGAATACTGATCAATGATTGGTAAGTTGCATTATGCAGTGTATAGTAGACTGGACATTGCACATGCAGTGGGTATTACCGCTCAGTTTTAGAAAAGCCCAAGAGAATCCTAGTTGGTAGCAGTCAAGCGGATTCTTAGATATCTGAAGGGAACTATTGACTATGGATTATGGTATCCATATAATGATGATTTCAACCTGAAAGTGTTCATAGATGCTGATTAGGCTAGTAATGTGGATGACTGGAAGAGCACAACTGGTGCTGCATTCTTTCTTAGTGGTAGACTGGCCTCATGGATGAGTAAAAAGCAGAGTTGTATCTCTCAATCTACAATAGAAGCGGAGTATGTTGCAGCTTTTATGAACTGCACCCAGACTATTTGGATGAAGCATGTATTGAATGGCTTCAAATTTCCTGTATCTTAACCGGTAAGTATATTTTGTGACAATAAAAGTGCAATTAACATTTCCAAGAATCGAGTTTTACATGCTAGTACCAAGCACTTTGAACTCAAGTATCATTTCTTGAGGGAAAAGGTTCAGAACAAAGAGGTGCTATTGGAACATGTTTCCAGTAAGGAGCAGTTAGCAGACATATTCACCAAGCCTCTACCGAAGGCTACTTTTACCTATTTGAGAGGTGAATTAGGGGTGCTGCCCCTTCAAGAGGTAATCTAATGGTTTGTGCTCCACATCAAACAAATCTTACTTTGATATATCTTTTCAAGATTCATGTGTTGAAGGATGCTACTCCTCAGGGGGAGTAGCATAGTGGAACAGGGAAGCTTGTGCCTCCACTTTGGCATTGTTGTCAAAGGGGGAGAAGATGTGAAGTGGAGAAGATATCTGCAGTATTAAGGAGAAGATGTGATGCAGAAAGAGAGATATCTTTGTATATTACCATCAATGCCAAAGGGGGAGATTGTTGGCATATGTGCAGAATATGTTGACATGATGATATTGTGTTGTCATTGATGTCAATATGCTGAAAGAATGAACCGGTAATGTGCTGAAGAGAGAACTAGTAATATGTTGAAAAGTGAACCGGTAATATGATTGAAGAGTGAACAGGTTTATTGAAGTTAAGCAATTGGCAAAGTGAACCAGTATAATGTTGAGAACTAGTATACGTTTGTCCAAGTGAACCGGTATATGGAATGTTTTCTATCAAGGTTTAATATGGTATGACTACCAGTTGGTAGTCTTAGCTTCAGGGCTTCCGGTTGAAGTGTTTCGAGCCTGTGTGATTCAATTGATGGCATTGTGTGATGAGTTAGCATTGTAATGGAGATCAGATCATGTTGCCACATCAGACTCATGCACGTGAAGGATCTTGCATGAAGGAGATTGATCCTTGTTGGCATATGTGCAGAATATGTTGACATGATGATACTGTGTTGTCATTGATGTCAATATACTGAAAGAGAACCAGTAATATGCTGATGTTGTGAACCGGCATATGTGAAAAAGTGAACCGGTATGCTTGTCCAAGTGAACCGGTATGTTGTTGTGAACCAGAACTGGTATGTCAAAATGAGAACCAGTATAAGGAATGTTTTGTATCTAGGGATCATATGGCATAACTACTGGCTGGTAGTCTCAGCTTTAGGGTTTTCGGTTGAAGTGTTTCAAGCCTATGTGTTTAAACCAATGGCATTGTGTGATGAGTTAGCATTGTAATAGAGATCAAATCATGTTGCCATGTAAGCCTCATGCACGTGAAGGATGTTGCATGAAGGAGATTCATCCTATCTACCTTGGGAATGTGCAAAGTCTCTGCAAACAGTGGAGAACACATGATGGGTTATCACCTCCAAGAAGCAGTGAAGAACGAGCGATGGAGAATGTCTCGAGATCAGTTCAAGACCATTGTATACAAATGAATAGTGTTTAATGGTCAGGATTGAACTGACTAAATTTCTCAACCTAAGTGTTTAGGGTTTAGGGTTTATGCTACCAACCTGTATGTTTCCTATAAGATCGATGTGATGTTTTATGCTGAGATAGTTGGCAAATGTTATGTGTGTATCTATGTGCAAAGATACATGATTCTTGCCAGACCAATTGAGGGGATTGATACTTGCATAGTGTGTGTGCAGAAGGAAGGAACTAAAGTGGATCTACTTTGGCATTGAGTGCTATTACCAGATCATTGTAATACTTGTTGATCTCTAATCACTTCAACAGTTGGAAAATCCCTTAACAGGATAACTTTAACTAGCTTGCTATAAATCCTTTAACAGGGTGACTCAAAGCCATTGAGTTCATAAAATCCTTTAACAAGGTAACCTATAACAGGGTTTAACCCTTAATCGGGTGATCCCTAATAGGATCAGTTCCTAACAGAACTTGTTGTAACAATCTTTAATCGGATTAGGCTCCTAATAGAGCGGACTTCTAAAGAGTTCCAAACAGCTTGTGGGTATTCATTCCCATCGTGGTTTTTCCTAGTTGGGTTTCCACATGAAAAATATGTGTGTCATGTGTGATGTACTTTTCATGTGATGCTTTGTTGTTTTCTGTCAAGCAGTGAATCATGTTGATCTAACTAGTTATTGTATCTCTGATGATACATTATCTGTTTATGCATAAGGACAAAGTGGAAATGAGGGAGTAGGTTGTATGAAAAGTTAAGAAGATTGAGGAGTTCATATCTTTCACAGTTGCACTGTGTTTAACCGGTAGTAATCTGGTTTGGACCGATATTAGGGATTGCCATTAGTTTTTAGTCTGCAATCAAATCAGTTTAGGAAAAGTTTTTGTGCCTATACTGATTCACCCCCCCCTCTCAGTACCGGTTTGGTACTCACTTTTCATCATTGAGTTATCAAATGGTATCAGAGTCTCCTCCAAGTCCTCTATGTTGTAAGCTTAACCACTTGAGGGAAAGATCCTATTGTAATGATGAAGAGGGAAGGTCCAAAGTTCAATAGAGATAACTTTAAAATATGGAAGGATAGAATGAAGATATACATCAGAAGCATGGGTGCTCAACATTGGTGCTATGTTGAGAATGTTTATGTTATCCCTACCGGTACTCTCACCGATGACCAAAAGAGAGAGATTTTTGAGAATGAGCAAGTCATGGAAGCCCTAATTAGTAGCTTATCTGACATTGAGTTTACTGATGTCCAAGATAAAGACAATCCCAAATAAGTATGGGATACTCTTGAGAATATCTATGGTGGTGATGAGCATGTAAAACAAGCTAAGGAAGAAAGCCTTAGAGGGATGTTTGAAGACATGCAGATGGTTGAAGGTGAAACCATTAAACAATATGTAAGATGAATCAAAACTGTTGCTGGAGATATCAAGAGTGCGGGTGGTAAAATGGAAGATTCCATTGTTGTTAAAAAATTTTTGAGATCCTTTTTACCAGTCTATGCAATAAGAGTTGCTTCTATTCAGGAGTTGAGATCAATAGAAAAGACTAAGGTATCCCTAGACTCCATCATTGCAAAGTTGACAACCTATGAGCTAAATAGTTTTGATGGCAGTGTTCAAAAGACCGAATTAGCTTTTAGAGCATCTGCTGCAGCATCCAAAAAAGGAAAAGAAGCAAGCACTAGTGGTGAACCAAGACAGAGCAGAGAAATGGATGATGAGGAGATTCTGATGGAATTTGAAGCTCTTCTTTCCAAGAGACTTCCTAAGGGAACCAAAAAATACAAAGGTAAGTTTGATTTGAAATGCTTTTCTTGTAACCGGATACGACACATTGCTATAAACTGTCCTAATGGTGATAGCAAGGACAAACTGGAAAGGTTCAAGAAATTTAAAGGAGGAAACTAGAGAAATAGTTTTGTAGCAGTTGATGAAGGTGTCACAAATGAGGAATTAGAAGATGAAGAAAATGAAGATATTGTGTTTGTTGCAGTCAAAGAGGATGTGTCTGACAAAAAGGCTCATCTCCCGCTTTGATAATTCTAATGAGTGGATTATCGAGAGTGGTTGTTCTCACCATATGACTAGTGACCAGAGCAAGTTTATATCTCTGGAAGAGTATGATGGTGGGGTGGTTTGTTTTGGTAATGATGCACCATGTATGGTCAAAGAAAGAGGGTCCATCTCTCTAAATAGAAAGAGCACTGCCAACAATGTGTATTGGGTGGAAAGTCTCAAGCACAATCTATTGAGTGTTGCCCAACTGAATGATAGTGGACTCACTTTGGAATTCAAAAATGGAGTGTGTAAAATCAAAGGAAAGAATGGTGAACTGATGGCCACTGGTATGCAGACCAAAGGTAACTTATTTCAATTGAATGCAAATATAACAACATGTCTTATGGCTATGTTTTATGATAGCTGGATATGGCATAGTACACTCTGCCATGTAAACTTTGATAACATAGTAAAGTCAAGTAAAATCAAGGCAGTTAGAGGACTGTCGATGCTGAGCAAAGCAAAAAATCCTTTGTGTAGAGAATGTAAACTAGGGAAAATGTCTTCCTCAACCTTCAAAGGTAAATCTTTCACTGCTGACAACTTACTTGATCTTGTGCATACTGATTTGTGTGGTCCTATGAAAACTAGGAGTGTGCAGGGAGATAGGTATTTTATGATTCTTACAGATGATTTCTCAAGAATGATGTGGGTCACATTCTTGAAGGACAAGTCTGAAGCCTTTGGAAAGTTCCAAGCTTTCAGAGCATTGGTAGAAAAGGAAAGTGGTAGAAGAATCAAATGTCTTAGAATTGATCAAGGAGGGGAATTTACTTCCAGTGAATTCAACAAATATTGTGAAGAGAATGGAATCAAGAGGCAACTGTCTACCCCCTGAACTCCAAAAAAGAATGGCCTAGCAAAGAGAAACAACCGGACTGTGGTTGAAGTGGCTAGAACTATGTTGATCTAAGGAAAGGTCACTCAAACCTTTTGGAGAGAACCAGTGAGCATTGTAGTCTACACAATGAACTGGGTACTCATCAAGAAAGGAAAGGTTGAAACTCCTTATGAGTACTAGACTGGTAAGACACCAGTGGTAAGCTACTTCAGAGTGTTTGGTAGTAAATGTTATATCAAGAGGAGTGAACATCATAGCAAGTTTGATGCTAAATGTGATGAGGGATTATTCCTAGGGTATTCCACTATGAGAAAATCTCTCAAATTTTTCAACAATAGGACTCAGAGAATTGTTGAAAGAATCAATGTTAGGGTTGAGGAAAACTCTGAGAAATCAGAGGAAACCGATAGAGAGAATGTAGGAGATGAACCGATAGTAACCTTTTGGGCACCTGTTGCAAATCATCCCAGTACCAACAACTGTGCTTCTACACTGGTAGATGCTAATGAAGATGAGGATGATGAAGAAAAGAAAGAGGAAGTTGTTAAGAATATACCCAGGTATGTCAAACTCAATCATGATCCAAAGCAAATCATAGGAGACAAAGATGTAGGGATTCTTACAAGAAGAAAGGTCAGAGAAAGCTCATGTATGATCTCTAAATTTGAGCCTAAATCATTCAAAGAGGCACATAAAGGTGAAGACAGGATCAAGGCAATGGAGGAGAAACTTGACCAGATAGAAAAGAATGGCAAATGGTCTTTGGTACCCAAACCGGAGTATAAAAATGTCATTGGAATCAAATGGTTTTTGAAAAATAAGCTAAATGAGGATGGCACAGTGGTAAGGAACAAAGTCAGACTAGTATGTAAAGGGTATGCCCAAGAAGAAGGAGAAGACTATGGTAAAACCTTTTCTCCTGTAGCAAGATTAGAAGGAGTTTGTATGCTTCTTGCATATGCAACTTTTAAAGGATTCAAGGTATACCAAATGGATGTAAAATCTGCATTTTTAAATGGAATACTTGAAGAGGAAGTGTATATAGAGCAAGCAGATGGGTTTGGCCTATTAGAAGACAGTGACATGGTGTGTAGGCTACATAAAGCTATATATGGACTGAAGCAGGCACCAAGAGCATGGTATGAATGCTTGCATTCTCATCTTGTGAAGATAGGATTTGAAAGAACAAGTGAAGATAGCAATATCTACTTGAAATCAGAAGGAGATTAGATTCTGATCTGCGAAGTATTTGTTGATGACATATTCTTTGGTGGAGATGACAAGATGAGTCATGACTTTGCAGATGAGATGAAAAAGGAGTTTGAAATTTCACTCATAGGGGAAATTTATTTCTTTATTGGGCTACAGATTCAGCAAATGAAAAATGGAATCTTTATTACTCAGTCCAAGTATGTCAAAGAGGTGTTGAAGACCTTTGGCATGGAAGATAGTAAACCGGTTGGTACACCAATGGTGACCAATTGTAAACTATCAAAAGAGGATGACTCGACATTGGTAAATGAGAAGGAATACCGATCAATGATTGGTAAGTTTCATTATGTAGTGCATAGTAGACCAGACATTACACATGTAGTGGGTATTACCACTCGCTTTTAGCAAAGCCCAGGATTATCCTACTTGGTAGCAGTCAAGCGGATTCTTAGATATCTGAAGGGAACTATTGACTATGGGTTATGGTATCCATACAATAATGATTTGAATTTGAAAGTGTTCACAAATGTTGATTGGGCTAGTATTGTATATGACCGGAAGAGCACAACCGTTGGTGCATTCTTTCTCGGTGGAAGACTGGTCTCATGGATGAGTAAAAAGTAGAGTTGTATCTCTCACTCTATAGTAGAAGCGAAGTATGTTGCAGCTTTTATGAACTACACCCATACTATTTGGATGAAGCCTGTATTGAATGGCTTCAAAGTTCCTGTATCTGAACCGGTAAGTATATTCTGTGACAATACAAGTGCAATTAACATATCCAAGAATTCGGTTTTACATGCTAGAACCAAGAAATTTGAACTCAAGTATCATTTCTTGAGGGAAAAGGTTCAGAACAAAGAGGTGGTATTGGAACATGTTTTCAGTAAGGAGAAGATAGCAGACATATTCACGAAGCCTCTACTAAAGGCTACTTTTACTTATCTAAGAGGTGAGTTAGGGGTGTTGCCCCTTCAAGAGGTAATCTAAAGGTTTGTGCTCCACATCAGTCAGATCTTACTTTGCTATATCTTTTAAGGATTGATGTGTTGAAGGATGCTACTCCAAAGGGGGAGTAGCATAGTGGAACAGGGAAGCTTGTGCCTCCACTTTGGCATTGTTGTCAAAGGGGGAGAAGATGTGAAGTGGAAAAGATATCTATAGTATTAAGGAGAAGATGTGATGGAGAAAGAGAGATATCTTTGTATATTGCCATCAATGCCAAAGGGAGAGATTGTTGGCATATGTGCAGAATATGTTGAGATGATAATACTGTGTTGTCATTGATGTCAATATGCTGAAAGAGAGCCGGTAATATGTTGATGTTGTGAACTGAAATATGTGAAAAAGTGAACCAGTATGCTTGTCCAAGTGAACCAGTATGATGTTGTGAACTGGAACCGGTATGTCAGAATGAGAATCGGTATAAGGAATATTTTTTTATCTAGGGTTCATTTGGTATAACTACTGGTTGGTAGTCTCAGCTTCAGTGTTTTTGGTTGAAGTTTTTTGATCCTATGTGTTTCAACCGATGGCATTGTGTGATGAGTTAGCATTGTAATAGAGATCAGATCATGTTTCCATGTCAGCCTTGTGCACGTGAAGGATCTTGCATGAAGGAGATTGATCCTATCTACCTCAGGAATGTGTGAAGTCTCTGCAAACGATGGAGAATGTGTGATGGGTTATCACCTCCAAGGAGCGGCAAAGAATGAACGATGAAGAATGTCTTCAGATTTGTTGAAGACCGTTGTATTGAAATGAATAGTGTTCAATGGTCAAGATTGAACTGACAAAATTTCTCTACCTAAGTGTTTAGGGTTTAGGGTTTATGGTACCAACCTATCTGTTTCCTATAAGGTCAATGTGATGTTTTATGTTGAGATTGTTGGCAAATGTTATGTGTGTATCTATAAGCAAAGATACATGATTCACGCCAGACCAGTTGAGAGGATTGATAGCTGCATAGTGTGTGTGCAAAAGGAAGGAACTAAAGTGGATCTACTTTGGCATTGAGTGCTATTACCAGATCATTGTAATACCTATTGATCTCTAATCACTTCAATAGTTAGAAAATCCTTTAATAGGGTAGCTTTAACCTGTTTGATGTAAATCCTTTAACAGGGTGACTCAAAGCTATTGAGTTCATAAAATCATTTAGCAAGGTAACCTCTAACAGGGTTTAACCCTTAACCGGGTATTCTAGTCATCCGTTAACCGGGTGATCCCTAACAGGATCGATTCCTAATAGAACCTATTGTAAATATCTTTAACCAGATTAGGCTCCTAACAGAGCGGACTTCTAAAGAGTTCAAAACAACTTGTGGGTATTCATCCCCACCATGGTTTTTCCCAGTTGGGTTTCCACATGAAAAATATGTGTGTCATGTGTGATGTCCTTTTCATATGATTCTTTGTTGTTTTCTGTCAAGCAGTGAATCATGTTGATCTAGCTAGTTATTGTATCTCTAATGATAGATTATCTGTTTATGCATAAGGACAAAGTGGAAATGAGGGAGTAGGTTGTATGAAAAGTTAAGAAGATTGACCAGTTCATGTCTTTCACAGTTGCATTGTGTTTAACCGGTAGTAATCCGGTTTGGACCGGTGTTAGGGATTGCTAGTAGTTTTTAGTCTGCAATCAAACCGATTCAGGAAATTTTTTTGTGCCTGTACTGATTCAACCTCACCCCCTCTTACTACCGGTTCGGTACTCACTTCTCATCATTGAGTTATCAATCCTATCTACCTCGGGAATGTGTGAAGTCTTTGCAAATGGTGGAGAACGCATGATGGGTTATCGCCTGCAAGAAGCATTGAAGAATGAACAATGGAGAATATTTTGAGAACTATTCAAGACCGTTGTATTCAAACGCAAAGTGTTCAATAGTCAGGATTGAATTGACTAAATTTCTCAACCTAAAAGTTTAGGGTTTAGGGTTTATGTTACCGACCTATCTGTTTCCTATAAGGTCAGTGTTGTGTTTCATGTTGAAGTTGTTGGCAAATGTTGTGTGTGTATCTAAGTGCAAAGATACATGATTCTTGCCAGACCAGATAAGAGGGTTGATACCTGCAGAGTGTGTATGCAGAAGAAAGGAACTAAAGTAGTCTACATTGGCATTGAGTTCTATTACCATATCATTATAATACCTGTTGATCTCTAATCACTTCCATAGTTGGAAAATCCCTTAACAGGGTAGCTTTAACCAGCTTGTTGTAAATCCTTTAACAGGGTGACTCAAAGCCATTGAGCTCATAAAATCCTCTAACAAGGTAACCTTTAACATGGTTTAACTCTTAACCGGGTATTCTAGCCATCCCTTATCTGGGTGATCCCTAACAGTATCGGTTCCTAACAGAAGCTGTTGTAACAGTCTTTAACGGGACTAGGCTTCTAACGGAGCGGACTTCTAAAGACATCAAAAATAGCTTGTGGGTATTCATCCCCATCGTGGTTTTTCCCAGTTGGGTTTCCACGTGAAAAATATGTCTGTCATATGTGATGTCTTTTTCATGGGATGCTTTGTTGATTTTAGTCAAGAGGTGAATCATGTTGATCTACCAAGTTATTATATTTCTGATGATAGATTACTTGTTTATGCACAAGGATAATGTGGAAATGAGGGTGTAGGTTGTGTGGTAAGATAAGTGTTTCCAATATATATCTTTCACAGTCTCATTGTGCTTAACTAGTAGTAATTTGGTTTATGACCGGTGTTAGTGATTGCCAGTCAAGTTCACTGTTTGCAGTCAAACTGGTTCAGG
This sequence comes from Cryptomeria japonica, assembly GCF_030272615.1. Lineage (NCBI taxonomy): Eukaryota > Viridiplantae > Streptophyta > Pinopsida > Cupressales > Cupressaceae > Cryptomeria > Cryptomeria japonica. The sequence goes on along the minus strand of NC_081405.1, from coordinate 703,730,864 downwards.
AAAAGTTTTTGTACCTGTACTGATTCACCCCCCCTCTCAGAACCGATTTGGTACTCATTGTTCATCATTGTGTTATCATATATATACGATTTACCATATCCAACAATGAAATTAATAATCTATTTATTTTTTATTAGACAAAAGAAACTATTTAATTAGATACTTAATATTTTTCATTTAGAATCTTCCAAGAGAGTTAAACTACACGAACCCATACTTTGACAATTTTGAAAAACTATTGTATTCTAAAACAAATGCAAATTAAACAATAAAGAAAAATCAATGTACTAGGGGAAAAGCACTAGTTACAATTCATGTTCTGATATCCGTTCACTCCTTGCACACCCAACCCCCCAAATACTAACTTTAAAAATAAAAATAAATAAATAACAAAAAGATCATTAATAAATTACACATGTACCAGTAACACTCATTTTTTTAGCTTATTTGGACCATAATTGGCCCATTTGTGCACTTTTATTGGTACCCATAGCACACAACTATTGGGGCATTGGCAATTTTAAGTGCACAATTATTGGGGCATCTTTAAACAAGTATTAGGTGACATTTTGAAAACTATACTTTTGACCCTTGCATGCATAATGGATCCCACAGTGTGCATCGTTACTACCCAAAAGTCAAACCAATAGCTATAAGCAGATAAGTCACATGTGGAGACAACAAAATATATCATCAAAATCCAATGTATCATTTAAAATCTGTGGGTGTACGAAGTTAGCTATAACGACTACTGGTATGTTTCCCCTAGGGGAAAGGAGCTAGTAGTGGACATAGGACCAATGACCGTCATCTTTTTGTCAATCTCACCCCCTGTTAGTAGACATAGTAGGAGCCAAAAAAAAAGGTAATGAAAGGTCCATTAATAAATATCACATGTACCAATAGTGGATATTTTTTAGCTTTTTTTTACCATAATTAGCCCATTGCTGGGATACTTGTGCACCACTACTAGGACATTTGTGCGTAAATATTGGGGCATTCTTCCACTACTACTGGCTATTTTGAGTTATCTATTATTGACACAAAGTCGATTATGTATTGGACCACACTTTGAAATGACCACTTCTTGACTTTTGTGCACATATCGATTTCCATAGCATGCATCGTTACCACTCACAAGCCAAAAGAATAACTTTAAGCAGTTAAGTCGCATATAGAGAGAACAAAAAAAAAATCATCGAAATCGGATGAACCGTTTAGGAGCTTAAGTTGTGCGAAGTTAGCTATGTCCACTACTTCCTCCTTTCCCATAGCGAATGAAGTAATAAAATACACAAGAAAGATAAAATTTTCCCAACAAACTCTAATTTCAAAAGTAATAATAATTATTTGATAATCTTAAATTATTTGTACTTTTATATTATATTTAAAGTATCATCATAATGTTTCGTAATCTATGCTACATTATAATTGTTTATCTTTGAGATGAACAATATTTTGAATCATATTTTATATTGTCAAATAAAATAAAATGAATAGAAACCTTTAGTCAGTTGAAAGATACGGTAATAATAAATAGTCAGTTTCTATACACAACCAATGGCCTTCTGATCTAACTAGCTATATCATATGATCCACATTTCTCTACGGCCTTTTGGCATAACTGGTCGTGAAGCCACTTGACGGTCTTACCCAAGGCTATTTGTTTCTGACAACATATTTACCGACAATTTTTCCTTCTCTGTTATAATTGCTCTGGTCGACTAATAAAACATCTGTTGCTACAGTTTTGGTATCACATCATTGCATGTTTGATTGGCCTTTAGTCCTACATTTATTCTGAACGGGGAGACTTTTTCTGAACCAGTTGAAGCTCTCGTCTTCAATTGAAAATGGGACAACCTCCATCACTATCTTACAACCAACTATTGCAAATTTTCATATCACACCATTTGCGTGTACTTTTGGCTTACCTTCAATTTCTCCACGGCGGAACTTTACCTTCACGAGTGCTCTTGTCTTGTCGGGCCATTTTGCAACCAATCAAAACTAATCAGAGAAGAGAGTTGATAATTGAAATGGGAAAAGTGAAAATTTTTAATTAAAAATTTAATATTGGATTTTGAATTCGAAAGTTATGAGGAATGAAAGGGCAGAAGTTAAATTGGTTCCAAAACAGTCAAAATGTACATCGTGTTATTGATCATTCGGAAAATCACAGCCGTAGTTTGCAAAATCAACGATGTATAACATGCAACTAATTTTTGTGTTATGCACTAGTGTTTTTGGAGCCAGAATAGCTGCATTTGATTGAAAGTGGGGAAGTTAAATGTATGTGATACAATCATGATAACAATTATAGAATGTTGTATGGTTGTGTCTTAAGCAAATTGTGCTCTTGACAATCTAGAATGTCTAGTAGTCTATTCATATATCAGCTAAAGGAAACAATGGTGTTGCCAGGTAGCATCATAGGGCTTAGTACTTAAGGATTTAAATCATAGTTTCAATTGAGACATTCTAAGAAGATGAATAGGCTATCAGAAACTACGGTACAGGTGTTTTAACAAAAAAATGTGGCATATCAAAATGCATGATTAGGTATTAGTCAATGAGTGTGCCAACATTGTCAAATTATGCACTACAATCATGCATTGAAGACATTGAACAAAAGTTCCATAAAGCTAAAGGGAAAGAGTGTTGTTGTCTACACTTTCCTCTTAGAGTACACTCTATCCCCACTTCAATGTGTGTAGAAAAATAACTGTGTATACACGTCAAAGTAGAAATACATAGAAAAAGGGTTGTGATAAAAATGATATTGATATTTAGATCTAGCTAATCTAATCACTTATAGAAAATGTGAATAACACCTATGAGACTACATAGAAGATAAAAATAATTTCAATAGATAATATGCCCCCTTGAATTGTGCGAACTACAAAGGAGTGCACTTAAATTAAGGACATAGCAAAATGTGGCTAAATTTATGCTCAAATAAGGTAAAAATTTGAATTTAAGAAATTGAGAAAGGATATCAATGATGGCATAGAAATTAAGGGTAGGTAGAGAATCCATAAGTAAGAAGTGCTTACCTATTTAGTTGACCACTTTCTTGGAAGGAGTCATGAGAAGATGCATCGACCCATTTTCTCTCAAGAAAATAAGAGATGAGCATGTAAAACCTAAGAAAAGGCATCGACACCTTGCTTCATAAATGGTGAGATTGAGTAAAAGTATAGAACTTGCAAAATCACATGACATGTGACAATGATAAATCTTTTTTTTATTTGTCAAACCAAGTTAAATATATATCTTAAAATAATATATTATTATATTGTAATAAATAATGATTAACTGGGTTTGGTTGTTATGTAAGAGTTTGAGTCCTCTCACACTTTATCTATTTAGAACATAGATATGTTTATGGTAACTTTTATATAAAATGTCAATTATATTTTTTTTTAATAATTTGTATTAGCTATTATAAATATAGCAAAAACTTTTAAATCTGTAACCTTCCAAACATTTATTCACTGCTTTTCATGTCAAGTATGATAGATAATAATCGGTAGCTTTTATGGATGCAATTGTGTAATTTTATTTAACATCAATATTTCATGTTACACTTTATGATTCATCATTAGAATAAATAAATTTAATGTAATGGAATGCAAACTACTCATACTAAATACTAAGAAAGCACAAGAAGGAAGAAAGTAAAAAATGAAAATATCAAAAGAAATAAGATTAGAAAAGACTAAAGTGTAGTTGAAAAAGGACGGGAAGAAAATAGAAAGCAAGGGAAGTCCGTTAAACTTCAAAGTCTGATGATCAATGAATTATTGAATAATTTTTATTTGTTAATATAATTAGTCACTATTTCATTACTATTGTAGACACCTAAATTTTATATATCATCAAATATCTAATTACTAGACCTTTTCTTCCATAATTGATTGAATACATCCATATTTAAATAATTAATTAGCTTATTTTCCTCTACATATTAATTAAAAAATAAATTATTAAAATTAATAAATTTAGTATTTAACAATCATATTCTAACATAAATTATTTATCATCATTTAAGCTCTACCTCAAGTAAAGATTTATTTACCCAAGACTTATATTCCCTTTCAAAAAAAATCAAATCAAATTCCCTAGTTAATTATTTATCTACTTTGAATTAATGAATTAAGTTTCTTGTATATTTTGTTAAAGATTCTTATGTTGTAGCTTTGTTGGTTGAAGCTTTTAGAGTCTTTTGAACATATTTATCATCTGTATTGGTGATTGATCGGGTTCTTTTCTTTCCATTTCTTGCAGTTCTTTTAAGTTGCTCATTATTTTTAATATAGATTTGTACTTTTCTTTGTTCAATTAAAAAAAATAATTATTAATTCCCTCCTCATACACATTAACCTTGATCAAACTTCTTAAAATTTTACATATTTTCATGTGTATATAGGTATAACCTTTGTACATAAGGCATGTCCTCTTGTTCATGTGACATAGACTTAGCAACATTAGCACATTCTCCTTTAATCTTGGGTGGTGATTCAAAAGAATTCTGTATCACATATTCTTCTTAATCTTGGACTCCTCATTCACCACTCATGTGACGACACTTGTCCTCTAATCATACTTCTAAGGCTTTCAATCAATTTAAACTTTTACATCATACCTATAATCTACCAATTCCATCTTATAGCCAAAATTATATAAATTGAATGTCATCCTATAACATTAGTAAATTTGAACCTCATATAATATTATTTTCTTAACATTTTAATCTTATATACTCTAAATTTCATATACACCAAACATTCTATCTCATCCTCCATTTTCTTGGAAAGAATTCTCCACCATATAATCTCCTTTAATCTTTGAGTTCCTTCTCATTCACCACCCATGTGAAGGCACTCGCCAAGGCTCTCAACCAATTTGACCTTTTATATCATACTTTTAATCTATCTCACTTTACCAAATTCGTCCTACCTCATTTATGAATTTGAAACTGAACCTCATACTATGTGTTATTTTCTTGGTGAAAGTACTTCCAAACCATCAAAATATCATTCTTAAGCACGACCACCGTTGCTTGATACAACATAAATTGCTCTTGAAAAAATTCCTTACTGTTTATAGCGATAACTTTTAACTTAATCTTATAGGTATACAAGAAATTTCATTTACACCTAACATTGTAGACACATAATACTTGTTGAAATGTGTATATATATGAAGGCCGGGCTCAACTGATCTCAAGCAATTAGAAAGATGGGGGTCAGTGGCCTGCACGCTGTGATTGTACCTTTCCCTGCGCAAGGCACCATCAATCCTCTCATTAATTTGGCCCAGTTGCTCTCTTCAAGAGGGGTTTTCATCACTTTCGTAAACATGGATTGGAGTCACAAGTGCATGTCTAAAGCAGCTCATAATGATGATGAGCCCACGTTTAAGTTTCTCACCATTCCAGATGGATTGCCGCCAGATCATGGTCGTCTCGCCAATCTTGCCGAGTACGTAATCGCAATGGAAAATCTTGGCCCTGTCTTGGAGCATCATTTGCTGAGCAGCTTATCAGATGGAAAAACTCCTCCCGTCACCTGCATTATAACAGAAAATTTCATGTCCTGCACTCACCAAGTGGCCAAAAAACTGGGAGTGCCCCTAGTGATCTTCTGGACATTGTAAGCTACCTCTTCTATTGCTCAGTGCAACGCCAACCTTCTCCTCTCCCACGGACATATTCCTGTCAAAGGTATAAATTCTATACCACTGAGGCTTCCTCAATTTTATTTTGATTGCTCAAAATATTTGTCATAACTGATTGCAGTGGAGGACTCGAAGAGGGCGGACAAAGTGATCACTTGTTTGCCCGGGAATCTTCCACCTCTGTTACCGAGCGATCTGTTCTCTTTCTACCGTGCTACCGACACATCGGGCGTTTTATTCCAGTGGGCCCTGCGTGAGTCCCAATTCCAAAGCAAGGCAGACTATGTGCTGGTCAACACGTTCGATGAGCTGGAACCCCCTGAGACGGTTAGCGCACTGTCCTGTAATGGCTGCCCTGCTTTGGCAGTAGGCCCTGTCTTTCTTCCCAATTTTCTGGAAGGAAGAGATTTGAACGGGCGTGGGAGTTTGCTGGAGCAGGACGAGAGCTGTCTGAAATGGCTCGATGCCCAAGACCCGGCTTCTGTGATATACGTTTCCTTCGGCAGCATCGCTGTCAAATCAAAGAACAGCTGGAGGAACTGGCAATCGGATTGGAGAAAAGCCAACACCCCTTTCTTTGGGTGTTACGAATGGATATTGCGGGAGGCATGCCTGCAACTCTGCCGGAGGGTTTCGAAGAGAGGACAAAAGATCGGGGACTGATTGTGAAATGGGCGCCTCAGGTGAAAGTTCTTTCTCATCCTTCCGTAGGAGGGTTCATCAGCCATTGCGGGTGGAACTCGTGTTTGGAGAGCATGAGCATGGGTATTCCCATTCTTGGATGGCCCTATTTCGCTGATCAGTTTCTGGACTGCCGCTTCTGCAAGGATGTGTGGAAGATTGGCATTGACTTGGAAGGTGTGGACGTTGATGAAAATCTGGTGATCAAAAGGGAGGAAATTGAGAGAGGCATGAGGAGACTGATGGAGGGTAAGGAAGCGCAGGAGCTGAGAAAAAGAGGCATGGAGTTGAAGGGGGCGGCATTTAAAGCTGTTGGGCAGGGAGTTTCTTCTTTTACGAATTTGAACAGGTTTATCCATGACATGACACAACTTTCCAAATCGGCTTCTGTTAAAACGGCGTAGCCCCAAAGCATTCCATCCATCTGCTAATTTCATACAATCTTCTCCGTTAATAAAAAAGATAGGTTTATAAAGCACCCACCTTCGCCCTTGGCATTTCATCATTCATCTATCAATTCAACAGACAATTTATTAAATGATCTGTACTGGCTATTGTATTTTGGTACATTAGGGCTGTATCATTTCTAAATAAGACCAGAATTGTCTATACATCTTTCAATCGTGGTTCCATTTGAATGCTGGACAATGACAAGCTTTTCTTTGTGGACTACTACTCATAAACTCTATTGGATCTAAAAAGGTTTTATACATTTTTCTTATTTAGAGGATCATCATTTTATAGATACCTATTTTAGAGTCAACAAATTTCTTTTTATGAATCTCACTTGGTTGTTTTTTATTAGGAAAAAATAGGTTTTGAAGGGGCCCTCAAGCCCGAGTGCAATGAGCTACAAATAAAAAAACACACAGCCAAACAACAACAAGAAGACAAAAACAACAAAAACTAGACCCCTAAAACAATAGGAAAGCAAAGAAAAAAAAAACTAACACAGATTCTTCAGGGCTTCAACAACCTTAGCTTCCATATGATCAAGATTCTCGGCCAAGTTCATTAGATCATGCAATAGAATCTTCGCTTGCTCCCTAGTCTTCTTGATATGCCCACAGGTTCATGCTGATGGACCACCACTGTGACCCCTTGTTAGCTTCCCCTTCTCCACTAAGTCTAGATCAATAACAATATCTCACATAGACATCATTACCTACACATTTTGCCAATGATTCACAAGGGTTTTGATCCCCTCCACACTAGTGTGAATTGTGCAATAACTCTTGTTAACCAAATTAGACATGTTATCTTCAATTTGCTTCATCTTGGCTTCAAGAACCCATACCCTACCTTCATAGTCAATTTTAAGGAGAGCAATATCTTTGGCCGCTCCCAAAGCCCCCCACCCCCCCATAAGATTAGCTTCTTTGTCCACGTTTTGACTATCACTAGCATCCTTAGCATCTAACTCCACATTAGCTAGACTAGGAGAGTCATACCTCACCTTCTTTCTCTTCACAAATATCCCTTTGTCATCCCTAAGAGGGTGGTTCTCTTTTTTTTCTCCTTCAAGACAATGGTTTGCTTCAATGAAGCCCCATCCCTTATTTCTTAGTCAACATACTCTAAATCATCCTCTTCCTCCCCAGAATTTGTCTCCATTTCCTCCTCAGACCTTGTATTTTCTAATAGCAAAGGGGGGGAATCCTTCATTTTCCCCTTAAGGGGAGATACAATTTCTTTAATGTGCTCCATAGTTAGAAGAATCAAGGTCTCATGAAAAAAAGGGTTACTCTATTTCTTATTGTGCTCCTTAATATTGGCAGGGACAAAAGAAGATAGAAAGGGAACGAAACCAAGAGCTTTTGCCTAAAGTGATTGAGTAATGAAAAATGCTAGCCATAGATAGTGGTAAGCTACCCATACCCATCCAAAGGGGTTTAAGAGAGTCTGCCTAGTAGCCACCATTCTAATTTTTTACATGATTCAATCCTTCCTTGCATTTGAAAAAAGTATTCATCGTAGACTCAAAGGATTTTCTATCCTTGATTATTTTTCCATCCATTGGGAGCTCAATAACCTCTACAACCAATTCCTTTGTGACCTCCAAACATTTGTTTCCAATGCAAATTTTCCTATCCTACCACCCTTTGTAGAAGAGCTTAATCACATTGGGGTTGTAGCCATGAAGATTCTCTAGATATGGCATAACCCCACATTTAGTCAAAATCCTCCAAATTTCCTTATTTCTATGAATGTCATCATAGGAAATGGGTTCATACTGATGCCTCTCACAACCCATGATGGAGGCCACAAACCAAATATCAGAGAAATTCCTACCCCACAATTGACCCCTCAATGGCATAGTCACAAACATAGGCCTCAAAACTCCATAAAAGAAACACTTTGAAAACTAGGAAACTAGGACTAAAAATCACCCACAATCTATGTGGAAATGATAAATTGATAAGCACCAAAGGCAAAATTGCCTAGCTGTCATAATTAAAACACCTCAAAAAATCAATATAGGAAAGGGTGAAAAATATAAACGCCTGCACATACCAAGAAAGGCTAACCTCCATGAATAATTCCAAGCTTAATTATCTCCTCAACATTAGGAGGAAGAGGGTCAATTCCATTCCAATAGAAACCCTCACACTATAACACACCAATATTTGCAAAATCATCCATAGGGGAATTACCTTCCCCAACAATATGAGATATATGCACATAATCAAAATCCTTGATAAGGTTTAAGGCATCCTTCAATGGTCCAACTCGGGGTATGAGATCCCTTTGAAAAGTTGATTATGTTGATCGAATCATCCTCAATCCAAACCTTTTGGAAGCCAAGATCATACACTAGTTTGATGGCATAAAGAAGAGCGAAGGCTTCGGCTATGTGATTTGACCTAATTTCCAAAGGGAGTGCCACTATCAAAATAATCTTGGCATAGTCATCTCTCAACACCTCCCACAACTAGTTGATCCAAGATTCTCCTTAGCCGCTCCATCAAAATTAACCTTCTTCCAAAAAGAAAAAGGAATCAACCACTTAAACATTAGTTCTAGATGATTTTACCTTCCCCTCCAATTTAGAAATATCAAAACCCAATCACCAATTAATAGTAGCCTACTGATAAGAAGCATTAACATAAATAGGGGGCAGGGAAGAAGTGACCCCTTGAACCCCAATTTGGATTTTTGTTTTTAAAGCTCTGTAAATCTTATTAAATACCACCTTAGGAGGAAGAAGAGCATCCCTAAAAATCTGATTGTTTCTCTCCTTCTCGATTACCTAAGCCACATGAGGCATAGTCAACAACCAAAAGAAGGAAAATGACGAATTCAAAGTAGGAGAGTATAACTAAGACCACATCTCCCCCAACAAAGGAGGGGAAGACTCAATTCAAATTTGAGTTAGCCAAAATAAGAGACCAAACTTTTGTGGTAAAACAACGATCCAATAAAAGATGATTAACACTCTCCATCTACATACAACAAAAGGAGGATCTATTTGCAAGAAGAAAATCTCACTTACAAAGGTTATCCAAGGTAAGAATGTTATTTTGAATCATGAGCAAAAAAATATGTTAATTCTAGGAATCAATTCGGAGTTCCAAACCGAAGCCCACAAAGGATGGGGCGTCCTAAGCTAACAAAGCAAAGAAAAGGCCGAAGCAGCTAAAAATAAACTAGAGGAGGACAATCCCCTAATAATACGATCTAGGTCAACTAGACCCCGATCAATCACTATAAGGTCCCTCCATCTACCATTAGTGAAGTAATTGCTACCTTATCACCAAAATGAGCCGAACAAGCCTCCCTAAAACAGTCAAAAAGTGGGGATCTTAGAGAGAGAGGAATCCCCAATCCACCAGTCGTCCTAAAACCACATGCTCCATCCATCCCCCAAAATCCATTTAATACGTGTGGAAGATTGGCATTGACTTGGAAGGCGTGGACGTTGATGAAAATCTGGTGATCAAAAGGGAGGAGATTGAGAAAGGCGTGAGGAGACTGATGGAGGGTCCCCAAGCGCAGGAGCTGAGAAAAAGGGGCATGGAGTTGAAGGAGGCAGCATTTAAAGCTGTTGGGCAGGGAGGTTCTTCTCTTACGAATTTGAACAGGTTTATTCATGACATGATACAACTTTCCGAATCGGCTTCTGTTAACATGGTGTAGCCGCCAAAGTATTCCGTCCCTCATCGATCACTATTATTACCATCTTCCGATTCCATACAATCTTCTCCGTTAATAAATAAATAAAAAATAGATTTATAAGGCACCCCGTTCCGCACTTATCATTCCAACATTCGTCTATCAATTCAACCAGACGATTTATTAAATGATCTGTACTGGCTATTATATTTTTCTATATCATTTCTAAATAAACAAGAATTGTCTCGACATCTTTCAATCGTGGTTCCATTTTAATGCTGGAGTGTGTCTAGGGAGATAATTGTAATAACTGCCATTTATTGGCTATTATCTTTGTAAACATGTTATCAGATTCAGATATGATATATGCTTTCTACACTGATATTGTTTAGCGAACTGTATGACCCTTTGTCTGCCGTATATTTTGTCGGCGAAAATAAGCTGATTGATTTCAGAGAGCTTGGAGTTCATTCCAGGGAGCTTAGACTGAGTTACCTATTTGAGCTTCTTCAGACAATTTACTTGTTGATTATGAACGTTTCTCAAAATGAATGGAGGGATGGTACTTTGTGATAAATGTGTTACCATCACGGCACTTTCATGTCTTTAATTTCTTGCCAATTCCATAATTATCTACGTACCACTCTCTTTTTCCTCGTCTCGCTAACCCTAAATTTGTTGGTCGTATGTCCAAGTGAGTTATTTTTACAAATATAACTAAAATCATAATAATATTATAAGATATGGAAAAGGGATGATTTTAGGGTAACTTTAAAAAAAATAATTATTTTAAAGTTTTGTGGGAATATCAAATTTAATTATTAGGATTAGCAATGTCATCAATCCGATTAAAGATGTTTGCCATTGAATAAAATTATGATCTAGTTTTAAAGATTTAGATTCATTTTTATAGGAATTCATTTTTTGTTTTTGTTTTAATAGGAATTCATTTTTTGTTTTTTTTAATAGGAATACATATAGTTCACTTTGTAAATACATCTACATTAAGTGTAATAATGGAATTTAAGGTTAAGAAAAGCTTATACAAAAGTACGATATGTAAATATAAAGGTCTTCAAAATTTTAACAATATGAGTTGTGTCAAGAAGGTTTGGACTTCCAATTTAAGGTCTATTTGGATCTTCCATTTGTCTTTACTTCATCTATAACCATCTCTCAAGGGGATACTAATGCACCTATACATCAACCAAAAATAACTACCCTTAATCTTAATATCTTTCTTTTGATAGTTCTATTTATTTTGTAAATGTTGTGAACTTCATGTATAGATAGCATAGTATCAATCGTTATTTATATTTTCTACATTGTTGCTGCTTACATCCCTTACCACACAATCAAATTTTAGTTACCACTAGTTGCATCCCCTTTTATAAGGAAACCAAATTTATAATGACAAGCTTTTCTTTGTGGACTATTACTCATAAATTCTATTGGATCTAATAAGGTTTTCTACATTTTTCTTATTTAGAGGATCATCATTATATAGATACCTATTTTAGAGCCAACAATTTTTTTTATGAATCTCACTTGGTTGTTCTTTATTAAGGAAAAAATAGGTTTTTGAGCGGCCTTGAATCCCTGAGTATAATGAGTTGCAAACATAAAAACATACAACCAAACAACAACTCAACAACACAAAAATACCAAAAACCAAACCCTTAAAACAACAAATAAGAAAAGGAAAACAAAAAACCTAATAGAGATTCTTTAGGGCTTCAACAACCTTAGCTTCCATCTAATCAAGATTTTGAGACAACTTCATTAGATCATGCAATTCAATATTCACTTGCTCCCTAGTCTCCCTAGTCTTCTTGATATGCCGACAGGTTTGCCCCGATGGACTGCCACTGTCACCCCTTGTTAGCTTACCCTTCTCCACCAAGTCTATCAGTAACAATATTTCCCCTAGACATAATTATGTACACATTCTACTAGGGATTTACAAAGGTTTTGATTCCCTTCATGCTGGTGTGAATTATGCGATAACTCATGTTAAATAGATTAGATAAGTTATCATCATTTTGATTCATCTTAGCTTTAAGAACCCTTAGCCTACCTTCATAGTCATTTTTAAGGAGAGCAACATTTTTGGCCACATTTTCTAGGATAGAGAGCATTCTAGTATTTTTTTCATAAGAAATAATATTGTCCACACGAGCGTCAGAGGCTACTTAGCCATCTCCTTCTTCAAAAGCAGCCATCTTACTTTTGATGGACCATAAATTGATATTAATTTGATTTATTTCTTAAAAAAACCATTTAGAAATCCTAAAGTAGTCCACACCAACATCCCTAGCAATGCCCAAAAGATCAAGTAGGCTCTCAAGATGAGACCTAAGGAAGGGGGGATCCTTAAGCAAATCCTTGAGAAAAGAAGGGCAATTAGCTTTGTCCTCATCAACACGATTAGATAATGGAGGGGAAGGGGCCACTCCCAAAAGGCATTCCCCTCCACCCATAAGATCTGCCCCTTCATCCATAAAATTTGCCCCTCCCACATTCTGATTATCACCAATCTCCTCAACATCTATAAAGACATAAATTACTCTATAAGACATAATCTACTATTTATTGATAAATAAACTCATAGGTCAATTAAGAAGTCTATCTCAAACATAATATAAAGAAACTTTAATAAGTTGATAAAACAATCATAGATATCAAAGACTTAAATACAATTTTCATGAAAAATAAAAGGTACAAATTACTTAATATATATCCTTATTCCCTACTTAGGATTTCATATTGCCTTAAGTAATATACAAATAGAAAGAAGATGAGATACATCCGTCGATCTCCATTCTAAGTCGCTTCCTTTCAGTCCATCGAATGAAGACGAGAACAAGATTCAGGCACTTTTTCCACCCAACATTGAAGCTTACGCTTCCCTGGAATTCTTGGTCAATCAAGAATACTCGACCCTACACAAATTGTTTTAACCAAAGAATTTGAAAGACAAGAGGGAATCTAGTGCATGCCTAGATGATACAAGCATTTTCATTTTTCTAATTCTTTTAAGAAACAAGCATTATCATGCAAGGATATGGTAGAGAGCATAAAATAAGGAATTCCATCTATTTCTATGGACAATTCAATTCATTACTCTGCTGAGTATAATCCCATGCATAGCAAAAATAAGTAGTTGGAAAAAGCAACTATTCTCTCTAAGATTCCATATTGGCACCCGTCCCAGAAGGTAAATTTCTATACACAAGCCTATCCAGAGCTTGGTTCGCTCAAACAAGAATACATTTTAATAATACGATCTTTTGAATAATTGAAATAAAATATTCCCTATTACTTTCGTAAATTAAACACTATTTCATTTCTTTCACCTAAATGAATACAATCTTTCGTAATTGAAAAGCAAATATAATTTCATCAATATTATTCAAATAAATACAAAGTAAAAAGAAGGTGTATCACAAGTAAGATTTTCTTTCATATAAAGGAGTAAAGTATGAGTACCCATTCCTTAATTGAAAATCTAACCTAATCCCTTTGACAATAATCATTATTTTTAAACAATTAAATTAACTATCTTAACTATTTCAACATATATTCCACCTAATGATTTCTTTCTTCATCTTTTCAAGGAATAATAACACATTCAACAAAACAAATAACATTTGGAATATCATAAACTAAATCTTATGCTATATACAAAGCTTTAATTCTCTAACTTTCCTTATTGCAAAAATAACCAAACTGAAATAACATTCCGACCTCTTTATGCTTGAAAATGGTTTGGAAAGAACTCTATGATGCCTCCTCTAAATGGGTCCACGTCTTCCTTGATGGCTCAAAATTCTCTCACCGGTCTTCTATTCTTCTTCTATCTCTCCTCTAAAATAGCTCTCTCTCTCTTTGCAATTCTAATTTAATATCTATCTATCAGCTCCTCTACTATTTTCTATGTTTTTTGCTTTTGTTCTATTTTCTATCTTCTCCCCTTCCTATCGATCATATACCTGTATTTATTCTAAATTTCCCCTATGATATCTCCTAAGTTTGAGGCTTGGTTATTGTTATCACATTGAAGTCTTTTTCTGCATTTCGACAGGTCTCTAACTTTAACTATCTCACATCTTAGAGTGATGGAAGCTAAGTAACATCTTCTGCAGTCATGGAAAGATGAATCGACCACCTCTCACCATGGATCATGGAGTAGTTTTAGTCTTTCACAGACTTCACTGCTAATTCTGTTGGTATTTTGGTATGGTTTTATCATTGATGTCAACACCTATCAACACTTATCAACTCTGACACCTTGGAGGATCAACAATGTTCACCGGAAAGCAAGTGACTTATGCATAGTCACCAGTATTTGGTACACCGGCAGGATATAGTGTTCACCGGCACTTGGACTGATATGGACAACACCTGGTTTTGTCGAAGACATCGTTTGGACACTTTGTCTTGGATATTTATTTATTGGCATATTCGTATTTGCATATTTGTTATTACTGGCAAATAGGTCCAGGTTATGCACCAGCAGACTTATCTTTTCCAGATCAGCACGACACGCTTTGGAGAGGATTTTTTTTTTAGTGTAAATGCATTAAGCCGACATGTTGAATTGGATATTGCATCGGTTATTGATTTACTTGTAATTATTTTATTGTAATATCTTTTAGAGCCGACCTACTAAAATTGGTCTTAGGTAATGGTATATATGTAAGATCTTACTTGTAAGATAGATATGCAATTGTGATAAGAAATTAAAAAGAAGGTATATGCGAGATTAAGCAGAGCTATACACGCAGACATCATTTGAAGGTGAAGCAAGGTATTTGTAAAGACAATCAGAACTACACCGATACTAAATCCAGCATATGAAGATGCTATTTTGAGCAGTACATTCTTATTGGATTTAACCATCCAATTGTAGTTAGTGTGACTCCTATTTGAGTAGTGAGCTCTAGGCGCTTGGCCTTTCTACATGTGCAAACCCCATTTATATACACATACTAACTGCAGTAGTATCATCAAATTATGGGGGTCTTTTCCCACCATGGTTTTTCCCCTTACAGGGTTTCCATGTACAAATATTGGTGTTATGTGTTGTGGATATTATTGTCTTTCTGTTTCATGCATTAATCTTTACCGGTACTATAATTAACTATTAAACTATCTACCAGCATAAAGTTATGTTTATTGGTATTAAGCATTAAGGTTGGTTAAGTTGTTTTTGGATTGAATTTATTTGACAACTGATTCACCCCCCCCCCTCTCAGTTGTCTTCGGGACCTAACAATTGGTATTAGAGCTTAGTCCTCTTTTTGCAAAAGTTTAACAGCTTGAGGAGATCCAATGTCTACTAACTATTTCTGGAAGGATAGTCCTAAACTTGATGGAACCAACTATGGAATATGGAAGATCAGATTGGAGACACATCTAAGTTGCACTAGAAAGGACATCTGGGATGTTACAAAGAATGGCTATACAACTCCTACAACCAATCAGCCTAATCCACCAAACCTAGCTAAAGATGAGGAAAATGATTGCAAAGCGAGAGAAGCACTTTTGAGTGCATTAACAGATTAGCAAATCATGGGATTATTAGATAGGTCTACTACTAAAGCTATTTGGGATCATTTGGAAATATTTATTGAAGGAGATTCCATAGTCAAATTTTCAAAACTTGAAAGCTTCCAGGTCAGGTATGAAAATCTGAAAATGGAATAAGATGAAAGGATTTCTGCTTTTATGGAAAGAGTAAATGAAATTTTTTTGGGTATTAAATGTTGTGGAGGAACCTTAAGTGAAGATGAAATTGTTTCAAAAGTTTTAAGAGGATTGCCAGCAGCATATAAAATGAAAGTTAATGCTATAAATGAGTTGAGAACAATGCCTACTACATCAGTAACTAGGGATACATTGATTGGAAAACTTTCAGCTTTTTAAATTGAGGAATTTGGTCCTGTTGCTACTATAAATTTAGATTTAGCTTTTAAGGCATCAACATCATCTGCACCATCTTTTGACAAATCTGATTGGAAAGCCTTCTATGCAAGAGAACTTGAGGAAAGTAGGAGAGAAAATGAAGAACTTGAAGCACTATTTGCAAGGAAAATGCCTAAAGGTCCAGTTGGAAGTAAGTATGAAGGTAAAGCACCCTTTAAATGTTTTAACTGTAATAAGATTGGTCATATGGCTTTGAGATGGCCTGATAGACATGCTAGACTAAGAGAAGAGGCTAGAAGAACATACAAGCCTAACCCTGAATATTAGAGATACAAATTTAAGAAGGATAAAGATAAATCATGTTATCTCGTTGATGAAGGAGTCACTGATGAGGATCCAAGAGACAATGGATGGGTTTTTGTTGCTATAATAGAAAATCAACCGGTAGAGCAGGCTCGGGCAGCTAAAGTTGAAGTTAAGGATGAATGTATCATTGATTCAGGATGTTCACATCACATGACTAGTGATAAAGGTAAATTCTTGAACTTTCAGGAATATAGTGGAGTTCTGGTAAGATTTGGAGATGAAAAAGCTTGTTTAATCAAAGGAAAAGGTACAATATCTCTTGATGGAAAGCATAATACTGATAATGTTTACTATGTAGAAGGTTTAAAGCATAATCTTTTGAGTGTTGGTCAATTAGTTGAAAAAGGATTTCAGTTACAATTCAAGAATTGTAAATGCAAAATTATGAACAAAACTGGTTTGGAAATTGCAACCGGTAATCAAACTAGAGGTAATATCTTTCATTTCAATAACAGTGAAAAGACATGCTTGATTGTACATATTGATGAAAGTTGGCTATGGCATAAGAGACTTTGTCATGTAAATTTTGATTGCATGGTAAAAATCAGTACTACTAAGGCAGTTAGAGATTTACCTAAGATTGTCAAACCTCACAATTCGGTATGTAAGGTATGTCAATTTGGAAAACAAGTTAAAGCATATTTTAAAAGTATTCCAGAAAAATCAAATCATAATCTTGACCTAACTCATACTGATTTATGTGGTCCAGCTAGAACTAAAAGCTTACAAGGTGATAAATATTTCATGCTAATCATTGATGACTATTCTAGAATGTGGGGTTACTTTTCTTAGAGAAAAATCAAAAGCACTTAGAGAGTTCAAACTATTCAAAGCAATGGTAGAGAATGAAATCGGTAGTAAAATCAAACGTCTGAGATCAGATCAAGAAGGAGAATTCACATCTAAGGAATATAATACATTTTGTGAAGTGAATGGAACCAGAAGACAGTTATCAGCACCCCAGACACCACAACGGAATGGAGTTGTAGAAAGGAAAAATAGAACTATCTTGGATGCAGCCAAAAGTATGTTATCTGAAGCAAATCTACCACATGTATATTGGAGAGAAGTAGTAAGCACATAGGTCTACACATTAAAAAAAATTCACATCAAAGGAGAAACTGGTAAGACCCCTCATGAACTATGGTTTGGTATTACTCCTACTCTTAAATATTTTAGAATATTTTGAAGTAAATGCTATATTAGAAGAGATGAGTATATTGGCAAATTTGATCCTAGAAGTGATGAAGGAATATTTCTTGGTTATTCATCTAAGAGCAAGGCATATAGATGTTTTAACAAGAGATTATAGAAAATTGTTGAGAGTACAAATGTGAAGATTGATGAACAATTTAGAGGAACTTCAAGGTATATAGACTCTGAACCGGCAACAGAGATACTGACAAATGAACCTACATTGAATCCACCGGTACAGAATGAAGATCCAGTTACACCAGTATCATCTGAAAATTCCATTGTAACTGAGGAACAATAGCAAACAAAGACACCCCGATATGTAAGACCGAATCACTCTGAAGATCAGATAATTGGAAACAAGTATAAAGGAGTTATGAAAAGAGGAAGACTAGAAAATGAAGAGGTATGTCTTATTTCTCAAATAGAACCATCATCAATTAATGAGGCATGTGAAGATAAACACTAGATTAAAGCTATGGAAGAGGAACTAGAACAAATTGAGAAAAATAACACATGGACATTAGTTCCTAGGCCTAAAGACAAAAATGTGATTAGAACAAAATGGGTATTCAGAAACAAACTTAATGAAGATGGTAAGGTAATGAAAAATAAAGAAACACTAGTGTGTAAGGTATATTCTTAGAAAGAAGGAATTGATTATAATGAAACCTTTGCACCGATAGCTAGAAATGAGGTAGTCAGATTATTCTTGGCTTTTGTAGCACACAAGAACTACAAAGTATATCAAATGGATATTAAATGTGCATTTTTTAATAGAGATCTTGAAGAAGAAGTTATGATTGAGCAACCTGATGGGTTTTCTTTGACAGATAACAAAGATATGGTTTGCAGGTTAAGAAAAGCTTTGTATGGGTTGAAGCAAGCGCCAAGAGCTTGGTATGCAAGATTGGATAAGTATCATTTGAAGATTGGATTTTTTAAAGGTAATGCTGACAATAACTTATACTATAAAGTGACTAATGATGACATGTTGGTTATAGAAGTTTTTGTTGATGATATAATCTTTGGAGGAGAAGGTGGATTATGTAAAGACTTTTCTATTGAAATGCAACAAGAATTGAAATGTCTATGATTGGAGAGATAAAATTCTTTTTAGGATTGTAGATTTCACAGACTGATAAAGGTATATTCTTAAGTTAATCCAAATAATTGAAAGAGTTACTAAAGAAATTTGGGATGGAGAACTCTAAACTGGTAAGCACACCTATGACTAGAAATGACAAATTATCACTAAGGGATGAATCTACACTTGTTAATTTGACTAGGTACAAGTCTATGATAGGAGGCCTACTGTATTTGACACAAACAAGACCTGATATTATGAATGTAGTATGTATTGTTTCAAGATTTCAAAGTAATCCTAGAGAAAAACATGAATCAGTAGTAAAAAGGATTTTTTGATACTTACAAGGAACTACAAATCTTGGTTTATGGTATCCTAGAGATGAAAAATTTAAATTTTCTGCATACACAGATGCAAATTGGGTAGGAGACGTGGATGATAGAAAAAGCACCACAGGCGGAGCATTTTTTCTTGGAAGCAGATTAATTTTTTGGTTGAGTAAGAAACAAAGTTGTACATCCTTATCAACAGCAGAAACAGAATATGTTGTAGCAGCAACTCATTGTACACAGGTATTATGCCTTAAGCAAATGTTGAAGGACATAAAGGTAAAATACAAGGAACCTATAACTATATATTGTGATAACACTACAGCAATTGATATATCTAAGAATCTGGTATTACATTCTAAAACCAAACATGTTTCTATCAAACAGAATTTTCTGAAAGAGAATGTTGAAGCAAAAGAAGTAAACTGGTTTGTGTGAATACTAAAGAGCATATTGTAGATATTTTCAATAAACCTCTGCCTAAAGAGATCTTTGAATATCTTAGAGATCAGCTTGGGGTCATACCCCCACCAATAGAGACTTAGACAATTGATGTTTGTCATCAACCGACATAATTAACAGAGAAATCTTTTACTCTGGCTTTGATGAGGAGAGCTACTTCTCAGGGGGAGTAGTTGGCATACTGAATTGGCTGGTATTTTATATTTGAACCTAGATTTGTATTGGCTTTGGCATTTGATGTCAAAGGGGGAGAGATTGATATGAAAAAACACAAGGAAAACACATATTACTTTTACGGGGAGAGATTGTTACTTTGGAGAGATTGATTTTGAATTTTGATTTCTAGTTATGATCTCTTTGTGGGAGATTATTTGTTTATTTGTATTTGGCATTTCTGTTTTGACACATTGATGGTTTTTCCATCTTGTGTTGCCATCAATGCCAAAGGGGGAGATTGTTGGTATTTTGGTATGGTTTTGTCATTGATGTCAACACCTATCAACACTTATCAACTCTGGCACCTTGGAGGATCAACAATGTTCACCGGCAAGCAAGTGACTTATGCACAGTCACCGGTATCTAGTACACCGATAGGATATAATGTTCATCGACACTTGGAATGATATGGAAAATACTTGGTTATGTCGAAGACATCATTTGGACACTTTGTCATGGAGATTTGTTCATTGGCATATTCGTATTTGCATATTTGTTATTACCAGCAAATAGGTCCAGGTTATGCATCGACAAACTTATCTATTCCAAATCAGCACGACATGCTTTGGAGATGATTTTGTTTTTATTGTAAATGCATTAAGTCGACATGTTGAATTGGATATTGCATCATTTATTGATTTACTTGTAATTATTTTATTGTAATATCTTTTAGAGATGATCTACTAAAATTGGTCTTAGGTTATGGTATATATGTAAGATCTTACTTGTAAGATCGATATGCAATTGTGATAAGAAACTAAAAAGAAGGTATACGCAAGATTAAGCAAAGCTATACACGCAAACATCATTTGAAGGTGAAGAAAGGTATTTGTAAAGACAATTAGAACTACACCGATACTGCATCCAGCATATGAAGCTGCTATTTTGAGCAGTACATTCTTATTGGATTTAACCATCCAATTATAGTCAATGTGACTCCTATTTGAGTAGTGAGCTCTAGGCCCTTGGCCTTTCTATGTGTGCAGACCCCATTTGTATACACATACTATCTCCAGTAGTATCATCTGATTGTGGGTAAGGTTTTCTACCGTGGTTTTTCCCCTTACAGGGTTTTCATGTACAAAAATTGGTGTTATGTGTTGTGGATGTTATTTTCTTTTTGTTTCATGCATTAATCTTTACTGGTACTGTAATTAACTGATAAACTATGTACCGACATAAAGTTTTATTTACTGATATTAAGCATTAGGGTTGGTTAAGTTGTTTTTGGTTTGAATTTATTTGACAACTGATTCACCCCCCCCCCCCTTCTCAGTTGTCTCCGTGACCTAACAAAACAAATTCATCATGGATCAGTATAAATGCCAAATCACCCACCAAGGGTCATGGGACTGAAACTGAAGGAGTGCCCATCGGGATAAAGTGATCCATCGGAATAGGAGAAAAATTTCTATCTCGAGACCCGATAAGTTAGTCAGAATAGATTGTGCTGATCAGACGGTGAATAACACTAAATTCATACAAACGACACGAAACAATTGAATCATCGAGAAAAGTCTCGCCGACTAGCCGTTGCAGTTCTTGATGTGAAAAAATGACAAAAGGGCTTCCATTAAATGCATCCATTGAGTAGGTCCGTTGCCACACGAAGCAGATCCATCAAGATTGTAGTAATTAAGTACAAGATTAGACTTCTTGGGATGTATAGCCAGTGTCGCATAACAACATTTTGCACAAAGTTATTGCAGAAAGATATCAAGTGTTTATTGAGAAATATTATGAGGTGTCAAGTGTAGAGTAAACGAATTTGCAAAGATAGAAGGGTCAAGCTCAAAAGGGAAGTGAAAGGTTGTTGAAATATACAGTACCACGACAAAAAAATTGAAGGGTGAAGTCAGTGAGGCTCGAAGAAAATTAAATCAAGACATGATAGATTAGATGGGCTCTCTAGAAGCTAGGTCACATAGAGCCAAGGTAAATTTGCCTATTTGCGACCATTTGGAGGATAGATACATAGAAATTGGAGATGTACTCAGAACAGTGCATGGGCATGAGCTGTTTCTTTTTCATTACATCCGCAGGGATGAGCCTATGCCAATTTCAAACCCATGGAGTACCAATTTAGGTAAACTCGTGGTACCTAATGTCTTTGTAAATATTGATTTATTGAAGCTCTTGGTAAGACATTATGATACAAACAATCGATGCATTTTATTGCCCGACGGGACCACTTTAGTGCATTTTGCAGTAGCCATAATTCAAGAAGTCTTTGCAGTAGATCTAGATGTGAATGTGCCTTTATCTTTTGTGGATTTGGAGGAGGAATACAACAAAATGGATAATACATACCAGGGTTGGAACCTCGCTATCCACAAAGTAGAGAAGGGGAGGCTAACAGAGGAAGATGGTCCTCCTTATGACATGACTATTTTCAAGAAATATTTGCAGTATACCTATATGGCATGTGGTCAGGTTGGAGGAGTTGAAGCTCCCGATGTAGAAAACATAGGACTGCTAGCTTTAGCAGTAGATATTCAGAGACACAAGCCTAGAGCTTTTGTTTTTTCTTCATACATGGTGATTAGGCTTCATGAAGGCTTCCTGAACTTGAAGGAAAATCTAGACAAGCACTTCAAGCATTATTCGTTGTTAATGCATATTATTTTATTTTATGGGAGATTTAGAGGATTATGGTCAGAAGGGTTGAATGTAAATACAGTTGGGAAGAATGGACATGATCAACCGGTGAAGTTGTGGGTTTCTCTCTGGGATTACAAATATGTAAATTCTCATTACCTCAAATTTGAGGAATTCTTTGCTAAGACAATTTTCTTGCTCTTTGGTGAGCCTCTGCATGGATCAGTTTTTGATGATGTTAAGAAGTTTCTTAGGCCCCACGAGTACAAAAATCCAAAGTTTAATCACAATTGGGGTGATTGGTACTCATGCCAAAACTTCACTTTTGTTCGGTGCTATGGATTTGAAGGTTACCCCTATGTGCTACCCAAGCCTGCACCGGATAGGATTGCCTTTTTGGAAATTGGAAAGCAATTAAGTGTCTCTAATTCCAAGCATTTTGGAGGTGCACACAAGCAAGCCTTCCTCCCTGATACACTTCATTTCCAGGATTTTAAAATTGTATCTACTAGAGCATATGAGGTTATTGGCAGGAAGCTGGTGGATGAATACAACCTGTTCCAGCACATGTCTAGAACACATTATGATCCTGAGGGTTACTTCCACACAAGTAGGAAGAGAAAAGAGTTGGGAGATTACTTTCATCAGGAGGATTAGTTTGAAGACGTGTAAAAATAAGGAAGTGGAGGAGCTTGGAGAGGTTATGGAGATCTTGGAGAAAAATCTGGAGGAGAGAAGACAGAGACTAGAAAACATGAAGGGAGACCCAGGTCAAAGTGATTCAGGGGAGAACGAACTGGTTTCCAAGCTCCTTGCACCTAAGAAAGAGAAAGAACCAGAAGTACAAGATAAGCTCCTTGTTGTGGTAAATACAGAAATAGATGAGAGGATGATAGAGCACACTTCATTTGTTTCAAATGATCATTTCATCAAGTCTAAAGACATTAAATCCTTTTTATACCACTTCAAAGGGAATAAGCTGAGGGAAGCAATGCCAAATATCACACCAGTGAATTAGGAGGACATGTTGCAGAAGCTTAAAGCTGATATTGATACAGAAATAGAGACAATGACCCCTCAGAGAGGAAGGCAGCTGCTAGCAGAGGCAGGTATTATTCTTTTCCCAGGATGGGATTTAAGTTCATCTTTTATTTCTGACAGTTTGTTACATTCAGACAATAAGGACTTCAAGTTGAATGTCCAAGGGGTTAATGATATATTCATTAGATCGAGATATGATCTGGATGAACAAGCAATGTTGTTATGGGCATTTTAACCCCCAAATAAAAGGCCAAAAATAATAGATGTGGTTAAAGCTTTTGGTCACAGGATGACCCTGAAAGTTGGACAAGTAGATCCTATGGTCACTGCTAACATAGGCATTAATATCTCAACATTCAATAAGGCTCAGATGAAACACAAGATAGCAGAGAAAAATAAATATAATGCTTTATATAAGGAAACCCTTAAGAGGAGTGGGCATCCAATCCCTCAAATTACTGATTCAGGAGGCCACTGGAAGAAGAAATATGAAAAATTAGCTTATGAACACACTAAGTTGAAGAGGGAGATGAAGGGCATCAGGGTTGATACTACTTGTGTATTGATAGGCCTTAAGGTGATTGTATGCATCTTGTCGTTTCTCGTCAAGGAGCTCTATGTCTTGAAGATGGGATACCCTGTATGCTTCATCATCTATGAGATTGTGTAAGGAAACTCATAGTGATGGTATCTCAACCTCAATAGGTTAAATAGCTTCTGCACCATATACCAATGAGTAGGGAGTTGCGCCTGTAAGGGTTCGAACTCTAGTTCAATATGCCCATAGTGCTAGATTCAATTGAATATGCCAATCACGACCGACATCATTGACTGTCTTCTTTAGGATTCTTAATATGTTATTGTTTGACGCTTCGGCCTGACCATTGCCTTGTGGGTAATAGGCAGTGGAAAAGTGGTGCTAGCTGGGAATTTTCTCATAGAGTTCACAAACATGCTGATTTTTGAAAGGAAGACCATTATCTGTGATGATGGATATGGGTACACCATACCGATAGATGATGTAGTTGAGGATGAATGAGGCCATCTGCTTACTGGTGACTTGGGTAAATGGAATAGCTTTGATCCACTTTGTGAAATATTTGGTGGCGGTAATAATGAATTTATGGCAATTAGATGAAGATAGATGGATTTTACCCACAAGGTCAAGACCAAATTGACAAAAAGGCCATGCTGTTGTGATTGGTTGTAACTCCTGTTGTGATTGATTGATTGATTGTAACTCTTGTGCTGGTCCATACTAGTTTGCAAATGTGTCAACCTGTAGTTTTTTATAAATCCAAAATGCTGCAATTCTCGCTTATGCTGGTAGAATGGTTCCACTTTATACACAAGTATAAAATAAAGATTGTCCATCCTCCTCGAGCATGTCTTTTTATCATTTCTTAGGTGCAGTGACTTTAATTTTCCATGGTATGATTCGATGGTATTATTTGTGTCCTGGTTAGCATGAGTGAAATTCCTGAAGTTTTTCGCCCACATAGTTGGCCAAAAAAATATTTGAAATAAAGAAATTAAAAATAGGAGTAGGATGTCAACTACCAAACGACAAGCAAAATGGGTAACAAGTCATAAAGCCACCACTCAAATCTAATGTCGAACTCACTGATATGGCCTTCTCTTTGACACCATGTGTTGTAGAAGTACTCTAGAAAATGTGGCTGATCACTAAATTTGGCAAAGAAAGTGTGCAGCTCCTCCACAGTGCTCTCTTCACTTTCATGCATTTCCATCATTATCTCCCCTAGATGGTGAAAAATATCCATTACTCTTTCCTTCGTTGCATACTTGCACACATTCTTCAACCATGCTCGATGCACGTGCCAAATACAAAGTATGACACGACATTCAAAAATACTCATGTTATGAACAAAATGTTTATTTGGGTTGAGTCGGGAGCCTGCTCATTTGAAATAAAACGTAGACTAGCATATCATAATGTTTGATTTCATGTAGACAAAAATTTTCTCTTGCACTTACTGTATCGCTTTTATCTCTGCACTCGCATCATCCATTGTAAATGCATTGATCCTCTAATCAGACCATTTTTCCTTTCCTCATCTTTGGAACTCCATCAACCACACCTAGATATCCTTGATCTTGATCCTTGATGTCACAGCCCATGCAATAGGCACCCCGATTGTTGTTTGTCAAAGATGAGACACGAATACAATTGATACTATTTTAAACAACTAACAAGAAGATCATGACCATGCACATATCAAATGGGCTGCATCAAAATAGGTTAAGTTCAAAGAGACTTACCCCGTATTTGTTTGTTGTGAATGTTGAATCCATTCAGATGATTGAGTCATGCGAGAATCATACCATCATGTCAAGCATCCAAGACATTTGTATTCCTATAATGAAAGGTCTGTCGGCACCTTGTGGTTGCTAGAATTTTTATTTTTTTTCCTCATCCTGTTTTTTCCATTCTAAGAGGCTAGTGGCATCGTGCACATGCTTTCATGACCAAATAGAATGGACCCTCATCGCCGTGTTCATAACATCCTTGTGTGTGAAGAATTAATCTCTCTTCTTCAACATGTGATGAAAAACAGGATCATCAAGATGTCTGTCCACAATAGCATCAACACTCACATCCATTAGCAACAAACTCTCTATATATGCTTTGCATTTATCAGAAAGGTTTGGTGCAAGTTGAGAGCACAACTCATTGTTGGTATCATCAATGCCATGATAAGCTTCGCCATTCTTGTCTACATGCAACAGTTGCTTCAATATCAAGATGACCATATCTGGCCTACCATATAACACCTTAACAATGAAGTGGCATGTACAACCTCTTTTTTCTGATATGTCCGCGCATGCTTCTTATTCGATGATTTTTTCCTATTTCCTTCTGGTCCATATGAACACCAATACCTTCAAAAACAATTCTCCTATTATCAACAAGAGTCATAATGTCATTAAACATAGACAAAGAATAGGAAAGAATGTGTATACAAACCGGTTGTACATCTTTGTTGTATGCGTGTTGTGCACAACACTATCATGCTCGGTGTGCCACTTTCAGAGGAATCGGGTTTCAACACCTTCGCGCAATGATTCTTCTCTGAAGAATGCATCCAATCTACCCAGTGGAATTGCTACACACACGTCTGTTGTTGAATCATTTTTGACACAAATTGGTACCCACTGAATATCCCTTGAACAAAAATGATGCAAACTTCACCACCATCTTGAACTTCCAATACCATAATGTCCTGCCATTTTCGGTGTTTTCCCATTCTCATCCTACACATATCGGACAAAAAAAGAGATATCATCAACAATAAATAGCCACAGTGATGATATCTTTAGTGTGATAGTGTTTTGAGATAGTGGTTGATGTTAAATGTGTTTTCCATGATATTGGTTGCTTGGCACAAATTACCAAAGCTACTTTACTATTAGACCTTCATCCTATTAGCACATATTTTTACAAAATAGTTTTGTGCTATATATGGACACTTTTAGTTTCATCATAAGAGCATTTATTAGTGGATTGTATGTACAGGTGATATGTTGCAGTATCTTCATGAAAAAGCATTATTTGGGCAAACTGAAAAGAATGTTGAGTACTATGGCATTCTAGCAATCCTCATCTTCACAATTAGTTTCATTGCAGAAGCACTTTTGGAGGATCAACATAGAGCAGGGTCGTGAACATGTTCAAAGATGTCAGTAGTATGTGTTGGAAATGGATGCCTCTATTCTCACTCAAAAAAGACAGTATGAATTGACTAACACACATGTTAGTTTCGTGTTTTACACCATCGATTTTGTAGCTAATGGTTGCGATTGACTAACTTGTCAGTAACACATTGTACAATAGGTCTGTTTTGGAGCTACAATAGCTGTGATCGTTTGAAATATGCCTCCAATTCACTTGACCTTTGTTCATACTCATTGGTTTAAATTTGACTGATGAAACAATGTGAAGAAAATCTATGAGCTCTATCAACACAACCTCTTCTGATGACCTTGACATATCAGAGTATGTTTCAGTTATCAAGAGTGGTCTTGGTCTGCTATATCGATACCCGATAAGTCTTGACTAACACGCATGTTAGTCGTGCATTTTACACCATTGATTTTGTAGTTAATGATTGCGATTGACTAACCTGTCAGTAAAACACTGTACGACATGTCTATTTTGGAGCTACAATATAGCCTCGACCATTCGAAATATGCTTCCAATTCACTTGACCTTTGTTCATACTCATTAGGTTGAATCTCACCAATGAAACAGTGAAGCAAATTTGCCAGCTCTATCGGCAAAATCTCTGCCAATGACGTCGACATATCGGAATATGTTTCAGCTATCGGGAGTGATCTCAATCTGCTATACCGATACTCAATGAGTCTTGACTAACACGCATGTTACTCACATGTTTTACACCATCGATTTTGCAGTTAGTGGTTGTGATTGACTAACCTATCGCTAACATGCTATACGAAAGGTTTGTTGTGCATCTAATCTCGCTTGAAAACATCTACCGATTGACTAACATGTGTGTTAGTGGACTATTTTACACCATCCATTTTGCAATCAACAGCTGTGATTGACTAACCTGTCGCTAACACGCTATATGAAAGATCCATTTTGGAGCTTAACGGAACTCGGAGTAGCAAGTTTAAAGTCATCCCCATGACCCAATGAAGTCGTCTCCGGCCATCGGGTAGCTTTGGTTATTGGATGGATGAAAGGATAAAAGGTGTGCAGGTTACATCCAGATCCAATGGTTGTCGCTATACCGCATGATGGATATGCATGAATGCTATCCAGCGCAGCTTCGCGACCAAGTTGGGGCCCAGCAAAAGAGTAGGTCCATCTGAGAAAAAACCATGTTGGGATAGTGCCAAAATAGTTAGACCGATCCCCAATGATATGGAGAATCGAAAGGCTGAACTATTGGTATTACCTATATCGATAAAACAGACTCAGAAGCATAAAGCATAAAAGTGCATCAGAGAGTCATCAAGACTTTAGGAGGAATAGAAAAAGGCTATTCTGACCCTCGATGAAGATAAAAGCACCTGCGGGGATATCATTGTAAATTATACTGATAAAGTAAACATTAAGTGAGGACTCATCGGGACATCGAAAGAAGAAGTTTTATGCTATGTCGAGTCCCGATAGAACTATTAAGGTGGATGGAGAGTTTCTAGGAGTTCTTCGGGATGAGTTAAGCCAATAACGCAGGGGACTTAGTTAGAATGTGGAATGGTATATTGAGATCATCTAGGAATCGGAGGGACATAAAATGAACTATGCCGATACCTGATTGGTTAAGTAAAAGAAAACCAAAGGTGAATGCATCGGGTATTGTTATGTCGATGGAGCATGAAAATAGAAAGCAAAGTCGAAACTGAAGGAGTGCCCATCGGGATAAAGTGAACCATCAGAGTAGGAGAAAAATTTCTGTCCCAGGACCTAATAAGTTAGCTGGAATAGTTTGTGCCGATCAGATGGTAGAAACACTAAATTCATAACAAACGATGTGAAACAATTGAATCATCGAAAAAAGTCTCGCCGACTAGACATTGGAGGTCTTGATGTGAAAAAATGACAAAAGGGCTTCCATTAAATGCATCCATTGAGTAGGTCCATTGCCACATGAAGCAGATCCATCAAGATTGTAGTAATTAAGTACAAGATTGGACTCCTTGGGATATATAGCCAGTGTCACATAACAACATTTTGCACAAAGTTATTGCAGAAATATATCAAGTGTTTATTGAGAAATATTCTGAGGTGTCAAGCGTAGAGTAAAGGAATTTGCAGAGATAGAAGGGTCAAGCTCAAAAGGGAAGTGAAAGGTTGTTGAAATATCCAGTACCATGACAAAAAAATTGAAGGGTGAAGTCAGTGAGGCCCGAAGAAAATTAAATCAGGACATAGATTAGGAGGGCTCTCCAGGAGCTAGGTCACGTAGAGCTAAGGTAAATTTGCCTATTCGCGATGAGTTGGAGGATAGATACATAGAAATTGGAGATGTACTCACAACAGTGTGTGGGCATGAGCTGTTTCTTTTTCATTACCTCTGCAGGGATGAGCCTATGCCAATTTCAAACCCATGGAGTAGCAATTTAGGTAAACTTGTGGTACCTAATGTCTTTGTAAATATTGATTTATTGAAGCTCTTGGTAAGACATTATGATACAAACAATCGATGCATTCTATTGCCCATCAGGACCACTTTAGTGCATTTCACAGTAGCCACAATTCAGGAAGTCTGTGTAGTAGATCTAGATGCGAATGTGCCTTTATCTTTTGTGGATTTGGAGGAGGAATATAGAAAAATGGATACTACATGCCAAGGTTGGAACCTTGCTATCCACAAAGTAGAGAAGGGGAGGCTAACAGCGGAATATGGTCCTCCTTATGACATGACTATTTTCAAGAAATATTTGCAGTATACCTATATGGCATGTGGTCAGGTTGGAGGAGTTGAAGCTCTCGATGTAGAAAACATAGGACCACTGGCTTTAGCAGCAGATATTCAAAGACACGAGCCTAGAGCTTTTGATTTTTCTTCATACCTGGTGGATAGGCTTCATGAAGGCTTCCTGAACTTGAAGGAAAATCCAGACAAGCACTTCAAGCATTATTCACTGTTAATGCATATTATTTTATTTTATGGTAGATCTAGAGGATTATGGTCAAAAGGGTTGAATGTAAATATAGTTCGGAAGAATGGACATGATCAACCAGTGAAGTTGTGGGTTTCTCTCTGGGATTACAGATATGTAAATTCTCATTACCTCAAATATGAGGAATTCTTTGCTAAGACAATTTTCTTGCTCTTTGGTGAGCCTCTGCATGGATCATTTTCTGATGATGTCAAGAAGTTTCTTAGGCCCAATGAGCAAAAAATTCCAAAGGTTAATCACAATTGGGGTGATTGGTACTCATGCCAAAACTTCACTTTTGTTTGGTGCTACGGATTTGAAGGTTATCCCTATGTGCTACCCAAGCCTGCACCGGATAGGATTGCCTTTTTGGAAATTGTAAGACAATTAAGTCTCTCTAATTCCAAGCATTTTGGAGGTGCACACAAGCAAGCCTTCCTCCATGATACACTTCATTTCCAGGATTTTAAAATTGTATCTACTAGAGCATATAAGGTTATTGACAGGAAGCTGGTGGATGAATACAACCTGTTCCAGCACACGTCTAGAATGCATTATGATCCTGAGGGTTACTTCCACACAAGCAGGAAGAGACAAGAGTTGGGAGATTACTTTCATCAAGAGGATGAGTTTGAAGACATGTGTAAAAATAAGGAAGTGGAGAAGCTTGGAGAGGTTATGGAGATCCTGGAGAAAAAACTAGAGGAAAGAAGACAGAGACTAGAAAACATGAAGGGACCCCCATCTCAAAGTGATTCAGGGGAGAACGAAGTGGTTTCCAAGCTCTATGCACTTGAGAAAGAGAAAGAACCAGAAGCACAAGATAAGCTCCTTGTTGTGCTAAATACAGAAACAGATGAGAGGATGATAGAGCACACTTCATTTGTTTCAGATGATCAGTTCATCAAGTCTAAAGACATTAAATCCTTTTTATACCACTTCAAAAGGAATAAGCTGAGGGAAGCAATGCCAAATATCACACCAGAGAATTAGGAGGAAATGTTCCAGAAGCTTAAAGCTGATATTGATGCATAAATAGAGACAATGACCCCTCAGAGAGGAAGGCAGTTGCTAGCAGAGGTAGGTATTATTCTTTTCCCAGGATGGGATTTAAGTGCATCTTTTATTTTTGACAGTTTGTTACATTCAGACAATAAGGACTTCAAGTTGAATGTCCAAGGGGTTAATGATATATTCATTGGATTGAGATATGATCCAGATGAACAAGCAATGTTGTTATGGGCATTTTACCCCCCAAATAAAAGGCCAAAAATAATAGATATGGATAAAGCTTTTGGTCACATGATGACCCTGGAAGTTGGACAAGTAGATCCTATGGTCATTGCTGACATAGGCATTAATATGTCAAAATTCAATAAGGCTCAGATGAAATAAGGGATAGCAGAGAAAAATAAATATAAGGCTTTATATGAGGAAACCCTTAAGAGGAGTGGGCATCCAATCCCTCAAATTACTGATTCAGGAGGCCACTGGAAGAAGAAATATGAAAAATTAGCTTATGAACACACTAAGTTGAAGAGGGAGATGAAGGACATCAAGGCTGATACTGCTTGTGTATTGATAGGCCTTAAGGTGATTGTATATAGCTTGTCATTTCTCGTCAAGGAGCTCTAAGTCTTGAAGATGGGATACCCTGTATGCTTCATCATCTATGAGATTGTGTAAGGAAACCCGTAGTGATGGTATGTCAACCTCAATAGGTAAAATAGCTTCTACACCATATACCAATGAGTAGGGAGTTGTGCCTATAGGGGTTCGAATGCTAGTTCGATATGCCCATAGTGCTAGATTCAATTGAATGTGCCAATCACGACCGAAATAATTGACTGTCTTCTTTAGGATTCTTAGTATGTTCTTGTTTAATGCTTTGGCCTGACCATTGCCTTCTGGGTAATAGGGAGTGGAAAAGCGATGTTGGCTACAAAATTTCTCACAAAGTTCACGAACATGCTGATTTTTGAAACAAGAGATAGCAGAGAAAAATAAATATAAGGCTTTATATGAGGATACCCTTAAGAGGAGTGGGCATCCAATCCCTCAAATTACTGATTGAGGAGGCCACTGAAAGAAGAAATATGAAAAACTAGCTTATGAACACACTAAGTTGAAGAGGGAGATGAAGGGCATCAGGGTTGATACTACTTGTGCATTGATAAGTAAAAGATATGATAACATGGAGAAGGCATTGAATGAATTCTAGGATTTATATTAGAAGAAAATGGATAATATGGTTTCTAATACCAGAATTTGAGATAGACTCTTTTCTCTACGGAACATAACTTCATCCATCCCTTGCCTCATCACTACTTCGTTTACCTCTACTAACTCTGCTTCCACCTAAGCCTTCTTGTCAAAAATGTTACCAAAATGCTCCTTATTTCACCGAATGAGCTTCTGGTTAATTATCTTAAGCTTATTGACTACCTTATGGATCCCAAACCTAGAGACCTCTGCCTCTTTCCACCATTCCTCTAAAAGCCTAAGAATATTATCATCTTTCAGCCACATTTGTTCAAATTTAAAAGGACATCTTCTTGGTCTTGGGTTGTCAAGAATGCTAGGTTGGATCAGATAATGATCTGAGCCTAAGAAAGGTAAAATTGAGGCTTATAAGGTATATGGAAAGTTGGTGAGACTACCCGTTACAAAGAACCTATCAATTTTTTTTGCTATATTACTAAAACCTAACCTTCTATTGTTCTAGGAAAAGGCATCCTTAACCATGTTAATCTCTGTCAAGCCACTATGATGGACCCAATCTAAAAATTCTAAAGTTGTTCTAGAGATTTTACCTATGCCTCCTCATTTCTCACATTGGTTCATGATAGCATTGAAGTCACCTCCTAAAATGCAAAACTGGCCCTGGGAGTTTGTGAATTCCTCAATTTCCTTCCAAACTCTTCTTTTGTCCTCATTTAGGGTTGGCCCATACACATTAATAATGAGAAAATCTAGTTTGTGTTTCAAGCTCGTAACCCTGCCACTAATCCAATTACCTTGAGACTCTAATAATGAGAACCTAATATTGTGAGGGTCCCAAATAATGGCCAGACTTCTAGAGGCTCCAGTGGCTAGGACACCTATAATATGTCTAAAGATTAGTCATTTACCAAACGAAGCTAAGTCAATTTTCTCTAATTTAGTTTCCTGTAACATAACTAAATTAGGACTATAGTTAGATAGACAATGTTTTAATGTCCATTGTTTGTTAGGGGAATTTAAACCCCTAACATTCCATGATAATAATTTCATGGTGTTGTGGGAAGGACCTTCCCCTTTCTTGCATGAAACATATCCATGAGTTTAACCTAGCCTTTAGCTATACCATCATTAGCTCTCAGCTTCAATAGAGATTTCTTGCCTCTCTCTTTACAGAGCTTGGCACAGTCCAGAGTGGCATTTTCCCCAACCCATTGTTCAATTCCTAAGGCTTCAAAAGTTGCACCTTTTCTTTGTCATCTAACTCTATTATGAGGGCTTTCATATCCATGACCTTAGGGGGATGGGTAAAATTCGTAATCCCTTTCCTCAACAACCTTTTCTGTAGTTCTAGCTCATCTGTGTCTACTATTTCATCCACCAACTTCTCGACGAAGAGTCTATATGAAGTTGGTAACACGACACAACCATGTGAAAGATTTAATTGTTGTTTTGGCGCAATTCAAGGAAGAATTTCTTGGGAATTAGTGAAACGCTTAGTAGAGTGTTTTGAGGATACATATTGCATATCGTATTTCCATGATGGGTTAAGAATAATCAATGCTTGATATTACATTGTAATTTATTGTAATGATCTAGATATTGATATGATAGGATTTGTATTGTAAATTCAAGATGTAATTAGGTTTTATGGCTGGCTTAGTTGTTATGGCTATTTGGGGCGACACAACTGATGTTTCATGTGTTGGTGGCATTATGAGAATGATTTAAGTCATCCCAGAGAAGATAGAGATCTGCTTTAGTGTTGCAGATTGTGAAGCATAACTGGATCTGATTTAGCAAGCTGAAAGTGCAAAGTAACAGATCATTTTTCACTGTTGTTCTCTAACAATTACAACAACATAAATCCCTTAATTGGGTAGGTCCTAACATTCCTTTTCCATCTAAGTCCCCTAAGAGGGAACCTCACAAAAGAGTGTTTAAATCCTCTAACCAAGTTGAGCCTAACAGATCATTACGCTCCTAGCTAGAGTGATAGGTAAATCCCTTAACCTGGTGAATCCTAACAAGGTCTGCTCCTAACTGGGCGTATTGTAAGCTCCTAACAGTGCGTACTTTGAAAGAGTACAAATTATTGTGGGTACCAATCCTCATCATGGTTTTTCCCATTTGGGTTTCCACGTCAAAAATCTTGGTGTTCATGTGTGGAATGTCTTTTCATAGTGTTTATGTTTTCATGCATTATTTCTAATCACCAGTTATGATAAGTTTACTACTATTTATCAGAGATCTATAAGTGGTTACCGATAATGTTAATGAATTGATAGATGAAGTATTCTGATCTGATAATAAGTCAATATGAGTATGTGTTGATCAAATATCTAGTTGGTGAATATTCTGATTAATAAGATTGCATAAGTGGGTAACAAGTGTATGAGATCTCCTAAAGAGATAGATTCATTGATTTCAGATCTATTGTAAATGGTATTTTGATTTGAAGTTATAAATTGTCATAATACTGATTCACCATCCCCTCTTAATATTAACTAGATCCTTATAGGATTAAAAATTGGTATCAAAGTTGTGGTCCTCTGTGTGCAGAAAAAATTAACTGTTTGAGGAAAAGATTCTGAGGAAGACAAGATGATGAAGAAAGAGGGTCCGAAATTCAACAAGGAGAACTATAAAATTTGGAAAGACAGAATGAAGATATATCTCAAAGGTCTTGGTACTCAATACTAGAAACATGTTGAAACAACATATGTGGCTCCTACTACTGCTCCCTTGACACCGGATGAACTTAAATATTAGTAGGAGAACATGCAAGCCCTTGAAGCTATTGCAAGTACTTTATTTGATTCTAAACATATTGATGTTCAAAGATTGGAAACTGCACATGAGGTTTGGGAAAAATTAGAAATAATTCACAGAGGAGATGAGCATGTACAAAGAGCAAAAGAGGAAAGCTTGAGAGGAAAATTTGATGATATGAAAATGCAAGAAGGAGAAAACATTGCACAGTATGGTCAGAGAATTAAAGAAGTTGTTGGTAGTATAAAGGGTGCTGGTGGTAAAATTGATGATGATGTGGTGGTAAGTTAAATGCTCAAAACTCTTTAACCTCAGTATGCTATTAGATTATCGGCAATCCAAGAACTGAGATCCATTTCAAAGGATAAGGTAACCGTTGACTCTTTGATTGGTAAGCTTACAACATTTGAGTTAAATAGTTTTGACAATAGTGTGGTAAAATCTATTGAATCTACTTTTAAAGCTTCTATTACTGGTTCATCTGCTAGAAAAGGAAAGAATGTATGTCAAAGTCATGAGTGTAGATCTAGTCATGGAGGTAGCTGGGAAAGTGAAGACAATGAAGATCAAGTAATGGAACTTGAAGCACTGCTAGCCAAGAGATTTCCAAAAAGCACTGCTAAGTATAAAGGAAAACTACCTTTAAAATGTTTCTCTTGTAGTAAGATTGGTCATATTGCTGCAAACTGCCCTAACACCAATAAGAAAGATAAGTTCAACAGATTCAAAGGGAAAGGGAAAAAATATTGTTATGTTGCAGTGGATGAAGATGTGACCGATGAAGAATCATAAGATGAAGATGACAATGAAGAGATTGTGTTTGTAGTTGTAAAGGAGGAATTGTCTTATGATAAGGCACTGGTTTCTCATGTAGAAAATAGTAATGAATGGATTATAGATAGTGGTTATTCACACCATATGACCGAAGATAAGAGTAAGTTCCTAACTCTTAATGAATTTGATGGAGGTGTTGTTAGATTTGGAAATGACTCTCCCTACATGGTGAAAGCTAAAAGTTTTATTTCTTTGCATGGGAAGAATAATACTGATGATGTATTTTGGGTTGATGGTCTGAAACACAATCTATTAAATGTTGGACAACTCAATGAAAAAGGTTATTTGCTTGAGTTTAATGGTGGAATCTGCAAAATTCTTAGAGGAAATGGTGAACTGATTACTACCGAGAAACAAACAAGAGGTAACTTATTTCATTTAAATGCTAATATCAATAGTTGTCTAGTTGCAAAGATGGAAGATAGCTATTTATGGAACAAGAGATGTTGTCATATGAATTTTGATAACTTGGTGAAGGTAAGCAAGTCTAGTGTTGTAAGAGGATTACCACAAATTGTTAAACCGGATAATGTGATGTGTATCTGTCAAATTGGTAAGATGACCTCTATTTCATTTAAGAGAAAGAAGTGTACATCTGAAAATATTTTGGATTTGGTTCATAATGATCTCTGTGGTCTTATGAGAACACAAAACTATTTTGGTGATAGATATTTCATGCTTTTACCAATGACTATTCTAAGATGATGTGGGTTACATTCCTAAAGGAGAAATCTGAAGCCTTTAGTAAATTTTAAGCATTTAAAGCTCTAGTTGAGAATGAGACTGGTAAAAACTTTAAATTCTTAAGATCTAATCTAGGAGGAGAATTCACATCTCATGAGTTTGTCAAGTATTGTAATGAATAGGGTATCAAGAGACAGATGTTTGCTCCTAGGACACCACAACGAAATGGTGTAAGAGAAAGGATGAACAGAACAATTGTTGATGCTGCTAGAACAATGTTATTACAATGTAATATGCCAAAGATGTTTTGGAGAGAAGCGGTAAGTACTGCAGTCTACACATTAAACCGAATACTTGTAAAGAAAGACAACAATAAGAAACCTTATGAGTTATGGTATGGTAAAACTCCTTGTTTTAATTATTTCAAAATCTTTGGAAGTCAATGTTTTATTAAAAATGATAACTACACTAGAATGTTTAATGCAAAATATGATGAGGGAATATTTCTTGGTTATTCTTCTAAAATAAAAGCATATAAATGCTATAATAAGAGAACTAAGAAAGTAGTTGAAAGTGTTAATGTGAAGGTGGATGATTTGTCAAATAAATCTGAAGGATCAAGTAGGTCTGAACCTAAAAAAGATGATAATGAAGAAAGACTAGTGATCTTTGAACCAAAAGCATAGAATAATGATCAACTAGTAAATTCTCAACCGGTAAGCAAGGATAGTGAAGAAGAAAGTAGTGTATTGACTGGTGAATCAGATGAGGAAGATGCAGAACCAACATAGACTATACCTAGATATATGAGATTAAATCACTCTTAAGACCATATAATTGGTGATTAGAATGCAGGTGTGTAGACCAGGAGGAAGGTTAGAGAAAATTCTTGTTTTATCTCTATAATAGAACCCAAGACAGTTAAGGAAACACTCAAAGACAATGACTGGGTGAGAGCAATGAATGAGGAATTAGATCAAATAGAGAAAAATCAGACATGCTCACTTGTTCCTAGACTGAAGGACAAGAATGTGATTGGAACTAAATGGGTCTTCAAGAATATGTTAAATGCAGGTGGAAAAGTGGTAAGAAATAAGGCAATGTTAGTCTACAAAGGATATGCACAAGAAGAAGGTGAAGACTATGGTGAAACTTTTACACTGGTTACAAGATTGGAAGGAGTAAAGATACTGCTAACATTTTCTACATATAAGGGTTTCAAAGTCTACCAAATGGATGTCAAGTCATCCTTTTTTAATGGACTTATTGAAGAGGAAATATACATTGAACAACCAGATGGTTTTTCCTTGAGTGATGATAAGGACATGGTATGTAAATTGCATAGAGCTTTGTATGGTCTAAAGAAGGCACTGAGAACATGGTATGAGAGACTACATGCACATTTGATCAAGATTAGATTCCAGCGTACCAATGAGGATAGTAATATTTATCTAAAAAATGATGGAGACAAGATGCTAATAGATGAAGTATTTGTAGATGACATAATTTTTGGTGGAGATGATAATACGAGTATGGACTTTGCTGATGAGATAAAAAAGGAATTTGAGATGTCTCTAATCAGTGAAATAAATTTCTTTATTGGATTACAGATCCAAAAACTGGATGATGATATTTTATCTGTCAAAGCAAGTATATTAAAGAGGTGCTGAAGAATTTTGGCATGGCAGACTATAAACCAGTAGGTACATCGATGGTAACATGCTGCAAATTGACAAAGCAAGATGATTCATCTGATGTTAGTGAAAAAGAAAACAGGTCTATGATTCGTAAACTACATTATGTTGTACATAGAAGACCATACATTGCTCATGTTGTTGGGTTACTTGCAAGGTTCCAAAAAGAGCCCAAAGAAAGTCACATGGTGGTTGTAAAGAGGATTTTCCGATATCTTAAAGGAACATTAGACTATGGATTATGGTATCCCTGCAAAGGAAATTTCACTTTAGATGTTTTTACTGATGCAGATTGGGCAGGCAATGTGGATGATAAGTAAAGCACAACCGGTGGAGCTTTTCTACTTGGAGGAAGACTTGTAGCATGGACAAGCAAGAAGAAAACTTGTGTTTCTAAATCTATAGCTTAAGCTGCGTATGCTGCTGCATCCATGAATTGCACGCAGACCATATGGATGAGACATGTTCTAGAAGGATTCAAGATAGATATGTCTGAACCATTGACTATCTATTTTGACAATACGAGTGCAATAAATATTTCTAAGAATCTTGTACTTCATGCAAGAACTAAGCATATAGAGTTGAAGTATCATTTCTTTTAGGGAAAGAGTTCAGGAGAAGCAGGTAAAGATGGAGTATGTGAAGAGTAAAGATCAGTTAGTTGATATCTTTACTAAACCATTGCCAAAGACTACTTTTGAGTTTCTTAGAAGTAAATTAGGGGTTAGACCCCTACATCGGAAGAACTAAGATGCTGGAGTTACATCAATCTTGTGGATTTCATGTTTATTCTTCACTAAGGATTGATGAAGATGCGAGCTACTTCATAGGGGGAGCGGCTCTAATGCAGTATGATATGATTTACAGTTTCTGGTTAGATTGAAGTCAAGTAATGCAATTTTTACTTTGGCATTGCTATGAAAGGGGGAGAAGAAAAATAAATCAGCTAATCGGTTATGGGAAAAGAAAAAGAAATTTGATGATCAAGCTTGAGGAGAAGAAAAGACAGTGAAGACCGACAGATATAGAGATTGATAGTTAATGTGCTAAGATGCAGATGATTGGCATATATGTTTGTGTAACTGATTGGTGTTTCCATCAATTCCAAAGGGGGAGATCGTTGGCATGATTGACATAACTGCTACAGATGAGTTGATAATTGTATCAGTAGAAGAATGATGATGACATGATCAGTTATTTGTGTTGTCATTGATGGCAACCTATGTCAATTAATGTTTGATGATGGTTATAGATAAAATTTGATGTCTAACTTGTTGGATAAGTAATTTGGTCTACTGGATTTAGAATTTGTAAGTATGACATGGTTTACCGGCAGGACTGAGAATTAGGATTTCAACTGGTAAAAGAAAAGATTTTGATGGAATCGGTAAATCAGTGATGGTTGGAGAGTTGTGGTTTGAGACATAAGCTTCTATGATGGATTTTTGTATGTGACCAAAACTACATCCTATGTTGATTACCAGAAGGCATGTTTTAAATTTTTGATGGAGTTGTGCTAGGGTTTTAGGACTGGTGATAAATTCACTCAACCGGTAATGATTTATGTTATGACGGTGATCAATGGTGAGTCTACATGAAGTTGGTAACATGACACAACCCACATGAAAGATTGAATTGTTGTTTTCACGCAATTCAAGGAACAATTTCTTGGGAATCAACGAAACACGTAGTAGAGTGTTTTGAGGATATAGATCGGATTTTCGTGATGGGTTATGAATAATCAACGGTTCATATTGCATTGTAATTTGTGATAATGACCTGGATATTGATCTGATATGATATGTATTGTAAATTCAAGATGTAATTAGGTTTTATGGTCGACTTAGTTGTTATGGCTATTTAGGGTGACACAACTGATGTTTCATGTGTCGGTGGAATTAGGAGAATGAGTTAAGTCATTCAAAGAAGATAGAGATCTACTTGAGTGTTGCCAATTGCAAAGCATAACTGGATCTAATTTAGCAAGCTGAAAGTGCAATGTAATAGATGATTTTTCACCATTGTTTTCTAACAATTACAACAACATAAATCCCTTAACTGGGTAGGTCCTAACAAGCCTTTGCCATCTAAGTTCCCTAATAGGGCAGCTCACAAAAGAGTGTTTAAATCCTCTAACCAAGTTGATCCTAATAGATCATTAAGCTCCTAGCTGGAGTGATAGGTAAACCCCTTAACCGGGTGAATCCTAAAAGGGTCTGCTCCTAACTGGGCGTATTGTAAGCTCCTAACAGGGCATACTTTGAAAGTTTACAAATTATTGTGGGTAACAATCGCCATCATGGTTTTTCCCATTTGGGTTTCCACATCAAAAATCTTGGTGTTCATGTGTGGAATATTTTTTCATAGTGTTTATGTTTTCATGCATTATTTTTTATTATTGGTTATGATAAGTTTATTGTTGTTTATCAGAGATTTGTTAGTGGTTACCAGTAATCTTAATGAATTGATAGATGAAGTATTCTGATATGATAATAAGTCAGTATGAGTATGTGTTGATCAGATATCTAGTTGGTGAATATTCTGATTAATAAGATTTCATAAGTGGGCAACAAGTGTATGAGATTTGCTAAAGGGATAGATTCATTGATTTCAGATCTGTTGTAAATGCTATTTTGATTTGAAGTTATAAATTGTCTTAATACTCATTTACCCACCCCCTCTTAGTAGTAACCGAATCTTTATAAGATTAACACACACGGTAATTAAATTGAATCATTGTACCATAAAGGTAGTTGAATCTCACCATATTTACAATAAACCTTGCATTGAATTGGATAAAAAGCCAAATACCACAACTATTGATGATTGTGAAGAAGCCAATCAGGAACCAAGCGAGCATATTGAGCTTGTGCACAAGCATGGAATACACTGCAGTGATGGAAGGTAATCCTATCAAAAGAAAGTTGGAGCAAACCAACACGTTGATTACACAAAGGAACAGTGCCTTGTCTCATGTATTAAGGGGTGTACTCAAATACCACATGAGCACAACAAGTAGTGACAGAAAGAAGACCAGCTAATTAAAAATGAGAAATGTCTTAAAGGAGTCAAATCCAATAAGGAGTGGCAAACCTAACATTTCCTTTGTCTCTCCGTTCCCTACCTTCATCTGAAAACCACCCAGAATGGTGAAGGCTGGTGTAAATGACATAGTAGCTAACAACACTGCCACCACTAGTTCTTTATTGCACCTGTCATCATATGCTTTGTTCACCAAGTTCATGACATTCTCATACTTTTGTGAGGTTACCTTTAAGGCCATGTACAGGAAATACCTTCCCTTGGGAGGTAATTAGCTAGCTTTCTAATTATCCTGTGAGATTCATGGTGCTCTGTGTTCTCTCTTGCAATGTCAAGGGCCGTTAAGCCTTCATCGTTAATTGAATCTTTGTTTATTCCTCGTATGTTCAACAACGATTCCACCTTCTACAAAATGCATTATCGAATTTAGAAGATGGGCATGTTTAGTAATTTCTGCATTGGAAGATGTTTGCTTCTTCATTAGCTAAGAGGGTATTTCAGCTCTTATTTTCATGACTTTAATTGATAGTTACAATAATTTGAACATATTACCCAATTAAATTTGTTAAGAAAATAAAGCAATAGAATTACAGCAAATACAAAATTGCATGGACATCATCAATTACGTGATTCATCAAAGTTGGCTACGTCCATGAGAAAACTGAATTTTATTCTTCTTCAACAATTGCAACATAGTAATATAAATTCTCATCAATCTCAAAATGTTATCCTCTTCAAGTTTTATAAAACTCTCATTAAAACCAAAATACATGGGAATAAGAAGAGTTGGAGGAACTCAAAGGTTTTGTAGGTCGGACTTCACGGCTGAGCAACACTTATTTTAATGATATATTTATTTACATTTCATAATGCTAAATTTGTTCAATTTTTTTATTAAATTATGTACAACTTTTTTAATCAACGACGTTATAGATTATCATTCATAATCCATGAGGATGAACTAGAAAGCAGAAATAAGGATGATAAATCAGGATGACATAACTAGAGAGTAGAAATGAGAGGATAGAGCTGACTAATGGGATTAAGTTAAAGTAGTGGAAGGAAGGATTCTAGAATCTCCAAGAGAGGGAAAAAATTGAAAATGATTCTTATATTCATATTAATAGTCAATTTTATTTATTTATA
This sequence comes from Cryptomeria japonica, assembly GCF_030272615.1. Taxonomy (NCBI): domain Eukaryota; kingdom Viridiplantae; phylum Streptophyta; class Pinopsida; order Cupressales; family Cupressaceae; genus Cryptomeria; species Cryptomeria japonica. Next base: position 703,688,118 of record NC_081405.1, on the reverse strand, counting down.
TGTCCAGCAAAGTTTACTGTTCATTTATCATTATTTTCAACCGAAAAATTATTCTTTTAGCTACAAAATTTAATCTCATTAAAAAAAAATAGATGTTACCCTTGTGTGTCAAATGGTAGAGCTAACTTTAATGACAATGTGAAACAATAATTAGCAGAGCCATTCTTTAGCATGTCTAATTAGAATATATGAAATAATTCATGTAATTTCTGAAAATGGAGTCTGATGTGAAACGTACATTCTAATATTTCAGATTACGTAGTAATACTTGGTAATAACTAGTAATCTCTTTTTTAATAGAAAGTAATTCACTTACTTCATTGTCAAGAAATATGACATAAATACAAAAGCTTAAGAAGCACGGGATAAAAAGAAACTTGCATGAAAAAATTTCTTCTTTGCTGCAAAAAGCTTCAGAAGCATGAGAGAAAAAGAAACTTACACGAATATTTTTGTTCCTTGCTGCAATATGTAGAGGAGTAACTCCACTTTCCAATGCCCCTATCTTTGAAGAAGAAGAATTGATTGCGATTTGAGGCATTTTAGATCCTTGGTTAAAGCTTACTGCAATATTCATGGCTTTGTTTCCACCAGTTTCCACGGACTCTATTTTTGAAGCAAGGTGATTGATTGGGATTTGAGGCATTTCAACTCGTTGATTGCATCTTACTGCAATATGAACAACTTTTTTCCCTCCACTTTCTAGGGGCTCTGACTTTGAAGAATGTTCTTTTCCTTCAACAAGATGAGCATTTATATATGGAGGCTTCTCAAGTCCCTGGTTAACTATGTTTGATAAACATACCATTTTATTCAAGCAATCAGCAATTCTCACTTGGCTAAGTCGGGCAGCCAAGTGCAACACGTTCATTCCACAACTATTTGGTATTTCAACAACATCTGGCCACCACTTTATCAACTCTTTTATTGCTTCCAGATGCCCCTATTTCACTGCCATACAAAGCGGTGTTTCATGGTTGTCATTAACATAATAACACATTTCGGGTTGAAACTCTATTAATTGGCTCATTATATGCACGTAGCTTCTCCCTAGTAGCTACATGCAAGGTTGTTTCACCATTTGTGTTTTTCATGGATTAACTCTCCTACTTCTAGTAAGCCTAATATATGCTTCACCAGATCTGTAAAATAGAGATCCAAGATCATTGTCAAGTGACATTTTTTTTTAATTATAAAATAAATAGTTAAAATAAAGAAGTTGGTCTTATCATTAAATATGATATTGCTCAAGAATGGCTATTTTATCTAAGTTGAGTGATATAGAGCTCAACTAAAACAAGAACCTATACAAGCTCTAATCTCTTATAAAGAAAAGAATAGAGAAACACGTGAAGGATAAAACAACTAAAAGTTAAATGTTAGGAAAATAAAATATTATGCAAGGAATACAACACAAACCAATAATTAACTCTACGGAAACAAAAATTAATCAAGTATAGAAATGGCTATTCAATTTTTTGAATATGTTTAATATCTATAATAATTATTTATAATATATAAGAGATAATGACCCTTTGTGCATTCTAAAGGCTGGATAGCTATTTGCACACATAAAAAAAAAAATGAAAACAAAATAGATTTAAAAAAGGCAAAAGCATTAGAAGCTAGGACCGACATAGATTTAAAGAATGGACATTGAATATGGACCTAAAACTGACTTCTGAAATCATATGATATATTTGACAATATACAGCTTATTTTCAAACTTCTTTTTATTCCATAGCTTAGTGACAATTCTTATACAGTAGCTACCCCACTAAAATAAAAAAAGATTCTAAATTATCTTTTTCTCATGTAAACACTAAAATAAAAAAGATTCTAAATTATCTTTTTCCCATATAAACACTCTAATTGAAAAAGTATAAATTACACATATCATAAGACCTCCATTCCCGTTGATTATTACAATGTAGAAACAGTTTTGTCCCTGCTATGTCTTTTGGCGTGTACTTGCTGGATGTGCTTCAAAGAGTACCTTCACTATATCTAAATCGCCGATCTCATAAGCTTTGAGCAGAGCCATTTATCCAAGCTTGTTGCAGACATCCACACCACTTTCTTTTGATTCGAGTAGAATCTCTACAACTTTGGAGAAACCTCCCTTAGCAGCCAAATGCAACGCAATATTTCCTTGGGCATTTGTGACCTTCACAAGTTCACGATTAAATTGCAAGAGCTGTTGAATGAAAGGTAGATTTCCTACACTAGCAGCCAAATGGAGAAGAGTATTTCCCCTTCCAGGCGTACTACTGTTGAGAGCTGCTTCAAGTTGGGAACTTTTGATTACTGTTCTAGGACATATTGCAGCATTGTACACGTTGCGATCGATCCCTGCACTGGGCTGTTGAATTGCCATGGCAAATTTCTGCTATTGCTGCCTTCAACACTAGCTAGCCTATATCATTATTAGATCCCAAAGACATCAATCAGAATACACAGTAAGGAGGAAAAAGTTGTCTAATGCAGGGTGATTAGTATGCTTTTGTAGAAAGAGAGGAGGTGACAACGAGCATTCCACTGTAAAAGAGGATGCGTGATACCATACTTTAATGGACAAACAAGAATCATATTAACGAAATTTTGTTTGCCTAATATCATGCGTTGATAACACAAAATTAAGTGCATATTACAGCTGCAGAGCATGCTGATGGAGATGTTATTTTAGAGCATTTGCTGCTCCATCTAGAAAAGGCAAAAAAGCTAGTACAAGTGGTGAACCAAGACAGAGCTAAGAAATGGGTGATGAGGAGATCCTGATGGAATTTGAAGCTCTTCTTGCCAAGAGACTTCCTAAGGGAACTGGTAAATACAGAGGTAAGCTCCCATTGAAATGATTTTCTTGTAACCGGATAGGACACATTGTTGTAAACTGTCAAAATGGTGATAGCAAGGACAAACCGGAAAAGTTCAAGAAGTTCAAAGGAGGAAACCGGAGAAACTATTTTGTAGCAGTTGATGAAGGTTTCACTGATGAGGAATCAGAAGATGAAGAAAATGAGGATATTGTGTTTGTAGCAGTCAAGGAAGTTGTGTCAGACAAGAAGGCTCTTGTCTCCGACTTTGATAATTCCAATGAGTGGATTATTGTGAGTGGCTATTCTCACCATATGACTGGTGACCAGAGTAAGTTTCTTTCTCTAGAAGAGTATGATGGTGGTGTGGTTCATTTTGGTAATGATGCACCATGTATGGTCAAAGGCAGAGGGTCCATCTCTCTGAATGGAGAGAGCAGTGCTGATAATGTGTATTGGGTGGAAGGTCTCAGACACAACCTATTGAGTTTTCCCTAGCTGAATGATAGTGGACTCACTCTGGAATTCAAAAATGGAGTGTGCAAAATCAAAGGAAAAAATGGTGAACTGATGGCAAGTGGTATGCAAACCAAAGGTAATCTATTTCAGCTGAATGCAAATATAAGTACATGTCTTATGGTTAAGTTTGATGATAGTTGGATATGGCATAAGAAACTTTTCCATGTAAATATTGATAACATTATGAAGGCCAATAAGATCAAGGTAGTTAGAGGACTGCCAATGCTGAGCAAACCGGAAAATCCTCTGTGTAGAGAGTGTCAACTAGGGAAAATGTCTTCCTCAACCTTCAAAGGTAAATCTTTCGCTACAGAAAATTTACTTGATCTTGTGCATACTAATTTGTGTGGTCCTATGAAAACTAGGAGTGTGCGGGGAGATAGGTATTTTATGATTCTTATAGATGATTGCTCAAGAATGATGTGGGTCACATTCTTGAAGAATAAGTCTGAAGCCTTTGGAAATTTCAAAGCTTTCAGAGCACTGGTAGAAAAGGAAAGCGGTAGAAGAACCAAATGCCTTAGAACTGATCAAGGAGGGGAATTCACTTCTGATGAATTCAACAAATATTGTGAAGAGAATGACATCAAGAGGCAACTGTCTGCCCCTCAGACTTCACAACAGAATGGCCTAGTAGAGAGAAACAACGAGACTATGGTTGAAGCCACTACAACTATGTTGATCCAAGGAAAGGTTGCCTGCACCTTTTTGAGAGAAGCGGTGAGCACTGTAGTCTACACAATGAACTGGGTACTCATCAAAGAAGGAAAGGATAAGACTCCTTATGAGTACTGGACTGGTAAGACACCAGCGGTAAGTTACTTTAGAATATTTGTTAGCAAATGTTATATCAAGAGAAGTGAACATCAAAGAAAGTTCGATGCAAAATGTGATGAGGGAATATTCCTAAGATATTCCACCAAGAGTAAAGCTCTCAAATATTTCAATAATAGGACTCAGAGAATCATTGAAAGCATCAATGTTAGGATTGATGAAAACTCTGAGAAACCTGAGGAAACCTGCAATGAGCATGTAGGAGATGAGTCGGTAGTAACCTTCTAGGAACTGGTTGCAAATCAGCCCAGTACCAGTAATTGTGCTCCTACACCGGTGGATGCTGATGCTAATAAAGATGAGGATGAAGAAGAAAAGAAAGAGGAATCTGTTAAGAATATACCTAGGTATGTAAAACTCAATCATGATCCAAAGTAGATCATAGGAGACAAAGATGCAGGAATTCTTATGAGAAGAAAGGTTAGAGAAAACTCATGCATCATCTCTGAATTTGAGCCTAAATCATTCAAAGAAGCACATAAAGATGAAGGCTGGATCAAGAAAATGGAAGATGAACTTGATCAAATAGAGAAGAATGGTACATGGTCTTTGGTACCCTAGACCAAAACATAAAAATGTCATTAGAACCAAATGGGTCTTCAAAAATAAATTGAATGAGGATGGCACAGTGGTAAGGAACAAAGCTAGATTAGTATGTAAAGGATATGCCCAAGAAGAAGGAGAAGACTATGGAGAAACCTTTGCTCCAGTAGCAAGATTGGAAGGAGTTCATATGATTCTTGCATATGCAGCTTTTAAAGGATTCAATGTATACCAAATGGATGTAAAATTTGCATTTCTAAATGGAATACTTGAAGAGGAGGTGTATATAGAGCGACCAAATGGGTTTGCCCTATTAAAATATAGTGACATGGTGTGTAGGCTACATAAAGCCTTGTATGGTTTGAAGCAGGCACCTAGAGCATGGTATCAACACTTGCACTCCCATCTTGTGAAGATTGGATTTGAAAGAACAAGTGAAAATAGAAATATCTACCTAAAATCAGAAAGAGATCAAATTCAAATTTGTGAAGTATTTGTTGATGACATAATCTTTGGTGGAGATGACAAGATGAGTCAAGAATTTGTAGATGAGATGAAAAAGAAGTTTGAGATGTCACTCATAGGGGAGATTAAGTTCTTCACTCGACTGCAGGTTTAGCAAATGAATGATGGAATCTTTATTACTCAATACAAGTATGTCAAAGAGGTGTTGAAGACCTTTGGCAATGAAGACAACAAACTGGTTGGTACACCAATGGTGACCAGTTGTAAACTATCAAAAGAGGATGACTCAGCATTGGTAAATGAGAAGGAATACAGATCAATGATTGGTAAGTTGCATTATGTAGAGTATAGCAGACTGGACATTGCACATGCAGTGGGTATTACCACTCAGTTTCAAAAAAGCCCAAGAGAATCCCAGTTGGTAGCCGTACAATTGACTATGGATTATGGTATCCATACAATGATGATTTCAACCTGAAAGTGTTCATAGATGTTGATTGGGCTGGTAATGTGGATGACTGGAAGAGCACAACCGATGCTGCATTCTTTCTTAGTGGTAGACTGGTCTCATGGATGAGTAAAAGGCAGAGTTGTATCTCTCAATCTACAACAGAAGCGGAGTATGTTGCAGCTTTTATGAATTGCACCTAGACTATTTAGATGAAGCATGTATTGAATGGCTTCAAAGTTCCTGTATCTTAACCGATAAGTATATTTTGTGACAATAAAAGTGCAATTAACATTTCCAATAATTGAGTTTTACATGCTAGTACCAAGCACTTTTAACTCAAGTATCATTTCTTGAGAGAAAAGGTTTAGAACAAAAAGGTGGTATTGGAACATGTTTCCAGTAAGGAGCAATTGGCAAACATATTCACCAAGCCTCTACCGAAGGCTACTTTTACCTATTTGAGAGGTGAATTAGGGGTGCTGCCCCTTCGAGAGGTAATCTAATGGTTTGTGCTCCACATCAATGAAATCTTACTTTGCTATATCTTTTCAGGATTCATGTGTTGAAGGATGCTACTCCTTAGGGGGAGCAGCATAGTGGAACAGGGAAGCTTGTGCCTCCACTTTGGCATTGTTGTCAAAGGGGGAGAAGATGTGATGTGGAGAAGATATCTGCAGTATTAAGGAGAAGATGTGATGCAGAAAGAGAGATATCTTTGTATATTGCCATCAACGCTAAAGGGGAGATTGTTGGCATATGTGCAGAATATGTTGACATGAAGATATTGTGTTGTCATTGATGTCAATATGCTGAAAGAATGAACCGGTAATATGCTGAAGAGAGAACCGGTAATATGCTAAAAAGTGAACCAGTAATATGATTGAAGAGTGAACAGGTTTATTGAAGTTAAGCAATTGGCAAAGTGAACTAGTATAATGTTGAGAACCGGTATATGTGCAAAAGGTGAAGCAGTACGTTTGTCCAAGTGAACCGGTATATGGAATGTTTTCTATCAAGGTTTAATATGGTATGACTACCAGTTGGTAGTCTCAGCTTCAAGGTTTCCGGTTGAAGTGTTTCGAGCCTGTGTGATTCAACCGATGGCATTGTGTGATAAGTTAGCATTGTAATGGAGATCAGATCATGTTGCCACGTCAGACTCGTGCACGTGAAGGATCTTGCATGAAGGAGATTGATCCTTGTTGGCATATGTGCAGAATATGTTGACAGGATGATACTATGTTGTCATTGATGTCAATATACTGAAAGAGAACCGGTAATATGCTAATGTTGTGAACCGGCATATGTGAAAAAGTGAACTAGTATGCTTGTCCAAGTGAACCAGTATGATGTTGTGAACCATAACCGGTATGTCAAAATGAGAACTGATATAAGGAATGTTTTGTATCTAGGGATCATATGGCATAACTACCGGCTGGTAGTCTTAGCTTTAGGGTTTCTGGTTGAAGTGTTTCAAGCCTATGTGTTTCAACCAATGGCATTGTGTGATAAGTTAGCATTGTAATAGAGATCAGATCGTGTTGCCACGTAAACCTCGTGTACGTGAAGGATGTTGCATGAAGGAGATTCATCCTATCTACCTTGGGAATCTACAAAGTCCCTGCAAATAGTGGAGAACACATGATGGGTTATCACCTCCAAGATGCAGTGAAGAACGAATGATGGAGAATGTCTCAAGATCAGTTCAAGACCATTGTATTCAAATGAATAGTATTTAATGGTCAGGATTGAACCGACTAAATTTCTCAACCTAAGTGTTTAGGGTTTAGGGTTTATGCTACCAACCTATATGTTTCCTATAAGATCGATGTGATGTTTTATGTTGAGATAGGTGGCAAATGTTATGTGTTTATCTATGTGCAGAGATACATGATTCTTGCCAGACCAATTGAGAGGATTGATACCTTCATAGTGTGTGTGCAGAAGGAAGGAACTAAAGTGGATCTACTTTGGCACTGAGTGCTATTACCAGATCATTGTAATACTTGTTGATCTCTAATCACTTCAACGGTTGGAAAATCCCTTAACAGGATAGCTTTAACTAGCTTGCTATAAATCCTTTAACAGGGTGACTCAAAGCCATTGAGTTCATAAAATCCTTTAACAAGGTAACCTATAACAGGGTTTAACCCTTAACCAGGTGATCCCTAATAGGATTAGTTCCTAACAGAACCTGTTGTAACCAGTCTTTAACCGGATTAGGCTCCTAATAGAGTGGACTTCTAAAGAGTTCCAAATAGCTTGTGGGTATTCATTCCCACCGTGGTTTTTGCTAGTTGGGTTTCCACATGAAAAATATGTGTGTCATGTGTGATGTACTTTTCATGTGATGCCAGTAGTTTTAAGTCTGCAATCAAACCGGTTCAGGAAAATTTTTTGTGCCTGTACTGATTCACCCCCCCTCTCAGTACCGGTTTGGTACTCACTTTTCATCATTGAGTTATGAAATGGTATCAGAGTCTCCTCCAAGTCCTCTATGTTGTAAGCTTAACTACTTGAGGGAAAGATCCTATTGTAATGATGAATAGGGAAGGTCCAAAGTTCAATAGAGATAACTTTAAAATATGGATGGATAGAATGAAGATATACATCAGAAGCATGGGTGCTCAACATTGGAGCTATGTTGAGAATGTTTATGTTGTCCCTGCTAGTACTCTCACCGATGACCAAAAGAGAGAGATTCCTGAGAATGGGCAAGTCATGGAGGCCCTAATCAGTAGCTTATCTGACATTGAGTTTACTGATGTCCAAGATAAAGACAATCCCAAAGAAGTATGGGATACTCTTGAGAATATCTATGGCAATGATGAGCATGTAAAACAAGCTAAGGAAGAAAGCCTTAGAGGGAAGTTTGAAGACATGCAGATGGTTGAAGGTGAGACCATTCAACAATATCGAATATGAATCAAAACTATTGTTGGAGATATCAAGAGTGCGGGTGGTAAAATGGAAGATTCCACTATTGTTAGCAAAGTTTTAAGATCCTTTTTACTAGTCTATACAATAAGAGTTGCTTCTATTTAGGAGTTGAGATCAATAGAAAAGACTAAGGTATCCCTAGACTCCATCATTGCAAAGTTGACAACCTATGAGCTAAATAGTTTTGATGGCAGTGTTAAAAAGACCGAATTAGCTTTTAAAGCATCTGCTACAGCATCCAGAAAAGGAAAAGAAGCAAGCACTAGTGGTGAACCAAGACAGAGCAAAGAAATGGATGATGAGGAGATTCTGATGGAATTTGAAGCTCTTCTTTCCAAGAGACTACCTATGGGAACCAGCAAATACAGAGGTAAGTTTCCTTTGAAATGCTTCTCTTGTAACTGGATAGGACACATCGCTATAAACTGTACTAATGGTGATAGCAAGGACAAACTGGATAGGTTCAAAAAATTCAAAGGAGGAAACCAGAGAAATAGTTTTGTAGCAGTTGATGAAGGTGTCACAAATGAGGAATCAGAAGATGAAGAAAATGAAGATATTGTATTTGTTGCAGTCAAAGAGGATGTGTCAGACAAAAAGGCTCTTGTCTCCCGCTTTGATAATTCCAATGAGTAGATTATCGACAATGGTTGTTCTCACCATATGACTAGTGATCGGAGCAAGTTTATATCTCTAGAAGAGTATGATGGTGGGGTGGTTCGTTTTGGTAATGATGCACCATGTATGGTCAAAGAAAGAGGGTCCATCTCTCTAAATAAAAAGAGCACTGCTGACAATGTGTATTGGGTGGAAGGTCTCAAACACAATCTATTGAGTGTTGCCCAATTGAATGATAGTGCACTCACTTTGGAATTCAAAAATGGAGTGTGCAAAATCAAAGGAAAGAATGGTGAACTGATGTCCAGCGGTATGCAGACCAAAGGTAACTTATTTCAGCTGAATGCAAATATAACAACATGTCTTATGGCTATGTTTGATGATAGCTGGATATGGCATAGTATACTCTGCCATGTAAACTTTGATAAGATAGTAAAGTCAAGTAAGATCAAGGCAGTTAGAGGACTGCCGATGCTGAGCAAACCAAAAAATCCTTTGTGCAGAGAATGTAAACTGGGAAAAATGTCTTCCTCAACCTTCAAAGGTAAATCTTTCACTGCTGACAACTTACTTGATCTTATGCATACCGATTTGTGTGGTCCTATGAAAACTAGGAGTGTGCAGGGAGATAGGTATTTTATGATTCTTATAGATGATTTCTCAAGAATGATGTGGGTCACATTCTTGAAGGACAAGTCTGAAGCCTTTGGAAAGTTCAAAGCTTTCAGAGCATTGGTAGAAAAGGAAAGTGGTAGAAGAATCAAATGTCTTAGAACTGATCAAGGAGGGGAATTCACTTCCAATGAATTCAACAAATATTGTGAAGAGAATGGAATCAAGAGGCAACTGTCTGCCCCTTGGACTCAACAATAGAATGGCCTAGTAGAGAGAAACAACCGGACTGTGGTTGAAGTGGCTAGAACTATGTTTATCCAAGGAAAATTTACTCAAACCTTTTGGAGAGAAGCGGTGAGCATTGCAGTCTACACAATGAACTGGGTACTCATCAAGAAAGGAAAGGTTGAAACTCCTTATGAGTACTGGACTGGTAAGACACCACTGGTAAGCTACTTTAGAGTGTTTGGTAGTAAATGTTATATCAAGAGGAGTGAACATCAGAGCAAGTTTGATGCTAAATGTGATGAGGGAATATTCCTAAGGTATTCCACTAAGAGAAAATCTCTCAAATTTTTCAATAATAGGACTCAAAGAATTATTGAAAGCATCAATGTTAGGGTTGAGGAAAACTCTGAGAAATTAGAGGAAACTGGCAGAGAGCATGTAGGAGATGAACCGGTAGTAACCTTCTAGGCACCTGTTGCAAATCATCCCAGTACCAGCAACTATGCTTCTACACTGGTAGATGCTCATGAAGATGAGGATGATGAAGAAAAGCAAGAGGAAGTTGTTAAGAATATACCCAAGTATGTCAAACTCAATCATGATCCAAAGCAAATCATAGGAGACAAAGATGCAGGAATTCTTACAAGAAGAAAGGTCAGAGAAAGCTCATGTATGATCTCTAAATTTGAGCCTAAATCATTCAAAGAGGAACATAAAGGTGAAGACAGTATCAAGGCAATGGAGGAGGAACTTGACCAGATAGAAAAGAATGTTACATGGTCTTTGGTACCTAGACCGGAGCATAAAAATGTCATTGGAATCAAATGGTTTTTTAGAAATAAGCTAAATGAGGATGGCACAGTGGTAAGGAACAAAGCCAGACCAGTATGTAAAGGATATGCCCAAGAAGAAGGAGAAGACCATGGTAAAACCTTTTCTCCTGTAGCAAGATTGGAAGGAGTTTGTATGCTTCTTGCATATGCAACTTTTAAAGGATTCAAGGTATACCAAATGGATGTAAAATCTACATTTTTAAATGGAATACTTGAAGAGGAAGTGTATATAGAGCAACCAGATGGGTTTGGCCTATCAAAAGATAGTGACATGGTGTGTAGGCTACATAAAGCTGTATATGGACTGAAGCAGGCACCAAGAGCATGGTATGAATGCTTTCATTCTCATCTTGTGAAGATAGGATTTGAAAGAACAAGTGAAGATAGCAATATCTACTTGAAATCAGAAGGAGATCAGATTCTGATCTGTGAAGTATTTATCGATTACATAATCTTTGGTGGAGATGACAAGATGAGTCATGACTTTGCAGATGAGATGAAAAAGGAGTTTGAAATGTCACTCATAGGGGAAATTTATTTCTTTATTGGACTACAGATTTAACAAATGAAAAATGGAATCTTTATTACTTAGTCCAAGTATGTCAAAGAGGTGTTGAAGACCTTTGGCATGGAAGATAATAAACCGGTTGGTACACCAATGGTGACCAGTTGTAAACTATCAAAAGAGGATGACTCGACATTGGTAAATGAGAAGGAATACCGATCAATGATTGGTAAGTTGAATTATGTAGTGCATAGTAGACTAGACATTACACATGTACTGGGTATTACCGCTCGCTTTCAGCAAAGCCCAAGAGAATCCTACTTGGTAGCAGTCAAGCGGATTCTTCGATATCTAAAGGGAACTATTGACTATGGGTTATGGTATCCATACAATAATCATTTCAATCTGAAAGTGTTCACAAATGTTGATTGGGTTGGTAATGTAGATGACCGGAAGCGAAGTATGTTGCAGCTTTTACGAACTACACCCAGACTATTTGGATGAAGCATGTATTGAATGGCTTCAAAGTTCCTATATCTAAACCGGTAAGTATATTCTATGACAATACAAGTGCAATTAACATATCCAAGAATTCGGTTTTACATGCTAGAACCAAGAACTTTGAACTCAAGTATCATTTTTTTAGAACAAAGAGGTGGTATTGGAACATGTTTTCAGTAAGGAGAAGTTAGCACACATATTCACCAAGCCTCTACTGAAGGCTACTTTTACCTATCTAAGAGGTGAGTTAGGGGTGTTGCCCCTTCAAGAGGTAATCTTAAGGTTTGTGCTCCACATCAGTCAGATCTTACTTTGCTATATCTTTTTAGGATTGATGTGTTGAAGGATGCTACTCCAAAGGGGGAGCAACATAGTGGAATAGGGAAGCTTGTGCCTCCACTTTGACATTGTTGTCAAAGGGGGAGAAGATGTGAAGTGGAAAAGATATCTATAGTATTAAGGAGAAGATGTGATGGAGAAAGAGAGATATCTTTGTATATTGCCATCAATGCCAAAGGGGGAGATTGTTGGCATATGTGCAGAATATGTTGAAATGATGATACTGTGTTGTCATTGATGTCAATATGCTGAAAGAGAGCTGGTAATATGTTGATGTTGTGAACCGGTATGCTTGTCCAAGTGAACCAGTATGATGCTGTGAAATGGAACCGGTATGTCAGAACGAGAACCGATATAAGGAATTTTTTTATCTAGGGTTCATATGGTATAACTACCAGTTGGTAGTCTCAGCCTCAGGGTTTTCGGTTGAAGTGTTTCGAGCTTATGTGTTTCAACCAATGGCATTATGTGATGAGTTAGCATTGTAATAGAGATCAGATCATGTTTCCATGTTAGCTTCGTGCACGTGAAGGATCTTGCATGAAGGAGATTGATCCTATCTACCTCAGGAACGTGTGAAGTCTCTGCAAATGATGGAGAACGCGTGATGGGTTATCACCTCCAAGGAACGGCAAAGAACGAATGATGGAGAATATCTTGAGATCTATTTAAGACCATTGTATTCAAATGAATAGTGTTCAATGGTCAAGATTGAACTAACTAAATTTCTCAACCTAAGTGTTTAGGGTTGAGGGTTTATGCTACCGACCTATCTATTTCCTATAAGGTCAATGTGATGTTTTATGTTGAGATTATTGGAAAATGTTATGTGTGTATCTATGTGCAAAGATACATGATTCGTGCCAGACCAGTTGAGAGGATTGATAGTTGCATAGTGTGTGTGCAGAAGGAAGGAACTAAAGTGGATCTACTTTGGCATTGAGTGCTATTACTAGATCATTGTAATACCTGCTGATCTCTAATCACTTCAATAGTTGGAAAATCCTTTAATAGGGTAGCTTTAACTAGTTTGTTGTAAATCCTTTAACAGGGTGACTCAAAGCTATTGAGTTCATAAAATCATTTAACAAGGTAACCTCTAACAGGGTTTAACCCTTAACCGGGTATTCTAGTCATCCGTTAACTGGGTGATCCCTAACAGGATGGATTCCTAATAGAACCTGTTGTAAATGTCTTTAACCAGATTAGGCTCCTAGCAGAGCGGACTTCTAAAGAGTTCAAAACAGCTTGTGGGTATTCATCCCCACCATGGTTTTTCCCAGTTGGATTTCCACATGAAAAATATGTGTGTCATGTGTGATGTCCTTTTCATATGATTCTTTGTTGTTTTCTATCAAGCAGTGAATCATGTTGATCTAGCTAGTTATTGTATCTCTAATGATAGATTATATGTTTATGCATAAGGACAAAGTGGAAATGAGCGAGTAGGTTGTATGAAAAGTTAAGAAGATTGACCGGTTCATGTCTTTCACAGTTGCACTGTGTTTAACCGTTAGTAATCTAGTTTGGACCGGTGTTAGGGATTGCTAGTAGTTTTTAGTTTGCAATCAAACTGATTTAGGAAAAGTTTTTGTGCCTGTACTGATTCAACCCCGCCCCCTCGCAATACTGATCTGGTACTCACTTTTCATCATTGAGTTATCAATGCTATCTACCTCGGGAATGTGTGAAGTCTCTTCAAATGGTGGAGAACGCATGATGGGTTATCACCTCCAAGAAGCGTTGAAGAATGAACAATGGAGAATATTTTGAGAACTGTTCAAGACCGTTGTATTCAAATGCAAAGTGTTCAATAGTCAGGATTGAGCCGACTGAATTGCTCAACCTAAAAGTTTAAGGTTTAGGGTTTATGTTGCTGAACTATCTGTTTCCTATAAGGTCAATGTTGTGTGTGTATCTAAGTTCAAAGATACATGATTCTTGCCAGACCAGATAAGAGGGTTGATACCTGCAAAGTGTGTATGCAGAAGAAAGGAACTAAAGTGGGTCTGCATTGGCATTGAGTGCTATTACCATATCATTATAATACCTATTGATCTCTAATCACTTCAATAGTTGGAAAATCCTTTAACAGGGTAGCTTTAACTAGCTTGCTGTAAATCCTTTAACAAGGTGACTCAAAGCCATTGAGTTCATAAAATCCTCTAACAAGGTAACCTTTGATAGGGTTTAACCCTTAACTGGGTATTCTAGCCATCCCTTATCTGGGTGATCCCTAACAGTATCGGTTCCTAACAGAACCTGTTGTAACAGTCTTTAATGGGACTAGGCTTCTAACGGAGTGGACTTCTAAAGACTTCAAAAACAGCTTGTGGGTATTCATCCCCACCGTGGTTTTTCCCAGTTGGGTTTCCACATGAAAAATATGTTTGTCATAAGTGATGTCTTTTTCATGGGATGCTTTGTCGATTTCAGTCAAGAGGTGAATCATGTTGATCTAGCAAGTTATTATATTTCTAATGATAGATTACTTGTTTATGCACAAGGATAATGTGGAAATGAGGGTGTAGGTTGTGTGGTAAGATAAGTGTTTCCGGTTTATATCTTTCACAGTCTCATTGTGCTTAACTAGTAGTAATTTGGTTTATGACCGGTGTTAGTGATTGCCAGTCAAGTTCACTGTTTGTAGTCAAATCGGTTCAGGAAAAGTTTTTGTACCTGTACTGATTCACCCCCCCTCTCAGAACCGGTTTGGTACTCATTGTTCATCATTGTGTTATCATATATATAAGATTTACCATATCCAACAATGAAATTAATAATCTATTTATTTTTTATTAGACAAAAGAAACTATTTAATTAGATACTTAATATTTTTCATTTAGAATCTTCCAAGAGAGTTAAACTACACCAACCCATACTTTGACAATTTTGAAAAACTATTGTATTCTAAGACAAATGCAAATTAAACAATAAAGAAAAATCAATGTACTAGGGGAAAAGCACTAGTTACAATTCATGTTCTAATATCTGTTCACTCCTTGCACACCCAACCCCCCAAATACTAACTTTAAAAATAAAAATAAATAAATAACTAAAAGATCATTAATAAATTACACATGTACCAGTAACACTCATTTTTTTAGCTTATTTGGACCATAATTGGCCCATTTGTGCACTTTTATTGGTACCCATAGCACACAACTATTGGGGCATCTTTGAACAAGTATCAGGTGACATTTTGAAAACTATACTTTTGACCCTTGCATGCATAATGGATCCCACAGTGTGCATCATTACTACCCAGAAGTCAAACCAATAGCTATAAGCAGAAGTCACATGTGGAGACAACAAAATATATCATCAAAATCCAATGTATCATTTAAAATTTGTGGGTGTACGAAGTTAGCTATAACGACTACTAGTATGTTTCCCCTAGGGGAAAGGAGCTAGTAGTGGACATAGGACCAATGACCGACATCTTTTTGTCAATCTCACCCCCTGTTAGTAGACATAGTAGGAGCCAAAAAAAAAGGTAATGAAAGGTCCATTAATAAATATCACATGTACCAATAGTGGATATTTTTTAGCTTTTTTTTACCATAATTAGCCCATTGCTGGGATACTTGTGCACCACTACTAGGACATTTGTGCATAAATATTGGGGCATTTTTCCACTACTACTAGCTGTTTTGAGTTATCTATTATTGACACAAAGTCGATTATGTATTGGACCACACTTTGAAATGACCACTTTTTGACTTTTGTGCACATATCGAATTCCATAGCGTGCATCGTTACTACTCACAAGCCAAAAGAATAGCTTTAAGCAGTTAAGTCGCATATAGAAAGAACAAAAAAAAAAATCATCGAAATCGGATGAACCATTTAGGAGCTTAAGATGCACGAAGTTAGCTATGTCCACTACTTCCTCCTTTCGACCAATAAAACATCATTTGCTATAGTTTTGGTATCACATCATTGAATGTTTGATTGGCCTTTAGTCCTACATTTACGTGTACTATTGGGTTACCTTTATTCTGAACGGGGAGACTTTTTCTGAACCAGTTGAAGCTCTCGTCTTCAATTGAAAATGGGACAACCTCCATCACCATCTATTGCAAATTTAATCCTCAATTGAAAAAAACTATTGATAGATTTGCATTTTATATAGTGACCAACTATATGATGTTTTATTAAAGACATATTATGTAGCCTAGATAACCTAATCCAATATAAAAATCAATAGAATGCTTATCCAAACGTGAATGCTGAGAGGTTAGTCAAACATGAATGTGGTTAAGTTAGCTGAACCTGGTCCCGAACATGAATGAATGAATGTGCATAATCTTGATCAAACGTACAATCCATTAACATTGAAAATTGAGGAGAGCTGCTTTCAAAACATGTGACAAGGTTTAAATGCTGCTCTTTCATATCACACCATTTGCGTGTACTTTTGGCTTACCTTCAATTTCTCCACGGCGGAACTTTACCTTCACGAGTGCTCTTGTCTTGTCGGGCCATTTTGCAACCAATCAAAACTAATCAGAGAAGAGAGTTGATAATTGAAATGGGAAAAGTGAAAATTTTTAATTAAAAATTTAATATTGGATTTTGAATTCGAAAGTTATGAGGAAGGAAAGGGCAGAAGTTAAATTGGCTCCAAAACAGCCAAAACGTACATCGTGTTATTGATTGTTCGGAAAATCGCAGCCGTAGTTTGCAAAATCAACGATGTATAACATGCAACTAATTTTCGTGTTATGCACTAGTGTTTTTGGAGCCAGAATAGCTGCATCTGATTGAAAGTGGAGAAGTTAAATGTATGTGATACAATCATGATAACAATTATAGAATGTTGTATGGTTGTGTCTTAAGCAAATTGTGCTCTTGACAATCTAGAATGTCTAGTAGTCTATTCATATATCAGCTAAAGGAAACAATGGTGTTGCCAGGTAGCATCATAGGGCTTAGTACTTAAGGATTTAAATCATAATTTCAATTAAGACATTCTAAGAAGATGAATAGGCTATCAGAAACTACGGTACATGTGTTTTAACGAAAAAATGTGGCATATCAAAATGCATTATTATGTATTAGTCAATGAGTGTGCCAACATTGTGAAATTATGCACTACAATCATGCATTGAAGACATTGAACAAAAGTTCCATAAAGCTAAAGGGAAAGAGTGTTGTTGTCTACACTTTCCTCTTAGAGTACACTCTATCCCCACTTCAATGTGTGTAGAAAAATAACTGTGTATACATGTCAAAGTAGAAATACATAGAAAAAAGGTTGTGATAAAAATGATATTGATATTTAGATCTAGCTGATGTAATCACTTATATAAAATGTGAATAACACCTATGAGACTACATAGAAGATAAAAATAATTTCAATAGATAATATGCCCCCTTGAATTGTGCGAACTACAAAGGAGTGCACTTAAATTAAGGACATAGCAAAATGTGGCTAAATTTATGCTCAAATAAGGTAAAAATTTGGATTTAAGAAATTGAGAAAGGATATCAATGATGGCATAGAAATTAAGGGTAGGTAGAGAATCCATAAGTAAGAAGTGCTTACATATTTAGTTGACCACTTTCTTGGAAGGAGTTGTGAGAAGATGCATCGACCCATTTTCTCTCAAGAAAATAAGAGATGAGCATGTAAAACCTAAGAAAAGGCATCGACACCTTGCTTCATAAATGGTGAGATTGAGTAAAAGTATAGAACTTGCAAAATCACATGACATGTGACAATGATAAATATTTTTTTTATTTGTCAAACCAAGTTAAATATATATCTTAAAATAATATATTATTATATTGTAATAAATAATGATTAACTGGGTTTGGTTGTTATGTAAGAGTTTGAGTCCTCTCACACTTTATCTATTTAGAACATAGATATGTTGATGGTAACTTTTATATGAAATGTCAATTATATTTTTTTTTAATAATTTGTATTAGCTGTTATAAATATAGCAAAAAAATTTAAATCTGTAACCTTCCAAACATTTATTCACTACTTTTCATGTCATGTATGATAGATAATAATCGGTAGCTTTTATGGATGCAATTGTGTAATTTTATTTAACATCAATATTTCATGTTACACTTTATGATTCATCATTAGAATTAATAAATTTAATGTAATGGAATGCAAACTACTCATACTAAATACTAAGAAAGCACAAGAAGGAAGAAAGTTAAAAATGAAAATATCAAAAGAAATAAGATTAGACAAGACTAAAGTGTAGTTGAAAAGGACGGGAAGAAAATAGAAAGCAAGGGAAGTCCGTTAAACTTCAAAGTCTGATGATCAATGAATTATTGAATAATTTTTATTCGTTAATATAATTAGTCACTATTTCATTACTATTGTAGACAACTAAATTTTATATATCATCAAATATCTAATTACTAGACCATTTCTTCCATAATTGATTGAATACATCCATATTTAAATAATTAATTATCTTATTTTCCTCTACATATTAATTAAAAAATAAATTATTAAAATTAATAAATTCAGTATTTAACAATCATATTCTAACATAAATTATTTATCATCATTTAAGCTCTACCCCAAGTAAAGATTTATTTACCCAAGACTTATATTCCCTTTCAAAAAAAATCAAATCAAATTCCCTAATTAATTATTTATCTACTTTGAATTAATGAATTAAGTTTCTTGTATATCCTGTTAAAGATTCTTATGTTGTAGCTTTGTTGGCTGAAGCTTTTAGAGTCTTTTGAACATATTTATCATCTGTATTGGTGATTGATCGGGTTCTTTTCTTTCCATTTCTTGTAGTTCTTTTAAGTTGCTCATTATTTTTAATATATATTTGTACTTTTCTTTGTTCACTTAAAAAAAATAATTATTAATTCCCCCCTCATACACATTAACCTTGATCAAACTTCTTAAAATTTTACATATTTTCATGTGTATATAGGTATAACCTTTGTACATAAGGCATGTCCTCTTGTTCATGTGACATAGACTTAGCAACATTAGCACATTCTCCTTTAATCTTGGGTGGTGAATCAAAAGAATTCTCTATCACATATTCTTCTTAATCTTGGACTCCTCATTCACCACTCATGTGATGACACTTGTCCTCTAATCATACTTCGAAGGCTTTCAATCAATTTAAACTTTTACATCATACTTTTAATCTACCAATCCCATCTTATAGTCAAAATTATATAAATTGAATGTCATCCTATAACATTTGTAAATTTGAACCTCATATAATATTATTTTCTTAACATTTTAATCTTATATACTCTAAATTTCATATACACCTAACATTCTATCTCATCCTCCATTTTCTTCTAAAGAATTCTCCACCATATAATCTCCTTTAATCTTTGAGATCCTTCTCATTCACCACCCATGTGAAGGCACTTGCCAAGGCTCTCAACCAATTTGACCTTTTATATCATACTTTTAATCTATCTCACTTTACCAAATTCGTCCTACCTCACTTATGAATTTGAAACTGAACCTCATACTGTGTTATTTTCTTGGTGAAAGTACTTCCAAACCATCAAAATATCATTCTTAAGCACGACCACCGTTGCTTGATACAACATAAATTGATCTTGAAAAAATTCCTTACTGTTTATAGCGATGGAGGGTAAGGAAGCGCAGGAGCTGAGAAAAAGAGGCATGGAGTTTAAGGGGGCGGCATTTAAAGCTGTTGGGCAGGGAGGTTCTTCTTTTACGAATTTGAACAGGTTTATCCATGACATGACACAACTTTCCAAATCGGCTTCTGTTAAAACGGCGTAGCCCCAAAGCATTCCATCCATCTGCTAATTTCATACAATCTTCTCCGTTAATAAAAAAAAAAGGTTTATAAAGCACCCACCTTCGCCCTTGGCATTTCATCATTCATCTATCAATTCAACAGACGATTTATTAAATGATCTGTACTGGCTATTGTATTTTGGTACATTAGGGCTGTATCATTTCTAAATAAGACCAGAATTGTCTATACATCTTTCAATCGTGGTTCCAATTGAATGCTGGACAATGACAAGCTTTTCTTTGTGGACTACTACTCATAAACTCTATTGGATCTAAAAAGGTTTTATAAATTTTTCTTATTTAGAGGATCATCATTTTATAGATACTTATTTTAGAGTCAACAAATTTCTTTTTATGAATCTCACTTGGTTGTTTTTTATTAGGAAAAAATAGGTTTTGAAGGGGCCCTCAAACCCGAGTGCAATGAGCTACAAATAAAAAACCATACAGCCAAACAACAACAAGAAGACAGAAACAACAAAAACTAGACCGCTAAAACAACAGGAAAGCAAAGAAAAAAAAAACTAACATAGATTCTTTAGGGCTTCAACAACCTTAGCTTCCATATGATCAAGATTCTCGGCCAAGTTGATCAGATCATGCAATAGAATCTTCGCTTGCTCCCTAGTCTTCTTGATATGCCCACAGGTTCATGTTGATGGACCACCACTGTGACCCCTTGTTAGCTTCCCCTTCTCCACTAAGTCTAGATCAATAACAATATCTCACATAGACATCATTACCTACACATTTTGCCAATGATTCACAAGGGTTTTGATCCCCTCCACACTAGTGTGAATTGTGCAATAACTCTTGTTAACCAAATTAGACAGGTTATCTTCAATTTTCTTCATCTTGGGTTCAAGAACCCCTACCCTACCTTCATAGTCAATTTTAAGGAGAGGAATATCTTTGGCCGCTCCCAAACCCCCCCCCTCCCACCCACCCATAAGATTAGCCTCTTTGTCCATGTTCTGACTATCACCAGCATCCTTAGATTTAACTCCACATTAGCTAGGCTAGGAGAGTCATACCTCACCTTCTTTCTCTTCACAAATATCCCTTTGTCATCCCTAAGAGGGTGGTTCTCTTTTTTTTCTCCTTCAAGACAATGGTTTGCTTCAATGAAGCCCCATCCCTTATTTCTTAGTCAACATACTCTAAATCATCCTCTTCCTCCCTAGAATCTGTCTCCATTTTCTCCTCAGACCTTGTATTTTCTAATCGCAAAGGTGGGGAATCCTTCATTTTCCCCTTAAGGGGAGATACAATTTCTTTAATGTGCTCCATAGTTAGAAGAATCAAGGTCTCATGAAAAAAAGGGTTACTCTATTTCTTATTGTGCTCCTTAATATTGGCAGGGACAAAAGAAGATAGAAAGGGAACGAAACCTAGAGCTTTTGCCTAAAGTGATTGAGTAATGAAAAATGATAGCCATTGATAGTGGTAAGCTACCCATACCCATCCAAAGGGGTTTAAAGGAGTCTGCCTAGTAGCCACCATTCTAATTTTTTACATGATTCAATCCTTCCTTGCATTTGAAAAAAGTATTCATCATAGACTCAAAGGATTTTCTATCCTTGATTATTTTTCCATCCATTGGGAGCCCAATAACCTCTACAACCAATTCCTTTGTGACCTCCAAACATTTGTTTCCAATGCAAATTTTCCTATCCTACCACCCTTTGTAGAAGAGCTTAATCACATTGGGGTTGTAGCCATGAAGATTCTCTAGATATGGCATAACCCCACATTTAGTCAAAATCCTCCAAATTTCCTTATTTCTATGAATGTCATCATAGGAAATGGGTTCATACTGATGCCTCTCACAACCCATGATGGAGGCCACAAACCAAATATCAGAGAAATTCCTACCCCACAATTGACCCCTCAATGGCACAGTCATAAACATAGCCCTCAAAACTCCATAAAAGAAACACTTTGAAAACTAGGAAACTAGGACTAAAAATCACCCACAATCTATGTGGAAATGATAAATTGATAAGCACCAAAGGCAAAATTGCCTAGCTGTCATCATTAAAACACCTCAAAAAATCAATATAGGAAAGGGTGAAAAATATAAATGCCCGCACATACCAAGAAAGGCTAACCTCTATGAATAATTCCAAGCTTAATTATCTCCTCAACATTAGGAGGAAGAGGGTCAATTCCATTGCAATAGAAACCCTCACACTGTAACACACCAATATTTGCAAAATCATCTATAGGGGAATTACCTTCCCCAAGGATATGAGATATATGTAGATAATCAAAATCCTTGATAAGGTTTAAGGCATCCTTCAATGGTCCAACTCGGGGTATGAGATCCCTTTGAAAAGTTGATTATGTTGATCAAATCATCCTCAATCCAAACCTTTTGGAAGCCAAGATCATGCACTAGTTTGATGGCATAAAGATGAGCTAAGGCTTCGTCTATGTGATTTAACCTAATTTCCAAAGGGAGTGCCACTATCAAAATAAGCCTGGCATAGTCATCTCTCAACACCTCCCACAACCAGTTGATCCAAGATTCCCCTTAGCCGCCCCATCAAAATTAACCTTCTTCCAACAAGAAAAAGGAATCAACCACTTAAACATTAGTTCTAGATGATTTTACCTTCCCCTCCAATTTAGAAATATCAAAACCCAATCACCAATTAATAGTAGCCTACTGATAAGAAGCATTAACATACATAGGGGGCAGGGAAGAAGTGACCCCTTGAACCCCAATTTGGATTTTTGTTTTTAAAGCTCTGTAAATCTTATTAAATACCACCTTAGGAGGAAGAAGAGCATCCCTAAAAATCTGATTGTTTCTCTCCTTCTCGATTACCTGAGCCACATGAGGCATTGTCAACAACCAAAAGAAAGAAAATGACGAATTCAAAGTAGGAGAGTATAACTAAGACCACATCTCCCCCAACAAAGGAGGGGAAGACTCAATTCAAATTTGAGTTAGCCAAAATAAGAGACCAAACTTCTGTGGTAAAACAACGATCCAATAAAAGATGATTAACACTCTCCATCTACATACAACAAAAGGAGCATCTATTTGCAAGAAGAAAATCTCACTTACAAAGGTTATCCAAGGTAAGAATGTTATTTTGAATCATGAGCAAAAAAATATGTTAATTCTAGGAATCAATTTGGAGTTCCAAACCGAAGCCCACAAAGGATGGGGCGTCCTAAGCTAACAGAGCAAAGAAAAGGCCAAAGCAGCTAAAAATAAACTAGAGGAGGACAATCCCCTAATAATACGATCTAAGTCAACCAGACCCCGATCAATCACTATAAGGTCCCTCCATCTACCATTAGTGAAGTAATTGCTACCTTATCACCAAAATGAGCAGAACAAGCCTCCCTAAAACAGTCAAAAAGTGGGGATCTTAGAGAGAAAGGAATCCCCAATCCTCCAGTCATCCTAAAACCACATGCTCCATCCATCCCCCAAAATCCATTTAATACGTGTGGAAGATTGGCATTGACTTGGAAAGTATGGACGTTGATGAAAATCTGGTGATCAAAAGGGAGGAGATTGAGAAAGGCGTGAGGAGACTGATGGAGGGTCCCCAAGCGCAGGAGCTGAGAAAAAGGGGCATGGAGTTGAAGGAGGCAGCATTTAAAGCTGTTGGGCAGGGAGGTTATTCTCTTACGAATTTGAACAGGTTTATTCATGACATGATACAACTTTCCTAATCGGCTTCTGTTAACACGGTGTAGCCGCCAAAGTATTCCGTCCCTCATCGATCACTATTATTACCATCTTCCGATTCCATACAATCTTCTCCGTTAATAAATAAATAAAAAATAGATTTATAAGGCACCCCCTTCCGCACTTATCATTCCAACATTCGTCTATCAATTCAACCAGACGATTTATTAAATGATCTGTACTGGCTATTATATTTTGCTATATCATTTCTACATAAACAAGAATTGTCTCGACATCTTTCAATCGTGGTTCCATTTTAATGCTGGAGTGTGTCCAGGGAGATAATTGTAATAACTGCCGTTTATTGGCTATTATTAAGTGTAATAATGGAATTTAAGGTTAAGAAAAGCTTATACAAAAGTACGATATGTAAATATAAAGGTCTTCAAAATTTTAACAATATGAGTTGTGTCAAGAAGGTTTGGACTTCCAATTTAAGGTCTATTTGGATCTTCCATTTGTCTTTACTTCATCTATAACCATCTCTCAAGGGGATACTAATGCACCTATACATCAACCAAAAATAACTACCCTTAATCTTAATATCTTTCTTTTGATAGTTCTATTTATTTTGTAAATGTTGTGAACTTCATGTATAGATAGCATAGTATCAATCGTTATTTATATTTTCTGCATTGTTGCTGCTTACATCCCTTACCACACAATCAAATTTTAGTTACCACTAGTTGCATCCCCTTTGATAAGGAAAGCAAATTTATAATGACAAGCTTTTCTTTGTGGACTATTACTCATAAATTCTATTGGATCTAATAAGGTTTTCTACATTTTTCTTATTTAGAGGATCATCATTATATAGATACCTATTTTAGAGCCAACAATTTTTTTTATGAATCTCACTTGGTTGTTGTTTATTAAGGAAAAAATAGGTTTTGGAGGGGCCTTAAAGCCCTGAGTATAATGAGTTGCAAACATAAAAACATACAACCAAACAACAACTCAACAACACAAAAATACCAAAAACCAAACCCCTAAAACAACAAATAAGAAAAGGAAAACAAAAAACCTAATAGAGATTCTTTAGGGCTTCAACAACCTTAGCTTCCATCTAATCAAGATTTTGAGACAAGTTCATTAGATCATGCAATTCAATATTCGCTTGCTCCCTAGTCTCCCTAGTCTTCTTGATATGCCGACAGGTTTGCCCTGATGGACTGCCACTGTCACCCCTTGTTAGCTTACCCTTCTCCACCAAGTCTATCAATAACAATATTTCCCCTAGACATCATTATGTACACATTCTACTAGGGATTTACAAAGGTTTTGATTCCCTTCCTGCTGGTGTGAATTATGCAATAACTCATGTTAACTAGATTAGATAAGTTATCATCATTTTGATTCATCTTAGCTTCAAGAACCCTTAACCTACCTTCATAGTCATTTTTAAGGAGAGCAACATTTTTTGCCACATTTTCTAGGATAGAGAGCATTCTAGTATTTTTTTCATAAGAAATAATATTGTCCACACAAGCGTCAGAGGCTCCTTAGCCATCTCCTTGTTCAAAAGCAGCCATCTTATTTGATGGACCATAAATTGATATTAATTTGATTTATTTCTAAAACAAACCATTAAGAAATCCTAAAGTAGTCCACAACAACATCCCTAGCAATGCCCAAAAGATCAAGTAGGCTCTCAAGATGAGACCTAAGGAAGGGGGGATCCTTAAGCAAATCCTTGAGAAAAGAAGGGCGATTAGCTTTGTCCTCATCAACACAATTAGATAATGGAGGGGAAGGGGCCACTCCCAAAAGACATTCCCCTCCACCCATAAGATTTGCCCCTTCATCCATAAAATTTGCCCCTCCCACATTTTGATTATCACCAATCTCCTCAACATCTATAAAGACGTAAATTACTCTATAAGACATAATCTACTATTTATTGATAAATAAACTCATAGGTCAATTAAGAAGTCTATCTCAAACATAATATAAAGAAACTTTAATAAGTTGATAAAACAATCATAGATATCAAAGACTTAAATACAATTTTCATGAAAAATGAAAGGTACAAATTACTTAATATATATCCTTATTCCCTACTTAGGATTTCATATTGCCTTAAGTAATATACAAATAGAAAGAAGATGAGATACATCCGTCGATCTCCATTCTGAGTCGCTTCCTTTCAGTCCATCGAATGAAGACGAGAACAAGATTCAGGCACTTTTTCCACCCAACATTGAAGCTTACGCTTCCCTGGAATTCTTGGTCAATCAAGAGTACCCGACCCTACACGAATTGTTTTAACCAAAGAATTCAAAAGACAAGAGGGAATCTAGTGCATGCCTAGATGATACAAGCATTTTCATTTTTCTAATTCTTTTAAGAAACAAGAATTATTATGCAAGGATATGGTAGAGAGCATAAAATAAGGAATTCCATCTATTTCTATGGATAATTCAATTCATTACTCTGCTGAGTATAATCCCATGCATAGCAAAAATAAGTAGTTGGAAAAAGTAACTATTCTCTCTAAGATTCCATATTGGCACCCGTCTCGGAAGGTAAATTTCTATACACAAGCTTATCCAGAGCTTGGTTCCCTCAAACAACAATACATTTTAAGAATACGATCTTTTGAATAATTGAAATAAAATATTCCCTATTACTTTCGTAAATTAAACACTATTTCATTTCTTTCACCTAAATGAATACAATCTTTTGTAATTGAAAAGCAAATATAATTTTATCAACATTATTCAAATAAATACAAAGTAAAAAGAAGGTGTATCACAAGTATGATTTTCTTTCATATAAAGGAGTAAAGTATGAGTACCCATTCGTTAATAGAAAATCTAACCCAATCCCTTTGACAATAATCATTATTTTTAAACAATTAAATTAACTATCTTAACTATTTCAACATATATTCCACCTAATGATTTCTTTCTTCATCTTTTCAAGGAATAATAACACATTCAATAAAACAAATAACATTTGGAATATCATAAACTAAATCTTATGCTATATACAAAACTTTAATTCTCTAACTTTCCTTATTGCAAAAATAACCAAATTGAAATAACATTCTGACCTCTTTATGCTTGACAATGGTTTGGAAAGAACTCTATGATGCCTCCTCTAAATGGGTCCACGTCTTCCTTGATGGCTCAAAATTCTCTCACCGGTCTTCTATTCTTCTTCTATCTCTCCTCTAAAATAGCTCTCTCTCTCTCTCTTTGCAATTCTAATTTAATATCTATCTATCAGCTCCTCTACTATTTTCTATGTTTTTTGCTTTTCTTCTATTTTCTATCTTCTCCCCTTCCTATCGATCATATACCTATATTTATTCTAAATTTCCCCTATGATATCTCCTAAGTTTGAGGCTTGGTTATTGTTATCACATTGAAGTCTTTTTTTGCATTTCGACGAGTCTCTAACTTTAACTATCTCACATCTCAGAGCGATGGAAGCTAAGTAACATCTTCTGCAGTCATGGAAAGATGAATCGACCACCTCTCACCATGGATCGTGGAGTAGTTTTAGTCTTTCGCAGACTTCACTGCTAATTCTGTTGGTATTTTGGTATGGTTTTATCATTGATGTCAACACCTATCAACACTTATCAACTCTGACACCTTGGAGGATCAACAATGTTCACCGGCAAGCAAGTGACTTATGCATAGTCACTAGTATTTGGTACACCGGCAGGATATAGTGTTCACCGGCACTTGGACTGATATGGAAAACACTTGGTTTTGTCGAAGACATCGTTTGGACACTTTGTCTTGGATATTTGTTTATTGGCATATTCGTATTTGCATATTTGTTATTACTGGCAAATAGGTCCAGGTTATGCACTAGCAGACTTATCTTTTCCAAATCAGCACGACACGCTTTAGAGATGATTTTGTTTTTAGTGTAAATGCATTAAGCCGACATGTTGAATTGGATATTGCATCGGTTATTGATTTACTTGTAATTATTTTATTGTAATATCTTTTAGAGCCGACCTACTAAAATTGGTCTTAGGTAATGGTATATATGTAAGATCTTACTTGTATGATAGATATGCAATTGTGATAAGAAATTAAAAAGAAGGTATATGCGAGATTAAGCAGAGCTATACACGCAGACATCATTTGAAGGTGAAGCAAGGTATTTGCAAAGACAATCAGAACTACACCGATACTAAATCCAGCATATGAAGATGCTATTTTGAGCAGTACATTCTTATTGGATTTAACCATCCAATTGTAGTTAGTGTGACTCCTATTTGAGTAGTGAGCTCTAGGCACTTGGCCTTTCTACATGTGCAAACCCCATTTGTATACACATACTAACTGCAGTAGTATCATCGAATTGTGGGGGTCTTTTCCCACCATGGTTTTTCCCCTTACAGGGTTTCCATGTACAAATATTGGTGTTATGTGTTGTGGATATTATTGTCTTTCTGTTTCATGCATTAATCTTTACCGGTACTATAATTAACAGTTAAACTATCTACCAACATAAAGTTATGTTTATTGGTATTAAGCATTAAGGTTGGTTAAGTTGTTTTTGGATTGAATTTATTTGACAACTGATTCACCCCCCCCCCCTCTCAGTTGTCTTCAGGACCTAACAATTGGTATTAGAGCTTAGTCCTCTTTTTGCAAAAGTTTAATAGCTTGAGGAGATCCAATGTCTACTAACTATTTCTGGAAGGAAAGTCCTAAACTTGATGGAACCAACTATGGAATATGGAAAATCAGATTGGAGACACATCTAAGTTGCATTGGAAAGGACATCTGGGATGTTACAAAGAATGGCTATACAACTCCTACAACCAATCAGCCTAATCCACCAAACCTGGCTAAAGATGAGGAAAATGATTGCAAAGCAAGAGAAGCACTTTTGAGTGCATTAACAGATCAACAAATCATGGGATTATTAGATAGGTCTACTGCTAAAGCTATTTGGGATCATTTGGAAACATTGATTGAAGGAGATTCCATAGTCAAATTTTCAAAACTTGAAAGCTTCCAGGTCAGGTATGAAAATCTGAAAATGGAATAAGATGAAAGGATTTCTACTTTTATGGAAAGAGTAAATGAAATTTTTTTGGGTATTAAATGTTGTGGAGGAACCTTAAGTGAAGATGAAATTGTTTCAAAAGTTTTAAGAGGATTGCCAGCAGCATATAAAATGAAAGTTACTGCTATAAATGAGTTGAGAAAAATGCCTAATACATCAGTAACTAGGGATACATTGATTGGAAAAATTTCAGCTTTTTAAATTGAGGAATTTGGTCCTGTTGCTACTATAAATTCAGATTTAGCTTTTAAGGCATCAACATCATCTGCACCATCTTTTGACAAATCTGATTGGAAAGCCTTCTATGCAAGAGAGCTTGAGGAAAGTAGGAGAGAAAATGAAGAACTTGAAGAACTTGAAGCACTATTTGCAAGGAAAATGCCTAAAGGTCTAGTTGGAAGTAAGTATGAAGGTAAAGCACCCTTTAAATGTTTTAACTAAAATAAGATCGGTCATATGGCTTCGAGTCTACCCTGATAGACATGCTAGACTAAGAGAAGAGGCTAGAAGAACATACAAGCCTAACCCTGAATATCAGAGATACAAATTTAAGAAGGCTAAAGATAAATCGTGTTATCTCGCTGATGAAGGAGTCACTGATGAGGATCCAAGAGACAATGGATGGGTTTTTGTTGCTATAACAGAAGATCAACCGGTAGAGCAGGCCCGGGCAGCTAAAGTTGAAGTTAAGGATGAATGTATCATTGATTCAGGATGTTCACATCACATGACTGGTGATAAAGGTAAATTCTTGAACTTTCAGGAATATAGTGGAGTTCTGGTGAGATTTGGAGATGACAAAGCTTGTTTAATCAAAGGAAAAGGTACAATATCTCTTGATGGAAAGCATAATACTGCCAATGTTTACTATGTAGAAGGTTTAAAGCATAATCTTTTGAGTGTTGGTCAATTAGTTGAAAAAGGATTTGAGTTACAATTCAAGAATGGTAAATGCAAAATTATGAACAAAACTAGTTTGGAAATTGCAACCGGTAATCAAACTAGAGGTAGTATCTTTCATTTCAATAATAGTGAAAAGACATGCTTGATTGCACATATTGATGAAAGTTGGCTATGGCATAAGAGACTTTGTTATGTAAATTTTGATTACATGGTAAAAACCAGTACTACTAAGGCAGTTAGAGATTTACCTAAGATTGTCAAACCTCACAATTTGGTATGTAAGGAATGTCAATTTGGAAAACAAGTTAAAGCATCTTTTAAAAGTATTCCAGAAAAATCAAATAATAATCTTGACCTAACTCATATTGATTTATGTGGTCCAGCTAGAACTAAAAGCTTATAAGGTGATAGATATTTCATGCTAATCATTGATGACTATTCTAGAATGTGGGGTTACTTTTCTTAGAGAAAAATTAGAAGCACTTGGAAAGTTCAAACTATTCAAAGCAATGGTAGAGAATGAAATCGATAATAAAATCAAATGTCTGAGATCAGATCAAGGAGGAGAATTCGCATCTAAGGAATATAATACATTCTATGAAGTGAATGGAATCAGAAGATAGTTACTAGCACCCTGGACACCACAACAGAATGGAGTTGTAGAAAGGAAAAATAGAACTATCTTGGATGCAGCCAGAAGTATGTTATTTGAAGCAAATCTATCACATGTATATTGGAGAGAGACAGTAAGCACATAGGTCTACACATTAAACAAAATTCACATCAAAGGAGAAACTGGTAAGACCCCTCATGAACTATGGTTTGGTATTACTCCTACTCTTAAATATTTCAGAATATTTTGAAGTAAATGCTATATTAGAAGAGATGAGTATATTGACAAATTTGATCCTAGAAGTGATGAAGGAATATTTCTTGGTTTTTCATCTAAGAGCAAGGCATATAGATGTTTTAACAAGAGATTACAGAAAATTGTTGAGAGTACAAATGTGAAGATTGATGAACAATTTAGAGGAACTTCAATGTATATAGACTCTAAACTAGCAACAAAGATACTGACAAATGAACCTACATTGAATCCACCAGTACAGAATGAAGATCCAGTTACACCGGTATCATCTGAAAATTCCATTGTAATTGAGGAACAATAGCAAACGAAGACACCCCGATATGTAAGACCGAATCACTCTGAAGATCAAATAATTGGAAACAAGTATAAAGGAGTTATGAAAAGAGGAAGACTAGAAAATGAAGAGGTATGTCCTCAAATAGAACCATCATCAATTAATGAGGCATGTGAAGATAAACACTAGATTAAAGCTATGGAAGAGGAACTAGAACAAATTGAGAAAAATAACACATGGACATTAGTTCCCCGGCCTAAAGACAAAAATGTGATTGGAACAAAATGGGTATTCAGAAACAAACTTAATGAAGATGGTAAGGTAATCAAAAATAAAGAAAGACTAGTGTGTAAGGGATATTCTTAGAAAGAAGTAATTGATTATAATGAAACCTTTGCACCGGTAGCTAGAATTGAGGCTGTCAGATTATTCTTGGCTTTTGTAGCACACAAGAACTACAAAGTATATCAAATGGATATTAAATGTGCATTTTTGAATGGAGATCTTGAAGAAGAAGTTATGATTGAGCAACCTGATGGGTTTTCTTTGATAGATAACAAAGATATGGTTTGCAGGCTAAGAAAAGCTTTGTATGGGTTGAAGCAAGCTCCAAGAGCTTGGTATGCAAGATTGGATAAGTATCTTTTGAAGATTGGATTTTCTAAAGGTAATGCTAACAATAACTTATACTGTAAAGTGACTAATGATGACATGTTGGTTATCAAAGTTTTTGTTGATGATATAATCTTTGGAGGAGAAGGTGGATTATGTAAAGACTTTTCTATTGAAATGCAACAAGAATTGAAATGTCTATGATTGGAGAGATAAAATTCTTCTTAAGATTGTAGATTTCACAGACTGATAAAGGTATATTCTTAAGTTAATCGAAATACTTGAAAGAGTTACTAAAGAAATTTGGGATGGAGAACTCTAAACTAGTAAGCACACCTATGACTAGAAATGACAAATTATCACTAAGGGATGAATCTACACTTGTTAATCTGACTAGGTACAAGTCTATGATAGGAGGCCTACTGTATTTGACACAAAAAAGACTTGATATTATGAATGCAGTATGTATTGTTTCAATATTTCAGAGTAATCTTAGAGAAAAACATGAATCAGTAGTAAAAATGATTTTTCGGTACTTACAAGGAACTACAAATCTTGGTTTATAGTATCCTAGAGATGAAAACTTTGAATTATGTGCATACATAGATGCAAATTGGGTAGGAGATGTGGATGATAGAAAAAGCACCATCGGCGGAGCATTTTTTCTTGAAGCAGATTAATTTTTTGGTTGAGTAAGAAACAAAGTTGTACATCCTTATCAACAACACAATTAGAATATGTTGCAACAACAACTCATTGTACACAAGTATTATGGCTTAAGCAAATGTTGAAGGACATAAAGATAAAATACAAGGAACCTATAACTATATATTGTGATAACATTGCAACAATTGATATTTCTAAGGATCTAGTATTACATTCTAAAACCAAACATGTTTCTATCAAACTGAATTTTTTGAAAGAGAATGTTAAAGAAAAAGAAGTAAACTGGTTTGTGTGAATACTAAAGAGCATATTGTAGATATTTTCACTAAACCTCTGCCTAAAGAGACCTTTGAATATCTTAGAGATTAGCTTGGGGTCATACCCCCACCAATAGAGACTTAGACAATTTATGTTTGTCATCAACCGACATAATTAACAGAGAAATCTTTTACTCTGGCTTTGATGAGGAGAGCTACTTCCCAAGGGGAGTAGTTGGCATACTAAATTGGTTGGTATTTTATATTTGAACCTGGATTTGTATTGGCTTTGGCATTTGATGTCAAAGGGGGAGAGATTGATATGGAAAAACACAAGGAAAACACATGTTACTCTCAGGGGGAGAGATTGTTACTTTGGAGAGATTGATTCTGAATTTTGATTTCTAGTTATGATCTCTTTGTGGGAGATTATTTGTTTATTTGTATTTGGCATTTCTATTTTGGCACGTTGATGGTTTTTCCATCTTGTGTTGCCATCAATGCCAAAGGGGGAGATTGTTGGTATTTTGGTATGGTTTTGTCATTGATGTCAACACCTATCAACACTTATCAACTTTGGCACCTTGGAGGATCAACAATGTTCACTGGCAAGCAGGTGACTTATGCACAGTCATCAATATCTAGTACACTGGCAAGATATAATGTTCATCGACACTTGGAATGATATGGAAAACACCTGGTTATGTCGAAGACATCATTTGGACACTTTGTCTTGGAGATTTTTTCATTGGCATATTCATATTTGCATATTTGTTGTTACCAGCAAATAGGTCCAGGTTATGCATCGGCAAACTTATCTATTCCAGATCAGCACGACACGCTTTGGAGATGATTTTGTTTTTATTTTAAATGCTTTAAGTTGACATGTTGAATCGGATATTGCATCGTTTATTGATTTACTTGTAATTATTTTATTGTAATATCTTTTAGAGATGATCTACTAAAATTGGTCTTAGGTTATGGTATATATGTAAGATCTTACTTGTAAGATTGATATGTAATTGTGATAAGAAATTAAAAAGAAGGTATATGCAAGATTAAGTAGAGCTATACATGCAAACATCATTTGAAGGTGAAGCAAGGTATGCGTAAAGACAATCAGAACTACACCGATACTGCATCCAGCATATGAAGATGCTATTTTGAGCAGTACATTCTTATTGGATTTAACCATCCAATTATAGTCAATGTGACTCCTATTTGAGTAGTCTAGGCACTTGGCCTTTCTATGTTTGTAGACCCCATTTGTATACACATACTATTTGCAGTAGTATCATCTGATTGTGGGTAAGGTTTTCCACCGTGGTTTTTCCCCTTACAGGGTTTTCACATACAAATATTGGTGTTATGTGTTGTGGATGTTATTTTCTTTCTGTTTCATGCATTAATCTTTACCAGTACTGTAATTAACTGATAAACTATGTACTGGCATAAAGTTTTATTTACCGATATTAAGCATTAAGGTTGGTTAAGTTGTTTTTTGTTTGAATTTATTTGACAACTGATTGACCCCCCCCTTCTTAGTTGTCTCCGGGACCTAACAAAACAAATTCATCGTGGATCGGTATAAATGCCAAATCACCCACCAAGGGTCATGGGACCAAAACTGAAGGAGTGCCCATCAGGATAAAGTGAACCATCGGAATAGGAGAAAAATTTCTATCTCGAGACCCGATAAGTTAGTCGGAATAGATTGTGCTGATCAGATAGTGAAAAACACTAAATTCATAACAAACGATGCGAAACAATTAAATCATCGAGAAAAGTCTCATCGACTAGCCGTTGGAGTTCTTGATGTGAAAAAATGACAAAAGGGCTTCCATTAAATGCATCCATTGAGTAGGTCCGTTGCCACACAAAGCAGATCCATCAAGATTGTAGTAATTAATTACAAGATTGGACTCCTTGGGATATATAGCCAGTGTCGCATAACAACATTTTGCACAAAGTTATTGCAAAAAGATATCAAATGTTTATTGAGAAATATTCTAAGGTGTCAAGTGTAGCGTAAAGGAATTTGCAGAGATAGAAGGGTCAAGCTCAAAAGGGAAGTGAAAGGTTGTTGAAATATCCAGTAGCACGACAAAAAAATTTAAGGGTGAAGTTAGTGAGGCCTGAAGAAAATTAAATCAAGACATGATAGATTAGATGGGCTCTCCAGGAGCTAGGTCACATAGAGCTAAGGTAAATTTGCCTATTTGTGACCAGTTGGAGGATAGATACATAGAAATTGGAGATGTACTCACAACAGTGCATGGGCATGAGCTGTTTCTTTTTCATTACCTCCGCAGGGATGAGCCTATGCCAATTTCAAACCCATGGAGTACCAATTTAGGTAAACTCATGGTACCTAATGTCTTTGTAAATATTGATTTATTAAAGCTCTTGGTAAGACATTATGATACAAACAATCGATGCATTCTATTGCCCGACAGGACCGCTTTAGTGCATTTCGCAGTAGCCACAATTTAGGAAGTCTTTGCAGTAGATCTGGATGCGAATGCGCCTTTATCTTTTGTGGATTTGGAGGAGGAATATAGCAAAATGGATACTACATACCAGGGTTGGCACCTTGCTATCCACAAAGTAGAGAAGGGGAGGCTAATAGAGGAAGATGGTCCTCCTTATGACATGACTATTTTCAAGAAATATTTGCAGTATACCTATATGGCATGTGGTCAAGTTGGAGGAGTTGAAGCTCCCGATGTAGAAAAAATAGGACCGCTGGCTTTGGCAGCAGATATTCAGAGACATCAGCCTAGAGCTTTTGTTTTTTCCTCATACCTAGCGGATAGGCTTCATGAAGGCTTCCTGAACTTGAAGGAAAATCCAGACAAGCACTTCAAGCATTATTCGTTGTTAATGCATATTATTTTATTTTATGGGAGATTTAGAGGATTATGGTTAGAACGGTTGAATGTAAATACAGTTGGGAAGAATGGAGATGATCAATCGGTGAAGTTGTGGGTTTCTCTCTGGGATTACAAATATGTAAATTCTCATTACCTCAAATTTGAGGAATTCTTTGCTAAGCCAATTTTCTTGCTCTTTGGTGAGCCTCTGCATGGATCATTTTCTGATGATGTCAAGAATTTTCTTAGGCTCGACAAGCACAAAAATCCAAAGGTTAATCACAATTGGGGTGATTGGTACTCATGCCAAAACTTCACTTTTGTTTGGTGCTATGGATTTGAAGGTTACCCCTATGTGCTACCCAAGCCTGCACCGGACAAGATTGCCTTTTTGGAAATTGGAAGGTAATTAAGTGTCTCTAATTCCAAGCATTTTGGAGGTGCACACAAGAAATCCTTCCTCCCTGATACACTTCATTTCCAGGATTTTAAAATTGTATCTACCAGAGCATATGAGGTTATTGATTGGAAGCTGGTGGATGAATACAACCTGTTCCAGCACACATGTCTAGAACACATTATGATCCTGAGGGTTACTTCCATAGAAGTAGGAAGAGACAAGAGTTGGGAGATTACTTTCATCAGGAGGATGAGTTTGAAGACATGTGTAAAAATAAGGAAGTGGAGGAGCTTGGAGAGGTTATGGAGATCTTGGAGAAAAAACTAGAAGAGAGAAGACAGAGACTAGAAAACATGAAGGGAGACCCAGCTCAAAGTGATTCAGGGGAGAACGAAGTGGATTCCAAGCTCTGTGCACCTGAGAAAGAGAAAGAACCAGAAGCACAAGATAAGCTCCTTGTTGTGCTAAATATAGAAACAAATGAGAGGATGATAGAGCACACTTCATTTGTTTCAGATGATCATTTCATCAAGTCTAAAGACATTAAATCCTTTTTATACCACTTCAAAGGGAATAAGCTGAGGGAAGCAATGCCAAATATCACACAGAGAATTAGGAGGAAATGTTGCAGAAGCTTAAAGCTGATATTGATACAGAAATAGTGACAATGACCCCTCAGAGAGGATGGCAGTTGCTAGCAGAGGCAAGTATTATTCTTTTCCTAGGATGGGATTTAAGTTCATCTTTTATTTCTGACAGTTTGTTACATTCATACAATAAGGACTTCAAGTTGAATGTCCAAGGGGTTAATGATATATTCATTGGATCGAGATATGATTTGGATGAACAAGCAATGTTGTTATGGGCATTTTACCCCCCAAATAAAAGGCCAAAAATAATAGATGTGGTTAAAGCTTTTGGTCACATGATGACCCTGAAAGTTGGACAAGTAGATCCTATGGTCGCTGCTAACATAGGCATTAATATCTCAAAATTCAATAAGGCTCAGATGAAACACGAGATAGGAGAGAAAAATAAATATAAGGCTTTATATGAAGGAAACCCTTAAGAGGAGTGGGCATCCAATCCCTCAAATTACTGATTCAGTAGGCCACTGGAAGAAGAAATATGAAAAATTAGCTTATGAACAAACTAAGTTGAAGAGGGAGATGAAGGGCATCAGGGTTGATACTGCTTGTGTATTGATAGGCCTTAAGGTGATTGTATGTAGCTTGTCATTTCTCATCAAGGAGCTCTATGTCTTGAAGATAGGATACCCTGTATGCTTCATCATCTATGAGATTGTGTAAGGAAACCTGCAGTGATGGTATGTCGACCTCAATAGGTAAAATAGCTTCTGCACCATATACCAATGAGTAGGGAGTTGCCCCTGTAGGGGTTCGAACGCTAGTTCGATATGCCCATAGTGCTGGATTCAATTGAATGTGGCAATCACGACCGGCATCATTGACTATCTTGTTTAGGATTCTTAATATGTTCTTGTTTGATGCTTCGGCCTAACCATTGCTTTGTGGGTAATAGGGAGTGGAAAAGTGGTGCTAGTTGTGAAATTTCTCATAGAGTTCATGAACATGCTGATTTTTGAAAGGAAGACCGTTATTTGTGATGATGGATATGGGTACACCATACTGACAGATTATGTAGTTGAGGATGAATGAGGCAATCTGCTTGCCGGTGACCTGGGTAAGTGGAACAGCTTTGATCCACTTTGTGAAATATTTGGTGGTGGTAATAATGAATTTATGGCCATTGGATGAAGATGGATGGATTTTACCCACAAGGTCAAGACCCCATTGACAAAAAGGCCATGGTGTTGTGATTGGTTGTAACTCCTGTTGTGATTGATTGATTGATTGTAACTCCTATGCTGGTCCATACTAGTTTGCAAATGTGTCAACCTGTAGTTTTTTATAAATCCAAAATGCTGCAATTCTCGCTTATGCTGGTAGAATGGTTCCACTTTATACACAAGTATAAAATAAAGATTGTCCATCCTCCTCGAGCATGTCTTGTTATCATCTCTTAGGTGCAGTGACTTTAATTTTCCATGGTATGATTCGATGGTATTATTTGTGTCCTGGTTAGCATGAGCGAAATTCCTGAAGTTTTTCGCCCACATATTTGACCAAAAAAATATTTTAAATAAAGATATTAAAAATAGGAGTAGGATGTCAACTACCAAATGACAAGCAAAATGGGTAACAAGTCATAAAGCCACCACTCAAATCTAATGTCAAACTCACTGATATGGCCTTCTCTTTGAAACCATGTGTTGTAGAAGTACTCTAGAAAATGTGGCTGATCACTAAATTTGGCAAAGAAAGTGTGCAGCTCCTCCACAGTGCTCTCTTCACTTTCATGCATTTCCATCATTATCTCCCCTAGATGGTGAAAAATATCCATTACTCTTTCCTTCGTTGCATACTTGCACACATTCTTCAACCATGCTCGATGCACGTGCCAAATACAAAGTATGACATGACATTCAAAAATACTCATGTTATGAACAAAATGTTTATTTGGGCTGAGCCAGGAGCCTGCTCATTTGAAATAAAACATAGACTAGCATATCATAATGTTTGATTTCATGTAGACAAAATTTTTCTCTTACACTTACTGTATCGCTTGAATCTCTGCACTCGCATCATCCATGATAAATGCATTGATCCTCTAATCATACCATTTTTCCTTTTCTCATCTTTGGAACTCCATCAACCACACCTAGATATCCTCGATCTTGATCCTTGATGTCACAGCCCATGCAATAGGCACTCCGATTTCTGTTTGTCAAAGATGAGACATGAATACAATTGATACTATTTTAAACAACTAACAAGAAGATCATGACCATCCACATATCAAATGGGCTGCATGAAAATAGGTTAAGTTCAAAGATACTTACCCCGTATTTGTTTGTTGTGAATGTTGAATCCATTGAGATGATTGAGTCATGCAAGAATCATACCATCATGTCAAGCATCCAAGCCGTTTGTATTCCTATAATGAAAGGTCTGTCAACACCTTGTGGTTGCTAGAATTTTTTTTTTTTCCTCATCCTATTTTTTCCATTCTAAGAGGCTAGTGGCATCATGCACAAGCTTTCATGACCAAATAGAATGGACCCTCATCGTCGTGTTTATAACATCCTTGCGTGTGAATAATTAATCTCTCTTCTTCAACATGTCATGAAAAATAGGATCATCAAGATGTCTGTCCACAATAGCATCAACACTCACATCCATTAGCAACAAACTCTCTATATATGCTTTGCATTTATTAGAAAGGTTTGGTGCAAATTGAGAGTGCAACTCATTGTTGGTGTCATCGATGCCATGATAAGCTTCACCATTCTTGTCTACATGCAACAGTTGCTTCAATATCAAGGTGACCACATGTGGCCTACCATATAACACCTGAACAATGAAGTGGCATGTACAACCTCTTTTTTCTTATATGTCCGTGCGCGCTTCTTATTCTATGACTTTTTCATATTGTCTTCTAGTCCATATGAACACCAATACCTTAAAAAACAACTCTCCTATTATCAACAATAGTCATAATGTCATTAAACATAGACAAAGAATAGGAAAGAATGTGTATACAAACCAGCTATACATCTTTGTTGTATGCATGTTGTGCACAACACTATCATGCTCAGTGTGCCACTTTCAGAGGAATCAGGTTTCAACACCTTCGCGCAGCGATTCTTCTCTGATAAATGCATCCAATCTACCCAGTGGAATTGCTGCACACACGTCTGTCGTTGAATCATTTTTGACACAAAAATGACGCAAACCTTCACCACCATCTTCAACTTCCAATACCATAATGTCCTACCGTTTCTGGTGTTTTCCCATTCTCATCCTACACATATCGGACAAAAAAAGAGATATCATCAACAATAAACAGCCACAGTGATGATATCTTCAGTGTGATAGTGTTTTGAGATAGTGGTTGATGTCAAATGTGTTTTCCATGATATTGGTTGCTTGGCACAAATGACCAAAGCTACTTTACTATTAGACCTTCATCCTGTTAGCACATATTTTTACAAACTAGTTTTCTGCTATATATGGACACTTTTAGTTTCATCATAAGAGCATTTATTGGTGGATTGTATGTACAGGTGATATGTTGCAGTATCTTCATGAAAAAGCATTATTTGGGCAAATTGAAGAGAATGTTGAGTACTATGGCATTCTAGCAATCCTCATCTTCATAATTAGTTTCATTGCAGAAGCACTTTTGGAGGATCAACATAGAGCAGGGTCGTGAACATGTTCAAAGATGTCAGTAGTATGTGTTGGAAATGGATGCTTCTATTCTCGCTCAAAAAAGACAGTATGCATTGACTAACACATGTGCTAGTTTCATGTTTTACACCATTGATTTTGTAGTTAACAATTGCGATTGACTAACTTGTCAGTAACACACTGTACGATAGGTCTGTTTTGGAGCTACAATAGCTATGATCATTTGAAATATGCCTCCAATTCACTTGACCTTTGTTCATACTCATTGGTTTAAATCTGACTGATGAAACAATGTGAAGAAAATCTGTGAGCTCTATTGGCACAACCTCTACCGATGACCTTGACATATCAGAGTATGTTTCAGTTATCAAGAGTGGTCTTGGTCTGCTATACCAATACCCAATGAGTCTTGACTAACACGCATGTTAGTCACGTATTTTACACCATCGATTTTGTAGTTAATGATTGTGATTGACTAACCTATCAATAAAACGCTATACGACACGTCTGTTTTGGAGCTACAATATTGCCGCGACCATTTGAAATATGCTTCCAATTCACTTGACCTTTGTTCATACTCATTAGGTTGAATCTCACCAATGAAACAATGAAGGAAATTTGCTAGCTCTATCGGCACAACCTCTGCCGATGACCTCGACATATTGGAATATGTTTTAGCTATCAGGAGTGATCTCGATCTGCTATACCGATACTCGATGAGTCTTGACTAACACGCATGTTAGTCACATGTTTTACACCATCGATTTTGCAGTTAGTGGTTGCAATTGACTAGCCTGTCGCTAACATGCTGTACGAAAGGTCTGTTGCGCATCTAAATTGGCTCGAAAACATCTACAGATTGACTAACATGTGTGTTAGTGGACCTTTTTACACCATCCATTTTGCAATCAACGGCTGTGATTGACTAACCTGTCGCTAACACGCTATATGAAAGATCCATTTTGGAGCTTAATGGCGCTCGGAGTAGCAAGTTTAAAGTCATCCCCATCACCCGATGAAGTCATCTTTGGCCATTGGGGTAGCTTCAGTTATTTGGATGGATGAAAGGATAAAAGGTGTGCAGGTTACATCCAGATCCAACAGTTGTCGCTATACCGTATGATGGGTATGCATGAACGTTTTCCAGTGTAGCTTCACGACCAAGGTGGGGCCCAACAAAAGAGCAGGTCCATCGGAGAAAAAGACCATATCGGGATAGTGCCAAAATAGTTAGACCGATCCCCGATGATACGGAGAATCAAAAGGCGGAACTATTGGTATTACCTATATCGATAAAACAGACTCAGAAGCATAAAGCATAAAAGTGCATCAGAGAGTCATCGAGACTTCAGGAGGAATAGAAAAAGGCTATTCTGAGCCCTGACGAAGATAAAAGCACCTGTGGGGATATTATTGTAAATTATACCGATAAAGTAAACATTAAGTGAGGACTCATCGGGACATCGGAAGAAGAAGTTTTATGCTATGCTGAGTCCCGATAGGACTATTAAGGTGGATGGAGAGTTTCTAGGAGTTCTTCAGGATGAGTTAAGCCAATAATGTGGGGGACTTAGTTAGAATGCGGAATGGTATATTGAGATCATCGGGGAATCGGACGGACATAAAATGAACTATGCCGATACCCAATTGGTTAAGTAAAAGAAAACCGAAGTTGAATGCATTGGGTATTGTTATGTCTATGGAGCGTGAAAACAGAAAGCAAAGCCGAAACTAAAGGAGTGCATATTAGGATAAAGTGAACCATCGGAATAGGAGAAAAATTTCTATCCCAAGACCTGATAAGTTAGCTGGAATAGATTGTGCCGATCAGATGGTTAAAAACACTAAATTCGTAACAAACGATGTGAAACAATTGAATCATCGAGAAAAGTCTCACAGACTAGATGTTGGAGGTCTTGATGTGAAAAAATGGCAAAAGGGCTTCCATTAAATGCATCCATTGAGTAGGTCCATTGCCACATGAAGTAGATCCATCAAGATTGTAGTAATTAAGTACAAGATTGGACTCCTTGGGATATATAGCCAGTATCACATAACAACATTTTGCACAAAGTTATTGCAGAAAGATATCAAGTGTTTATTGAGAAATATTCTGAGGTGTCAAGTGTAGAGTAAAGGAATTTGCAGAGATAGAAGGGTCAAGCTCAAAGGGGAAGTGAAAGGTTGTTGAAATATCCAGTAGCATGACAAAAAAATTGAAGGGTGAAGTCAGTGAGGCCCGAAGAAAATTAAATCAAGACATGATAGATTAGATGGGCTCTCCAGGAGCTAGGTCACGTAGAGCTAAGGTAAATTTGCCTATTCGTGACCAGTTGGAGGATAGATACATAGAAATTGGAGATGTACTCACAATAGTGCGTGGGCATGAGCTATTTCTTTTTCATTACCTCCGCAGGGATGAGCCTATGCTAATTTCAAACCCATGGAGTACCAATTTAGGTAAAATCGTGGTACCTAATGTCTTTGTAAATATTGATTTAATGAAGCTCT
Source organism: Cryptomeria japonica (assembly GCF_030272615.1). Classification (NCBI taxonomy): domain Eukaryota; kingdom Viridiplantae; phylum Streptophyta; class Pinopsida; order Cupressales; family Cupressaceae; genus Cryptomeria; species Cryptomeria japonica. Next base: position 703,645,738 of record NC_081405.1, on the reverse strand, counting down.
TGGTAAGACATTATGATACACACAATCAATGCATTCTATTGCCCGTCGGGACCACTTTAGTGCATTTTGCAGTAGCCACAATTCAGGAGGACTTTGTAGTAGATCTGGATGCAAATGTGCCTTTATCTTTTGTGGATTTGGAGGAGGAATATAGGAAAATGGATACTACATACCAAGGTTGGAACCTTGCTATCCACAAAGTAGAGAAGGGGAGGCTAACAGCAGAAGATGGTCCTCCTTATGACATGACTATTTTCAAGAAATATTTGTAGTATACCTATATGGCATGTGGTCAGGTTGGAGGAGTTGAAGCTCTCGATGTAGAAAACATAGGACCGCTGGCTTTAGCAGTAGATATTCAGAGACATGAGCCTAGAGCTTTTGATTTTTTTTCATCCTTGGTGGATAGGCTTCATGAAGGCTTCCTGAACTTGAAGGAAAATCCAGACAAGCACTTCAAGCATTATTCATTGTTAATGCATATTATTTTATTTTATGGGAGATTTAGAGGATTATGGTCAGAAGGGTTGAATGTAAATATAGTTGGGAAGAATGGACATGATCAACTGGTGAAGTTGCCAGTTTCTCTCTAGGATTACAGATATGTAAATTCTCATTACCTCAAATTTGAGGAGTTCTCTGCTAAGCATATTTTCATGCTCTTTGTTGAGCCTCTGCATGGATCATTTTCTGATGATGTGAAGAAGTTTCTTAGGCCCCACAAGCACAAAAATCCAAAGGTTAGTCACAATTAGGGTGATTGGTATTCATGCCAAAACTTCACTTTTGTTCGGTGCTATGGATTTGAAGGTTACCCCTATGTGCTACCCAAGCCTGCACCGGACAGGATTGCCTTTTTGGAAATTGTAAGACAATTAAGTGTCTCTAATTCCAAGCATTTTGGAGGTGCACACAAGCAAGCCTTCCTCCCTGATACACTTCATTTCAAGGATTTTAAAATTGTATCTACCAGAGCATATGAGGTTATTGACAGGAAGCTGGTGGATGAATACAACCTGTTCCAGCACACGTCTAGAACGCATTATGATCCTCAGGGTTACTTCCACACAAGCAGGAAGAGACAAGAGCTGGGAGATTACTTTCATCAGGAGGATGAGTTTGAAGACATGTGTAAAAATAAGGAAGTGGAGGAGCTTGGAGAGGTTATGGAGATCTTGGAGAAAAAACTAGAAGAGAGAAGACAGAGACTAGAAAACATGAAGGGAGACCCAGCTCAAAGTGATTCAGGGGAGAACGAAGTGGATTCCAAGCTCTGTGCACCTGAGAAAGAGAAAGAACCAAAAGCACAAGATAAGCTCCTTGTTGTGCTAAATACAGAAACAAATGAGAGGATGATAGAGCACACTTCATTTGTTTTAGATGATTAGTTCATCAAGTCTAAAGACATTAAATCCTTTTTATACCACTTCAAAGGGAATACGCTAAGGGAAGCAATGCCAAATATCACACTAGAGAATTAGGAGGAAATGTTGTACAAGATTAAAGCTGATATTGATGCAGAAATAGAGACAATGACCCCTCAGAGAGGAAGGCAGTTGCTAGCAGAGGCAAGTATTATTCTTTTCCCATGATGGGATTTAAGTGCATCTTTTATTTCTGACAGTTTGTTACATTCATACAATAAGGACTTCAAGTTGAATTTCCAAGGGGTTAATGATATATTCATTGGATCGAGATATGATCTGGATGAACAAGCAATGTTGTTATGGGCATTTCACCCCCCAAATAAAAGGCCAAAAATAATAGATGTGGATAAAGCTTTTGGTCACATGATGACCCTGAAAGTTGGACAAGTAGATCCTATGGTCACTGCTGACATAGGCATTAATATCTCAAAATTCAATAAGGCTCAGATGAAACATGAGATAGCAGAGAAAAATAAATATAAGGCTTTATAGGAGGAAACTTTTAAGAGGAGTGGGCATCCAATCTCTCAAATTACTGATTCAAGAGGCCACTGGAAGAAGAAATATGAAAAATTAGCTTATGAACACACTAAGTTGAAGAGGGAGATGAAGGACATCAGGGTTGATACTGCTTGTGTATTGATAGGCCTTAAGGTGATTGTATGCAGCTTGTCGTTTCTCGTCAAGGAGCTCTATGTTTTGAAGATGGGATACCTTGTATGCTTCATCATCTATGAGATTGTGTAAGGAAACCTGTAGTGATGGTATCTCGTCCTCAATAGGTAAAATAGCTTCTACACCATATACCAATGAGTAGGGAGTTGTGCCTGTAGGGGTTCGAATGCTAGTTCGATATGCCCATAGTGCTGGATTCAATTGAATGTGCCAATCACAACCGGCATAATTGACTGTCTTCTTTAGGATTCTTAATATGTTGTTGTTTGATGCTTTGGCCTGACCATTGCCTTGTGGGTAATAGGGAGTGGAAAAGCGGTGCTGGCTGCGAAATTTCTCATAAAGTTCACAAACATGCTGATTTTTTAAACACAAGATAGCAGAGAAAAATAAATATAAGGCTTTATATGAGGAAACCCTTAAGAGGAGTGGTTATCCAATCCCTCAAATTACTGATTGAGGAGGCCACGGGAAGAAGAAATATGAAAAACTAGCTTATGAACACACTAAGTTTAAGAGGGAGATGAAGGGCATCAGGGTTGATACTGCTTATGTATTGATAAGTAAAAGATATGATAACATGGAGAAGGCATTGAACTAATTCTGGGATTTATATCAGAAGAACATGGACAATATGGTTTCTAATACTAGAATTTGAGATATACTCTTTTCTCTGAGGAACATAACTTCATCCATCCCTTGCCTTATCACTACTTCATTTACCTCCACTAACTCTGCTTCCACCTGAGCCTTCTTGTCAAAAATGTTACCAAAATACTCCTTATTTCACCAAATGAGCTTTTGGTTAATTATCTTAAGCTTATTGACTACCTTATAGATCCCAGACCTAGAGACCTCTACCTCTTTCCACCATTCCTCTAAAAGCCTAAGAATATTATCATCTTTCAGCCACATTTGTTCAAATTTAAAATGACATCTTCTTGGTCCTGGTTCATCAAGAATGCTAGGTTGGATCAGATAATGATCCGAGCCTAAGAAAGGTAAAATTGAGGCTTATAAGGTATATGGAAAGTTGGTGAGCCTACCCATTACAAAGAACCTATCAAATTTTTCTGCTATATTACTAAAACCTAGCCTTCTATTGTTCTAGGAAAAGGCATCCTTAACCATGTTAATCTCTGTCAAGCCACTATGATGGACCCAATCTAAAAATTCTAAAGTTGTTCTAGAGATTTTACCTATGCCTCCTCATTTCTCACATTGGTTCATGATAGCATTGAAGTCACCTAGTAAAATGCAAAACTGGCCCTGGGAGTTTGTGAATTCCTCAATTTCCTTCCAAACTCTTCTTTTGTCCTCATTTAGGGTTGGCCCATACACATTAATAATGAGAAAATCTAGTTTGTGTTTCAAGCTCGTAACCCTGCCACTGATCCAATTGCCTTGAGACTCTAATAATGAGAACCCAATATTGTGTGGGTCCCAAATAATGGCCAAACTTCTAGAGGCTCCAGTGGCTGGGACACCTATAATATGTCTAAAGATTAGTCATTTACCAAAGGAAGCTAAGTCAATTTTCTCTAATTTGGTTTCCTGTAACATAACTAAATTAGGACTATAGGTAGATAGACAATGTTTTAATGTCCATTGTTTGTTAGGGGAATTTAAACCCCTAACATTCCATGATAATAATTTCATGGTGTTGTGGGAAGGACCTTCCCCTTCCTTGCATGAAACATATCCATGAGTTTAACCTAGCCTTCAGCTATACCATCATTAGCTCTCAGCTTCGATAGAGATTTCTTGCCTCTCTTTTTACAGAGCTTGGCACAGTCTAGAATGGCATTTTCCCCAACCCATTGTTCAATTCCTAAGGCTCCAAAAGTTGCACCTTTTCTTTGTCATCTAACTCTATTATGAGGGCTTCCATATCCATGACCTTAGGGGGATGGGTAAAATTCATAATCCCTTTCCTCAACAACCTTTTCTATAGTTTTAGCTCATCTGTGTCTACTATTTCATCCACTAACTTCTCGACGAAGAGTCTATATGAAGTTGGTAACACGACACAACCGCGTGAAAGATTTAATTGTTGTTTTGGCGCATTTTAAGGAAGAATTTCTTGGGAATTAGTGAAATGCTTAGTAGAGTGTTTTGAGGATACATATCACATATCGTATTTCCATGATGGGTTATGAATAATCAATGCTTGATATTACATTGTAATTTATTGTAATGATCTGGATATTGATCTAAAAGGATTTGTATTGTAAATTCAAGATGTAATTAGGTTTTATGGTTGGCTTAGTTATTATGGCTATTTAGGCGACACAACTGATGTTTCATGTGTTGGTGGCATTACGAGAATTATTTAAGTAATCCCAGAGAAGTTAGAGATCTGCTTGAGTGTTGTAGATTGTGAGGCATAACTAGATCTGATTTAGCAAACTGAAAGTGCAAAGTAACAGATCATTTTTGACTGTTATTCTCTACCAATTACAACAACATAAATCCCTTAACTGGGTAGGTCCTAACATTCCTTTTCCATCTAAGTCCCCTAAGAGGGAACCTCACAAAAGAGTGTTTAAATCCTCTAACCAAGTTGAGCCTAACAGATCATTACGCTCCTAGCTGGAGTGATAGGTAAATCCCTTAACCTGGTGAACCCTAACAAGGTTTGCTCCTAATTGGGCATATTGTAAGCTCCTAACAGTGCGTACTTTGAAAGAGTACAAATTATTGTGGGTACCAATACTCATCGTGGTTTTTCCCATTTGGGTTTCCTTGTCAAAAATCTTGGTGTTCATGTGTGGAATGTCTTTTCACAGTGTTTATGTTTTCATGCATTATTTCTGATCACCAGTTATGATAAGTTTACTACTGTTTATCAGAGATCTGTAAGTGGTTACCAATAATGTTAATGAATTGATAGATGAAGTATTCTGATCTAATAAAAAGTCAATATGAGTATGTGTTGATCAAATATCTAGCTGGTAAATATTCTGATTAATAAGATTGCATAAGTGGGTAACAAGTGTATGAGATCTGCTAAAGGGATAGATTCATTGATTTCAGATCTATTGTAAATGGTATTTTGATTTGAAGTTATAAATTGTCATAATACTGATTCACCACCCCCTCTTAGTAGTAACTGGATCCTTATAGGATTAAAAATTGGTATCAAAGTTGTGGTCCTCTGTGTGCAGAAAAATTTAACCGCTTGAGGAAAAGATTCTGTGGAAGACAAGATGATGAAGAAAGAGGGTCCGAAATTCAACAAGGAGAACTATAAAATTTGGAAAGATAGAATGAAGATATATCTCAGAGGTCTTGGTACTTAATACTAGAAACATGTTGAAACAACATATGTGGCTCCTACTACTGCTCCCTTGACACCAGATGAACTTAGATATTAGTAGGAGAACATGCAAGCCCTTGAAGCTATTGTAAGTACTTTATCTGATTCTAAACATATTGATGTTCAAAGATTGGAAACTGCACATGACGTTTGGGAAAAATTAGAAATAATTCACAGAGGAGATGAGCATGTACAAAGAGCAAAAGAGGAAAGCTTGAGAGGAAAATTTGATGATATGAAAATGCAAGAAGGAGAAAACATTGCACAGTATGGTTAGAGAATTAAAGAAGTTGTTGGTAGTATAAAAGGTGTTTGTGGTAAAATTAATGACGATGTGGTGGTAAGTTAAATGCTCAGAACTCTTCAACCTCAGTATGCTATTAGATTATCGGCAATCCAAGAACTGAGATCCATTTCCAAGGATAAGGTAACCATTGACTCTTTGATTGGTAAGCTTACAGCCTTTGAGTTAAATAGTTTTGACAATAGTGTGGTAAAATCTATTGAATCTACTTTTAAAGCTTCTATTACCAGTTCATCTGCTAGAAAAGGAAAGAATGTATGTCAAAGAGATGAGTGCAGATCTAGTCATGGAGGTAACTGGGAAAGTGAAGACAATGAAGATCAAGTAATGGAACTTGAAGCACTGGTAAGTATAAAGGAAAACTACCTTTAAAGTGTTTCTCTTGTAGTAAGATTGGTCATATTACTGCAAACTGCCCTAACATCGATAAGAAAGATAAGTTCAATAGATTCCAAGGGAAAGGGAAAAAATATTGTTATGTTGCAGTGGATGAAGGTGTGACCGATGAAGAATCATAAGATGAAGATGACAATGAAGAGATTGTGTTTGTAGTTGTAAAGGAGGAATTGTCTTATGATAAGGCACTAGAGTCTCATGTAGAAAATAGTAATGAATGGATTATAGATAGTGGTTATTCACACCATATGACCGGAGATAAGAGTAAGTTCCTAACTCTTAATGAATTTGATGAAGGTGTTGTTAGATTTGGAAATGACTCTCCCTGCATGGTGAAAGCTAAAGGTTCTATTTCTTTGAATGGGAAGAATAATACTGATGATGTATTTTGGGTTGATGGTCTAAAACACAATCTATTAAATGCTAGACAACTCAATGATAAAGGTTATTTGCTTGAGTTTAATGGTGGAATCTGCAAAATTCTTAGAGGAAATGGTGAACTGATTACTACCGAGAAACAAACAATAGGTAACTTATTTCATTTAAATGCTAATATCAATAGTTGTCTAGTTACAAAGATGGAAGATAGCTATTAATGCAACAAGAGATGTTGTCATATGAATTTTGATAACTTGGTGAAGGTAAGCAAGTCAAGTGTTGTGAGATGATTACCACAAATTGTTAAACCGGATAATGTGATGTGTATTTGTCAAATTGGTAAGATGACCTCTATTTCATTTAAGAGAAAGAAGTGTACATCTAAAAATATTTTGGATTTGGTTCATAATGATCTCTGTGGTCTTATGAGAACACAAAGCTATTTTGGTGATAGATAATTCATGCTTTTACCAATGACTATTCTAAGATGATGTGGGTTACATTCCTAAAGGAGAAATCTAAAGCCTTTAGTAAATTTAAACCATTTAAAGCTCTAGTTGAGAATGAGATTGGTAAAAAATTTAAATTCTTAAGATCTAATCTAGGAGGAGAATTCACATCTGATGAGTTTGTCAAGTATTGTAATGAACAGGGTATCTAGAGATAGATGTTTGCTCCTAGGACACCACAACGAAATGGTGTAAGAGAAAGGATGAACAGAACAATTGTTGATGCTGCTAGAACAATGTTATTACAAGGTAATATGCCAAAGATGTTTTGGAGAGAAGCGGTAAGTATTGCAATCTACAAATTAAACCGAATACTTGTAAAGAAAGACAACAATAAGAAACCTTATGAGTTATGGTATGGTAAAACTCCTTGTTTTAGTTATTTCAAAATCTTTGGAAGTCAATGTTTTATTAAAAATGATAACTACACTAGAATGTTTAATGCAAAATATGATGAGGGAATATTTCTTGGTTATTCTTCTAAAAGAAAAGCATATAAATGCTATAATAAGAGAACTAAGAAAGTAGTTGAAAGTGTTGATGTGAAGGTGGATGATTTGTCAAATAAATTTGAAGGATCAAGTAGATCTAAACCTAAAAAAGATGATAATGAAGAAAGACTAGTGATCTTTGAACCATAAGCATAGAATAATGATCAACTAGTAAAATCTCAACCGTAAGCGAGGATAGTGAAGAAGAAAGTAGTGTATTGACTGGTGAATCAGATGAGGAAGATGCAGAACCAACATAGACTATACCTAGATATATGAGATTAAATCACTCTTAAGACCATATAATTGGTGATTAGAATGTAGGTGTGTAGAACAGGAGGAAGATTAGAGAAAATTCTTGTTTTATCTCTACAATAGAACCCAAGACAGTTAAGGAAACACTCAAAGACAATGACTGGGTGAGAGCAATGAATGAGGAATTAGATCAAATAGAGAAAAATCAGACATGGTCACTTGTTCCTAGACTAAAGGACAAGAATGTGATTGGAACTAAATGGGTCTTCAAGAATATGTTAAACGAAGGTGGAAAAGTGGTAAGAAATAAGGCAATGTTAGTTTACAAAGGATATGCACAAGAAGAAGGTGAAGACTATGGTGAAACTTTTACACTGGTTACAAGATTGAAAGGAGTAAAGATACTGCTGACATTTGCTACATATAAGGGATTCAAAGTCTACCAAATGGATGTCAAGTCATCCTTTTTTAATGGAATTATTGAAGAGGAAATATACATTGAACAACCAGATGGTTTTTCCTTGAGTGATGATAAGGACATGGTATGTAAATTGCATAGAGCTTTGTATGGTCTAAAGAAGGCACTGAGAGCATGGTATGAGAGACTACATGCACATTGAACAACCAGATTGTTTTTCCTTGAGTGATGATAAGGACATGGTATGTAAATTGCATAGAGCTTTGTATGGTCTAAAGAAGGCACTGAGAGCATGGTATGAGAGACTACATGCACATTTGATCAAGATTAGATTCCAGCGTACCAATGAGGATAGTAATATTTATCTAAAAAATGATGGAGACAAGATGCTAATAGATGAAGTATTTGTAGATGACATAATTTTTGGTGGAGATGATAATATGAGTATGGACTTTGCTGATGAGATAAAAAAGGAATTTGAGATGTCTCTAATCAGTGAAATAAATTTCTTTATTGGATTATAGATCCAAAAACTGGATGATGATATTTTATCTATCAAAGCAGGTATATTAAAGAGGTGCTGACGAATTTTGGCATGGCAAACTATAAACCGGTAGGTACACCGATGGTAACATGCTGCAAATTGACAAAGCAAGATGATTCATCTGATGTTAGTGAAAAATAATACAAGTCTATGATTCGTAAACTACATTATGTTGTACATAGAAGACCATACATTGCTCATGTTGTTTGGTTACTTGCAAGATTCCAAAAAGAGCCCAAAGAAAGTCACATGGTGGCTGTTAAGAGGATTTTCCGATATCTTAAAGGAACATTCGACTATGGATTATGGTATCCTTGCAAAGGAAATTTCACTTTAGATGTTTTTACTAATGTAGATTGGGCAGGCAATGTGGATGATAAGTAAAGCACAACCGGTGGAGCTTTTCTACTTGGAGGAACACTTGTAGCATGGACAAGCAAGAAGAAAACTTGTGTTTCTGAATCTATAGCTTAAGCTGCGTATGCTACTGCATCCATGAATTGCACGCAGACCATATGAATGAGACATGTTCTAGAAGGATTCAAGATAGATATGTCTGAACCATTGCCTATCTATTTTGACAACACGAGTGCAATAAATATTTCTAAGAATCTTGTACTTCATGCAAGAACCAAGCATATAGAGTTGAAGTGTCATTTATTTTAGGGAAAGAGTTCAGGAGAAGTAGGTAAAGATGGAGTATGTGAAGAGTAAAGATCAGTTAGTTGATATCTTTACTAAACCATTGCCAAAGACTACTTTTGAGTTTCTTAGAAGTAAATTAGGGGTTAGACCCCTACATCGGAAGAACTAAGATGCTATAGTTACATCAATCTTGTGGATTTCATGTTTATTCTTCACTAAGGATTGATGAAGATGCAAGCTACTTCGTAGGGGGAGCGGCTCTAATGCAGTATAATATGATTTACAGTTTCTGGTCAGATTGAAGTCAAGTAATGCAATTTTTACTTTGGCATTGCTATGAAAGGGGGAGAAGAAAAATAAATCAGCTAATCGGTTATGGGAAAAGAAAAAGAAATCTGATGATCAGGCTTGAGGAGAAGAAAAGACAGTCAAGACCGACAGATACAGAGACTGATAGTTAATGTGCTAAGATGCGGATGATTGGCATATATGTTTGTGTAACTGATTGGTGTTTCCATCAATTCCAAAGGGGGAGATTGTTGGCATGATTGGCATAACTGATACAGATGAGTTGATAATTGTATCGGTAGAAGAATGATGATGACATGATCAGTTATTTGTGTTGTCATTGATGGCAACCTATGTCAATTAATGTTTGATGATGGTTATAGATAAAATTTGATGTCTAACTTGTTGGATAAGTAATTTGGTCTACTAGATTTAGAATTTGTAAGTATGACATGGTTTACTGGCAGGACTGAGAATTAGGACTTCAACCGGTAAAAGAAAAGATTTTGATGGAATCGGTAAATCAGTGATGGTTGGAGAGTTGTGGTTTGAGACATAAGCTTTTATGATGGATTTCTGTATGTGACTGGAACTGCATCCTATGTTGATTACCAGAAGGCATGTTTTAAATTTTTGATGGAGTTGTGCTAGGGTTTTAGGACTAGTGATGAATTCACTCAACCAGTAATGATTTATGTTATGACGGTGATTGACGGTGAGTCTACATGAAGTTGGTAACACGACATAACCCACATGAAAGATTGAATTGTTGTTCTGGCACAATTCAATGACTAATTTCTTGGGAATCAACAAAGCACTTAGTAGAGTGTTTTGACGATACAGATCAGATTTCCGTGATGGGTTATGAATAATCAACAGTTCATATTGCATTGTAATTTGTTGTAATGACCTGGATATTGATCTGATATGATATGTACTGTAAATTCAAGATGTAATTAGGTTTTATGGTCGGCTTAGTTGTTATGGCTAATTAGGGTGACACAACTGATGTTTCATGTGTCGGTGGAATTAGGAGAATGAGTTAAGTCATTCAAAGAAGATAAAGATCTACTTGAGTGTTGCCGATTGCAAAGCATAACTGGATCTGATTTAGCAAGCTGAAAGTGCAAAGTAATAGATCATTTTTCACCATTGTTTTCTAACAATTACAATAGCATAAATCCCTTAACTGGGTAGGTCCTAACAAGCCTTTGCCATCTAAGTCCCCTAATAGGGCAGCTCACAAAAGAGTGTTTAAATCCTCTAACCAAGTTGATCCTAACAAATCATTAAGCTCCTAGCTGGAGTGATAGGTAAATCCCTTAACTGGGTGAATCCTAACAAAGACTACTCCTAACTAGGCGTATTGTAAGCTCCTAACAGGGCATACTTTGAAACTTTACAAATTATTGTGGGTACCAATCGCCATCGTGGTTTTTCCTATTTGGGTTTCCACATCAAAAATCTTGGTGTTCATGTGTGGAATATTTTTTCATAGTGTTTACGTTTTCATGCATTATTTTTTATTATTGGTTATGATAAGTTTACTGTTGTTTATCAAAGATTTGTTAGTGGTTACTAGTAATCTTAATGAATTGATAGATGAAGTATTCTAATCTGATAATAAGTTAGTATGAGTATGTGTTGATCAGATATCTAGTTGGTGAATATTCTGATTAATAAGATTGCATAAGTGGGCAACAAGTGTATGAGATTTACTAAAGGGATAGATTCATTGATTTCAGATCTGTTGTAAATGCTATTTTGATTTGAAGTTATAAATTGTCTTAATACTCATTCACCCACCCTCTCTCAGTAGTAACCAAATCTTTATAGGATTAACACACACGGTCATTAAATTGAGGCATTGTACCATAAAGGTAGTTGAATCTCGCCATATTTATAATAAACCTTGCATTCAATTGGATAAAAAGCCAAATACCACAACCGCTGATGATCGTGAAGAAGCCAATTAGGAACCAAGCGAGCATATTGAGCTTGTGCATAAGCATGGAATACACTACAGTGATGAAAGGTAATCCTGTCAAGAGAAAGTTGGAGCTAACCAACATGTTGGTTACGCAAAGGAACAGTACCTTGTCTCCTATATTAAGGGGTGTACTCAAATGCCACATAAGCACAACAAGTAGTGACAAAAAGAAGACTAGGTAATTAAAAATGAGAAACGTCTTAAAGGAGTCAAATCCAATCAAGAGTGGCAAATCTAATATTTCCTTTGTCTCTCCATTCCCTACCTTCGTCTGAAAACCACCTAGAATGGTGAAGGCTGGTGTAAATGACATAGTAGCTAACAACACTGCCACCACTAGTTCTTTATTGCACATGTCATCATATGCTTTGTTCACCAAGTTCATGACATTCTCATACTTTTGTGAGGTTACCTTTAAGGAGATGTACAGGAAATGCCTTCCCTTGAGGGGATAATTAGCTAGCTTTCTAATTATCCTATGAGATTCATGGTGCTCTGTGTTCTCTCTTGAAATGTCAAGGGCCGTTAAGCCTTCATCGTTAACTGAATCTTTGTTTATTCCTCATATATTCAACAACAATTCCACCTTCTACAAAATGCATTATCGAATTTAGAAGATGGGCATGTTTAGGAATCTCTGGATTGGAAGATGTTTGCTTCTTCATTAGCTAAGAGGGTATTTCAGCTCTTATTTTCATGACTTTAACTAACAGTTACAATAATTTGAACATATTATCCAACTAAATTTGTTAAGAAAATAGAGCAATAGAATTACAGTAAATACAAAATTGCACAGACATCATCAATTACGTGATTCATCAAAGTTGGCTACGTCCATGAGAAAACTGAATTTTATTCTTCTTCAACGATTGCAACATAGTAATATAAATTCTCATCAATCTCAAAATGTTATCCTCTTCAAGTTTTATAAAACTCTCATTAAAATCAAAATACATGGGAATAAGAAGAGTTCGAGGAACTCAAAGGTTTTGTAGGTCGGACTTCACGACTGAGCAACACTTATTTTAATGATATATTTATTTACATTTCATAATGCTAAATTTGTTCAATTTTTTTATTAAATTATGTACAACTTTTTTCATCAACAACATTACAGATTATCATTCATAATCCATGAGGATGAACTAGAAAGCAGAAATAAGGATGATAAATCAGGATGACATAACTAGAGAGCAGAAATGAGACGATAGAGCTGACTAATGGGATTAAGTTAAAGCAGGGGAAGGAAGGATTCTAGAACCTCCAAGAGAGGGGAAAAATTGAAAATGATTCTTATATTCATATTAATAGTCAATTTTATTTATTTATATGTCCAGCAAAGTTTACTATTCATTTATCATTATTTTCAACCGAAAAACAATTCTTTTAGCTACAAAATTTAATCTCATTAAAAAAAAAAAAGATGTTACCCTTGTGTGTCAAATGGTAGAGCTAACTTTAATGACAATGTAAAACAACAATTAGCAGAGCCATTTTTTAGCATGTCTAATTAGAATATATGAAATAATTCATGTAATTTCTGAAAATGGAGTCTGATGTGAAACGTACATTCTAATATTTCAGATTACATAGTAATACTTGGTAATAACTAGTAATCTCTTTTTTAATAGAAAGTAATTCACTTACTTCGTTGTCAAGAAATCTGACATAAATACAAAAGCTTAAGAAGCACGGGATAAAAAGAAACTTGCATGAAAAAATTTCTTCTTTGCTGCAAAATGCTTCAGAAGCATGGGATAAAAAGAAACTTACACGAATATTTTTGTTCCTTGCTGCAATATGTAGAGGTGTATCTCCACTTTCCAATGCCCCTATCTTTGAAGAAGAAGAATTGATTGCGATTTGAGGCATTTCAGATCCCTGGTTAAAGCTTACTGCAATATTCATGGCTTTGTTTCCACTAGTTTCCACGGACTCTATTTTTGAAGCAAGGTGATTGATTGTGATTTGAGGCATTTCAACTCGCTAATTGCATCTTACTGCAATATGAACAACTTTTTTCCCTCCACTTTCTAGGGGCTCTGACTTTGAAGAATGTTCTTTTCCTTCAACAGGATGAGCATTTATATATGGAGGCTTCTCAAGTCCTTGGTTAACTATGTTTGATAAACATACCGTTTTATTCAAGCAATCAACAATTCTCACTTGGCTAAGTCGGGCAGCTAAGTGCAACACGTTCATTCCACAACTATTTGTTATTTCAACAGCATCTGGCCACCACTTTATCAACTCTTTTATTGCTTCCAGATGCCCCTATTTCACTACCATACAAAGCGGTGTTTCATGGTTGTCATTAACATAATAACACATTTTGGGTTGAAACTCTATTAATTGGCTCATTATATGCACGTAGCTTCTCCCTAGTAGCTACATGCAAGGTTGTATCACCATTTGTGCTTTTCATGGATTAACTCTCCTGCTTCTAGTAAGCCTAATATATGCTTCACCAGATCTGTAAAATAGACATCCAAGATCATTGTCAAGTGACATTTTTTTTTAATTATAAAATAAATAGTTAAAATAAAGAAGTTGGCCTTATCATTAAACATGATATTGTTCAAGAATGGCTATTTTATCTTAGTTGAGTGATACAAAGCTCAACTAAAACAAGAACCTATACAAGCTCTAATCTCTTATAAAGAAAATAATAGAGAAACACGTGAAGGATAAAACAACTAAAAGTTAAATGTTAGGAAAATAAAATATTATGTAAGGAATACAACACAAACCAATAATTAACTCTACGGAAATAGAAATTAATCAAGTATAGAAATGGCTATTCAATTTTTTGAATATGTTTAATATATATTATAATTATTTATAATATATAAGAGATAATGACCCTTTGTGCATTCTAAAGGCTGGATAGTTATTTGCACACATAAAAAAAAATGAAAACAAAATAGATTTAAAAAAGGCAAAAGCATTAGAAGCTAGGACCGACATAGATTTAAAGAATGGACATTGAATATGGACCTAAAACTGACTTCTGAAATCATATGATATATTTGACAATATACAGCTTATTTTCAAACTTCTTTTTATTCCATAGCTTAGTGACAATTCTTATACAGTAGCTACCCCACTAAAATAAAAAAAAGATTCTAAATTATCTTTTTCTCATGTAAACACTAAAATAAAAAAGATTCTAAATTATCTTTTTCCCATATAAACACTGTAATTGAAAAAGTATAAATTACACATATCATAAGACCTCCATTCCTGTTGATTATTACAACGTAGAAATAGTTTTGTCCCTGCAATGTCTTTTGGCGTATACTTGCTAGATGTGCTTCAAAGAGTACCTTCACTATATCTAAATCGCCGCTCTCGTAAGCTTTGAATAGAGCCGTTTATCCAAGCTTGTTGCAGACATCCACACCACTTTCTTTTGATTCGAGTAGAATCTCTACAACTTTGGAGAAACCTCCCTTAGCAGCCAAATGCAACACAATATTTCCTTGGGCATTTGTAGCCTTCATAAGTTCATGATTAAATTGCAAGAGCTATTGAATGAAATGTAGATTTCCTACACTAGCAGCCAAATGGAGAAGAGTATTTCCCCTTCTAGGCGTACTACTGTTGAGAGCTGCTTCAAGTTGGGAACTTTTGATTACTGTTCTAGGACATATTGCAGCATTGTACACGCTGCGATCGATCCCTCCACTGGGCTGTTGAATTGCCATGGAAAATTTCTGCTATTGCTGCCTTCAACACTAGCTAGCCTATATCATTATTAGATCCCAAAGACGTCAATCAGAATACACGGTAAGGAGGAAAAAGTTGTCTAATGCGGGGTGATTGGTATGCTTCTGTAGAAAGAGAGGAGGTGACAACGAGCATTCCACTATAAAAGAGGATGCGTGATACCATACTTTAATGGACAAACAAGAATCATATTAACGAAATTTTGTTTGCCTAATATCGTGCGTTGATAACACAAAATTAAGTGCATATTACAGCTCCAAAGCATGCTGATGGAGATGTTATTTTAGAGCATTTTCTGCTCCATCTAGAAAAGGAAAAGAAGCTAGTACCAGTGGTGAACCAAGACAGAGCAGAGAAATGGGTGATGAGGAGATCTTGCTAGAATTTGAAACTCTTCTTGCCAAGAGACTTCCTAAGGGAACTGGTAAATACATAGGTAAGCTCCCTTTGAAATGATTTTCTTGTAACTAGATAGGACACATTGTTGTAAACTGTCCAAATGGTGATAGCAAGAAAAAACCGGAAAAGTTCAAGAAGTTCAAAGGAGGAAACCAAAGAAACTATTTTGTAGCAGTTGATGAAGGTGTCACTGATGAGGAATCGGAAGATGAAGAAAATGAGGATATTGTGTTTGTAGCAGTCAAGGAAGCTGTGTCAGACAAGAAGGCTCTTGTCTCCTACTTTGATAATTCCAATGAGTGGATTATTGACAGTGGCTATTCTCACCATATGACTGGTGACCAGAGTAAGTTTCTTTCTCTGGAAGAGTATGATGGTGGTGTGGTTCATTTTGGTAATGATGCACCATGTATGGTCAAAGGTAGAGGGTCGATCTCTCTGAATGGAAAGAGCAGTGCTGACAATGTGTATTGGGTGGAAAGTCTCAGACATAAGCTATTGAGTTTTCCCTAGCTAAATGATTGTGGACTCACTCTGGAATTCAAAAATGGAGTGTGCAAAATCAAAGGAAATAATGGTGAACTGATGGCAATCGGTATGCAAACCAAAGGTAACCTATTTCAGCTGAATGCAAATATAAGTACATGTCTTATGGCTAAGTTTGATGATAGTTGGATATGGCATAGGAGACTCTGCCATGTAAATATTGATAACATTATGCAGGCCAGTAAGCTCAAGGTAGTTAGAGGACTCTCGATGCTGAGCAAACCGGAAAATCCTCTGTGTAGAGATTGTCAACTGGGGAAAATGTCTTCCTCAACCTTCAAAGGTAAATCTTTCACTGCAGACAATTTACTTTATCTTGTGCATATTGATTTGTGTGGTCCTATGAAAACTAGGAGTGTGCAGGGAGATAGGTATTTTATGATTCTTACAGATGATTGCTCAAGAATGATGTGGGTCACATTCTTGAAGAATAAGTTTGAAGCCTTTGGAAATTTCAAAGCTTTCAGAGCACTGGTAGAAAAGGAAAGCGGTAGAAGAATCAAATGCCTTAGAACTGATCAAGGAGGGGAATTCACTTCTGATGAATTCAACAAATATTGCGAAGAGAATGACATCAAGAGGCAACTGTCTACCCCTCGGACTCCACAACAGAATGGCCTAGCAGAGAGGAACAACAAGACTGTGGTTGAAGCCGCTAGAACTATGTTGATCCAAGGAAAGGTTGCCCGCACCTTTTTGAGAGAAGCAGTGAGCACTGCAGTCTACACAATGAACCGGATACTCATCAAAGAAGGAAAGGATAAGACTCCTTATGAGTTCTAGACTGGTAAGACACCAGTGGTTTGTTACTTTAGAGTATTTGTTAGCAAATGTTATATCAAGAGAAGTGAACATCAGAGCAAGTTCGATGCAAAATGTGATGAGGGAATATTCCTAAGATATTCCACCAAGAGTAAAGCTCTCAAATGTTTCAATAATAGGACTCAGAGAATCATTGAAAGCATCAATGTTAGGATTGATGAAAACTCTAAGAAACCTAAGGAAACCTGCAATGAGCATGTAGGAGATGAGTCAGTAGTAACCTTCTAGGAACTGGTTGCAAATCAGCCCAGTACCAGTAATTATGCTCCTACACCGGTGGATGCTGATGCTGATAAATATGAGGATGAAGAAGAAAAGAAAGAGGAATCTGTTAAGAATATACCTAGGTATGTAAAACTCAATCATGATCCAAAGCAGATCATAGGAGACAAAGATGCAGGAATTCTTATGAGAAGAAAGGTTAGAGAAAACTCATGTATGATCTCTGAATTTGAGCCTAAATCATTCAAAGAGGCACATAAAGATGAAGGCTGGATCAAGAAAATGGAAGATGAACTTGATCAAATAGAGAAGAATGGTACATCGTCTTTGGTACCCCAGACCGAAACATAAAAATGTCATTGGAACCAAATGGGTCTTCAGAAATAAACTGAATGAGGATGGCACAGTGGTAAGGAACAAAGCCAGATTAGTATGTAAAGGATATGCCCAAGAAGAAGGAGAAGACTATGGAGAAACCTTTGCGATAGTAGCAAGATTGGAAGGAGTTCGTATGAATCTTGCATATGCAACTTTTAAAGGATTCAAGGTATACGAAATGGATGTAAAATTTGCATTTCTAAATGGAATACTTGAAGAGGAGGTGTATATAGAGCAACCAGATGGGTTTGCCCTATTAAAAGACAGTGACATGGTGTGTAGGCTACATAAATCCTTGTATGGTCTGAAGCAGGCACCTAGAGCATGGTATCAACACTTGCACTCCCATCTTGTGAAGATTGGATTTGAAAGAACAAGTGAAAATAGCAATATCTACTTGAAATCAGAAAGAGATCAAATTTTGATTTGTGAAGTATTTGTTGATGACATAATCTTTGGTGGAGATGACAAGATGAGTCAAGAATTTGTAGATGAGAAGAAAAAGGAGTTTGAGATGTCACTCATAGGGGAGATTAAGTTCTTCATTCGACTGCAGATTCAGAAAATGAATGATGGAATCTTTATTACTCAGTCCAAGTATGTCAAAGAGGTGTTGAAGACCTTTGGCAATGAAGACAACAAACCAGTTGGTACACCAATGGTGACCAGTTGTAAACTATCAAAAGAGGATGACTCAACATTGGTAAATGAGAAGGAATACTGATCAATGATTGGTAAGTTGCATTATGTAGTGTATAGCAGACTGGACATTGCACATGTAGTGGGTATTACCGCTCAGTTTCAGAAAAGCCCAAGAGAATCGCAGTTGGTAGCAGTCAAGCGGATTCTTAGATATCTTAAGGGAACTATTGACTATGGATTATGGTATCCATACAATGATGATTTCAACCTGAAAGTGTTCATAGATGCTGATTGGGCTGGTAATGTGGATGAATGGAAGAGCACAATCGATGATGCATTCTTTATTAGTGGTAGACTTGTCTCATGGATGAGTACAAAGCAGAGTTGTATCTCTCAATCTACAACAGAAGCGGAGTATGTTGCAGCTTTTATGAACTGCACCCAGACTATTTGGATGAAGCATGTATTGAATGGCTTCAAAGTTCTTGTATCTTAACCGGTAAGTATATATTGTGACAATAAAAGTGCAATTAACATTTCCAAGAATCGAGTTTTACATGCTAGTACCAAGCACTTTGAACTCAAGTATCATTTCTTGAGGGAAAAGGTTCAGAACAAAGAGATGGTATTGGAACATGTTTCCAGTAAGGAGCAATTAGTAGACATATTCACCAAGCCTCTACCGAAGGCTACTTTTACCTATTTGAGAGGTGAATTAGGGGTGCTGCCCCTTCAAGAGGTAATCTAATGGTTTGTGCTCCACATCAATCAAATCTTACTTTGCTATATCTTTTCAGGATTCATGTGTTGAAGGATGCTACTCCTCAGGGGGAGCAACATAGTGGAACAGGGAAGCTTGTGCCTCCACTTTGGCATTGTTGTCAAAGGGGGAGAAGATGTGAAGTGGAGAAGATATCTGCAGTATTAAGGAGAAGATGTGATGCAGAAAGAGAGATATCTTTGTATATTTCCATCAATGCCAAAGGGGGAGATTGTTGGCAAATGTGCAGAATATGTTGACATGATGATATTGTGTTGTCATTGATGTGAATATGCTGAAAGAATGAACCGGTAATATGCTAAAGAGAGAACCAGTAATATGCTGAAAAGTGAACTGGTAATATGATTGAAGAGTGAACAGGTTTATTGAGGTTAAGCAATTGGCAAAGTGAACCGGTATAATGTTGAGAACTGGTATATGTGCAAAAGGTGAAGCAGTACATTTGTCCAAGTGAACTGGTATATGGAATGTTTTCTATCAAGGTTTAATATGGTATGACTACCAGTTGGTAGTCTCAGATTCAGGATTTTCGGTTGAAGTGTTTCGAGCCTATGTGATTCAACCGATGGCATTGTGTGATGAGTTAGCATTGTAATGGAGATCAGATCATGTTGCCACATCAGACTCATGCACGTGAAGGATCTTGCATGAAGGAGATTGATCCTTGTTGGCATATGTGCAGAATATGTTGACATGATGATACTGTGTTGTCATTGATGTCAATATACTGAAAGAGAACCGGTAATATGCTGATGTTGTGAACCGGCATATGTGAAAAAGTGAACCAGTATGATTGTCCAAGTGAACCAGTATGATGTTGTGAACTAGAAACAGTATGTCAAAATGAGAACCAGTATAAAGAATGTTTTGTATCTAGGGATCATATGGCATAACTACCGGCTGGTAGTCTCAGCTTTAGGGTTTTCGGTTGAAGTGTTTCAAGCCTATGTGTTTCAACCAATGGCACTGTGTGATGAGTTAGCATTGTAATAGAGATCAGATCGTGTTCCCATGTAAGCCTCGTGCACCTGAAGGATGTTGCATGAAGGAGATTCATCCTATCTACCTTGGGAATGTGCAAAGTCTCTGCAAATAGTGGAGAACACATGATGAGTTATCACCTCCAAGGAGCAGTGAAGAATGAACGATGGAGAATGTCTCGAGATCAGTTCAAGACCATTGTATTCAAATGAATAGTGTTTAATAGTCAGGATTGAGCCGACTAAATTTCTCAACCTAAGTGTTTAGGGTTTAGGGTTTATGCTACCAACCTATATGTTTCCTATTAGATCGATGTGATGTTTTATGCTAAGATAGTTGGCAAATGTTATGTGTGTATCTATGTGCAGAGATACGTGATTCTTGCCAGACTAGTTGAGAGGATTGATACCTACATAGTGTGTGTGCAGAAGGAAGGAACTAATGTGGATCTACTTTTGCATTGAGTGCTATTACCAGATCATTGTAATACTTGTTGATCTCTAATCACTTCAACAGTTGGAAAATCCCTTAATAGGATACCTTTAACTAGCTTGCTATAAATCCTTTAACAGGGTGACTCAAAGCCTTTGAGTTCATAAAATCCTTTAACAAGGTAACCTATAACAAGGTTTAACCCTTAATCGGGTGATCCCTAACAGGGTCAATTCCTAACAGAACCTGTCGTAACAGTCTTTAACCGGATTAGGCTCCTAATAGAGCGGACTTCTAAAGAGTTCCAAACAGCTTGTGGGTATTCATTCCCACCATGGTTTTTCATAGTTGGGTTTCCACATGAAAAATATGTGTGTCATGTGTGATGTACTTTTCATGTGATGCTTTGTTGTTTTCTGTCAAGCGGTGAATCATGTTGATCTAACTAGTTATTGTATCTCTGATGATAGATTATCTGTTTATGCATAAGGAGAAAGTGGAAATGAGGGAGTAGGTTGTATGAAAAGTTAAGAAGATTGACCAGTTCATATCTTTCACAGTTGCACTGTGTTTAACTAGTAGTAATCTGGTTTGGACCAGTATTAGGGATTGCCAGTAGTTTTTAGTCTACAATCAAACCAGTTTAGGAAAAAATTTTGTGCCTATACTGATTCACCCCCCACTCTTAGTACCTGTTTGGTACTCACTTTTCATCATTGAGTTATGAAATGGTATCAGAGTTTCCTCCAAGTCCTCTATGTTGTAAGCTTAACCACTTGAGGAAAAGATCCTATTGTAATGATGAAGAGGGAAGGTCCAAAGTTCAATAGAGATAACTTTAAAATATGGAAGGATAGAATGAAGATATACATCAGAAGCATGGGTGCTCAACATTGGAGCTATGTTGAGAATGTTTATGTTGTCCCTGCTAGTACTCTCACCGATGACCAAAAGAGAGAGATTCCTGAGAATGGGCAAGTCATGGAGGCCCTAATCAGTAGCTTATCTGACATTGAGTTTACTGATGTCCAAGATAAAGACAATCCCAAAGAAGTATGGGATACTCTTGAGAATATCTATGGCAATGATGAGCATGTAAAACAAGCTAAGGAAGAAAGCCTTAGAGGGAAGTTTGAAGACATGCAGATGGTTGAAGGTGAGACCATTCAACAATATCGAATACGAATCAAAACTATTGTTGGAGATATCAAGAGTGCGGGTGGTAAAATGGAAGATTCCACTATTGTTAGCAAATTTTTAAGATCCTTTTTACTAGTCTATACAATAAGAGTTGCTTCTATTTAGGAGTTGAGATCAATAGAAAAGACTAAGGTATCCCTAGACTCCATCATTGCAAAGTTGACAACCTATGAGCTAAATAGTTTTGATGGCAGTGTTAAAAAGACCGAATTAGCTTTTAAAGCATCTGCTACAGCATCCAGAAAAGGAAAAGAAGCAAGCACTAGTGGTGAACCAAGACAGAGCAAAGAAATGGATGATGAGGAGATTCTGATGGAATTTGAAGCTCTTCTTTCCAAGAGACTACCTATGGGAACCAGCAAATACAGAGGTAAGTTTCCTTTGAAATGCTTCTCTTGTAACTGGATAGGACACATCGCTATAAACTGTACTAATGGTGATAGCAAGGACAAACTGGATAGGTTCAAAAAATTCAAAGGAGGAAACCAGAGAAATAGTTTTGTAGCAGTTGATGAAGGTGTCACAAATGAGGAATCAGAAGATGAAGAAAATGAAGATATTGTGTTTGTTGCAGTCAAAGAAGATGTGTCAGACAAAAAGGCTCTTGTCTCCCACTTTGATAATTCCAATGAGTGGATTATCGATAGTGGTTGTTCTCACCATATGACTAGTGACCATAGCAAGTTTATATCTCTAGAAGAGTATGATGGTGGGGTGGTTCGTTTTGGTAATGATGCACCATGTATGGTCAAAGAAAGAGGGTCCATCTCTCTAAATAGAAAGAGCACTGCTGACAATGTGTATTGGGTGGAAGGTCTCAAACACAATCTATTGAGTGTTGCCCAACTGAATGATAGTGGACTCACTTTGGAATTCAAAAATGGAGTGTGCAAAATCAAAGGAAAGAATAGTGAACTGATGGCCACCGGTATGCAAACCAAAAGTAACTTATTTCAGCTGAATGCAAATATAACAACATGTCTTATGGCTATGTTTGATGATAGCTGGATATGGCATAGTAGACTTTGCCATGTAAACTTTGATAACATAGTAAAGTCAAGTAAGATCAAGGCAGTTAGAGGACTGCTGATGCTGAGAAAACCGAAAAATCCTTTGTGCAGAGAATGTAAACTGGGGAAAATGTCTTCCTCAACCTTCAAAGGTAAATCTTTCACTGCTAACAACTTACTTGATCTTGTGCATACTGATTTGTGTGGTCCTATGTAAACTAGGAGTGTGCAGGGAGATAGGTATTTTATGATTCTTACATATGATTTCTCAAGAATGATGTGGGTCACATTCTTGAAGGACAAGTCTGAAGCCTTTGGAAAGTTCAAAGCTTTCAGAGCATTGGTAGAAAAGGAAAGTGGTAGAAGAATCAAATGTCTTAGAACTTATCAACGAGGGGAATTCACTTCTGGTGAATTCAACAAATATTGTGAAGAAAATGGAATCAAGAGGCAACTATCTGCCCACCGGACTCCACAACAAAATGGCCTAGCAGAGAGAAACAACCGGATTGTGGTTGAAGTGGCTAGAACTATGTTGATCCAAGGAAAGGTCGCTCAAACCTTTTGGAGAGAAGCGGTGAGCATTGCAGTCTACACAATGAACCAGGTACTCATCAAGAAAGGAAAGGTTGAAACTCCTTATGAGTACTGGACTGGTAAGACACCAGTGGTAAGCTACTTCAGAGTGTTTGGTAGTAAATGTTATATCAAGAGGACTGAACAACAGAGCAAGTTTGATACTAAATGTGATAAGGGAATATTCCTAGGGTATTCCACTAAGAGAAAATCTCTCAAATTTTTCAACAATAGGACCTAGAGAATTGTTGAAAGCATCAATGTTAGGGTTGAGGAAAACTTTGAGAAATCAGAGGAAACCAGCAGAGAGCATGTAAGAGATGAACTAGTAGGAGAGGGCACCTATTGCAAATCATCCCAGTACCAGCAACTGTGCTTCTACACCAGCAGATGCTGATGAAGATGAGGATGATGAAGAAAAGCAAGAGGAAGTTGTTAAGAATATACCCAAGTATGTCAAACTCAATCATGATCCAAAGCAAATCATAGGAGACAAAGATGTAGGAATTCTTACAAGAAGAAAGGTCAGAGAAAGCTCATGTATGATCTCTAAATTTGAGCATAAATCATTCAAAGAGGCACATAAAGGTGAAGACAGGATCAAGGCAATGGAGGAGGAACTTGACTAGATAGAAAAGAATGGTACATGGTCTTTGGTACCCAGACCAGAGCATAAAAATGTCATTGGAATTAAATGGTTTTTTAGAAATAAGCTAAATGAGGATGGCACAGTGGTAAGGAACAAAGCCAGACTAGTATGTAAAGGATATGCCCAAGAAGAAGGAGAAGACTATGGTAAAACCTTTTCTCCTGTAGCAAGATTGGAAGGAGTTTGTATGCTTCTTGCATATGCAACTTTTAAAGGATTCAAGGTATACCAAATGGATGTAAAATCTTCATTTTTAAATGGAATACTTGAAGAGGAAGTGTATATAGAGCAACTAGATGGGTTTGGCGTATCAGAAGACAGTGACAAGGTGTGTAGGCTACATAAAGTTGTATATGGATTGAAGCAGGCACCAAGAGCATGGTATGCATGCTTGCATTCTCATCTTGTGAAGAAAGGATTTGAAAGAACAAGTGAAGATAGCAATATCTACTTGAAATCAGAAGGAGATTAGATTCTGATCTGTGAAGTATTTGTTGATGACATAATCTTTGCTGGAGATGAAAAGATGAGTCATGACATTGCAGATGAGATGAAAAAGGAGTTTGAAATGTCACTCATAGCGGAAATTTATTTCTTTATTGGACTACAGATTCAACAAATGAAAAATGGAATCTTTATTACTTAGTCCAAGTATGTCAAAGAGGTGTTGAAGACCTTTGGCATGGAAGACGGTAAACTGGTGTAGCGTCCTAAAATTGCGACACTTGCAATTTTGACTACATTTGGGTCTTCACGATGGCGACACAACACTGAACCTGAATGGAGACCTTGAAACTTGTCCATGACATCAAAAACTGCATTTTTCAGCACCCTGGCCTAATCCTCCTTGCACCCCGTTGTCCCTAGAGGTGGGACCAGAGCGCCCAGCGCCCTGGTCCCTAGCCCTATTTTGGGCCCGGTCTCTTTTGGGGCTTCGGGTCTTTATGTTTGCAAATTGGAAAATAATCTTTCCTGGTTAGCCTAAGGTCAGAAAAATCAGTCTATCAACCCTAATTGGCAAGTATATAAACTACATTTTCCTCTCCCATTTTGGTAAGAAGAAAAGAGGAAGGACATATGTGTACAAGACGCGTAAACGACATTCAAGCACTCAAACATTCAAGCATTAAGCATTCAATCATTCCTTCAAGCAATTGATCATTCTAAGTCTCCATTCAAGGCTAAGTGTTGCATTCAAGACAAGGATTCAACCATTGAAGAGGAGATCACATACAACATATGACATACAACAACATCTACACCTTCGCATGTAAGAATACAAACATTCTTACAACAAGGTACTAGTACTTGTTTTACATTACAATCATTTACATTTACAGCATTCTCATTTCTTGGTTAATTCCAAAACCGGGGTTTGACCTAAGGGAAAACCCCTAATCCCTAACCCCCCAATCATCTTCACTTTTCTGTGCGCAGGTTGTAGGTACGTGGCTGTAATTGAAGATCTAGAATCCTTGTGCAGAGACGAACAGATCCCCCTTCGTTTCGCGAATTTTTCGGAGGACCGTGTGCACGCCGGGCACCATCGTCCCGTCAACTTTCACTCAAATTTGCAGGACAGCGTCATCTTGATATTTTACTGCTAATTCTAGGTCCGTAGCTTCATCCTATATCCCTATCTCTGTTTATAAGTGAATCTTTCTCACTTTCTATGCATTCCTAGCTTAAACCTTCTATCTACATTCTTTACAAAAGAGGGTAGCCTTGCTATCTTAACCCTTGAAACTCATTTAGAATCCAATCTTGCGTTGTGTGGGATTGGATCTTGTGGGTTTCAACCCCTCTTTTGAATGTAAAGTCTCCCCTAAGTGAAAACCGTCAACCCTAGTGACCATCCTTCCCCTCTCCTCGGAGTGGTGGGGGGAACACTTAGGGTTCGCTTGTGATTTTCCGCTTTACATTTTGGTGAACCCAATGTGAACATCCTTTCTGATTATTCATGGTTAGAACTAAAAATTGGATGCCTTGATTACATTTCCATGTTTGATCTTTTCCAAAATTTTAGAGGTTGATTGCATAAAAACCCTAAATTTTCTTTTTGAAAATTGAACTTGCGAAATGTGTAATTGTTAATGCTTGTTTCAGATCTTCCCTTCTATTACAAATTATCAATTCATATTTGTTCTTTAATTCTGAAAATTAAGTGGTTAAGCGTCAAAACCCTAATTTTTAAAACCTCCTTGATTCAACCTTTGGCTGATAATTTCACTGATCAAAACATTTCCAAATCGGCTGTAACTTTGGATTCCGCAACAAAATCATAATATCTTTCATCCCTGAAAATTTGGAAAAAAGTTGCGAGGACCATGTGCACCCCGAGCGCCATCGTCCCCGACATTTTTTCCGAAATTTCAGGAGTTAGATCTTACTGTATTTTTCTACTAAAACCCAGAATTTTGGCTGATTTTATCAATTCTAACACATTCAAAATTAAAGTCAAATTTGGTCTAGTGATTGCTTATTTTAAGGCTTCTAATCATTCAAAAATTGTTGAAACTGAAATTTTGTGTCAAAATTGTGTTCTTACTATTCTAAATCTAAAAAGTGTGTTGGCATTCATTCGAAATTTCAGTGCTTTATTCAAATTTTTGCGATTTGTAACTTTTGAAATTAAGTGTTTAATTGCAACAACTTTAATTTCCGCTTTCAAAATTGAATTTTGCGTGAAATTGAGTCAACTTTTAAATTTCAAAGCTTGCATTGCTCTTAGTATTCCCTCTAAAATCATAAAATTCAAAATTTCAGTTTCCCTCTCTTTTTCAAAATTCAAATTTTGCATTTTCCAACAATCTTGGTAGGATTCAATTTTGAGATTGCAACTTTAATTTGGCCTATCTACAGATCATAAAATCACTCAATTTTTTCAGATTAGCTTTAAAATCATCATAACTTTCATCCCTAAAAATTTCGAAAAAAGTTGCGAGGACCGTGTGCACTCCGAGTGCCACGGTCCCTGACATTTTTTCTGAAATTTCGGGAGATTGTCGTGATTGCATTTAACAGCTTAAATCTAGGAGATTGGCTGATTTTATTGAAATTTGCTACCTCTAAAATTCAAAATCTTCTCTCTCTCTAGTGCATGAGTTTTACAACAAAAAGCCCTACTTACACTATTCCCGTTAGACGAAGCCTTAGAATTAAGTCTTTCCAAGGTTTAATTACTGAGGAGATGCAACCTAATTTTAATAGCCTTTTTAACGAGGACATGGGTAATTCCTCTTAATGACGAAGAAGCTCTCCATGAGGTTTCTGTAGAACAACTTCTGAAATTGGATAACCAATTTGACGATTTTCGACAATGGATGTCTCAAGAATACCCCGATAGTCAAGCTCTTCCTTTAATTGAGGGTCTAAAACATATGCTTCAAAGTGATAAGAATGGAATTGATATTTTGCGTGGTATTGCACACATTGTGGATTCGAATGTGATGCATATGAAGAGTTGTGCCAAAACTTTAGGGTATACACAACCTCCCACTCAAATCAATCATTCTATTCCTTTGACAACTTCTATTGCTAGCATACCTACCTTTACATCAAACATAATGACTACTTCTATACAAGACATTCCACCTATGATCACCAGTCATGGGGGCAATCCTTCCTCTTCAATCAACCCTCTTCCTTCAATCAATCAGACTTCTTCATTCATTCCTTCAATGAGTGTCCCTATTATATCTCCACAAATGAACATGATGCAAGGGGGCAATTCATTTAACCATTCCATTCCTCCTTGTAGTGTTCCTCCTTTCCAATCCTCTCCTATGATTAATTATCATAGTGTCCCGCCACCTTACTCTCTACCTTCTTTCAATAACATAACACCTCCATCACAATCTAACACATCTAATATGAACTCTTCGACTGAAGCAACCATTAACAATCTTGCACAAACTGTCTCTTCTTTACAGCAACAAATTGCCTCTATGAATCAATCTAAGTTTAGTGTGCCCACATTTGATGTTGTGAGCCCACTTTCTCTTGACATTGTTTGAGCTATTCCTCCTAAACATGTTGAAATCCCGCATTTGGAGCTTTATAATGGTAAAGGTGATCCTCTAACACATGTTAAGACTTTTCAAACAATATGTACCGATTTTGCTTATGACCAAAGGTTGCTTGCAAAACTGTTTACTAGAACATTAAGAGATAAAGCCCTACAATGGTATTGCTCGTTGCCTTCTTATTCTATTACTTCTTTCGAACAACTTGCAAATGCTTTCATTCAACAATTTCAAAACAATATAAGTCCTAAGGTTACTTTGATTGATTTAATGCATTGTAAACAAGGTGTTAAAGAAAAAGTGACTGATTTCATTGGTAGATATAAGCATTTGTATGCTCAAATTTCTTTTCCAGTGCCTGACAATGATATTCAAAGAATCTTTATTTCTAATTTACAAAAAGATATTCGAGACAAACTTCTATTTTTTGAGTTTACTTCTTTCCAACAGTTGTGTGCAACTCTTCACAATTATCAACTGACTATGAGTCAAATGGAACAAGCAAATCCTATGGCTCCGAGTGATAAGGGTGATAGTAGTCAACAACCATTTGGGAAGTTTAAACCGAATAGAGAGTCCATTAAATTCAATGAAAACATCATCAACAACAATGTGAATGCAGCATCAGGTGTGCCTCCTATTTCTAAATTTTTCAAGAAAGAAAGAAAGTTTACTCCTTTGAATGAATCATTGCATAGTATTATGAATAAGTTATTGGAACAAAATGTGCTTACTCTCCCTCCTATAAAGAAAATTGATCCTACAAAGATTAATTCACCCTATTTTGATAACAAATCTTTTTGTCAATTTCATCGTCAACCTGGGCATGATACTGAAAAATGTTTTGCTTTAAAGGGTAAAATTCAAGATTTGATTGATAATAATACTATCTTTGTTTCTAGAGTGAATGATGAAGGCAACACATCTGTAGCTCCTCCTAACCAAAATCTTCAGATTTTCATTGATCCATTACCTTCTCATACCTCTAATGCGATTGAGACTAATGATTCCTCTTTCTCATCTGATGGTCTTGTGTCTTTGACTCCGAATGTGATTAACTTTGTAGAGCAGCAAGAAAACCCTAAAGAACCTTCCATCACATTTGATTCTAATGAAACTATCAAGGCACCTGATGGTCCTTTATATATAGTTGCAAAAGTCAAGAATACACCTTGCCGTGGAGTGCTTATTGATCCTTCGTGCATGGTTAATATTATTACTGAAGAATTTCTTTTTACTTTGCAATTGAATCAAGTGATCTATGACAAAACATATGTTATTGTGAAACTATTTGATGCATTTTCTTCTCCTGCAATTGGTTCTATTACATTACCTATTGAAGTTCATAACAAATCCCTTGATGTGAACTTTGCTATTATTCCTTCTTCCGAACAATTTCGTGTGAAGCTTGGCTATCCTTGGCTATCTTCCATGAAAGCTATTGCTTCTCCTATTCATAAA
Organism: Cryptomeria japonica; assembly: GCF_030272615.1. Classification (NCBI taxonomy): domain Eukaryota; kingdom Viridiplantae; phylum Streptophyta; class Pinopsida; order Cupressales; family Cupressaceae; genus Cryptomeria; species Cryptomeria japonica. Next base: position 703,616,246 of record NC_081405.1, on the reverse strand, counting down.
TGTTTGAAATTTCCCCATAATGGTGAAGTTGTTACTGTCAATCATAGTCTCTTTAAACCAGCTGAAAGAACTTCTAGCATTCCTATTGATTATTTTTGGCCTAAACAATTCCAATCTCTTCCTTCGCGAAGTGATCATCTTTTCAAATCTTATCAAAAGTGGAAAACAGATATGATCCTATCTCTAAGTGAACCTAGAACACCCAAACTTGATATTCCTATCATTCTTGAGAAGGAAGTTCTTCCTTTGAAAGATAAAACTAATGTTTTTCCTCAAGAAGATTCCCAACCCATTCCTATGGATGTGACTATGTCTATGTCTAATAAACTTTCTAAAAGTAGACCTATACCTCATCGTCATGATGGACTTGGTCTCCTTCCTAAACCAAATATTCCTCCTTTATATGGAGCAGTTCCTCCTCCTTCTTTTTATAAAGAGAAGAGACCTTCTTCTTCTCCTATTATCCAGCCTAAGAGACCACAACCTAAACACCCAAGTGATAAGGATGAGAACATTCCTCCTCCTCAATCTTCTCCACTTCCTACTAAGACTAGATGAAATCGTTCTACACGTGAACACCGACGAAAGCGTAGTCTTAGAGCTCAAGCAGCTACTTCTCAAACTTTGCAATCCCCAAAAACACCTTCAACAAGCGTTATTCCATTTTCTCCAAAATCTCCTAAACATAAGATGCATGATGGTTTTGATCCTGTGCGAGTTAAAGATCCTATTTTTATAAATCTTGATGATGATATAGATGAAAATGTTATTCATGATGAAAATGTTACTTCTCTTGCTTCTGATAGTGAATATGAATATGTTGATGTTGATAACCATTTATCTAATGAATTTTCTAAAGCACTTATCCTAGCTCCTAGACAAGAACAACGTGGCTTGGAACATGAACATAGCCCTTGTTTGGATCTTGTGATAGCTCCATCTGCTGTGTTGGATGTTCCTCCTCTAGCGTGTTCCCTGCCTTCCCGAAACATTGATCAGCAAGATCAGGGGGTAGATGATGTGCTAGACTAGTTCATTAGCATAGCAGATTCTCTCCTCCTCTCTTTTGTTACTTCTTCTATGTGTTATTCTCATTCTTCTATTTGTTGTCCTTAGTGTTGTCTACTTGAGGACGATGCAAAGCATTGAGATCTCTTTTGGTCTCTCTCATGTTGACTCAAAAGACACATGTGTTCCCTTCTTCTAGGTGACCTTCCTTGATTGGGGAATGAAGAACAATTATGCATACATACATATGATATACATGAATTATCATACAGCATACTGACCTCGAGGAAAGCGAAGTCACCTCGTGCTTTGTGTTTTGTGTCTATTATCCTTGGGTTTATCTCACACTTGGGGGCTAAATCCTTGTGATAACGTGCTCCTTTCCCTTCTCATTTCTTATATGTATCACTACCTTAAAGCAATCACCCCCGTTGAGGTGTGTGCGATCGCTTTAACGTAGGGGGGCATACACACCGTCTATCCCTTCAGGATACTCGAAAATTTCTTGGCAAACTTAGCTTTGCCTTGAAAATTTTTGGTATTTCTCTTGCATGACTCATAGTGAGGGAACCTTACTACTGACAGTCATGGTTCTCCCTCGTGATCTTCCCTTTTACTTTGTCAATCGAAGTCGTAAGATCCTTAGTCCACTGGGGGCTTGGTGTGTCTTGCCTCCTTGACGTGGTGAAAGTCTTTCAATGTTGTTTCCTTGTACTTTACTGGAAGTATGAGCGTACGCTTATACTCCCACTAAAGTGGGGGCTAAATGTAGCATCCTAAAATTGCGACACTTGCAATTTCGACTGCATTTGGGTCTTCACGATGGCGACGTAACACTAAACCTGAATGGAGACCCCGAAACTTGTCCATGACATCAAAAACTGCATTTTTTAGCACCCTGGCCTGATCCTCCTTGCACCCCATTGTCCCTGGAGGTGGGACCAGGGCACCCAGCGCCTTGGTCGCTGGCCCTATTTTGGGCCCGGTCTCTTTTGGGGCCTCGGGTCTTTATGTTTGCAAATTGGAAAATAATCTTTCCTGGTCGGCCTAAGGTCGGAAAAATCAGTCTATCAACCCTAATTGACAAGTATATAAACTACATTTTCCTCTCCCATTTTGGTAAGAAGAAAAGAGGAAGGACATATGTGTACAAGACGCGTAAACGACATTCAAGCACTCAAACATTCAAGCATTCAAGCATTCAAGCATTCAAGCATTCCTTCAAGCAATTGATCATTCTAAGTCTCCATTCAAGGCTAAGCGTTGCATTCAAGACAAGGATTCAACCATTGAAGAAGAGATCACATACAACATACGACATACAACAACATCTACACCTTCGCATGTAAGAATACAAACATTCTTACAACAAGGTACTAGTACTTGTTTTACATTACAATCATTTACATTTACAGCATTCTCATTTCTTGGTTAATTCCAAAATTGGGGTTTGACCTAAGGGCAAATCCCTAATCCCTAACCCCCCAATCGTCTTCACTTTTCTGTGTGTAGGTTGCAGGTACACGGCTGTAATTGAAGATCTGGAATCCTTGTGCAGAGACGAACAGATCCCCCTTCATTTTGCAGATTTTTCGGAGGACCGTGTGCACGTCGGGCGCCATCATCCTGTCAACTTTCGCTCAAATTTGTAGGACAACATCGTCTTGACATTTTACTGCTAATTCCAGGTATGCAGCTTCATCCTATATCCCTATCTCAGTTTATAAGTGAATCTTTCTCACTTTCTATGCATTCCTAGCTTAATCCTTCTATCTACATTCTTTACAAAAGAGGGTAGCCTTGCTGTCTTAACCCTTGAAAATCATTTAGAATCCAATCTTGCATTGTGTGGGATTGGATCTTGTGGGTTTCAACCCCTCTTTTGAATGTAAAGTCTCCCCTAAGTGAAAACTGTCAACCCTAGTGACCATCCTTCCCCTCTCCTCGGAGTGGTGGGGGGAACACTTAGGGTTCGCTCGCGATTTTCCGCTTTACAACTGGTTGGTACACCAATGGTGACCAGTTGTAAACTATCAAAAGAGGATGAGTCAACATTGGTAAATGAGAAGGAATATCGATCAATGATTGGTAAGTTGCATTATGTAGTGCATAGCAGACCAAACATTACACATATAGTGCGTATTACCGCTCGCTTTCAGCAAAGCCCAAGAGAATTCTACTTGGTAGCAGTCAAGCGGATTCTTAGATATCTGAAGGGAACTATTGACTATGGGTTATGGTATCCATACAATAATGATTTCAATCTGAAAGTGTTCACAAATGTTGATTGGGCTGGTAGTGTAGATGACCGAAAGAGCACAACCGTTGGTGCATTCTTTCTCGGTGGAAGACTAGTCTCATGGATGAGTAAAAAGTAGAGTTGTATCTCTCAGTCTACAGTAGAAGTAGAGTATGTTGTGGCTTTTATGAACTGCACCTAGACTATTTGGATGAAGCATGTATTGAATGGCTTCAAAGTTCCTACATCTGAACCAGTAAGTATATTATGTGACAATACAAGTGCAATTAACATATCCAAGAATTCGGTTTTACATGCTAGAACCAAGAACTTTGAACTGAAGTATCATTTCTTGAGGGAAAAGGTTCAGAACAAAGAGGTGGTGTTGGAACATGTTTTCAGTAAGGAGAAGTTAGCAGACATATTCACCAAGCCTCTATTGAAGGCTACTTTTACCTATCTAAGAGGTGAGTTAGGGGTGTTGCCCCTTCAAGAGGTAATCTAAAGGTTTGTGCTCCACATCAGTCAGATCTTACTTTGCTATATCTTTTTAGGATTGATGTGTTGAAGGATGCTACTCCAAAGGGGGAGTAGCATAGTGGAACAGGGAAGCTTGTGCCTCCACTTTGGCATTGTTGTCAAAGGGGGAGAAGATGTGAAGTGGAAAAGATATCTACAATATTAAGGAGAAGATGTGATGGAGAAAGAAAGATATTTTTGTATATTGCCATCAATGCCAAAGGGGGAGATTGTTGGCATATGTGCAGAATATGTTGAGATGATGATACTATGTTGTCATTGATGTCAATATGCTAAAAGAGAGCCGGTAATATGTTGATGTTGTGAACCGGAATATGTGAAAAAGTGAACCGGTATGCTTGTCCAAGTGAACCAGTATGATGTTGTGAATTGGAACCGGTATGTCGGAAAGAGAACTGGTATAAGGAATGTTTTTTATCTAGGGTTCATATGGTATAACTACCGGTTGGTAGTCTCAGCTTCAGGGTTTCCGGTTGAAGTGTTTCGAGCCTATGTGTTTCAACCAATGGCATTGTGTGATGAGTTAGCATTGTAATAGAGATCAGATCATGTTTCCACGTCAGCCTCGTGCACGTGAAGGATCTTGCATGAAGGAGATTGATCCTATCTACCTCAGGAACATGAGAAGTCTCTGCAAATGATGGAGAATGTGTGATGGGTTATCACCTCCAAGGAGTGGCAAAGAACAAATGATGGAGAATGTCTTGAGATCTATTTAAGACCGTTGTATTCAAATGAATAGTGTTCAATGGTGAAGATTGAACTGACTAAATTTCTCAACCTAAGTGTTTAGGGTTTAGGGTTTATGCTACCAACCTATCTATTTCCTATAAGGTCAATGTGATGTTTTATGTTGAGATTGTTGGAAAATGTTATGTGTGTATCTATGTGCAAAGATACATGATTCGTGCCAAACCAGTTGAGAGGATTGATAGCTGCATAGTGTGTGTGCAAAAGGAAGGAACTAAAGTGGATCTACTTTGGCATTGAGTGCTATTACCAGATCATTGTAATGCCTGTTGATCTCTAATCACTTCAACAGCTGGAAAATCCTTTAATAGGGTAGCTTTAACTAGTTTGTTGTAAATCCTTTAACAGGGTGACTCAAAGCTATTGAGTTCATAAAATCATTTAACAAGGTAACCTCTAACAGGGTTTAACCCTTAATCGGGTATTCTAGTCATCTGTTAACCGGGTGATCCCTAATAGGATTGATTCCTAATAGAACCTATTGTAAATGTCTTTAACCGGATTAGGCTCCTAGCAGAGGGGACTTCTAAAGAGTTCAAAACAGCTTGTGGGTATTCATCCCCACCATGGTTTTTCCCAGTTGGGTTTCCATGTGAAAAATATGTGTGTCATGTGTGATGTCCTTTTCATATGATTCTTTGTTATTTTCTGTCAAGTAGTGAATCATGTTGATCTAGCTAGTTATTGTATCTCTAATGATAGATTATATGTTTATGCATAAGGACAAAGTGGAAATGAGGGAGTAGGTTGTATGAAAAGTTAAGAAGATTGATTGGTTCATGTCTTTCACAGTTGCACTGTGTTTAACCGGTAGTAATCTGGTTTGGACCGGTGTTAGGGATTGCCAGTAGTTTTTAGTTTGCAATCAAACCGATTTAGGAAAAGTTTTTGTGCGTGTACTGATTCAACCCCGCCCCCTCGCAGTACCGGTCTGGTACTCACTTTTCATCATTGAGTTATCAATCCTATCTACCTTGTGAATGTGTGAAGTCTCTTCAAATGGTGGAGAATGCATGATGGGTTATCGCCTCCAAGAAGCATTGAAGAATGAACAATGGAGAATATTTTGAGAACTGTTCAAGACCGTTGTATTCAAACGCAAAGTGTTCAATAGTCAGGATTGAACCGACTGAATTGCTCAACCTAAAAGTTTAGGGTTTAGGGTTTATGTTACCGACCTATCTATTTCCTATAAGGTCAATGTTGTGTGTTTCATGTTGAAGTTGTTGGCAAATGTTGTGTGTGTATCTAAGTGCAAAGATACATGATTCTTGCCAGACCAGATAAGAGGGTTGATACCTACAGAGTGTGTATGCAAAAGAAAGGAACTAAAGTGGGTCTGCATTGGCATTGAGTGCTATTACCATATCATTATAATACCTGTTGATCTCTAATCACTTCAATAGTTGGAAAATCCCTTAATAGGGTAGCTTTAACCAGCTTGCTGTAAATCCTTTAACAAGGTGACTCAAAGCCATTGAGTTCATAAAATCCTCTAACAAGGTAACCTTTAACAGGGTTTAACCCTTAACCAGGTATTCTAGCCATCCCTTATCCAGGTGAACCCTAACAGTATCGGTTCCTAACAGAACCTGTTGTAACAGTCTTTAATTGGACTAGGCTTCTAACGGAGCGGACTTCTAAAGACTTCAAAAATAGCTTGTGGGTATTCATCCCCACCATGGTTTTTCCCAGTTGGGTTTCCACATGAAAAATATGTCTGTCATATGTGATGTCTTTTTCATGGGATGCTTTGTTGATTTCAGTCAAGAGGTGAATCATGTTGATCTAGCAAGTTATTATATTTCTGATGAGAGATTACTTGTTTATGCACAAGGATAATGTGGAAATGAGGGTGTAGGTGGTGTGGTAAGATAAGTGTTTCCGGTTTATATCTTTCACAGTCTCATTGTGCTTAACTAGTAGTAATTTGGTTTATGATCAGTGTTAGTGATTGCGAGTGAAGTTCACTGTTTGCAGTCAAACCGGTTCAGGAAAAGTTTTTGTACCTATACTGATTCACTCGCACTCTCAGAACCGGTTTGGTACTCATTGTTCATCATTGTGTTATCATATATATAAGATTTACCATATCCAACAGTGAAATTAATAATCTATTTATTTTTTATTAGACAAAAGAAACTATTTAATTAGATACTTAATATTTTTCATTTAGAATCTTCCAAGAGAGTTAAACTACACCAACCCATACTTTGACAATTTTGAAAAACTGTTGTATTCTAAGACAAATGCAAATTAAACAATAAAGAAAAATCAATGTACTAGGGGAAAAGCACTAGTTACAATTCATGTTCTAATATCCGTTCACTCCTTGCACACCCAACCCCCCAAATACTAACTTTAAAAATAAAAATAAATAAATAACTAAAAGATCATTAATAAATTACACATGTACCAGTAACACTCATTTTTTTAGCTTATTTGGACCATAATTGGCCCATTTGTGCACTTTTATTGGTACCCATAGCACACAACTATTGGGCCATTGGCAATTTTAAGTGCACGATTATTGGGGCATCTTTAAACAAGTATCGGGTGACATTTTGAAAACTATAATTTTGACCCTTGCATGCATAATGGATCCCATAGTGTGGATCGTTACTACCCAGAAGTCAAACAAATAGCTATAAGCAGATAAGTCACATGTGGAGACAACAAAATATATCGTCAAAATCCAATGTATCATTTAAAATTTGTGGGTGTACGAAGTTAGCTATAATGACTACTGGTATGTTTCCCCTAGGGGAAAGGAGCCAGTAGTGGACATAGGACCAATGACCATCATCTTTTTGTCAATCTCACCCGCTGTTAGTAGAAATAGTAGGAGCCAAAAAAAAAGGTAATGAAAGGTCCATTAATAAATATCACATGTACCAATAGTGGATATTTTTTAGGTTTTTTTTACCATAATTAGCCCATTGCTGGGATACTTGTGCACCACTACTAGGACATTTGTGCATAAATATTGGGGCATTTTTCCACTACTACTAGCTATTTTGAGTTATCTATTATTGACACAAAGTCGATTATGTATTGGACCACACTTTGAAATGACCACTTTTTGACTTTTGTGCACATATTGAATTCCATAGCGTGCATCGTTACTACTCACAAGCCAAAAGAATAGCTTTAAGCAGTTAAGTCGCATATAGAGAGAACAAAAAAAAATATCATCGTAATCGGATGAACCGTTTAGGAGCTTAAGATGCGCGAAGTTAGCTATGTCCACTACTTCCTCCTTTGCCCTAGCGAATGAAGTAATAAAATACACAAGAAAGATAAAATTTTCCCAACAAACTCTAATTTCAAAAGTAATAATAATTATTTGATAATCTTAAATTATTTGTACTTTTATATTATATTTAAAGTATCATCATAATGTTTTGTAATCTATGCTACCTTATAATTGTTTATCTTTGAGATGAACAATATTTTGAATCATATTTTATTTTGTCAAATAAAATAAAATGAGTAGAAACCTTTAGTCAGTTGAAAGATACAGTAATAATAAATAGTCAGTTTCTACACACAACCAATGGCCTTCTGATCTAACTACCTATATCATATGATCCACATTTCTCCACGACCTTTTGGCATGAACTGGTCGTGAAGCCACTTGACGGTCTTACCAAAGGCTATTTGTTTCTGACAACATATTTACCGACACTTTTTCCTTTTCTGTTATAATTGCTCTGGTCGACTAATAAAACATCATTTGCTACAGTTTTGGTATCACACCATTGAATGTTTGATTGGCCTTTAGTCCTACATTTACGTGTACTATTGGGTTACCTTTATTCTGAACGGGGAGACTTTTTCTGAACCAGTTGAAGCTCTCGTCTTCAATTGAAAATGGGACAACCTCCATCACCATCTTACAACCAACTATTGCAAATTTTCATATCACACCATTTGCGTGTACTTTTGGCTTACCTTCAATTTCTCCACGGCGGAACTTTACCTTCACGAGTGCTCTTGTCTTGTCGGGCCATTTTGCAACCAATCAAAACTAATCAGAGAAGAGAGTTGATAATTGAAATGGGAAAAGTGAAAATTTTTAATTAAAAATTTAATATTGGATTTTGAATTCGAAAGTCATGAGGAATGAAAGGGCAGAAGTTAAATTGGCTCCAAAACAGCCAAAACGTACATCGTGTTATTGATTGTTCGGAAAATCGCAGCCGTTGTTTGCAAAATCAACGATGTATAACATGCGACTAATTTTCGTGTTATGCACTAGTGTTTTTGGAGCCAGAATAGCTGCATCTGATTGAAAGTGGGGAAGTTAAATGTATGTGATACAATCATGATAACAATTATAGAATGTTGTATGGTTGTGTCTTAAGCAAATTGTGCTCTTGACAATCTAGAATGTCTAGTAGTCTATTCATATATCAGCTAAAGGAAACAATGGTGTTGCCAGGTAGCATCATAGGGCTTAGTACTTAAGGATTTAAATCATAATTTCAATTAAGACATTCTAAGAAGATGAATAGGCTATCAAAAACTACGGTACATGTGTTTTAACGAAAAAATGTGGCATATCAAAATGCATTATTAGGTATTAGTCAATGAGTGTGCCAACATTGTCAAATTATGCACTACAATCATGCATTGAAGACATTGAACAAAAGTTCCATAAAGCTAAAGGGAAAGAGTGTTGTTGTCTACACTTTCCTCTTAGAGTACACTCTATCCCCACTTCAATGTGTGTAGAAAAATAACTGTGTATACATGTCAAAGTAGAAATACATAGAAAAAGGGTTGTGATAAAAATGATATTGATATTTAGATCTAGCTAATCTAATCACTTATAGAAAATGTGAATAACACCTATGAGACTACATAGAAGATAAAAATAATTTCAATAGATAATATGCCCCCTTGAATTGTGCGAACTACAAAGGAGTGCACTTAAATTAAGGACATAGCAAAATGTGGCTAAATTTATGCTCAAATAAGGTAAAAATTTGAATTTAAGAAATTGAGAAAGGATATCAATGATGGCATAGAAATTAAGGGTAGGTAGAGAATCCATAAGTAAGAAGTGCTTACCTATTTAGTTGACCACTTTCTTGGAAGGAGTTGTGAGAAGATGCATCGACCCATTTTCTCTCAAGAAAATAAGAGATGAGCATGTAAAACCTAAGAAAAGGCATCGACACCTTGCTTCATAAATGGTGAGATTGAGTAAAAGTATAGAACTTGCAAAATCACATGACATGTGACAATGATAAATCTTTTTTTTATTTGTCAAACCAAGTTAAATATATATCTTAAAATAATATATTATTATATTGTAATAAATAATGATTAACTAGGTTTGGTTGTTATGTAAGAGTTTGAGTCCTCTCACACTTTATCTATTTAGAACATAGATATGTTGATGGTAACTTTTATATAAAATGTCAATTATATATTATTTTTAATAATTTGTATTAGCTATTATAAATATAGCAAAAAAATTTAAATCTGTAACCTTCCAAACATTTATTCACTACTTTTCATGTCAAGTATGATAGATAATAATCGGTAGCTTTTATGGATGCAATTGTGTAATTTTATTTAACATCAATATTTCATGTTACAGTTTATGATTCATCATTAGAATTAATAAATTTAATGTAATGGAATGCAAACTACTCATACTAAATACTAAGAAAGCACAAGAAGGAAGAAAGTAAAAAATGAAAATATCAAAAGAAATAAGATTAGACAAGACTAAAGTGTAGTTGAAAAGCACGGGAAGAAAATAGAAAGCAAGGGAAGTCTGTTAAACTTCAAAGTCTGATGATCAATGAATTATTGAATAATTTTTATTCGTTAATATAATTAGTCACTATTTCATTACTATTGTAGACACCTAAATTTTATATATCATCAAATATCTAATTACTAGACCATTTCTTCCATAATTGATTGAATACATCCATATTTAAATAATTAATTATCTAATTTTCCGCTACATATTAATTAAAAAATAAATTATTAAAATTAATAAATTCAGTATTTAACAATCATATTCTAACATAAATTATTTATCATCATTTAAGCTCTACCTCAAGTAAAGATTTATTTACCCAAGACTTATATTCCCTTTCAAAAAAAATCATCTGTTGTAGCTTTGTTGGCTGAAGCTTTTAGAGTCTTATGTTGTAGCTTTGTTGGCTGAAGCTTTTAGAGTCTTTTGAACATATTTATCATCTGTATTGGTGATTGATCGGGTTCTTTTCTTTCCATTTCTTGCAGTTCTTTTAAGTTGCTCATTATTTTTAATATATATTTGTACTTTTCTTTGTTCAATTAAAAAAAAAATTTATTAATTCCCCCCTCATACACATTAACCTTGATCAAACTTCTTAAAATTTTACATATTTTCATGTGTATATAGGTATAACCTTTGTACATAAGGCATGTCCTCTTGTTCATGTGACATAGACTTAGCAACATTAGCATGTTCTCCTTTAATCTTGGGTGGTGAATCAAAAGAACTCTCTATCACATATTCTTCTTAATCTTGGACTCCTCATTCACCACTCATGTGACGACACTTGTCCTCTAATCATACTTCTAAGGCTTTCAATCAATTTAAACTTTTACATCATACTTTTAATCTACCAATCCCATCTTATAGCCAAAATTATGTAAATTGAATGTCATCCTATAACATTTGTAAATTTGAACCTCATATAATATTATTTTCTTAACATTTTAATCGTATATACTCTAAATTTCATATACACCTAACATTCTATCTCATCCTCCATTTTCTTCTAAAGAATTCTCCACCATATAATCTCCTTTAATCTTTGAGTTCCTTCTCATTCACCACCCATGTGAAAGCACTTGCCAAGGCTCTCAACCAATTTGACCTTTTATATCATACTTTTAATCTATCTCACTTTACCAAATTCGTCCTACCTCATTTATGAATTTGAAACTGAACCTCATACTATGTGTTATTTTCTAGACACATAATACTTGTTGAAATGTGTATATATATGAAGGCCGGGCTCAACTGATCTCAAGCAATTAGAAAGATGGGGATCAGTGGCCTGCACGTAGTGATTGTACCTTTCCCTGCGCAAGGCACCATCAATCCTCTCATTAATTTGGCCCAGTTGCTCTCTTTAAGAGGGGTTTTCATCACTTTCGTAAACATGGATTGGAGTCACAAGTGCATGTCTAAAGCAGCTCATAATGATGATGAGCCCACGTTTAAGTTTCTCACCATTCCAGATGGATTGCCGCCAGATCATGGTCGTCTCGCCAATCTTGCCGAGTACGTAATCGCAATGGAAAATCTTGGCCCTGTCTTGGAGCATCATTTGCTGAGCAGCTTATCAGATGGAAAAACTCCTCCCGTCACCTGCATTATAACAGAAAATTTCATGTCCTGCACTCACCAAGTGGCCAAAAAACTGGGAGTGCCCCGAGTGATCTTCTGGACATTGTGCGCTACCTCTTCTATTGCTCAGTGCAACGCCAACCTTCTCCTCTCCTACGGACATATTCCTGTCAAAGGTATAAATTCTATACCACTGAGGCTTCCTCAATTTTATTTTGATTGCTCAAAATATTTGTCATAACTGATTGCAGTGGAGGACTCGAAGAGGGCGGACAAAGTGATCACTTGTTTGCCCGGGAATCTTCCACCTCTGTTACCGAGCGATCTGTTCTCTTTCTACCGTGCTACCGACACATCGGGCGTTTTATTCCAGTGGGCCCTGCGTGAGTCCCAATTCCAAAGCAAGGCAGACTATGTGCTGGTCAACACGTTCGATGAGCTGGAACCCCCTGAGACGGTAAGCGCACTGTCCTGTAATGGCTGCCCTGCTTTGGCAGTAGGCCCTGTCTTTCTTCCCAATTTTCTGGAAGGAAGAGATTTGAACGGGCGTGGGAGTTTGCTGGAGCAGGACGAGAGCTGTCTGAAATGGCTCGATGCCCAAGACCCGGCTTCTGTGATATACGTTTCCTTCGGCAGCATCGCTGTCAAATCAAACGAACAGCTGGAGGAACTGGCAATCGGATTGGAGAAAAGCCAACACCCCTTTCTTTGGGTGTTACGAATGGATATTGCGGGAGGCATGCCTGCAACTCTGCCGGAGGGTTTCGAAGAGAGGACAAAAGATCGGGGACTGATTGTAAAATGGGCGCCTCAGGTGAAAGTTCTGTCTCATCCTTCCGTACGAGGGTTCATCAGCCATTGCGGGTGGAACTCGTGTTTGGAGAGCATGAGCATGGGTATTCCCATTCTTGGATGGCCCTATTTCGCTGATCAGTTTCTGGACTGCCGCTTCTGCAAGGATGTGTGGAAGATTGGCATTGACTTGGAAGGTGTGGACGTGGATGAAAGTCTGGTGATCAAAAGGGAGGAGATTGAGAGAGGCGTGAGGAGACTGATGGAGGGTAAGGAAGCGCAGGAGCTGAGAAAAAGAGGCATGGAGTTTAAGGGGGCGGCATTTAAAGCTGTTGGGCAGGGAGGTTCTTCTTTTACGAATTTGAACAGGTTTATCCATGACATGACACAACTTTCCAAATCGGCTTCTGTTAAAACGGCGTAGCCCCAAAGCATTCCATCCATCTGCTAATTTCATACAATCTTCTCCGTTAATAAAAACAATAGGTTTATAAAGCACCCACCTTCGCCCTTGGCATTTCATCATTCATCTATCAATTCAACAGACGATTTATTAAATGATCTGTACTGGCTATTGTATTTTGGTACATTAGGGCTGTATCATTTCTAAATAAGACCAGAATTGTCTATACATCTTTCAATCGTGGTTCCATTTGAATGCTGGACAATGACAAGCTTTTCTTTGTGGACTACTACTCATAAACTCTATTGGATCTAAAAAGGTTTTATACATTTTTCTTATTTAGAGGATCATCATTTTATAGATACCTATTTTAGAGTCAACAAATTTCTTTTTATGAATCTCACTTGGTTGTTTTTTTTTAGGAAAAAATAGGTTTTGAAGGGGCCCTCAAGCCCGAGTGCAATGAGCTACAAATAAAAAAACATACAGCCAAACAACAACAAGAAGACAAAAACAACAAAAACTAGACCCCTAAAACAACCGGAAAGCAAAGAAAAAAAAAACTAACATAGATTCTTCGGGGCTTCAACAACCTTAGCTTCCATATGATCAAGATTCTCGGCCAAGTTCATCAGATCATGCAATACAATCTTTGCTTGCTCCCTAGTCTTCTTGATATGCCCACAGGTTCATGCTGATGGACCACCACTGTGACCCCTTGTTAGCTTCCCCTTCTCCACTAAGTCTAGATCAATAACAATATCTCACATAGACATCATTACCTACACATTTTGCCAATGATTCACAAGGGTTTTGATCCCCTCCACACTAGTGTGAATTGTGCAATAACTCTTGTTAACCAAATTAGACAGGTTATCTTCAATTTGCTTCATCTTGGCTTCAAGAACCCCTACCCTACCTTCATAATCAATTTTAAGGAGAGCAATATCTTTGGCCGCTCCCAAACCCTCCCCCCGCCCCCACCCACCAATAAGATTAGCCTCTTTGTCCATGTTCTGACTATCACCAGCATCCTTAGCATCTAACTCCACATTAGCTAGACTAGGAGAGTCATACCTCACCTTCTTTCTCTTCACAAATATCCCTTTGTCATCCCTAAGAGGGTGGTTCTCTTTTTTTTCTCCTTCAAGACAATGGTTTGCTTCAATGAAGCCCCATCCCTTATTTCTTAGTCAACATACTCTAAATCATCCTCTTCCTCCCCAGAATCTGTCTCCATTTCCTCCTCAGACCTTGTATTTTCTAATAGCAAAGGGGGGGAATCCTTCATTTTCCCCTTAAGGGGAGATACAATTTCTTTAATGTGCTCCATAGTTAGAAGAATCAAGGTCTCATGAAAAAAAGGGTTACTCTATTTCTTATTGTGCTCCTTAATATTGGCAGGGACAAAAGAAGATAGAAAGGGAACGAAACGAAGAGCTTTTGCCTAAAGTGATTGAGTAATGAAAAATGATAGCCATAGATAGTGGTAAGCTACCCATACCCATCGAAAGGGGTTTAAGAGAGTCTGCCTAGTAGCCACCATTCTAATTTTTTACATGATTCAATCCTTCCTTGCATTTGAAAAAAGTATTCATCGTAGACTCAAAGGATTTTCTATCCTTGATTATTTTTCCATCCATTGGGAGCCCAATAACCTCTACAACCAATTCCTTTGTGACCTCCAAACATTTGTTTCCAATGCAAATTTTCCTATCCTACCACCCTTTGTAGAAGAGCTTAATCACATTGGGGTTGTAGCCATGAAGATTCTCTAGATATGGCATAACCCCACATTTATTCAAAATCCTCCAAATTTCCTTATTTCTATGAATGTCATCATAGGAAATGGGTTCATACTGATGCCTCTCACAACCCATGATGGAGCCCACAAACCAAATATCAAAGAAATTCCTACCCCACAATTGACCCCTCAATGGCACAGTCACAAACATAGCCCTCAAAACTCCATAAAAGAAACACTCTGAAAACTAGGAAACTAGGACTAAAAATCACCCACAATCTATGTGGAAATGATAAATTGATAAGCACCAAAGGCAAAATTGCCTAGTTGTCATCATTAAAACACCTCAAAAAATCAATATAGGAAAGGGTGAAAAATATAAACGCCTGCACCTACCAAGAAAGGCTAACCTCCATGAATAATTCCAAGCTTAATTATCTCCTCAACATTAGGAGGAAGAGGGTCAATTCCATTCCAATAGAAACCCTCACACTGTAACACACCAATATTTGCAAAATCATCCATAGGGGAATTACCTTCCCCAAGGATATGAGATATATGCACATAATCAAAATCCTTGATAAGGTTTAAGGCATCCTTCAATGGTCCAACTCGGGGTATGAGATCCCTTTGAAAAGTTGATTATGTTGATTGAATCATCCTCAATCCAAACCTTTTGGAAGCCAAGATCATGCACTAGTTTGATGGCATAAAGAAGAGCTAAGGCTTCGGCTATGTGATTTGACCTAATTTCCAAAGGGAGTGCCACTATCAAAATAATCTTGGCATAGTCATTTCTTAACACCTCCCACAACCAGTTGATCCAAGATTCCCCTTAGCCGCCCCATCAAAATTAACCTTCTTCCAACAAGAAAAAGGAATCAACCACTTAAACATTAGTTCTAGATGATTTTACCTTCCCCTCCAATTTAGAAATATCAAAACCCAATCACCAATTAATAGTAGCCTAATGATAAGAAGCATTAACATACATAGGGGGCAGGGAAGAAGTGACCCCTTGAACCCCAATTTGGATTTTTGTTTTTAAAGCTCTGTAAATCTTATTAAATACCACCTTAGGAGGAAGAAGAGCATCCCTAAAAATCTGATTGTTTCTCTCCTTCTCGATTACCTGAGCCACATGAGGCATAGTCAACAACCAAAAGAAAGAAAATGACGAATTCAAAGTAGGAGAGTATAACTAAGACCACATCTCCCCCAACAAAGGAGGGGAAGACTCAATTCAAATTTGAGTTAGCCAAAATAAGAGACCAAACTTCTGTGGTAAAACAACGATCCAATAAAAGATGATTAACACTCTCCATCTACATACAACAAAAGGAGCATCTATTTGCACGAAGAAAATCTCACTTACAAAGGTTATCCAAGGTAAGAATGTTATTTTGAATCATGAGCAAAAAATTATGTTAATTCTAGGAATCAATTTTGAGTTCCAAACCGAAGCCCACAAAGGATGGGGCGTCCTAAGCTAACAGAGCAAAGGAAAGGCCAAAGCAGCTAAAAATAAACTAGAGGAGGACAATCCCCTAATAATACGATCTAGGACAACCAGACCCCGATCAATCACTATAAGGTCCCTCCATCTACCATTAGTGAAGTAATTGCTGCCTTATCACCAAAATGAGCCGAACAAGCCTCCCTAAAACAGTCAAAAAGTGGGGATCTTAGAGAGAGAGGAATCCCCAATCCACCAGTCATCCTAAAACCACATGCTCCATCTATCCCCCAAAATCCATTTAATACGTGTGGAAGATTGGCATTGACTTGGAAGGTGTGGACATTGATGAAAATCTGGTGATCAAAAGGGAGGAGATTGAGAAAGGCGTGAGGAGACTGATGGAGGGTCCCCAAGCGCAGGAGCTGAGAAAAAGGGGCATGGAGTTGAAGGAGGCAGCATTTAAAGCTGTTGGGCAGGGAGGTTCTTCTCTTACGAATTTGAACAGGTTTATTCATGACATGATACAACTTTCCGAATCGGCTTCTGTTAACACGGTGTAGCCGCCAAAGTATTCCGTCCCTCATCGATCACTATTATTACCATCTTTTGATTCCATACAATCTTCTCCGTTAATAAATAAATAAAAAATAGATTTATAAGGCACCCCCTTCCGCACTTATCATTCCAACATTCGTCTATCAATTCAACCAAACGATTTATTAAATGATCTGTACTGGCTATTATATTTTGCTATATCATTTCTAAATAAACAAGAATTGTCTCGACATTTTTCAATCGTGGTTCCATTTTAATGCTGGAGTGTGTCCAGGGAGATAATTGTAATAACTGCCGTTTATTGGCTATTATCTTTGTAAACATGTTATCAGATTCAGATATGATATATGCTTTCTACACTGATATTGTTTAGCGAACTGTATGACCCTTTATCTGCCGTATATTTTGTCGGCGAAAATAAGCTGATTGATTTCAGAGAGCTTGGAGTTCATTCCAGGTAGCTTAGATGAGTTACCTATTTGAGCTTCTTCAGACAATTTACTTGTTGATTATGAACGTTTCTCAAAATGAATGGAGGAATGGTACTTTGTGATAAATGTGTTGCCATCATGTCACTTTCATGTCTTTAATTTCTTGCCAATTCCATAATTATCTACATACCACTCTCTTTTTCCTCGTCTCGCTAACCCTAAATTTGTTTGTCGTATGTCCAAGTGAGTTATTTTTACAAATATAACTAAAATCATAATAATATTATAAGATATGGAAAAGGGATTATTTTAGGGTAACTTTTAAAAAAAATAATTATATTAAAGTTTTGTGGGAATGTCAAATTTAATTATTAGGATTAGCAATGTCATCAATCCGATTAAAGATGTTTGCCATTGAATAAAATTATGATCTAGTTTTAAAGATTTAGATTCATTTTTATAGGAATTCATTTTTTGTTTTTTTTAATAGGAATACACATAGTTCACTTTGTAAATACATCTACATTAAGTGTAATAATGGAATTTAAGGTTAAGAAAAGCTTATACAAAAGTACGATATGTAAATATAAAGGTCTTCAAAATTTTAACAATATGAGTTGTGTCAAGAAGGTTTGGACTTCCAATTTAAGGTCTATTTGGATCTTCCATTTGTCTTTACTTCATCTATAACCATCTCTCAAGGGGATACTAATGCACCTATACATCAACCAAAAATAACTACCCTTAATCTTAATATCTTTCTTTTGATAGTTCTATTTATTTTGTAAATGTTGTGAACTTCATGTATAGATAGCATAGTATCAATCGTTATTTATATTTTCTACATTTTTGCTGCTTACATCCCTTACCACACAATCAAATTTTAGTTACCACTAGTTGCATCCCCTTTTATAAGGAAACCAAATTTATAATGACAAGCTTTACTTTGTGGACTATTACTCATAAATTCTATTGGATCTAATAAGGTTTTCTACATTTTTCTTATTTAGAGGATCATCATTATATAGATACCTATTTTAGAGCCAACAAATTTTTTTATGAATCTCACTTGGTTGTTCTTTATTAAGGAAAAAATAGGTTTTGGAGGGGCCTTGAAGCCCTAAGTATAATGAGTTGCAAACATAAAAACATACAACCAAACAACAACTCAACAACACAAAAATACCAAAAACCAAAACCCTAAAACAACAAATAAGAAAAGGAAAACAAAAAACCTAATAGAGATTCTCTAGGGCTTCAACAACCTTAGCTTCCATCTAATCAAGATTTTGAGACAAGTTCATTAGATCATGCAATTCAATATTCGCTTGCTCCCTAGTCTCCCTAGTCTCCCTAGTCTTCTTGATATGCCGACAGGTTTGCCCCGATGGACTGCCATTGTCACCCCTTGTTAGCTTACCCTTCTCCACCAAGTCTATCAATAACAATATTTCCCCTAGGCATCATTATGTACACATTCTACTAGGGATTTACAAAGGTTTTGATTCCCTTCCTACTGGTGTGAATTATGCAATAACTCATGTTAACTAGATTAGATAAGTTATCATCATTTTGATTCATCTTAGCTTCAAGAACCCTTAACCTACCTTCATAGTCATTTTTAAGGAGAGCAACATTTTTTGCCACATTTTCTAGGATAGAGAGCATTCTAGTATTTTTTTCATAAGAAATAATATTGTCCACACAAGCGTCAGAGGCTACTTAGCCATCTCCTTGTTCAAAAGCAGCCATCTTACTTTTGATGGACCATAAATTGATATTAATTTGATTTATTTCTAAAACAAACCATTAAGAAATCCTAAAGTAGTCCACAACAACATCCCTAGCAATGCCCAAAAGATCAAGTAGGCTCTCAAGATGAGACCTAAGGAAGGGGGGATCCTTAAGCAAATCCTTAAGAAAAGAAGGGCGATTAGCTTTGTCCTCATCAACACAATTAGATAATGGAGGGGAAGGGGCCACTCCCAAAAGGAATTCCCCTCCACCCATAAGATTTGCCCCTTCATCCATAAAATTTACCCCTCCCACATTCTGATTATCACCAATCTCCTCAACATCTATAAAGACGTAAATTACTCTATAAGACATAATCTACTATTTATTGATAAATAAACTCATAGGTCAATTAAGAAGTCTATTTCAAACATAATATAAAGAAATTTTAATAAGTTGATAAAACAATCATAGATATCAAAGACTTAAATATAATTTTTATGAAAAATGAAAGGTACAAATTACTTAATATATATCCTTATTCCCTACTTAGGATTTCATATTGCCTTAAGTAATATACAAATAGAAAGAAGATGAGATACATCCATCGATCTCCATTCTGAGTCGCTTCCTTTCAGTCCATTGAATGAAGACGAGAACAAGATTCAGGCACTTTTTCCACCCAACACTGAAGCTTACGCTTCCCTAGAATTCTTGGTCAATCAAGAATACCCGACCCTACACGAATTGTTTTAACCAAAGAATTCAAAAGACAAGAGGGAATCTAGTGCATGCCTAGATGATACAAGCATTTTCATTTTTCTAATTCTTTTAAGAAACAAGCATTATCATGCAAGGATATGGTAGAGAGCATAAAACAAAGAATTCCATCTATTTCTATGGATAATTCAATTCATTACTCTGCCGAGTATAATCCCATGCATAGAAAAATAAGTAGTTGGAAAAAGCAACTATTCTCTCTAAGATTCCATATTGGCACCCGTCCCGGAATGTAAATTTCTATACACAAGCCTATCCAGAGCTTGGTTCCCTCAAACAAGAATACATTTTAACAATACGATCTTTTGAATAATTGAAATAAAATCTTCCCTATTACTTTCGTAAATTAAACACTATTTCATTTCTTTCACCTAAATGAATACAACCTTTCATAATTGAAAAGCAAATATAATTTCATCAACATTATTCAAATAAATACAAAGTAAAAAGAAGGTGTATCACAAGTATGATTTTCTTTCATATAAAGGAGTAAAGTATGAGTACCCATTCCTTAATTGAAAATCTAACCTAATCCCTTTGACAATAATCATTATTTTTAAACAATTAAATTAACTATCTTAACTATTTCAACATATATTCCACCTAATGATTTCTTTCTTCATCTTTTCAAGGAATAATAATACATTCAATAAAACAAATAACATTTGGAATATCATAAACTAAATCTTATGCTATATACAAAGCTTTAATTCTCTAACTTTCCTTATTGCAAAAATAACCAAATTGAAATAAGATTGTGACCTCTTTATGCTTGAAAATGGTTTGGAAAGAACTCTATCATGCCTCCTCTAAATGGGTCCACGTCTTCCTTGATGGCTCAAAATTCTCTCACCGGTCTTCTATTCTTCTTCTATCTTTGCTCTAAAACAGCTCTCTCTCTCTCTCTCTCTCTCTCTCTCTCTCTCTCTCTCTCTCTCTCTCTCTCTCTCTCTTTGCAATTCTAATTTAATATCTATCTATAAGCTCCTCTACTATTTTCTATGTT
Source organism: Cryptomeria japonica (assembly GCF_030272615.1). NCBI lineage: Eukaryota > Viridiplantae > Streptophyta > Pinopsida > Cupressales > Cupressaceae > Cryptomeria > Cryptomeria japonica. The sequence continues at coordinate 703,595,436 of NC_081405.1, read as the reverse complement.
TTTTGCTTTTCTTCTATTTTCTATCTTCTCCCCTTCCTATCGATCATATACCTGTATTTATTCTAAATTTCCCCTATGATATCTCCTAAGTTTGAGGCTCAATTATTGTTATCACATTGAAGTTTTTTTCTGCATTTCGACGGGTCTCTAACTTTAACTATCTCACATCTCAGAGCGATGGAACCTAAGTAACATCTTCTGCAGTCATGGAAAGATGAATCGACCACCTCTCACCATGGATCATGGAGTAGTTTTAGTCTTTTGCAGACTTCACTGCTAATTCTGTTGGTATTTTGGTATGGTTTTATCATTGATGTCAACACCTATCAACACTTATCAACTCTGACACCTTGGAGGATCAACAATTTTCACCGACAAGCAAGTGACTTATGCACAGTCACCAGTATTTGGTACACCGGCAAGATATAATGTTCACAGACACTTGGACTGATATGGAAAACACCTGGTTATGTCGAAGACATTGTTTGGACACTTTGTCTTGGAGATTTGTTTATTGGCATATTCGTATTTGCATATTTGTTATTACCGGCAAATAGGTCCAGGTTATGCACCAACAGACTTATCTTTTCCAGATCAGCACGACACGCTTTGGAGATGATTTTGTTTTTATTGTAAATGCATTAAGCCGACATGTTGAATTGGATATTGCATCGGTTATTGATTTACTTGTAATTATTTTATTGTAATATCTTTTAGAGCCGACCTACTAAAATTGGTCTTAGGTAATGGTATATATGTAAGATCTTACTTGTAAGATAGATATGCAATTGTGATAAGAAATTAAAAAGAAGGTATATTTTAGATTAAGTAGAGCTATACATGTAGACATCATTTGAAGGTGAAGCAAGGAATTTGTAAAGACAATTAGAACTACACCAGTACTAAATCCAGCATATGAAGATGCTATTTTGAGCAGTACATTCTTATTGGATTTAACCATCCAATTGTAGTCAGTGTGACTCCTATTTGAGCAGTGAGCTCTAGGCACTTGGCCTTTCTACATGTGCAAACCCCATTTGTATACACATACTATCTGCAGTAGTATCATCAAATTGTGGGGGTCTTTTCCCACTGTGGTTTTTCCCCTTATAGGGTTTCCACGTACAAATATTGGTGTTATGTGTTGTGGATGTTATTGTCTTTCTGTTTCATGCATTAATCTTTACCGGTACTATAATTAACTATTAAACTATCTACCAACATAAAGTTATGTTTACTGGTATTAAGCATTAAGGTTGGTTAAGTTGTTTTTGGATTGAATTTATTTGACAACTGATTCACCCCCCCCCCCCTCTCAATTGTCTTCGGGACCTAACAATTGGTATTAGAGTTTAGTCCTCTTTTTGCAAAAGTTTAACAGCTTGAGGAGATCCAATGTCTACTAACTATTTCTGGAAGGACAGTCCTAAACTTGATGGAACCAACTATGGAATATGGAAGATCAGATTGGAGACACATCTAAGTTGCATTGGAAAGGACATCTGGGATGTTACAAAGAATGGCTATACAACTCCTACAACCAATCAGCCTAATCCACCAAACCTGGCTAAAGATGAGGAAAATGATTGCAAAGCAAGAGAAGCACTTTTGAGCGCATTAACAGATCAGCAAATCATGGGATTATTAGATAGGTCTATTGCTAAAGCTATTTGGGATCATTTGGAAACATTGATTGAAGGAGATTCCATAGTCAAAATTTCAAAACTTGAAAGCTTCCAGGTCAGGTATGAAAATCTGAAAATGGAATAAGATGAAAAGATTTCTGCTTTTATGGAAAGAGTAAATGAAATTTTTTTGGGTATTAAATGTTGTGGAGGAACCTTAAGTGAAGATGAAATTGATTCAAAAGTTTTAAGAGGATTGCCATCGGCATATAAAAGAAAAGTTACTACTATAAATGAGTTGAGAACAATGCCTAATACATCAGTAACTAGGGATACATTAATTGGAAAACTTTTAGCTTTTTAAATTGAGGAATTTGGTCCTGTTGCTACTATAAATTTAGATTTAGCTTTTAAGGCATCAACATCATCTGCACCATCTTTTGAGAAATCTGATTGGAAAGCCTTCTATGCAAGAGAACTTAAGGAAAGAAGGAGAGAAAATGAAGAACTTGAAGAACTTGAAGCACTATTTGCAAGGAAAATGCCTAAAGGTCTAGTTGGAAGTAAGTATGAAGGTAAAGCACCCTTTAAATGTTTTAACTAAAATAAGATCGGTCATATGGCTTCGAGTCTACCCTGATAGACATGCTAGACTAAGAGAAGAGGCTAGAAGAACATACAAGCCTAACCCTGAATATCAGAGATACAAATTTAAGAAGGCTAAAGATAAATCGTGTTATCTCGCTGATGAAGGAGTCACTGATGAGGATCCAAGAGACAATGGATGGGTTTTTGTTGCTATAACAGAAGATCAATCGGTAGAGTAGGCCCGGGTAGCTAAAGTTGAAGTTAAGGATGAATGTATCATTGATTCAGGATGTTCACATCACATGACTGGTGATAAAGGTAAATTCTTGAACTTTCAGGAATATAGTGGAGTTCTGGTGAGATTTGGAGATGACAAAGCTTGTTTAATCAAAGGAAAAGGTACAATATCTCTTGATGGAAAGCATAATACTGCCAATGTTTACTATGTAGAAGGTTTAAAGCATAATCTTTTGAGTGTTGGTCAATTAGTTGAAAAAGGATTTCAGTTACAATTCAAGAATGGTAAATGCAAAATTATGAACAAAATTGGTTTGGAAATTGCAACCGGTAATCAAACTAGAGGTAATATCTTTCATTTCAATAACAGTGAAAAGACATGTTTGATTGCACATATTGATGAAAGTTGGCTATGGCATAAGAGACTTTGTCATGTAAATTTTGATTGCATGGTAAAAATCAGTACTACTAAGGCAGTTAGAGATTTACCTAAGATTGTCAAACCTCACAATTCGGTATGTAAGGAATGTCAATTTGGAAAACAAGTTAAAGCATCTTTTAAAAGTATTCCAGAAAAATCAAATAATAATCTTGACCTAACTCATACTGATTTATGTGGTCCAGCTAGAACTAAAAGCTTACAAGGTGATAGATATTTCATGCTAACCATTGATGACTATTCTAGAATATGGGGTTACTTTTCTTAGAGAAAAATCAGAAGCACTTGGAAAGTTCAAACTATTCAAAGCAATGGTAGAGAATGAAATCGGTAATAAAATCAAATGTCTGAGATCAAATCAAGGAGGATAATTCACATCTAAGGAATATAATACATTCTATGAAGTGAATGGAATCAGAAGACAGTTATCAGCACCTTGGACACCACAATGGAATGGAGTTGTAGAAAGGAAAAATAGAACTATCTTGGATACAGCCAGAAGTATGTTATTTGAAAAAATTCTACCACATGTATATTGGAGAGAGGCAGTAAGCACATAGGTCTACACATTAAAAAAACTTCACATCAAAGGAGAAACCGGTAAGACCCCTCATGAACTATGGTTTGGTATTACTCCTAATCTTAAATATTTCAGAATATTTTGAAGTAAATGCTATATTAGAAGAGATGAGTATATTGGAAAATTTGATTCTAGAAGTGATGAAGGAATATTTCTTGGTTATTCATCTAAGAGCAAGGCATATAGATGTTTTAACAAGAGATTACAGAAAATTGTTGAGAGTACAAATGTGAAGATTGATGAACAATTTAGAGGAACTTCAAGGTATATAGACTCTGAACCAGCAACACAGATACTGATAAATGAACCTACATTGAATCCACCGGTACAGAATGAAGATCCACTTACACTGGTATCATCTGAAAATTCCATTGTAACTGAGGAACAATAGCAAACGAAGACACCCCGATATGTAAGACCGAATCACTTTGAAGATCAGATAATTGGAAACAAGTATAAAGGAGTTATGAAAAGATGAAGACTAGAAAATGAGAGGTATGTCTTATTTCTCAAATAGAACCATCATAAATTAATGAGGCATGTAAAGATAAACACTAGATTAAAGCTATGGAAGAGGAACTAGAACAAATTGAGAAAAATAACACATGGACATTAGTTCCCTGGCCTAAAGACAAAAATGTGATTGGAACAAAATGGGTATTCAGAAACAAACTTAATTAAGATGGTAAGGTAATCGAAAATAAAGAAAGACTAGTGTGTAAGGTATATTCTCAGAAAGAAGGAATTGATTATAATGAAACCTTTGCATTGGTAGCTAGAATTGAGGCAATCAGATTATTCTTGGCTTTTGTAGCACACAAGAACTACAAAGTATATCAAATGGATATTAAATGTGCATTTTTGAATGGAGATCTTGAAGAAGAAGTTATGATTGAGAAACCTGATGGGTTTTCTTTGACAGATAACAAAGATATGGTTTGCAGGTTAAGAAAAGCTTTGTATGGGTTGAAGCAAGCTCCAAGAGCTTGGTATGAAAGATTGGATAAGTATCTTTTAAAGATTGGATTTTCTAAAGGGAATGCTGACAATAACTTATACTATAAAGTGAGTAATGATGACATGTTGGTTATCAAAGTTTTTGTTGATGATATAATATTTGGAGGAGAAGGTGGATTATGTAAAGACTTTTCTATTGAAATGCAACAAGAATTTGAAATGTCTATGATTGGAGAGAATAAAATTCTTTTTAGGATTGTAGATTTCACAGACTGATAAAGGTATATTCTTAAGTTAATCCAAATACTTGAAAGAGTTACTAAAGAAATTTGGGATGGAGAACTCTAAACCGGTAAGCACACCTATGACTAGAAACGACAAATTATCACTAAGGGATGAATCTACACTTGTTAATCTGACTAGGTACAAGTCTATGATTGGAGGCCTATTGTATTTGACACAAACAAGACCTGATATTATGAATGCAGTATGTATTGTTTCAAGATTTCAGAGTAATCCTAGAGAAAAACATGAATCAGTAGTAAAAAGGATTTTTTGGTACTTACAAGGAACTACAAATCTTGGTTTATGGTATCCTAGAGATGAAAACTTTGAATTATGTGCATACACAAATGCAAATTGGGTAGGAGATGTGGATGATAGAAAAAGCAGATTAATTTTTGGGTTGAGTAAGAAACAAAGTTGTACATCCTTATCAATAGTAGAATCAGAATATGTTGCAGCAGCAACTCATTGTACACAGGTATTATGGCTTAAGCAAATGTTGAAGGAGATAAAGGTAAAATACAAGGAACCTATAACTATATATTATGATAACACTACAGCAATTGATATATCTAAGAATCTGGTATTACATTCTAAAACCAAACATGTTTCTATCAAGCTGAATTTTCTAAAAGAGAATGTTGAAGCAAAAGAAGTAAACTGGTTTGTGTGAATACTAAAGAGCATATTGTAGATATTTTCACTAAACCTTTGCCTAAAGAGACCTTTGAATATCTTAGAGATTAGCTTGGGGTCATACCCCCACCAATAGAGACTTAGACAATTGATTTTTGTCATCAACCGACATAATTAACAGAGAAATCTTTTACTTTGGCTTTGATGAGGAGAGATACTTCTTAGGGGGAGTAGTTGGCATACTGAATTGGTTGGTATTTTATATTTGAACCTAGATTTGTATTGGCTTTGGCATTTGATGTCAAAGGGGGAGAGATTGATATGGAAAAACACAAGGAAAACACATGTTACTCTCAGGGGGAGAGATTGTTAGTTTGGAAAGATTGATTCTGAATTTTGATTTCTAGTTATGATCTCTTTGTGGGAAATTATTAGTTTATTTGTATTTGGCATTTCTGTTTTGGCACGTTGATGGTTTTTCCATCTTGTGTTGCCATCAATGCCAAAGGGGCAGATTGTTGGTATTTTGGTATGGTTTTGTCATTGATGTCAACACCTATCAACACTTATCAACTCTGGCTCCTTGGAGGATCAACAATGTTCACCGGCAAGCAAGTGACTTATGCACAGTCACCAGTATCTAGTACACTGGGAGGATATAATGTTCATCGACACTTGGAATGATATGGAAAACACCTGGTTATGTCGAAGACATCATTTGGACACTTTGTCTTGGAGATTTGTTCATTGGCATATTCGTATTTGCATATTTGTTGTTACCAGCAAATAGGTCCAGGTTATGCATCAACAAACTTATCTATTCCAAATCAGCACAACACACTTTTGAGATGATTTTGTTTTTATTGTAAATGCATTAAGTCGACATGTTGAATCGGATATTGCATCATTTATTGATTTACTTGTAATTGTTTTATTGTAATATCTTTTAGAGATGATCTACTAAAATTGGTCTTAGGTTGTGGTATATATGTAAGATCTTACTTGTAAGATCGATATGCATTTGTGATAAGAAATTAAAAAGAAGGTATATGCAAGATTAAGCAGAGCTATACACGCAAACATCATTTGAAGGTGAAGCAAGGTATTTGTAAAGACATTCAGAACTACACCAATGCTGCATCCAACATATGAAGATGCTATTTTGAGTAGTACATTCTTATTGGATTTAACCATCCAATTATAGTCAATATGACTCCTTTTTGAGTAGTGAGCTCTAGGCGCTTGGCCTTTCTATGTGTGCAGACCCCATTTGTATACACATACTATCTGTAGTAGTATCATCTAATTGTGGGTAAGGTTTTTCACCATGGTTTTTCCCCTTACAAGGTTTTCACATACAAATATTGGTGTTATGTGTTGTGGATGTTATTTTCTTACTGTTTCATGCATTAATCTTTATCGGTACTGTAATTAACTGATAAACTATGTACCGACATAAAGTTTTATTTAGTGGTATTAAGCATTAAGGTTGGTTAAGTTGTTTTTGGTTTGAATTTATTTGACAACTGATTCACCCCCCGCCCCCTTCTCAGTTGTGTCTGGGACCTAACAATTTCATCGTGGATCGGTATAAATGCCAAATCACCCACCAAGGGTCGTGCGACCGAAACTGAAGGAGTGCCCATCGGGATAAAGTGAACCATCGGAATTGGAGAAAAATTTCTATCTCGAGACCCGATAAGTTAGTTAGAATAGATTGTGCTGATCAAACGGTGAAAAACACTAAATTCATAACAAACGATGTGAAACAATTGAATCATCGAGAAAAGTCTCACTGACTAGCCGTTGGAGTTCTTGATGTGAAAAAATGACAAAAGGGCTTCGATTAAATGCATCCATTGAGTAGGTTCATTGCCACACGAAGCAGATCCATCAAGATTGTAGTAATTAAGTACAAGATTGGACTCCTTGGGATATATAGCCAGTGTCGCATAACAACATTTTGCACAACGTTATTGCACAAAGATATCAAGTGTTTATTAAGAAATATTCTGAGGTGTCAAGCGTAGAGTAAAGGAATTTGCAGAGATAGAAGGTTCAAGCTCAAAAGGGAAGTGAAAGGGTGTTGAAATATCCAGTACCACGACAAAAAAATTGAAGGGTGAAGTTAGTGAGGCCTGAAGAAAATTAAATCAAGACATGATAGATTAGATGGGCTCTCTAGGAGCTAGGTCACATAGAGATAAGGTACATTTGCCTATTTGTGACCAGTTGGAGGATAGATACATAGAAATTGGAGATGTACTCACAACAGTGCGTGGGCATGAGCTGTTTCTTTTTCATTACCTCTGCAGGGATGAGCCTATGCCAATTTCAAACCCATGGAGTACCAATTTAGGTAAACTCATGGTACCTAGTGTCTTTGTAAATATTGAGTTATTGAAGCTCTTGGTAAGACATTATGATACAAACAATCGGTGCATTCTATTGCTCGACGAGACCGCTTTAGTGCATTTCGCAGTAGCCACAATTCAGGAAGTCTTTGCAGTAGATCTGGATGCGAATTTGCCTTTATCTTTTGTGGATTTGGAGGAGGAATACATCAAAATGGATACTACAAACCAGGGTTGAAACCTCGCTATCCACAAAGTAGAGAAGGGCAGGCTAACAGAGGAAGTTGGTCCTCCTTATGAAATGACTATTTTCAAGAAATATTTGCAATTTACCTATATGGCATGTGGTCAGGTTGGAGGAGTTGAAGCTCCCGATGTAGAAAACATAGGACTGCTGGCTTTAGCAGCATATATTCAGAGACATGAGCGTAGAGTTGGGAAGAATGGACATGATCAACCAGTGAAGTTGTGGGGTTCTCTCTGGGATTACAAATATGTAAATTCTCATTACCTCAAATTTGAGGAATTCTTTGCTAAGCCAATTTTCTTGCTCTTTGGTGAGGCTCTGCATGGATCATTTTCTGATGATGTCAAGAAGTTTCTTAGGCCCCACGAGCACAAAAATCCAAAGGTTAATCATAATTGGGGTGATTGGTACTCATGCCAAAACTTCACTTTTGTTCGGTGCTATGGATTTGAAGGTTACCCCTATGTGCTACCCAAGCCTGCATTGGATAGGATTGCCTTTTTGGAAATTGGAAGGCAATTAAGTGTCTCTAATTCCAAGCATTTTGGAGGTGCACACAAGCAAGCCTTCCTCCCTGATACACTTCATTTCTAGGATTTTAAAATTGTATCTACTAGAGCATATGAGGTTATTGATAGGAAGCTGGTGGATGAATACAACCTGTTCCAGCACATGTCTAGAACACATTATGATCCTGAGGGTTACTTCCACACAAGCAGGAAGAGACAAGAGTTGGGAGATTACTTTCATCAGGAGGATGAGTTTGAAGACATGTGTAACAATAAGGAAGTGGAGGAGCTTGGAGAGGTTATGGAGATTTTGGAGAAAAAACTAGAGGAGAGAAGACAGAGACTAGAAAACATGAAGGGAGACCCAGCTCAAAGTGATTCAGAGGAGAACGGAGTGGTTTCCAAGCTCCGTGCACCTGAGAAAGAGAAAGAACCAGAAGCACAAGATAAGCTACTTGTTGTTGTAAATACAGAAATAGATGAGAGGATGATACAACACACTTCATTTGTTTCAGATGATCATTTCATCAAGTCTAAAGACATTAAATCCTTCTTATACCACTTCAAAGGGAATAAGCTGAGGAAAGCAATGCCAAATATCACACCAGAGAATTAGGAGACAATGTGCAGAAGCTTAAAGCTGATATTGATACAGAAATAGAGACAATTACCCCTTAGAGAGGAAGGCAGTTGCTAGTAGAGGCAGGTATTATTCTTTTCGTAGGATGGGATTTAAGTTCATCTTTTATTTCTGATAGTTTGTTACATTCAGACAATAAGGACTTCAAGTTGAATGTCCAAGGGGTTAATGATATATTCATTGGATCGAGATATGATCTGGATGAACAAGCAATGTTGTTATGGGCATTTTACCCCCAAAATAAAAGGCCAAAAATAATAGATGTGGTTAAAGGTTTTGGTCACATGATGACCCTGAAAGTTGGACAAGTAGATCCTATGGTCACTGCTAACATAAGCATTAATATCTCAAAATTCAATAAGGCTCAGATGAAACACGAGATAGCAGAGAAAAATAAATATAAGGCTTTATATGAGGAAACCCTTAAGAGGAGTGGGCATCCAATCCCTCAAATTACTGATTCAGGAGGCATCAGGGTTGATACTACTTGTGTATTGATAGGCCTTAAGATGATTATATGTAGTTTGTCGTTTCTTGTCAAGGAGCTCTATGTCTTGAAGACGAGATACCCTATATGCTTCATCATCTATGAGATTGTGTAAGGAAACCCGTAGTGATGGTATCTCAACCTCAATAGGTAAAATAGCTTCTGCACCATATACCAATGAGTAGGGAGTTGCACCTGTAGGGGTTCGAATGCTAGTTCGATATGCCCATAGTGCTAGATTCAATTGAATGTGCCAATCAAGACTGGCATCATTGACTGTCTTCTTTAGGATTCTTAATATGTTCTTGTTTGACGCTTCAGCCTGACCATTGCCTTGTGGGTAATAGGGAGTGGAAAAGTGGTGCTAGCTGCGAAATTTCTCATAGAGTTCACGAACATGCTAATTTTTGAAAGGAAGACCGTTATCTGTGATGATGGATATGGGTACACCATACTGACAGGTGATGTAGTTGAGGATGAATGAGGCAATTTGCTTTTCAGTGACTTGGGTAAGTGGAACAACTTTGATCCACTTTGTGAAATATTTGGTGGCAGTAATAATGAATTTATGGCCATTGGATGAAGATGGATGGATTTTACCCACAAGGTCAAGACCCCATTGACAAAAAGGCCATGCTATTGTGATTGGTTGTAACTCCTGTTGTGATTGATTGATTGATTGTAACTCCTGTGCTAGTCCATACTAGTTTGCAAATGTGTCAACCTGTAGTTTTTTATAAATCCAAAATGCTGCAATTCTCGCTTATGCTGGTAGAATGGGTCCACTTTATACACAAGTATAAAATAAATATTGTCCATCCTCCTCGAGCATGTCTTTTTATCATCTCTTAGGTGCAGTGACTTTAATTTTCCATGGTATGATTCGATGGTATTATTTGTGTCCTGGTCAGCATGAGCGAAATTCCTAAAGTTTTTCACCCACATAGTTGGCCAAAAAAATATTTGAAATGAAGAAATTAAAAATAGGAGTAGGATGTCAACTACCAAACGACAACCAAAATGGGTAACAAGTCATAAAGCCACCACTCAAATCTAATGTTGAACTCACTGATACGGCCTTCTCTTTGACACCATGTGTTGTAGAAGTACTCTAGAAAATGTGGCTGATCACTAAATTTGGCAAAGAAAGTGTGCAGCTCCTCCACAATGCTCTCTTCACTTTCATGCATTTCCATCATTATCGCCCCTAAATGGTGAAAAATATCCATTACTCTTTCCTTCGTTGCATACTTGCACACATTCTTCAACCATGCTCGATGCACGTGCCAAATACAAAGTATGACACGACATTCAAAAATACTCATGTTATGAACAAAATGTTTATTTGGGTTGAGTCGGGAGCCTGCTCATTTGAAATAAAACGTAGACTAGCATATCATAATGTTTGATTTCATGTAGACAAAAATTTTCTCTTGCACTTACTGTATCGCTTTTATCTCTGCACTCGCATCATCCATTGTAAATGCATTGATCCTCTAATCAGACCATTTTTCCTTTCCTCATCTTTGGAACTCCATCAACCACACCTAGATATCCTTGATCTTGATCCTTGATGTCACAGCCCATGCAATAGGCACCCCGATTGTTGTTTGTCAAAGATGAGACACGACTACAATTGATACTATTTTAAACAACTAACAAGAAGATCATGACCATCCACATATCAAATGGGCTGCATGAAAATAGGTTAAGTTCAAAGAGACTTACCCCGTATTTGTTTGTTGTGAATGTTGAATCCATTGAGATGATTGAGTCATGCGAGAATCATACCATCATGTCAAGCATCCAAGCCATTTGTATTCCTATAATGAAAGGTCTGTCGGCACCTTGTGGTTGCTGGAATTTTTATTTTTTCCTCATCCTATTTTTTCCATTCTAAGAGGCTAGTAGCATCATGCACATGCTTTCGTGACCAGATAGAATGGACCCTCATCGCCGTGTTCATAACATCCTTGCGTGTGAAGAACTAATCTCTCTTCTTCAACATGTCATGAAAAATAGGATCATCAAGATGTATGTCCACAATAGCATCAATGCTCACATCCATCAACAACAAACTCTCTCTATATGCTTTGCATTTATTGGAAAGGTTTGGTGCAAATTGAGAGCGCCACTCATTGTTGGTATCATCGATGCCATGACAAGCTTCACCATTCTTGTCTACATGCAACAGTTGCTTCAATATCAAGATGACCACATCTGGCCTACCATATAACACCTTAACAATGAAGTGGCATGTACAACCTCTTTTTTTTGATATATCCGCACGCGCTTCTTATTTGATGACTTTTTCCTATTGTTTTTTGGTCCATATGAACACCAATACCCTGAAAAACAACTCTCCTATTATCAACAACAATCATAATGTCATTAAACATAGACAAAGAATAGGAAAGAATGTGTATACAAACCAGCTGTACATCTTTGTTGTATGCGTGTTGTGCACAACACTATCATGCTTAGTGTGCCACTTTCAGAGGAATCGGGTTTCAACACCTTCACGCAATGATTCTTCTCTGATGATGGCATCCAATCTACCTAGTAAAATTTCTGCACACATGTCTGTCATTGAATCATTTTTGATGCAAATTGGTATCCACTGAATATCCCTTGAACAAAAATGACGCAAACCTTCACCACCATATTGAACTTCCAATACCATAATGTCGTGCCATTTCCAGTGTTTTCCCATTGTCATCCTGCACATATCGGACAAAAAAAGAGATATCATCAACAATAAATAGCCACAATGATGATATCTTCAGTGTGATAGTGTTTTGAGATAGTGGTTGATGTCAAATGTGTTTTCCATGATATTGGTTGCTTGGCACAAATGACCAAAGCTACTTTACTGTTAGACCTTCATCCTATTAGCACATATTTTTACAAAATAGTTTTGTGCTATATATGGACACTTTTAGTTTCATCATAAGAGCATTTATTGGTGGATTGTATGTACAGGTGATATGTTGCAGTATCTTCATGAAAAAGCATTATTTGGGCAAATTGAAGAGAATTTTGAGTACTATGGCATTCTAGCAATCCTCATCTTCATAATTAGTTTCATTGCAGAAGCACTTTTGGAGGATTAACATAGAGAAAGGTCGTGAACATGTTCAAAGATGTCAGTAGTATGTGTTGGAAATGGACGCCTCTATTCTCGCTCAAAAAAGATAGTATGAATTGACTAACACACTTGTTAGTTTCGTGTTTTACACCATCGATTTTGTAGTTAGCGGTTGTGATTGACTAACTTGTCAGTAACACACTATACGATAGGTTTGTTTTGGAGCTACAATAGCTGTGATCATTTGAAATATGCCTCCAATTCACTTGACCTTTGTTCATACTCATTGGTTTAAATTTGACTGATGAAACAATGTGAAGAAAATCTGTGAGCTCTATCTGCACAACCTCTACCGATGACCTTGACATATTGAAGTATGTTTCAGTTATCAACAGTGGTCCTGGTATGCTATACCGATACCCGATGAGTCTTGACTAACACGTGTGTTAGTCACGCATTTTACATTGTCGATTTTGTAGTTAACGATTGTGATTGACTAACCTATTAGTAAAACATTGTACGACACGTCTATTTTGGAGCTATAATATAGCCACGACCATTTGATATATGCTTCCAATTCACTTGACCTTTGTTCATACTCATTAGGTTGAATCTCACCAATGAAATAGTGAAGCAAATTTGCCAGCTCTATCGGCACAACCTCTGCCGATGACCTTGACATATCGGAAAATGTTTCAGCTATCGGGAGTGATCTCGATCTGCTATACCGATACTCGATGAGTCTTGACTAACATGCATGTTAGTCATATGTTTTACACCATCGATTTTGCAGTTAGTTGTTGCGATTGACTAACCTATCACTAACATGCTATACGAAAGGTCTATTGTGCATCTAATCTGGCTCGAAAACATGTACGGATTGACTAACATGCATGTTAGTGGACCATTTTACACCATCCATTTTGCAATAAACAGTTGTGATTGACTAACTTGTCGCTAACACGCTATATGAAAGATCCATTTTGGAGCTTAACGGAGCTCAGAGTAGCAGGTTTGAAGTCATCCCCATGACCCAATGAAGTCGTCTTCGGCCATCGGGGTAGCTTCGGTTATTGGATGGATGAAAGGATAAAAGGTGTGCAAGTTACATCCAGATCCAACGGTTGTCGCTATACCGCATGATGGATATGCATGAACGTTATCCAATGCAGCTTCTTGACCAAGGTGGGGCCCAACAAAAGAGTAGGTCCATCGGAGAAAAAGACCATATCGGGATAGTGCCAAAATAGTTAGACCGATCCTCGATGATATGGAGAATCAAAAGGCGGAACTATTGGTATTACCTATATCGATAAAACAGACTCAGAAGCATAAAGCATAAAAGTGCATCAGAGAGTCATGGGGACTTTAGGAGGAATAGAAAAAGGCTATTCTGACCCCCGATGAAGATAAAAGTGCCTACGGGGATATCATTGTAAATTATACCAATAAAGTAAACATTAAGTGAGGACTCATCGGGACATCGGAAGAAGAAGTTTTATGCTATGTCGAGTCCCGATAGGACTATTAATGCGGATGGAGAGTTTCTAGGAGTTCTTCGAGATGACTTAAGTCAATAATGCAGGGGACTTAATTAGAATGTGGAATGGTATATTGAGATCATCAGGGAATCGGAGGGACATAAAATGAACTATGTCGATACCCGATTGGTTAAGTAAAAAAAAACCGAAGTTGAATGCATCGAGTATTGTTATGTTGATGGAGCGTGAAAATAGGAAGCAAAGCCGAAACTGAAGGAGTGCCCATCAGGATAAAGTGAACCATCGGAATAGGAGAAAAATTTCTATCCTGAGACCCGATAAGTTAGCCAAAATAGATTGTGCCGATCAGAGGGTTAAAAAAACTAAATTCATAACAAACGATGCGAAACAATTGAATCATTGAGAAAAGTCTCGCCGACTAGATGTTGGAGGTCTTGATGTGAAAAAATGACAAAAGAGCTTCCATTAAATGCATCCATTGAGTAGGTTCATTGCCACATGAAGCAGATCCATCAAGATTGTAGTAATTAAGTAAAAGATTGGACTCCTTGGGATATATAGCCAGTGTCACATAACAACATTTTGCACAAAGTTATTGCAGAAAGATATCTAGTGTTTATTGAGAAATATTCTGAGGTGTCAAGTGTAGAGTAAAGAAATTTGCAGAGGTAGAAGGGTCAAGCTCAAAAGGGAAGCGAAAGGTTGTTGAAATATCCAATACCACGACAAAAAAATTGAAGGGTGAAGTCAGTGAGGCTCAAAGAAAATTAAATCAAGACATGATAGATTAGATGGGCTCTCCAAGAGCTAGGTCACATAGAGCTAAGGTAAATTTTCCTATTCGCAACCAGTTGGAGGATAGATACATAGAAATTGGAGATGTACTTACAACAGTGCGTGGGCATGAGCTGCTTCTTTTTCATTACCTCCAAAGGGATGAGCCTATGCCAATTTCAAACCCATGGAGTACCAATTTAGGTAAACTCGTGGTACCTAATGTCTTTGTAAATATTGATTTATTGAAGCTCTTGGTAAGACATTATGATACAAACAATCGATGCATTCTATGGCCCGATGGGACCACTTTAGTGCATTTCACAATAGCCACAATTCAGGAAGTCTTTGCAGTAGATCTGGATGTGAATGTGCCTTTATCTTTTGTGGATTTGGAGGAGGAATACAGGAAAATGGATACTACATACCAAGGTTGGAACCTCGCTATCCAAAAAGTAGAGAAGGGGAGGCTAACAGCGGAAGATGGTCCTCCTTATGACATGACTATTTTAAAGAAATATTTGTAGTATACCTATATGGCATGTGGTCAGGTTGGAGGAGTTGAAGCTCTCGATGTAGAAAACATGTAGGACCATTGGCTTTAGTAGTAGATATTTAGAGATATGAGCCTAGAGCTTTTGATTTTTCTTCATAGCTAGTGGATAGGCTTCATGAATGCTTCTTGAACTTCAAGGAAAATCCAGACAAGCACTTCAAGCATTATTTGCTGTTAATGCATATTATTTTATTTTATGGGAGATTTAGAGAATTATGGTCAGAAGGGTTGAATGTAAATACAGTTGGGAAGAATGGACATGATCAACCGGTGAAGTTGTGGGTTTCTCTCTGGGATTACAGATATGTAAATTCTCATTACCTCAAATTTGAGGAATTCTTTGCTAAGCCAATTTTCTTTCTCTTTGGTGAGCCTCTACATGGATCATTTTCTAATGATGTCAAGAAGTTTCTTAGCCCCCACGAGCACAAAAATCCAAAGGTTAATCACAATTGGGGTGATTGGTACTCATGCCAAAACTTCACTTTTGTTCGGTGCTATGGATTTGAAGGTGACCCCTATGTGCTACCCAAGCCTGCACCAGACAAGATTGCCTTTTTGGAAATTGTAAGACAATTAAGTGTCTTTAATTCCAAGCATTTTGGAGGTGCACACAAGCAAGCCTTCCTCCCTGATACACTTCATTTCTAGGATTTTAAAATTGTGTCTACCAGAGCATATGAGGTTATTGACAGGAAGCTGGTGGATGAATACAACCTGTTCCAACACATGTCTAGAATGCATTATGATCCTAAGGGTTACTTCCACATAAGTAGGAAGAGACAAGAGTTGGGAGATTACTTTCATCAGGAGGATGAGTTTGAAGACATGTGTAAAAATAAGGAAGTGGAGGAGCTTGGAGAGGTTATGGAGATCTTGGAGAAAAAACTAGAGGAGAGAAGACAGAGACTAGAAAACATGAAGGGAGACCCAGCTCAAAGTGATTCAGGGGAGAAACAAGTGGTTTCCAAGCTCTGTGCTAAATACAGAAACATATGAGAGGATGATAGAGCACACTTCATTTGTTTCAGATGATCAGTTCATCAAGTCTAAGGACATTAAATCCTTTTTATACCACTTCAAAGGGAATAAGCCGAGGGAAACAATGCCAAATATCACACCAGAGAATTAGGAGGAAATGTTACAGAAGCTTAAAGCTGATATTGATATAGAAATAGAGACAATGACCCCTCAGAGAGGAAGGCAGTTGCTAGTAAAGGCAGGTATTATTCTTTTCCAGGGATGGGATTTAAGCGCATCTTTTATTTCTAATAGTTTGTCACTTTCAGATAATAAGGCCTTCAAGTTGAATGTCCAAGGGGTTAATGATATATTCATTGGATCGAGATATGATCTGGATGAACAAGCAATGTTGCTATGGGGATTTTACCCCCCAAATAAAAGGCCAAAAATAATAGATGTGGATAAATCTTGTGGTCACATGATGACCCTGAAAGTTGGACAAGTAGATCCTATGGTCACTGCTAACATAGGCATTAATATCTCAAAATTCAATAAGGCTCAGATGAAACACGAGATAGCAGAGAAAAATAAATATAAGGCTTTATATGAGGAAACCCTTAAGAGGAGTGGGCATCCAATCCCTCAAATTATTGATTCAGGAGGCCACTAGAAGAAGAAATATGAAAAATTAGCTTATGAACACACTAAGTTGAAGAGGGAGATGAAGGACATCAGGGTTGATACTAATTGTGTATTGATAGGCCTTAAGGTGATTGTATGCAGCTTGTCGTTTCTCGTCAAGGAGCTCTAAGTCTTGAAGATGGGATACCCTGTATGCTTCATCATTTTTGAGATTGTGTAAGGGAACCCGTAGTGATGGTATCTCGACCTCAATAGGTAAAATAGCTTCTGCACCATATACCAATGAGTAGGGAGTTGTGCCTGTAGGGGTTCAAATGCTAGTTCGATATGCCCATAGTGCTGGATTCAATTGAATGTGCCAATCACGACTGGCATAATTGACTGTCTTCTTTAGGATTCTTAATATGTTCTTGTGTGATGCTTCAGCCTGACCATTGCCTTGTGGGTAATAGGGAGTGGAAAAGTGGTGCTGGCTGCGAAATTTCTCATAGAGTTCACGAACATGTTGATTTTTGAAATACGAGATAGCAGAGAAAAATAAATATAAGGCTTTATATGAGGAAACCCTTAAGAGGAGTGGGCATCCAATCCCTCAAATTACTGATTGAGGAGGCCAATGGAAGAAGAAATATGAAAAACTAGCTTATGAACACACTAAGTTGAAGAGGGAGATGAAGGGCATCAGGGTTGATACTGCTTGTGTATTGATAAGTAAAAGATATGATAACATGGAGAAGGCATTGAACGAATTCTGGGATTTATATCAGATGAACATGGACAATATGGTTTCTAATACCAAAATTTGAGATAGACTCTTTTCTCTAAGGAACAGAACTTCATCCATCCCTTGCCTCATCACTACTTCGTTTACCTCCACTAACTCTGCTTCCACCTGAGTCTTCTTGTCAAAAATGTTACCAAAATGCTCCTTATTTCACCGAATGAGCTTTTGGTTAATTATCTTAAGCTTATTGACTACCTTATAGATCCCAGACCTAGAGACCTCTGCCTCTTTCCACCATTCCTCTAAAAGCCTAAGAATATTATCATCTTTCAGCCACATTTGTTCAAATTTAAAAGGACATCTTCTTGGTCCTAGGTCGTCAAGAATGCTAGGTTGGATCAGATAATGATCTGAGCCTAAGAAAGGTAAAATTGAGGCTTATAAGGTATATGGAAAGTTGGTGAGACTACCCGTTACAAAGAACCTATCAATTTTTTCTACTATATTGCTAAACCTAACCTTCTATTGTTCTAGTAAAAGGCATCCTTAACCATGTTAATCTCTGTCAAGCCACTATGACGGACCCAATCTAAAAATTCTAAAGTTGTTCTAGAGATTTTACCTATGCCTCCTCGTTTCTCACATTGTTTCATGATAGCATTGAAGTCACCTTCTAGTTTGTGAATTCCTCAATTTCCTTCCAAACTCTTCTTTTGTCCTCATTTAGGGTTGGCCCATACACATTAATAATGAGAAAATCTAGTTTGTGTTTCCAGCTCGTAACCCTGCCACTGATCCAATTGCCTTGAGACTCTAATAATGAGAACCCAATATTGTGTGGGTCCCAAATAATGGCCAGACTTCTAGAGGCTCCATTGGCTGGGACACCTATAATATGTCTAAAGATTAGTCGTTTACGAAAGGAAGCTAAGTCAATTTTCTTTGATTTGGTTTCCTGTAACATAACTAAATTAGGACTATAGTTAGATAGACAATGTTTTAATGTCCATTGTTTGTTAGGGGAATTTAAACCCCTAACATTCCATGATAATAATTTCATGGTGTTGTGGGATGGACCTTCCCCTTCCTTGCATGAAACATATCCACAAGTTTAACCTAGCCTTCAACTATACCATTATTAGCTCTCAGCTTTGATAGAGATTTCTTGCCTCTCTTTTTACAGAGCTTGGCATAGTCCAGAGTGGCATTTTCCCCAACCCATTGTTCAATTCCTAAGGCTTAAAAAGTTGCACCTTTTCTTTGTCATCTAACTCTATTATGAGGACTTCCATATCCATGACCTTAGGGGGATGGGTAAAATTCATAATCCCTTTCCTCAACAACCTTTTCTGTAGTTCTAGCTCATTTGTGTCTACTATTTCATCCACTAACTTCTCGACGAAGAGTCTATATGAAGTTGGTAACATGACACAACCGCATGAAAGATTTAATTGTTGTTTTGGCGCAATTCAAGGAAGAATTTATTGGGAATTAGTGAAACACTTAGTAGAGTGTTTTGAGGATACATATCGCATATCGTATTTCCATGATTGGTTATGAATAATCAATGCTTGATATTACATTGTAATTTATTGTAATGATCTGGATATTGATCTGATAGGATTTGTATTGTAAATTCAAGATGTAATTAGGTTTTATGGCTGGCTTAGTAGTTATGGCTATTTAGGGTGACACAACTAATGTTTCATGTGTTTGTGGCATTATGAGAATGATTTAGCAAGCTGAAAGTGCAAAGTAACAGATCATTTTTCACTGTTGTTCTCTAACAATTACAACAACATAAATCCCTTAACTGGGTAGGTCCTAACATTCCTTTTCCATCTAAGTCCCCTAAGAGGGAACCTCACAAAAGAGTGTTTAAATCCTCTAACCAAGTTGAGCCTAATAGATCATTACGCTCCTAGCTGGAGTGATAGGTAAATCCCTTAACCTAGTGAATCCTAACAAGGTCTACTCCTAACTGGTCATATTGTAAGCTCCTAATAGTGCATACTTTGAAAGAGTACAAATTATTGTGGGTACCAATCCTCATCGTGGTTTTTCCCATTTGGATTTCCATGTCAAAAATCTTGGTGTTCATGTGTTGAATGTCTTTTCATAGTGTTTATGTTTTAATGCATTATTTCTGATCACCAGTTATGATAAGTTTACTACTATTTATCAGAGATTTGTAAGTGGTTAACGATAATGTTAATGAATTGATAGATGAAGTATTCTGATCTGATAATAAGTCAATATGAGTATGTGTTGATCAAATATCTAGTTGGTGAATATTCTGATTAATAAGATTGCATAAGTGGGTAACAAGTGTATGAGATCTGCTAAAGGGATAGATTCATTGATTTTAGATCTATTGTAAATGGTATTTTGATTTGAAGTTATAAATTGTCATAATACTGATTCACCACCCCCTCTTAGTATTAACTGGATCCTTATAGGATTAAAAATTGGTATCAAAGTTGTGGTCCTCTGTGTGTAGAAAAACTTAACCACTTGAGGAAAAGATTCTGAGGAAGACAAGATGATGAAGAAAGAGGGTCTGAAATTCAACAAGGAGAACTATAAAATTTGGAAAGACAGAATGAAGATATATCTCAAAGGTCTTGGTATTCAATACTAGAAACATGTTGAAACAACATATGTGGCTCCTACTACTGCTCCCTTGACACTAGATGAACTTAAATATCAGCAGGAGAACATGCAAGCCCTTGAAGCTATTGCAAGTACTTTATCTGATTCTAAACATATTGATGTTCAAAGATTGGAAACTACACATGAGGTTTGGGAAAAATTAGAAATAATTCACAGAGGAGATGAGCATGTACAAAGAGCAAAAGAGGAAAGCTTGAGAGGAAAATTTGATGATATGAAAATGCAAGAAGGAGAAAACACTGCACAGTATGGTCAGAGAATTAAAGAAGTTGTTGGTAGTATAAAAGGTGCTGGTGGTAAAATTGATGATGATGTGTTGGTAAGTTAAATGCTCAAAACTCTGCAACCTCAGTATTCTATTAGATTATCGCCAATCCAAGAACTGAGATCCATTTCAAAGGATAAGGTAACCATTGACTCTTTGATTGGTAAGCTTATAGCCTTTGAGTTAAATAGTTTTGACAATAGTGTGGTAAAATCTATTGAATCTACTTTTAAAGCTTCTATTACCAGTTCATCTACTAGAAAAGGAAAGAATGTATGTCAAAGTGATGAGTGCAGATCTAGTCATGGAGGTAACCGGGAAACTGAAGACAATGAAGATCAAGTAATGGTGCTTGAAGCACTGCTAGCCAAGAGATTTCCAAAAAGCACTGGTAAGTATAAAGGAAAACTACCTTTAAAGTGTTTCTCTTGTAGTAAGATTGGTCATATTGCTGTAAACTGCCCTAACACCAATAAGAAAGATAAGTTCAACAGATTCAAAGGGAAAGGGAAAAAATATTGTTATGTTGCAGTGGATGGAGGTGTGATTGATGAAGAATCATAAGATGAAGATGACAATGAAGAGATTTTGTTTGTAGTTGTAAAGGAGGAATTGTCTTATGATAAGGCACTCGTTTCTCATGTAGAAAATAGTAATGAATGGATTATAGATAGTGGTTATTCACACCATATGACCGGAGATAAGAGTAAGTTCCTAACTCTTAATGAATTTGATGGAGGTGTTGTTAGATTTGGAAATGACTCTCCCTGCATGGTGAAAGCTAAAGGTTCTATTTCTTTGAATGGGAAGAATAATACTGATGATGTATTTTGGGTTGATGGTCTGAAACACAATCTATTAAATGCTGGACAACTCAATGATAAAGGTTATTTGCTTGAGTTTAATGGTGGAATCTGCAAAATTCTTAGCGGAAATGGTGAACTATTTACTACCGAGAAACAAACAAGAGGTAACTTATTTCATTTAAATGCTAATATCAATAGTTGTCTAGTTGCAAAGATGGAAGATAGCTATTTATGGAACAAGAGATGTTGTCATATGAATTTTGATAACTTGGTGAAGGTAAGCAAGTCTAGTGTTGTGAGAGGATTACCACAAATTGTTAAACCGGATAATGTGATGTGTATCTGTCAAATTGGTAAGATGACCTCTATTTCATTTAAGAGAAAGAAGTGTACATCTTAAAATATTTTGGATTTGGTTCATAATGATCTCTGTGGTCTTATGAGAACACAAAGCTATTTTGGTGATAGATATTTCATGCTTTTACCAATGACTATTCTAAGATGATGTGGGTTACATTCCTAAAGGAGAAATCTGAAGCCTTTAGTAAATTTAAAGCATTTAAAGCTCTAGTTGAGAATGAGACTAGTAAAAACTTTAAATTATTAAGATCTAATCTAGGAGGAGAATTCACATCTAATGAGTTTGTCAAGTATTGTAATGAACAGGGTATCAAGAGACAGATGTTTTCTCCTAGGACACCACAACGAAATGGTGTAAGAGAAAGGATGAACAGAACAATTGTTGATGCTGCTAGAACAATGTTATTACAAGGTAATATGCCAAAGATGTTTTGGAGAGAAGCGGTAAGTACTGCAGTCTACACATTAAACCGAATACTTGTAAAGAAAGACAACAATAAGAAACCTTATGAGTTATGGTATGGTAAAACTCCTTGTTTTAGTTATTTCAAAATCTTTGGAAGTCAATGTTTTATTAAAAACGATAACTACACTGGAATGTTTAATGCAAAATATGATGAGGGAATATTTCTTGGTTATTCTTCTAAAAGAAAAGCATATAAATGCTATAATAAGAGAACTAAGAAAGTAGTTGAAATTGTTAATGTGAAGGTGGATGATTTGTCAAATAAATCTGAAGGATCAAGTAGGTCTGAACCTAAAAAAGATGATAATGAAGAAAGACTATTGATCTTTGAACCAGAAGCATAGAATAATGATCAACTAGTAAATTCTCAACCAGTAAGCAAGGATAGTGAAGAAGAAAGTAGTGTATCGACTGGTGAATTAAATGAGGAAGATGCAGAACCAACACAGACTATACCTAGATATATGAGATTAAATCAATCTTAAGACCATATAATTGGTGATTAGAATGCAGGTGTGTAGACCAGGAGGAAGATTAGAGAAAATTCTTGTTTTATCTCTACAGTAGAACCCAAGATAGTTAAGGATACACTCAAAGACAATGCTGGGTGAGAGCAATGAATGAGGAATTAGATCAAATAGAGAAAAATCAGACATGGTCACTTGTTCCTAGACCGAAGGACAAGAATGTGATTGGAACTAAATGGGTCTTCAAGAATATGTTAAATGAGGGTGGAAAAGTGGTAAGAAATAAGGCAATGTTAGTCTACAAAGGATATGCACAAGAAGAAGGTGAAGACTATGGTGCAACTTTTACATTGGTTACAAGATTGGAAGGAGTAAAGATACTGCTGACATTTGCTACATATAAGGGATTCAAAGTCTACCAAATGGATGTCAAGTCATCCTTTTTGAATAGAATTATTGAAGAGGAAATATACATTGAACAACCAGATGGTTTTTCCTTGAGTGATGATAAGGACATGGTATGTAAATTGCATAGAGCTTTGTATGGTCTAAAGAGGCACTGAGAGCATGGTATGAGAGACTACATGCACATTTGATCAAGATTAGATTCTAGCATACCAATGAGGATAGTAATATTTATCTAAAAAATGATGGAGACAAGATGCTAATAGATGAAGTATTTGTAGATGACATAATTTTTGGTGGAGATGATAATATGAGTATGGACTTTGTTGATGAGATAAAAAAGGAATTTGAGATGTCTCTAATCTGTGAAATAAATTTCTTTATTGGATTACAGATCCAAAAACTGGATGATGATATTTTATCTGTCAAAGCAAGTATATTAAAGAGGTATTGAAGAATTTTGGCATGGCAGACTATAAACCTATAGGTACACCGATGGTAACATGTTGCAAATTGACAAAGCAAGATTATTCATCTAATGTTAGTGAAAAAGAATACAGGTCTATGATTCATAAACTACATTATGTTATACATAGAAGACCATACATTGCTCATGTTGTTGGGTTACTTTCAAGATTGCAAAAAGAGCCCAAAGAAAGTCACATGGTGGCTATCAAGCAGATTTTCCGGTATCTTAAAGGAACATTAGACTATGGATTATGGTATCCCTGCAAAGGAAATTTCACTATAGATGTTTTTACTAATGCAGATTGGACAGGCAATGTGGATGATAAGTAAAGCACAATCGGTGGAGCTTTTCTACTTCGAGGAAGACTTGTAGCATGGACAAGCAAGAAGAAAACTTGTGTTTCTGAATCTATAGCTTAAGCTGCGTATGCTGCTGCATCCATGAATTGCACGCAGACCATATGGATGAGACATGTTCTAGAAGGATTCAAGATAGATATGTCTGAACCATTGACTATCTATTTTGACAATATGAGTGCAATAAATATTTCTAAGAATCTTGTACTTCATGCAAGAACCAGCATATAGAGTTCAAGTATCATTTCTTTTAGGGAAAGAGTTCAAGAGAAGCAGGTAAAGATGAAGTATGTGAAGAGTAAAGATTAGTTAGTTGATATCTTTACTAAACCATTGCCAAAGACTACTTTTGAGTTTCTTAGAAGTAAATTAGGGGTTAGACTCCTACATCAGAAGAACTAAGATGCTAGAGTTACATCAATCTTGTGAACTTCATGTTTATTCTTCACTAAGGATTGATGAAGATGCGAGCTACTTCATAGGGGGAGCGGCTCTAATGCAGTATGATATGATTTACAATTTTTACTTTGGCATTTCTATGAAAGGGGGAGAAGAAAAATAAATCAGCTAATCGATTATGGGAAAAGAAAAAGAAATCTAATGATCAAGCTTGAGGAGAAGAAAAGACAGTGAAGACCGATAGATACAGAGACTGATAGTTAATGTGCTAAGATGCAGATGATTGGCATATATGTTTGTGTAACTGATTCATGTTTCCATCAATTCCAAAGGGGGAGATCATTGGCATGATTGGCATAACTGATACAGATGACTTCATAATTGTATTGGTAGAAGAATGATGATGACATGATCAGTTATTTGTGTTGTCATTGATGGCAACCTATGTCAATTAATGTTTGATTATGGTTATAGATAAAATTTGATGTCTAACTTGTTGGATAAGTAATTTGGTCTATTGGATTTAGAATTTGTAAGTATGACATGGTTTACTGGCAGGACTGAGAATTAGGACTTCAATTGGTAAAGAAAAGATTTTGATGGAATCGGTAAATCAGTGATGGTTGGAGAGTTGTGGTTTGAGACATAAGCTTTTATGATCGATTTCTGTATGCGACCTGAACTGCATCCTATGTTGATTACCAGAAGGCATGTTTTAAATTTTTGATGGAGTTGTGCTAGGGTTTTAGGACTGGTGATGAATTCACTCAACCGGTAATGATTTATGTTATGACGGTGATCGATGGTGAGTCTACATGAAGTTGGTAACACGACACAACCCACATGAAAGATTGAATTGTTGTTTTGGCACAATTCAAGGAACAATTTCTTGGGAATCAATGAAACACTTAGTAGAGTGTTTTGAGGATACAGATCAGATTTCCATGATGTGTTATGAATAATCAATGATTCATATTGCATTGTAATTTGTTGTAATGACCTGGATATTGATATGATATGATATGTATTGTAAATTCAAGATGTAATTAGGTTTTATGGTCGACTTAGTTGTTATGGCTATTTAGGGTGACACAACTGATGTTTCATGTGTCAATGGAATTAGGAGAATGGGTTAAGTCATTCAAAGAAGATAGAGATCTACTTGAGTGTTGTCAATTGCAAAGCATAACTGGATCTGATTTAGCAAGTTGAAAGTGTAAAGTAATAGATCATTTTTCACCGTTGTTTTCTAACAATTACAATAGCATAAATCCCTTAACTGGGTAGGTCCTAATAAGTCCCCTAATAGGGCAGCTCACAAAAGAGTGTTTAAATCCTCTAACCAGGTTGATCCTAACAGATCATTAAGCTCCTAGCTGGAGTGATAGGTAAATCCCTTAACCGAGTGAATCCTAACAGGGTCTACTCCTAACTAGGCGTATTATAAGCTCCTAACAGGGCATACTTTGAAAGTTTACAAATTATTGTGGGTACCAATCGCCACCATGGTTTTTCCCATTTGGGTTTCCACATCAAAAATCTTGGTGTTCATGTGTGGAATATTTTTTCATAGTGTTTATGTTTTCATGCATTATTTTTTATTATTGGTTATGATAAGTTTACTGTTGTTTATCAGAGATTTGTTAGTGGTTACCAGTAATCTTAATGAATTGATAGATGAAGTATTCTGATATGATAATAAGTTAGTATGAGTATGTGTTGATCAGATATCTAGTTGGTAAATATTCTGATTAATAAGATTGCATAAGTGGGCAACAAGTGTATGAGATCTGCTAAAGGGATAGATTCATTGATTTCAGATCTGTTGTAAATGCTATTTTGATTTGAAGTTATAAATTGTCTTAATACTCATTCACCCACCCCCTCTTAGTAGTAACTAAATCTTTATAAGATTAACACACACGGTCATTAAATTGAGGCATTATACCATAAAGGTAGTTGAATCTCACCATATTTACCATAAACCTTGCATTCAATTGGATAAAAAGCAAATACCACAACCGCTGATGATCGTGAAGAAGCCAATCAGGAACCAAGCGATCATATTGAGCTTGTGCACAAGCATGGAATACACTGCAGTGATGAAAGGTAATCCTGTCAAGAGAAAGTTGGAGCAAACCAACACATTGGTTACACAAAGGAATAGTCCCTTGTCTCTTATATTAAGCGGTGTACTCAAATACCACATGAGCACAACAAGTAGTGACAGAAAGAAGACCAGGTAATTAAAAATGAGAAACATCTTAAAGGAGTCAAATCCAATTAGGAGATGCAAACCTAACATTTCCTTTGTCTCTCCATTCCTTACCTTTGTCTGAAAACCACCCGGAATGGTGAAGACTGGTGTAAATGACATAGTAGCTAACAACACTACCACCACTAGTTCTTTATTATGCCTATCATCATATGCTTTGTTCACCAAGTTCATGACATTCTCATACTTTTGTGAGGTTACCTTTAGGGCGATGTACAGGAAATGCCTTCCCTTGGGGGGATAATTAGCTAGCTTTCTAATTATCCTGTGAGATTCATGGTGCTCTATGTTCTCTCTTGCAATGTCAAGGGCCGTTAAGCCTTCATCGTTAATTGAATCTTTGTTTATTCCTTGTATATTCAACAATGATTCCACCTTCTACAAAATGCATTATCGAATTTAGAAGATGGGCATGTTTAGGAATCTCTGCATTGGAAGATGTTTGCTTCTTCATTAGCTAAGAGGGTATTTCAGCTCTTATTTTCATGACTTTAACTGACAGTTACAATAATTTGAACATATTACCCAACTAAATTTGTTAAGAAAATAGAGCAATAGAATTACAGCAAATACAAAATTGCACGGACATCATCAATTACGTGATTCATCAAAGTTGGCAACATCCATGAGAAAACTGAATTTTATCCTTCTTCAACGATTGCAACATAGTAATATAAATTCTCATCAATCTCAAAATGTTATCCTCTTGAAGTTTTATAAAACTCTCATTAAAATCAAAATACATGGGAATAAGAAGAGTTGGAGGAACTCAAAGGTTTTGTAGGTCGGACTTCACGACTGAGCAACACTTATTTTAATGATATATTTATTTACATTTCATAATGCTAAATTTGTTCAATTTTTTTATTAAATTATGTACAATTTTTTTCATCAACAACGTTATAGATTATCATTCATAATCAATGAGGATGAACTAGAAAGCAGAAATAAGGATGATAAATCAGGATGACATAACTAGAGAGCAGAAATGAGAGGATAGAGCTGACTAATGGGATTAAGTTAAAGCAGGGGAAGGAAGGATTCTAGAACCTCCAAGAGAGGGAAAAAATTGAAAAATGATTCTTATATTCATATTAATAGTCAATTTTATTTATTTATATGTCCAGCAAAGTTTACTATTCATTTATCATTATTTTCAACTGAAAAATTATTCTTTTAGCTACCAAATTTAATCACATTAAAAAAAAAATAGATGTTACCCTTGTGTGTCAAATGGTAGAGCTAACTTTAATGACAATGTAAAACAACAATTAGCAGAGCCATTTTTTAGCATGTCTAATTAGAATATATGAAATAATTCATGTAATTTCTAAAAAAGGAGTCTGATGTGAAACGTACATTCTAATATTTCAGATTATGTAGCAATACTTGGTAATAACTAGTAATCTCTTTTTTAATAGAAAGTAATTCACTTACTTCATTGTCAAGAAATCTGACATAAATACAAAAGCTTAAGAAGCACGGGATAAAAAGAAACTTGCATGAAAAAATTTCTTCTTTGCTGCAAAAAGCTTCAGAAGCATGGGATAAAAAGAAAGTTACACGAATATTTTTGTTCCTCGCTACAATATGTAGAGGTGTATCTCCACTTTCCAATGCCCCTATTGTTGAAGAAGAAGAATTGATTGTGATTTGAGGCATTTCAGATCCTTGGTTAAAGCTTACTGCAATATTCATGGCTTTGTTTCCACCAATTTCCACGGACTCTATTTTTGAAGAAAGGTGATTGATTGCGATTTCAGGCATTTCAACTCACTGATTGCATCTTACCACAATATGAAAAACTTTTTTCCCTCCACTTTCTAGGGGCTCTGACTTTGAAGAATGTTCTTTTCCTTTAACAGGATGAGCATTTATATATGGAGGCTTCTCAAGTCCCTGGTTAACTATGTTTGATAAACATTCCATTTTATTCAAGCAATCAACAATTCTCACTTGGCTAAGTCGGGAAACTAAGTGCAACACGTTCATTCCACAACTATTTGGTATTTCAACAGCATCTGGCCGCCACTTTATCAACTCTTTTATTGCTTCTAGATGCCCCTATTTCACTGCCATACAAAGTGGTGTTTCGTGGTTGTCATTAACATAATAACACATTTCGGGTTGAAACTCTATTAATTGGCTCATTATATGCACTTAGCTTCTCCCTCGTAGCTACATGCAAGGTTGTATCACCATTTGTGCTTTTCATGGATTAACTCTCCTACTTCTAGTAAGCCTAATATATGCTTCACCAGATCTGTAAAATAGACATCCAAGATCATTGTCCAGTGACATTTTTTTTAATTATAAAATAAATAGTTAAAATAAAGAAGGTTGTCTTATCATTAAATATGATATTGTTCAAGAATGGCTATTTTATCTTAGTTGAGTGATACAGAGCTCAACTAAAACAAGAACCTATACAAGCTCTAATCTCTTATAAAGAAAAGAATAGAGAAACACGTGAAGGATAAAACAACTAAAAGTTAATGTTAGGAAAATAAAATATTATGTAAGGAATACAACACAAACCAATAGTTAACTCTACGGAAACAGAAATTAATCAAGTATAGAAATGGCTATTCAATTTTTTGAATATGTTTAATATCTATTATATTATTTATAATATATAAGAGATAATGACCCTTTGTGCATTCTAAAGGCTGGATAGCTATTTGCACACATAAAAAAAAATGAAAACAAAATAGATTTAAAAAAGGCAAAAGCATTAGAAGCTAGGACCGACATAGATTTAAAGAATGGACATTGAATATGGACCTAAAACTGACTTCTGCAATCATATGATATATTTGACAATATATAGCTTATTTTCAAACTTCTTTTTATTCCATAGCTTAGTGACAATTCTGATACAGTAGCTACCCCACTAAAATAAAAAAAGATTCTAAATTATCTTTTTCTCATGTAAACACTAAAATAAAAAAGATTCTAAATTATCTTTTTCCCATATAAACACTGTAATTGAAAAAGTATAAATTACACATATCATAAGACCTCCATTCCCATTGATTATTACAACATAGAAACAATTTTGTCCCTACAATGTCTTTTGGCATATACTTGCTGGATGTGCTTCAAAGAGTACCTTCACTATATCTAAATCACCGCTCTCGTAAGCTTTGAACAAAGCCTTTTATCCAAGCTTGTTGCAGACATCCACATCACTTTCTTTTGATTCGAGTAGAATCTCTACAACTTTGGAGAAACCTCCCTTAGCAGCCAAATGCAACGCAATATTTCCTTGGGCATTTGTAGCCTTCACAAGTTCACTATTAAATTGCAAGAGCTGTTGAATAAAAGGTAGATTTCCTACACTGCAAGCCAAATGGAGAAGAGTATTTCCCCTTCCACGCGTACTACTGTTGAGAGCTGCTTCAAGTTGGAAACTTTTGATTACTGTTCCAAGACATATTGCAGCATTGTACACGCTGCGATCGATCCCTCCGCTGGGTTGTTGAATTGCCATGGCAAATTTCTACTATTGCTGCCTTCAACACCAGCTAGCCTATATCATTATTAGATCCCAAAGGCGTCAATCGGAATACACAGTAAGGAGGAAAAAGTTGTCTAATGCAGGGTGATTGGTATGCTTCTATAGAAAGAGAGGAGGTGACAATGAGCATTCCACTGTAAAAGAGGATGCATGATACCATACTTTAATGGACAAAGAAGAATCATATTAACGAATTTTTTTTTCCTAATATCGTGCATTGATAACACAAAATTAAGCGCATATTACAGCTCCAAAGCATGCTGATGGAGATGTTATTTTAGAGCATTTGCTACTCCATCAAGAAAAGGAAAAGAAGCTAGTACCAGTGGTGAACCAAGACAGAGTAGAGAAATGGGTAATGAGGAGATCCTGATGGAATTTGAAGCTCTTCTTGCCAAGAGACTTCCTAAGGGAACTGGTAAATACAGAGGTAAGCTCCCTTTGAAATGATTTTCTTGTAACCGGATAGGACACATTGTTGTGAACTATCCAAATGGTGATAGCAAGGACAAACTAGAAAAGTTCAAGAAGTTCAAAGGAGGAAACCGGAGAAACTATTTTGTAGCAGTTGATGAAGGTGTCACTGATGAGGAATCAGAAGATGAAGAAAATGAGGATATTGTGTTTGTAGCAGTCAAGGAAGCTGTGTCCGACAAGAAGGCTCTTGTCTCTTGCTTTGATAATTCCAATGAGTGGATTATTGACAGTGGCTATTCTCACCATATGACTGGTGACCAGAGTAAGTTTCTTTCTCTGGAAGAGTATGATGGTGGTGTGGTTCATTTTGGTAATGATGCACCATGTATGGTCAAAGGCAGAGGGTCCATCTCTCTGAATGGAAAGACCAGTGCTGACAATGTGTATTGGGTGGAAGGTCTCAAACACAACCTATTGAGTTTTCCCTAGCTGAATGATAGTGGACTCACTCTGGAATTCAAAAATGGAGTGTGCAAAATCAAAGGAAAGAATGGTAAACTGATGGCAACCAATATGCAAACCAAAGGCAACCTATTTCAGCTGAATGCAAATATAAGTACATGTCTTATGGCTAAGTTTGATGATAGTTGGATATGGCATAGGAGACTCTTCCATGTAAATATTGATAACAGTATGAAGGCCAGTAAGATCAAGGTAGTTAGAGGACTGCTGATGTTGAGCAAACCGGAAAATCCTTTGTGTAGAGAGTGTCAACTGGGGAAAATGTCTTCCTCAACCTTCAAAGGTAAATCTTTCACTGCAGAAAATTTACTTGATCTTGTGCATACTGATTTGTGTGGTCCTATGAAAACTAGGAGTGTGCAAGGAGATAGGTATTTTATGATTCTTAGAGATGATTGCTCAAGAATGATGTGGGTCACATTCTTGAAGGATAAGTTTGAAGCCTTTGGAAATTTCAAAGCTTTCAGAGCACTTGTAGAAAAGGAAAGCGGTAGAAGAATCAAATGCCTTAGAACTGATCAAGGAGGCGAATTCACTTCTGATGAATTCAACAAATATTGTGAAGAGAACAACATCAAGAGGCAACTGTCTGCCCCTCAGAATCCACAACAGAATGGCCAAGCAGAGAGGAACAACCAAATTGTGGTTGAAGCTGCTAGAACTATGTTGATCCAAGGAAAGGTTGCCCGCACCTTTTTGAGAGAAGTGGTGAGCACTGCAGTCTACACAATGAACTGGGTACTCATCAAAAAAGGAAAGGATAAGACTCCTTATGAGTACTGGACTGGTAAGACACTAGTGGTAAGTTACTTTAGAGTATTTATTAGCAAATGTTATTGTATGTGGGAAAAATGGATTAATAAAACTAAATATGTGAAAATTACGATAAATATCAATCCACACACACACACAGGACTTCTTGATGCAAGCTATGGAGTAACGATGCATTACTCAGCTTCCCAAGGAGGGTCCCATGGTTCTCTATCTCACAATATCCCTCAAACCAATGTTTTACTCTCAGATTACTGAGCAAAATGGCTTAGGGATGGCAAATATGAGAACGAGAGAGATTTTAACTGATCTTAGTATGAGATGTGTTATAAGCTAGATGAGATGCTTGAAATGCAACAAACTAAATGATAAGATGATGAGGTTAGTATGGAGATTATCCTAGCATACTATATTTAATCTATGATTGAGCTAAAATGATAAATAAACTACTTTAGCATGCATGTTCATGATTAATTTATGATCTAAAAGAGGCTAAATGATGAGCATAAGATGATATGAAAGCTTGAAACAATTTGAGCATAAGTGTGATGCTTCAAATTTGAAAGATGATTGTTAAAAATGGAGGAATGAGAGCTCTATTTATAGCACAAATAGGGCAATGGATGGTCAGGATTGAAAGGTTTAATCAAGGGCCAGGTTTGAAAGTTGGGGATCCATGTGCACAATTGGCACCAATGAAATGGTGACAAGTGTCAACATAGGGTTGGGTTGAGAGAAGAGGTTGGAGGCATTAAAGGCCTGAGAAGACCTCATGGTTATCTAAAGGCTAAGGGTCAAGTCTAAGTTAGGCTTACCCACTGGATTCAGAGTTAATCCAAGGATAAACCTTTGTGCAAATGATTAAGAGATAATCATGGTGAAAGCATTAATGGCCTGATGAGACCCTTGGGTTGGATAGAGGTTGAGTCAAAACAAATGTTTTAACCATGTGGGAAGGTTTGAATTAACCATTAATGGTTATTGGAGACTTTAGGGATTAAGTGGTTGAAGGTTGAAAGCCTTCAATGGTTTTCAAAGACTTTAAGGGTTTTAGTGGTTGAAGGTTGAAAACCTTCAATGGTTATCCAAGACTTTGGGCTATTTGAGAAGTGACCTCCCTTTGCTTAGGGATGTGACAAAGTTTAGAGGAGGGTTAGGTTAATTAGAAGCGTTTAGAAGATTCTAGAAGGGATTAGGAAGGGGTTTGGGATTTTGCAAGTGGATGGAGGGATAATAGAATTTAATTGAATTAATTTAATTCAATTTGGTTGCAATTTGGGGAAATTAAATAAATTAGATTTATTCAATTTGGGATAACTTATTTAATTAAATTTGAATTAAATTAAAAGTGGATAGGGGGGTTTTAATAGAATAAAATGATTTATTCATTAAATGGATATAGTGAATTTTATTTAAATAAATTGAGTAATTTATTTAATAAAATAGAAGAATGTGGATAATTTAATTAAATTGGATTTAATCAAATAGAAAAATGAACATAAAATATTCATTTAGGAATGTGGTCATTTTTATACGTCTACATTTTGCCCCTCTTTGAAGTGACGTGTGTGCACATGTTATTTCAAAGAAAATGATGTGTTTTGTGATGATTTATGATCAAATGCAATTTTTGTTGTGTCGCTCTTTTATTTGCAAGTTGTGCTCCAGATTTGATTTGATGTGTGATATTTCAAGTTATGTATAGATATCAAGCTGTTTGTGTTGATCAGAACATGATTATTTGCATTATCTGTTTCGAGTTCAATGTGTGTGAAAGCCTGAGTTGTTTTACAAGCCGATATGGGTTGGAAACTTGAGTTGTTTTACAAGCTGATATGGGTGGGAAACTTGAGTTGTTTTACAAGTTTATGTGATTGTGGTACTTGAGTTGTTTTACAAGTTTTGATATGGTTTTTGAGAACTTGAGTTGTTTTACAAGTTGATATGAAATGATAGGATTTTGAACTTTGATTGTAGATGAGCAAATTTGTTTCATGTTTTTGATGTAAGTTTGATTTTGATATCTTTGTGTTGATGTGGGAACTGATATTGGATTTGTTTTGAGATTTGATATGATAATGCCCCCTCGGGAGATCATTCGTGCACACAAAGCATGAATGATCTCTCGAAAGAAGAAGAATGTTGTTTGAAAGATGGAAGAGTAGGTAGTGATGGCATGCATGGGTTTGATAAGATTGATTAGATAGATTGGAATGAGAGCAAGTCTGGTTTTAGGTATGACATCTCCTGTATAAGACATGGATGATTGAGCGTCTGGTTTCAAGAATGATACCACCTATATAAGATATGGATGATCAAGCATCTAGTTTCAAGAAGGATACCGCATGTATAAGACATGGATGATCGAGTGTCTGGTTTCAGGAACGATATATCCTGTATAAGAGCTAATCAAAACATCTGGTTTCAGGAATGATATATCCTGTATAAGACATGATAGAAGATAGTTTGGAAGAATGATGAAGACAGTTTGGAAGAATGATGAAGATAGTTTAGAAAAATGATAGAAGATAGGTTGGAAGAATGATAGAAGATATGAAAGTGAAGAAAGATTCCATGATGATGTGATAGATATGCATGCGAGGGATGCAATGATGAATGATGAATGATATTTTGAAAATGAGATGTATGATATGATAGGCAACTAATTGTAAAAGGATATGCAACTAATTGTAAAATGATATGCAACTATTTTTATTTTTATTTTATTTTTTATTTTTTTTTTATTTTTTGTAGCATCTCTCGTTTCGTATTTGCCATCCAATATAGCCATTTGTTTGCCTTCTTTGTAAATATCATCATTGAGCATTGATTTGTTTAGGATATGTTGAAAATTTATACAAGCATAATGGTATAATTGAACCATAATGACCTGAGAAAAATTTACATGATATTTGATTTTGCAAGATAGCACAAGCATCAAGGTATAATTGAACCAGGACGACCTGAGTGCGTATTGCGTAAACAGACAAGAGTTAACCTTTTCCCATACAAATCCGAAATGTCCTCAGCGATATGCCACCGGATTTATTCATAGGACAAATTTGCATGGTAAAAGACTTCACTCACAGATAGAAGACAAATAAAACATCACATTCCTTCCTTGCTTCTCTAGTCGTAAGACATCCTGGAGTTGCTCAGGAGATATGATAAGCAAAAATTAACAACCATAAGTAATCATGCATGCTATTGGAAATGTATTCTTGTCAATTAAAACATCTTGCAAAATAGATCTTTGTTTAGTTGAAATCAGTTCAAGTCCGTGATGTTTAGCCTTCTCGCATTGTCGTTTGTCATTTGTTGGTTGTTTTGATCCTTGTTGTCTTGCTATGTTTTTGGTCTGATGTTGAAAATCTTGAAGGTGAAATGCCCCAAGCGAGGTCAGGATTTTGCCCCTTGTCGTTGATACTACTTTGATATGGATATGTATACTGATCACCAAGCCATGGTGGGATATTATTTGGACAATTGTTTCAGATAAACCAAGGACAGTGACTACACTAAGTATGTCCAAGATTGAGAAGCATTTGTGAATTTCTGGTGATGTCTCAGATGGGTGGATATGATATGTACAATATGATTTGTCAAACATGTATTTCCATCAATTGATAAAGATAAGGCTAACTATAATAAAATCCAGCAGTCATACTGATTGATGTCATTGTTATGATTTGGTTGATGATTGATGTATAAAAACTTATTTCTCTTGATGAATTTGGAAAAACTAGTTTGTTGTTTCTTCAACGTGATGTTACGATAAAGGTTCTTTCTTCTCAGAATAAGGTGATTAGTCATGCATGAGTGATCAATGGTTTCCTTTGATCGGTTTGGATTTAGTTGATTCTTGTTTTGGAAAATTTCAAATCTTACTTTATCAGAGTGAAGGTTTAGCTGCCCCTTCAAGATAAAGCGTGTCAAATGATATGGATAAAAGCCTCCCGATCTGGAAACTGGATTTGACAATTTGAAAATTCTAAACAAGTGTTTTTGAGATAAAATCCGTAAGATGGTAAAGGATTTGATTGATACTGATGATGAAAATTTTCCGGATTATGATAGGAGAGACATCCTCTATTGCTCGATTCGTTTAGGATTCAGACAACTTTGTTTGACACAAATTTTGCTTAAGAAATAGTTTTATGGCTTGTTTTTGTCACTCTGCTTTGATGAAAAATGATGTTGATGGATGGATTGATTATCAAGACTTGATGATTGATAGGAATGTCTAGATTCAAAGAGTGAGTACCCCGTATAAGACCGATCTGTCTGATTTCGAGTATACCTATCCCTGTATAAGACATGTTTGATGTTGATGTTGATTTCAAGTAATGAATTGATTAACAAGACATGTGATAAGTTTGATTGCAGACTTTGAGAGTTTTCCTGTTGTTGATCTGATTTGATGGATGGTCCATGTGTTCATGCTTTGATTTTTTGATTTTGTTTTTTTTTATTTTTGTTGATTTTTAGTTTTTGGATATTTTGATTTTTTTTGAGTTTTTGGATATTTTGATTTTTTTTGAGTTTTGGGATATTTTGATTTTTTTGAGTTTTTGGATTAGAAGAAAGATGTATTTGGTTGCCCCAATGTATATCAAGACGAGGAATGGATGAATGGATGACTGAACCATTGAGGTGGAAATAGATTTGTTGTTCATAGTTTTGATCAAGATCAAGGATGAAAAAGGGGATATGGATAGAGATAGGATATAGATAGCACTGGATGATGGAAGCAATGAATAGATAGGATAGATAGATATGAATTAGAGTGAAGCAAGATTGTAGAAAGAATTGGATGATAGAAGAAATGAATATATAGGATAAGGAATATGGATTAGAGTGAAGCAAGATTGTAGAAAGAATTGGATGATAGAAGAAATGAATAGATAGGATAAGGGATGTGGATTAGAGTGAAGCAAGATTGTAGAAAGAATTGGATGATAGAAGAAATGAATAGATAGGATAAGGGATATGGATTAGAGGACATGGGAGATATGGTAGGAAAAATAGAGTGGATGAACTTTGCCCCCCAAGCATAGAGGTTTCCATTTGCAAAAAGGTGATATGTAAGATTGTCATAGTATTTAGCACCATCTGAATAAGTGTTCTTGAATTTTTCAAAGATAGAGACCCAACCCACACTTAGAACCTCTGGAAAATTCAACTGAACATTTCTAGCAACTAGGAAGCAGACTCAAAAGGGAATAAGAATCTCAAACTGGATCAAGGTACTTAGTCTTTGATTACCCATGTGTGTGCAAGTGGGTTCATTCTGGCTCATATGATCATTCTAATCTTCAGAATCCAACATGGCTAGCTACATGAGTTACCTTGACTTCAAAAGCATCCTGGATAGAGCCTCGCTGCCAGCGAGCGTCCATAGCCTCGACGAGGTTATCGCTGTAATCTCACAAATATTGCTCCATTGCCAGCCAGGCGTCCATAGCCCCGATGGAGTTACTTGCATGTTCCCATAGCCAATCATTTTGATATTGCATTTCATTGCATTTTGCTTTTCTTGATATTCATTTTTTTGCTCATGCTTTTGATATTTCTTTTTGCTCTTTATTTTTCTTGCATTGGCTTGTAAGTGATGAAACTTACATGGGTGTGATAATTACAGTGGCGCTGAAGCAAGATTTTAGATTTTTCACGAGCCATGTCTTCAATTTAAGAGATCACAATGATTTAGAGCAATTGATTAAGTGTATGAGATATAGTAATCAAAAGATGTCGGTACCAAGATACGATAAGTGGTTCTTTTCTGGATTGAGTGTGTATCCCAACCAAAGAAAATGTTAAAGAGGAACAGCCTCAGATTCTGAAGCATTTCATGAATAGATATCTAGGAAAAGGACTGAACATTAGATTCGAGCATGGGCAAGTATGTGAAAAAATGACACAAACACCTATCTCACAAATGAAAGATTTATGCAAAGGATTGGATGATAGGGATGGAAAGAGGTGTTGGATAATAGATAGAATGTTTTGAAGATTTGTGCGAGAATAGATAGAAATGTTTTCAAGATGAGTGTTGGTACTTGAGAAGTGATGAAGAGATGGAAGAAAATTGAATTTTGGGACAGAAGGATCCAAAATAGATAGAGGAAATGATAGAAGAATAGTTTTGGAAAGATGTTTCGATAGAGGATTGAAAGAATTTCAAAGATGTGCTCCTCATTGATCTTTCTCATGGATCATTTGAGGTGATGGATTTGTGGATGGAGGGAAGTAAGGACCCAAGATGGATGGAAGGGATGGAGAATTCGATTGTGGAATGAAAGGACCTAAGATAGATTTGGAGGATGAAGAGATTCCTTGATCTTGATCTTGACTTGGAGTAGGATCATTTGAGTTTGTGCTTTCCTCTTGATTTTGAATTAGAATAGTGGAGGATATGGAAGGCATATCATGATTTTGATTAAGAGATGGATGTTGAATGGGACTTTGCTCTTGAGATGAAAGAGGGTCATCGTGGATGGAATACCAAAATTTTAGGGGATCATCATAAGATTTTTCCTTGTTTGAACTGACTTTTGAGTTTGATTGTTGGATACTTTGCAAGATATTTTAACATTTGTGACAAGAATACATAGCACACATGAAGACAATGATCATCCTAATGCTAAACATTGAGTGTATGTTCTTTTGAGGATGTGTTCAAATCCTCGATGTTATCACTGGTTTGATTTACAACAAAAGACACATCAGATAGACTCTTTATTCAAAGGTCATTGACAATATCATAGCCCACTAGTCTCGATACTCCGTCAGCTCAAACAGCCTTGTCACCCCCTAGAGGGCGCCCATTTTTTTGCCTTTTGCCAGAAATTAACTCAAAGTGAATCGCTTCACAGTTGAGTAGTTATCTTGGGAGATATATGGTGAGTAATCTTGGGGGCAGATTCTTCCCCACCCTTGCACTATGATATTGCCAATGTTTGGCAACTGACTCAACTCAAAGTTTCTAATGCTAAGGTTCTTAATCAGGCTTCCTGTTCGGCCGTCAGTGATAAACTCCCTCAGGAGGCTTCCCAACCTTTAGAACAAAGGCTTTACGTATCTCAAGGATACTGGGGGAAGGCTAATCGCTGCGCGCAACCGTTGAAAAGGACTTTCGTCACTTTCCACATTTGATTATAGTGGGTTGGAATTCTTGGCGTCAAAGCCGTTCCCCACTTAGGTCGTTCCCTTCACACCGGCCATAAACGGCTTTAAGAGTTGAGTGCAACTCCTCGGGAAGGCAGGCCTGCTAAAGGATTTATTGCTTGAATAAAAGAAAGCATAAGAATGGTTTGGCTTTTTGGTCACCCAGTTAAGGGGAGAGCATATACCTTCCACTTTCGATACACGGCAGATAAGTTGTTCTTTTTAGCCTTCAAGACAATGGTTTGCTAACCTCTATTTGGAGATGTTGCTCCAATCAGCATGGTGTTCTTTTTAACCCTTTATAGCAATGATTATTTAATCTATGGAAAATAGATCGTCAACAAAGCAAATTTTGATTTTCGAGGTCAACGAAAGGAAAAACGTTTTGCTTGTAAAACAAATCTCCTCGCTTTTCCTGCAAGAAATTTGTTAAAAATCCTGCAAAAGAAATCGGTTAGTTTGTTTCGGGGGACTTCCACAAGTCTAAAATTATTTGTTCGGTTACACAATCTTTTTGTTGGTTTTGTTGTTGATGCGCTACAGAACAAACTGTAGGCGCTTAAAATATTCGGTGGATGCGCTACTGTCCCGTTTGCATGCGCTATCCTGTTTCTCCGAAGCGCTACTCTGTGGCTTTGATGCGCTAATTTATGGTCTGGTTTTTTTTAGCGACCTGTTTTTCAGGAATTTTGGAATTTAATGCGCTAACTGTCCGTTCGAATGCGCTGGAAGATTTAGTCTAAGCGCTTGTATATTGGGCCGATGCGCTAATCTGTCAGGTAGAAGCGCTGATCTGTGTTTCGGTTTTTCTCGGAAAATGGTGAATTTCTATGCGCTAACTGTTTGCTGAGACGCGCTAGTATAGGCAGGTGAAGTGCTAAATCTATTGGTATATGCGCTAATTTGTCGTGTAGAAGCGCTAATCTGTGTTTCGCCGGCGTCGACACCTACAGGAAAATATGTTAAATAGTATCATGTGCTAAGGAACAGTTTTAACGCGCTAAGACAGAAAGCCCACGCGCTAAACAGTAGGCTAGAAGCGCTAAACTGTTAGGCGGATGCGCTAAAATATGTCTTTGACGCGCTAATTCTAATTTCTCGCGTACCTGCAAAACTCTTCAAATTCAAAAAATGATAGGTTATTGGGGTGCGTGCCCCATGGTGGGCGCCAGAAATGTATGTGGGAAAAATGGATTAATAAAACTAAATATGTGAAAATTACGATAAATATCAATCCACACACACACACACAGGACTTCTTGATGCAAGCTATGGAGTAACGATGCGTTACTCAGCTTCCCAAGGAGGGTCCCATGGTTCTCTATCTCACAATGTCCCTCAAACCAATGTTTTGCTCTCAGATTACTGAGCAAAATGGCTTAGGGATGGCAAATATGAGAACGAGAGAGATTTTAACTGATCTTAGTATGAGATGTGTTATAAGCTAGATGAGATGCTTGAAATGCAACAAACTAAATGATAAGATGATGAGGTTAGTATGGAGATTATCCTAGCATACTATATTTAATCTATGATTGAGCTAAAATGATAAATAAACTACTTTAGCATGCATGTTCATGATTAATTTATGATCTAAAAGAGGCTAAATGATGAGCATAAGATGATATGAAAGCTTGAAACAATTTGAGCATAAGTGTGATGCTTCAAATTTGAAAGATGATTGTTAAAAATGGAGGAATGAGAGCTCTATTTATAGCACAAACAGGGCAATGGATGGTCAGGATTGAAAGGTTTAATCAAGGGCTAGGTTTGA
Organism: Cryptomeria japonica; assembly: GCF_030272615.1. Lineage (NCBI taxonomy): Eukaryota > Viridiplantae > Streptophyta > Pinopsida > Cupressales > Cupressaceae > Cryptomeria > Cryptomeria japonica. The sequence goes on along the minus strand of NC_081405.1, from coordinate 703,554,491 downwards.
AAGTTGGGGATCCATGTGCACAATTGGCACCAATGAAATGGTGACAAGTGTCAACATAGGGTTGGGTTGAGAGAAGAGGTTGGAGGCATTAAAGGCCTGAGAAGACCTCATGGTTATCTAAAGGCTAAGGGTCAAGTCTAAGTTAGGCTTACCCACTGGATTCAGAGTTAATCCAAGGATAAACCTTTGTGCAAATGATTAAGAGATAATCATGGTGAAAGCATTAATGGCCTGATGAGACCCTTGGGTTGGATAGAGGTTGAGTCAAAACAAATGTTTTAACCATGTGGGAAGGTTTGAATTAACCATTAATGGTTATTGGAGACTTTAGGGATTAAGTGGTTGAAGGTTGAAAGCCTTCAATGGTTTTCAAAGACTTTAAGGGTTTTAGTGGTTGAAGGTTGAAAACCTTCAATGGTTATCCAAGACTTTGGGCTATTTGAGAAGTGACCTCCCTTTGCTTAGGGATGTGACAAAGTTTAGAGGAGGGTTAGGTTAATTAGAAGCGTTTAGAAGATTCTAGAAGGGATTAGGAAGGGGTTTGGGATTTTGCAAGTGGATGGAGGGATAATAGAATTTAATTGAATTAATTTAATTCAATTTGGTTGCAATTTGGGGAAATTAAATAAATTAGATTTATTCAATTTGGGATAACTTATTTAATTAAATTTGAATTAAATTAAAAGTGGATAGGGGGGTTTTAATAGAATAAAATGATTTATTCATTAAATGGATATAGTGAATTTTATTTAAATAAATTGAGTAATTTATTTAATAAAATAGAAGAATGTGGATAATTTAATTAAATTGGATTTAATCAAATAGAAAAATGAACATAAAATATTCATTTAGGAATGTGGTCATTTTTATACGTCTACAGTTATATCAAGAGAAGTGAACATCAGAGCAAGTTCAATGTAAAATGTGATGAGGGAATATTCTTAAGATATTCCACCAAGAGTAAAGCTCTCAAATGTTTCAATAATAGGACTTAGAGAATCATTGAAAGCATCAATGTTAGGATTGATGAAAACTCTAAGAAACCTGAGGAAACCTGCAATGAGCATGTAGGAAATGAGTCAGTAGTAACCTTCTAGGAACTGGTTGCAAATCAGCCCAATACCAGTAATTGTGCTCCTACACCGGTGGATGCTGATGCTGATAAAGATGAGGATGAAGAAGAAAAGAAAGAGGAATTTGTTAAGAATATACCTAGGTATGTAAAACTCAATCATGATCCAAAGCAGATCATAGGAGACAAAGATGCAGGAATTCTTATGAGAAGAAAGGTTAGAGAAAACTCATGTATGATCTCTGAATTTGAGCCTAAATCATTCAAAGAGGCACATAAAGATGAAGGCTGGATCAAGCAAATGGATGATGAACTTGATCAGATAGAGAAGAATGGTACATGGTCTTTGGTACCCCAGACTGAAACATAAAAATGTCATTGGAACCAAATGGGTCTTCAGAAATAAACTGAATGAGGATGGCACAGTGGTAAGGAACAAAGCCAGATTAGTATGTAAAGGATATGCCCAAGAAGAAGGAGAAGACTATGGAGAAACCTTTGCTCCAGTAGCAAGATTGGAAGGAGTTCATATGATTCTTGCATATGTAGCTTTTAAAGGATTCAAGGTATACCAAATGGATGTAAAATTTGCATTTCTAAATGGAATACTTGAAGAGGAGGTGTATATAGAGCCACCAGATGGGTTTGCCCTATTAAAGGATAGTGACATGGTGTGTAGGCTACATAAAGCCTTGTATGGTCTGAAGCAAGCACCTAGAGCATGGTATCAACACTTGCACTCCCATCTTGTGAAGATTGGATTTGAAAGAACAAGTGAAAATAGCAATATCTACTTGAAATCAGAAAGAGATCAAATTCTGATTTGTGAAGTATTTGTTGATGACATAATCTTTGGTGGAGATGACAAGATGAGTCAAGAACTTGTAGATGAGATGAAAAAGGAGTTTGAGATGTCACTCATAGGGGAGATTAAGTTCTTCATTCGACTGCAGATTCAACAAATGAATCATGGAATCTTTATTACTCAGTCCAAGTATGTCAAAGAGGTGTTGAAGACCTTTGGCAACGAAGATAGCAAACCGGTTGGTACACCAATGGTGACCGGTTGTAAACTATCAAAAGAGGATGACTCAGCATTGGTAAATGAGAAGGAATACCGATCAATGATTGGTAAGTTGCATTATGCAGTGTATAGCAGACTGGACATTGCACATGCAGTGGGTATTAGCGCTCAGTTTCAGAAAAGCCCAAGAGAATCCCAGTTGGTAGGAGTCAAGGGGATTCTTAGATATCTGAAGGGAACTATTGACTTTGGATTATGGTATCCATACAATGATGATTTCAACCTGAAAGTGTTCATAGATGTTGATTGGGCTGGTAATCTGGATGATTGGAAGAGCACAACCGATACTACATTCTTTCTTAGTGGTAGACTGGTCTCATGGATGAGTAAAAAGCAGAGTTGTATCTCTCAATCTACAACAGAAGCGGAGTATTTTGCAGCTTTTATGAACTGCACCCAGACTATCTGGATGAAGCATGTATTGAATGGCTTCAAAGTTCCTGTATCTTAACCGGTAAGTATATTTTATGACAATAAAAGTGCAATTAACATTTCCAAGAATCGAGTTTTACATGCTAGTACCAAGCACTTTGAACTCAAGTATCATTTCTTGACGGAAAAGGTTCAAAACAAAGAGGTGGTATTGGAACATGTTTCCAGTAAGGAGCAATTAGTAGACATATTCACCAAGCCTCTACCGAAGGCTACTTTTACCTATTTGAGAGGTGAATTAGGGGTGCTGCCCCTTCAAGAGGTAATCTAATGGTTTGTGCTCCACATCAATCAAATCTTACTTTGCTATATCTTTTCAGGATTCATGTGTTGAAGGGTGCTACTCCTCAGCGGGAGCAACATAGTGGAACAGGGAAGCTTGTGCCTCCACTTTGGCATTGTTGTCAAAGGGGGAGAAGATTTGAAGTGGAGAAGATATCTGTAGTATTAAGGAGAAGATGTGATGCAGAAAGAGAGATATCTTTGTATATTGCCATCAATGCCAAAGGGGGAGATTGTTGGCATATGTGCAGAATATGTTGACATGATGATATTGTGTTGTCATTGATGTGAATATGCTAAAAGAATGAACCAGTAATATGCTGAAGAGAGAACCGGTAATATGCTGAAAATTGAACCGGTAATATGATTGAAGAGTGAACAAGTTTATTGAAGTTAAGCAATTGGCAAAGTGAACCGGTATAATGTTGAGAATTGGTATATGTGCAAAAGGTGAAGCGGTACGTTTGTCCAAGTGAACTGGTATATGGAATGTTTTCTATCAAGGTTTAATATGGTATGACTACCAGTTGGTAGTCTCAGCTTCAGGGTTTCCAGTTGAAGTGTTTCGAGCCTGTTTGATTCAACCAATGGCATTGTGTGATGAGTTAGCATTGTAATGGAGATCAGACCATGTTGCCACATCAGACTTGTGCACGTGAAGGATCTTGCATGAAGGAGATTGATCCTTGTTGGCATATGTGCAGAATATGTTGACATGATGATACTGTGTTGTCATTGATGTCAATATACTGAAAGAGAACTAGTAATATGCTGATGTTGTGAGCCGGCATATGTGAAAAAGTGAACCGGTATGTCGAAATGAGAACCGATATAAAGAATGTTTTGTACCTAGGGATCATATGGCATAACTACTGGCTGGTAGTCTTAGCTTTAGGGTTTTCGGTTGAAGTGTTTCAAGCCTATGTGTTTCAACCAATGGCATTGTGTGATGAGTTAGCATTGTAATAGAGATCAGATCATGTTGCCACGTAAGGCTCGTGCAAGTGAAGGATGTTGCATGAAGGAGATTCATCCTATCTACCTTGGGAATGTGCAAAGTCCCTACAAACAGTGGAGAACACATGATGGGTTATCACCTCGAAGGAGCAGTGAAGAACGAACGATGGAGAATGTCTCAAGATCAGTTCAAGACCATTGTATTCAAATGAATAGTATTTAATGGTCAAGATTGAACAGAATAAATTTCTCAACCTAAGTGTTTAGGGTTTATGCTACCAACCTATATGTTTCCTATAAGATCGATGTGATGTTTTATGCTGAGATAGTTGGCAAATGTTATGTGTGTATCCATGTGCAGAGATACGTGATTCTTGCTAGACCAGTTGAGAGGATTGATACTTGCATAGTGTGTGTGCAGAAGGAAGGAACTAAAGTGGATCTACTTTGGCATTGAGTGCTATTACCAGATCATTGTAATACTTGTTGATCTCTAATCACTTCAATGGTTGGAAAATCCCTTAATAGGATAGCTTTAACTAGCTTGCTATAAATCCTTTAAGAGGGTGACTCAGAGCCATTGAGTTCATAAAATCCTTTAACAAGGTAACCTATAACATGGTTTAACCCTTAACCGGGTGATCCCTAATGGGATCAATTCCTAACAGAACCTGTTGTAACAGTCTTTAACCGGATTAGGCTCCTAATAGAGTGGACTTCTAAAGAGTTCCAAACAGCTTGTGGGTATTCATTCCCACCGTGGTTTTTCCTAGTTGGGTTTCCACATGAAAAATATGTGTGTCATGTGTGATGTACTTTTTATGTGATGCTTTGTTGTTTTCTATCAAGTGGTGAATTATGTTGATCTAACTAGTTATTGTATCTCTAATGATAGTTTATCTGTTTATGCATAAGGACAAAGTGGAAATGAGGGAGTAGGTTGTATGAAAAGTTAAGAAGATTGACCAGTTCAAATCTTTCACAGTTGCACTATGTTTAATTGGTAGTAATCTAGTTTGGACCGATATTAGGGATTGCTAGTAGTTTTTAGTCTGCAATCAAACTGGTTCAGGAAAAGTTTTTGTGCCTATACTGATTCACCCCCCCTCTCTCAGTACCGGTTTGGTACTCACTTTTCATCATTGAGTTATCAAATGGTATCAGAGTCTCCTCCAAGTCCTCTATGTTGTAAGCTTAACCACTTGAGGAAAAGATCTTATTGTAATGATGAAGAGGGAAGGTCCAAAGTTCAACAGAGATAACTTTAAAATATGGAAGGATAGAATGAAGATATACATCAGAAGCATGGGTGCTCAACATTGGAGCTATGTTGAGAACGTTTATGTTATCCCTACCGGTACTCTCACTGATGACCAAAAGAGAGAGATTCCTGAAAATGGGCAAGTCATGGAAGCGCTAATCAGTAGCTTATCTGACAGTGAGTTTACTGATGTCCAAGATAAAGACAATCCCAAAGAAGTATGGGATACTCTTGAGAATATCTATGGCGGCGATGAGCATGTAAAACAACCTAAGGAAGAAAGCCTTAGAGGGAAGTTTGAAGACATGCAGATGGTTGAAGGTGAGACCATTCAACAATATGGAATACGAATCAAAACTATTGCTGGAGATATCAAGAGTGCGGGTGGTAAAATGGAAAATTCCATTGTTGTTAGCAAAGTTTTGAGATCCTTTTTACCGGTCTATGCAATAAGAGTTGCTTCTATTCAGAAGTTGAGATCAATAGAAAAGACTAAGGTATCCCTAGACTCCATCATTGCAAAGTAGACAACCTATGAGCTAAATAGTTTTGATGGCAATGTTCAAAAGACCAAATTAGCTTTTAGAGCATCTGTTGCACCATCTAGAAAAGGAAAAAAAGCAAGCACTAGTGGTGAACCAAGACAGAGCAAAGAAATGGATGATGAGGAGATTCTGATGGAATTTGAAGCTCTTCTTTCCAAGAGACTTCTTAAGGGAACCAGCAAATACAGAGGTAAGTTTCCTTTGAAATGCTTCTCTTATAACCGGATAGGACACATCACTATAAACTATCCTATTGGTGATAGCAAGGACAAACCGGAAAGGTTCAAGAAATTCAAAGGAGGAAACTAGAGAAATGGTTTTGTAGTAGTTGATGAAGGTGTCACAAATGAGGAATTAGAAGAAGAAGAAAATGAAGATATTGTGTTTGTTACAGTCAAAGAGGATGTGTCAAACAAAAAGGTTCTTGTCTCCTTCTTTGATAATTCCAATGAGTGGATTATTGACAATGGTTGTTCTCACCATATGACTAGTGACCGGAGCAAGTTTATATCTCTAGAAGAGTATGATGGTGGGGTGGTTCATTTTGGTAATGATGCACCATGTATGGTCAAAGAAAGAGGGTCCGTCTCTCTAAATAGAAAGAGCACTACTGACAATGTGTATTGGGTGTAAGGTCTCAAACACAATCTATTGAGTGTTGCTCAACTGAATGATAGTGGACTCACTTTGGAATTCAAAAATGGAGTGTGCAAAATCAAAGGAAAGAATGGTGAACTGATGGCCACAGTTATGCAAACCAAAGGTAACTTATTTCAGCTAAATGCAAATATAACAACATGTCTTATGGCTATGTTTGATGATAGCTAGATATGGCATAGTAGACTCTGCCATGTAAACTTTGATAACATAGTAAAGTCAAGTAAGATCAAGGTAGTTAGAGGACTGCCGATGCTGAGCAAACCAAAAAATCCTTTGTGCAGAGAATGTAAACTGGGGAAAATGTCTTCCTCAACCTTCAAAGGTAAATCTTTCACTACTGACAACTTACTTGATCTTGTGCATATTGATTTGTGTGGTTCTATGAAAACTAGGAGTTTGCAGGGAGATAGGTATTTTATGATTCTTACAGATAATTTCTCAAGAATGATGTGGGTCACATTCTTGAAGGACAAGTCTGAATCCTTTGGAAAGTTCAAAGCTTTCAGAGCATTGGTAGAAAAGGAAAGTGGTAGAAGAATCAAATGTCTTAGAACTGATCAAGGAGGGGAATTCACTTCTGGTGAATTCAACAAATATTGTGAAAAGAATGGAATCAAGAGGAAACTGTCTGCCCCCCGGACTCCACAACAAAATGGCCTAGTAGAGAGAAACAACCGGATTGTGGTTGAAGTGGCTAGAACTATGTTGATCCAAGGAAACATCGCTCAAACCTTTTGGAGAGAAGCGGTGAGCATTGCAGTCTACACAATGAATTGGGTACTCATCAAGAAAGGAAAGGTTGAAACTCCTTATGAGTACTGGACTGGTAAGACACCAGTGGTAAGCTACTTTAGAGTGTTGGTAGTAAATGTTATATCAAGAGGAGTGAACATTAGAGCAAGTTTGATGCTAAATGTGATGAGGGAATATTCCTAGGGTATTCCACTAAGAGAAAATCTCTCAAATTTTTCAACAATAGGACTCAGAGAATTGTTGAAACCATCAATGTTAGGGTTGAGGAAAACTTTGAGAAATCAGAGGAAACCGGCAAAGAGCATGTAGGAGATGAACTGGTAGTAACCTTCTGGGCACCTATTGCAAATCATCCGAATACCAGCAACTGTACTTCTACACCGGTAGATGTTGATGAAGATGAGGATGATGAAGAAAAGCAAGAGGAAGTTGTTAAGAATATATCCAGGTATGTCAAACTCAATCATGATCCAAAGCAAATCATAGGAGACAAAGATGCAGGAATTCTTACAAGAAGAAAGGTCAGAGAAAGCTCATGTATGCTCTCTAAATTTGAGCCTAAATCATTCAAAGAGGCACATAAAGGTGAAGACAAGATCAAGGCAATGGAGGAGGAACTTGACCAGATAGAAAAGAATGGTACATGGTCTTTGGTACCCAGACCGGAGCATAAAAATGTCATTGGAATCAAATGGTTTTTCAAAAATAAGCTAAATGATGATGGCACAGTGGTAAGGAACAAAGCCAAACTAGTATGTAAAGGATATGCCCAAGAAGAAGGAGAAGACTATGGTAAAACCTTTTCCCCTGTAGCAAGATTGGAAGGAGTTTGTATGCTTCTTGCCTATGCAACTTTTAAAGGATTCAAGGTATACCAAATGGATGTAAAATCTACATTTTTAAATGGAATACTTGAAGAGGAAGTGTATATAGAGCAACCAGATGGGTTTGGCCTATCAGAAGATAGTGACATGGTGTGTAGGCTACATAAAGCCGTATATGGACTGAAGCAGGCACCAAGAGCATGGTATCAATGCTTGCATTCTCGTCTTGTGAAGATAGTATTTGAAAGAACAAGTGAAGATAGCAATATCTACTTGAAATCAGAAGGAGATCAGATTCTGATCTGCAAAGTATTTATTGATGACATAATCTTTGGTGGAGATGACAAGATGAGTCATGACTTTGTAGATGAGATGAAAAAGGAGTTTGAAATGTCACTCAGGGGAAATTTATTTCTTTATTGGACTACAGATTCAGAAAATGAAAAATGGAATCTTTGTTACTCAGTCCAAGTATGTCAAAGAGGTGTTGAAGACCTTTGGCATGGAAGCAATAAACTGGTTGGTACACCAATGGTGACCAGTTGTAAACTATCAAAAGAGGATGACTCGACATTGGTAAATGAGAAGGAATACCGATCAATGATTGGTAAGTTGCATTATGTAGTGAATAGCAGACCAGACATTACACATGTAGTGGGTATTACCGCTCACTTTCAACAAAGCCCAACAAAATCCTACTTGGTAGCAGTCAAGCAGATTCTTAGATGTCTGAAGGGAACTATTGACTATGGGTTATGGTATCCATACAATAATGATTTCAATCTGAAAGTGTTCACAAATGTTGATTAGGTTGGTAATGTAAATGACCGAAAGAGCATAACCATTGGTGCATTCTTTCTCAGTGGAAGACTGGTCTCATGGATGAGTAAAAAGTAGAGTTGTATCTCTCAGTCTACAGTAGAAGTAGAGTATGTTGCAGCTTTTATGAACTGCACCCAGACTATTTGGATGAAGCATGTATTGAATGGCTTCAAAGTTCCTATATCTAAACCAGTAAGTATATTCTGTGACAATACAAGTGCAATTAACATATCCAAGAATTCGGTTTTACATGCTAGAACAAAGAACTTTGAACTCAAGTATCATTTCTTGAGGGAAAAGGTTTAGAACAAAGAGGTGGTATTGGAACATGTTTTCAGTAAGGAGAAGTTAGCAGACATATTCACCAAGCCTCTACTGAAGGCTACTTTTACCTATCTAAGAGGTGAGTTAGGGGTGTTGCCCCTTTAAGAGGTAATCTAAAGGTTTGTGCTCCACATCAGTCAGATCTTACTTTACTATATCTTTTTAGGATTGATGTGTTGAAGGATGCTACTCCAAAGGGGGAGCAGCATAGTGGAATAGGGAAGCTTGTGCCTCCACTTTGGCATTGTTGTCAAAGGGGGAGAAGATGTGAAGTGGAAAAAATATCTATAGTATTAAGGAGAAGATGTGATGGAGAAAGAGAGATATCTTTGTATATTGCCATCAATGCCAAAGGGGGAGATTGTTGGCATATGTGCAGAATATGTTGAGATGATGATACTGTGTTGTCATTGATGTCAATATGCTGAAAGAGAGCCGGTAATATGTTGATGTTGTGAACCGGAATATGTGAAAAAGTGAACTAGTATGCTTGTCCAAGTGAACCAGTATGATGTTGTGAACTGGAATCGGTATGTCAGAATGAGAACTAGTATAAGGAATTTTTTTTATCTAGGGTTCATATGGTATAACTACCGGTTGGTAGTCTCAGCTTCAGGGTTTCTAGTTGAAGTGTTTTGAGCCTATGTGTTTCAACCGATGGCATTGTGTGATGAGTTAGCATTGTAATAGAGATCAGATCATGTTTCCATGTCAGCCTCATGCACGTGAAGGATCTTGCATGAAGGAGATTGATCCTATCTACCTTGGGAATGTGTGAAGTCTCTGCAAATGATGGAGAACGCATGATGGCTTATCACCTCCAAGGAGCGACAAAGAACGAACGATGGAGAATGTCTTGAGATCTATTTAAGACCGTTGTATTCAAATGAATAGTGTTCAATGGTCAAGATTGAACTGACTAAATTTCTCAACCTAAGTGTTTATGGTTTAGGGTTTATGCTACCGACCTATCTGTTTCCTATAAGGTCAATGTGATGTTTTATGCTGAGATTGTTGGCAAATGTTATGTGTGTATCTATGTGCAAAGATACATGATTCGTGCCAGACCAGTTGAGAGGATTGATAGCTGCATAGTGTGTGTGCAGAAGGAAGGAACTAAAGCGGATCTACTTTGGCATTGAGTGCTATTACCAGATCATTGTAATACCTGTTGATCTCTAATCACTTCAACAGTTGGAAAATCCTTTAATAGGGTAGCTTTAACCAGTTTGTTGTAAATCCTTTAACAGGGTGACTCAAAGCTATTGAGTTCATAAAATCATTTAACAAGGTAATCTCTAACAGGGTTTAACCCTTAACCAGGTATTCTAGTCATCCGTTAACCAGGTGATCCCTAACAGGATCTATTCCTAATAGAACTTGTTGTAAATGTCTTTAACCGGATTAGGCTCCTAACAGAGCGGACTTCTAAAGAGTTCAAAACAGCTTGTGGGTATTCATCCCCACCATGGTTTTTCTCAGTTGGGTTTCCACATGAAAATATGTGTGTCATGTGTGATGTCCTTTTCATATGATTCTTTGTTGTTTTCTGTCAAGCAGTGAATCATGTTGATCTAGCTAGTTATTGTATCTCTACTGATAGATTGTCTGTTTATGCATAAGGACAAAGTGGAAATGAGGGAGTAGGTTGTATGAAAAGTTAAGAAGATTGACCGGTTCATGTCTTTCACAGTTGCACTGTGTTTAACTGGTAGTAATCTGGTTTGGATCAGTGTTAGGGATTGCCAGTAGTTTTTAGTCTACAATCAAACCGATTCAAGAAAAAATTTTGTGCCTGTACTGATTCAACCCCACCCCCTCTCAGTACCAGTCTGGTACTCACTTTTCATCATTGAGTTATCAATCCTATCTACCTCGAGAATGTGTGAAGTCTCTGCAAATTGTGGAGAACGCATGATGGGTTATCACCTCCAAGAAGCGTTGAAGAATGAACAATGGAGAATATTGTGAGAACTATTCAAGACCGTTGTATTCAAATGCAAAGTGTTCAATAGTCGGGATTGAATCGACTGAATTACTGAACCTAAAAGTTTAGGGTTTAGGGTTTATGTTACCGACCTATCTGTTTCCTATAAGGTCAATGTTGTGTTTCATGTTGAAGTTGTTGGCAAATGTTGTGTGTGTATCTAAGTGCTAAGATACATGATTCTTGCCAGACCAGATAAGAGGGTTGATACCTGTAGAGTGTGTATGCAGAAGAAAGGAACTAAAGTGGGTCTACATTGGCATTGAGTGCTATTACCATATCATTATACTACCTGTTGATCTCTAATCACTTCAATAGTTGGAAAATCCCTTAACAGGGTAGCTTTAACTAGCTTGCTGTAAATCCTTTAATAGGGTGACTCAAAGCCATTGAGTTCATAAAATCCTCTAACAAGGTAACCTTTAACATGGTTTAAATCCTTAACCGAGTATTCTAGCCATCCCTTATCCAGGTGATCCCTAACAGTATTGGTTCCTAACAGAACCTATTGTAACAGTCTTTAACGGGACTAGGCTTCTAACGGAGTGGACTTCTAAAGACTTCAAAAATAGCTTGTGGGTATTCATCCCCACTGTGGTTTTTCCTAGTTGGGTTTCCACGTGAAAAAGATGTCAGTCATATGTGATGTCTTTTTCATGGGATGCTTTGTTGATTTCAGTCAAGAGGTGAATCATGTTGATCTAGCAAGTTATTATATTTCTGATGATAGATTACTTGTTTATGCATAAGGATAATGTGGAAATGAGGGTGTAGGTTGTGTGGTAAGATAAGTGTTTCCGGTTTATATCTTTCACAGTCTCATTGTGCTTAACCAGTAGTAATTTGGTTTATGACCGATGTTAGTGATTGGCAGTCAAGTTCACTGTTTGCAGTCAAACCGGTTCAGGAAAAGTTTTTGTACCTGTACTGATTCACCCCCCCTCTCAGAACCGGTTTGGTACTCATTGTTCATCATTGTGTTATCATATATATAAGATTTACAATATCCAACAATGAAATTAATAATCTATTCATTTTTTATTAGACAAAAGAAACTATTTAATTAGATACTTAATATTTTTCATTTAGAATCTTCCAAGAGAGTTAAACTACACCAACCCATACTTTGACAATTTTGAAAAACTATTGTATTCTAAGACAAATGCAAATTAAACAATAAAGAAAAATCAATGTACTAGGGGAAAAGCACTAGTTACAATTCATGTTCTAATATCCGTTCACTCCTTGCACACCCAACCCCCCAAATACTAACTTTAAAAATAAAAATAAATAAATAACTAAAAGATCATTAATAAATTACACATGTACCAGTAACACTCATTTTTTTAGCTTATTAGGACCATAATTGGCCCATTTGTGCATTTTTATTGGTACCCATAGCACACAACTATTGGGGCATTGGCAATTTTAAGTGCACGATTATTGGGGCATCTTTAAACAAGTATCGGGTGACATTTTGAAAACTATACTTTTGACCCTTGCATGCATAATGGATCCCACAGTGTGCATCGTTACTACCCAGAAGTCAAACCAATAGCTATAAGCAGATAAGTCACATGTGGAGACAACAAAATATATCGTCAAAATCCAATGTATCATTTAAAATATGTGGGTGTATGAAGTTAGCTATAACGACTACTGGTATGTTTCCCCTAGGGGAAAGGAGCCAGTAGTGGACATAGGACCAATGACTGTCATCTTTTTGTCAATCTCACCCCTTGTTAGTAGACATAGTAGGAGCCAAAAAAAAAGGTAATGAAAGGTCCATTAATAAATATCACATGTACCAATAGTGGATATTTTTTAGCTTTTTTTTTACCATAATTAGCCCATTGCTGGGATACTTGTGCACGACTACTAGGACATTTGTGCATAAATATTGGGGCATTTTTCCACTACTACTGGCTATTTTGAGTTATCTATTATTGACACAAACTCGATTATGTATTGGACCACACTTTGAAATGACCACTTTTTGACTTTTGTGGACATATCGAATTCCATAGCGTGCATCATTACTACTCACAAGCCAAAAGAATAGCTTTAAGCAGTTAAGTCGCATATAGAGAGAACAAAAAAAAAAATCATCGAAATCGGATGAACCGTTTAGGAGCTTAAGATGCGCGAAGTTAGCTATGTCCACTACTTCCTCCTTTGCCCTAGCCAATGAAGTAATAAAATACACAAGAAAGATAAAATTTTCCCAACAAACTCTAATTTCAAAAGTAATAATAATTATTTGATAATCTTAAATTATTTGTACTTTTATATTATATTTAAAGTATCATCATAATGTTTTGTAATCTATGCTACATTATAATTGTTTATCTTTGAGATGAACAATATTTTGAATCATATTTTATTTTGTCAAATAAAATAAAATGAATAGAAACCTTTAGTCAGTTGAAAGATACGGTAATAATAAATAGTCAGTTTCTATACACAACCAATGGCCTTCTGATCTAACTACCTATATCATATGATCCACATTTCTCCACGACCTTTTGGCATGAACTGGTCGTGAAGCCACTTGACGGTCTTACCCAAGGCTATTCGTTTCTGAGAACATATTTACCGACACTTTTTCCTTTTCTGTTATAATTGCTCTGGTCGACTAATAAAACATCATTTGCTACAGTTTTGGTATCACATCATTGAATGTTTGATTGGCCTTTAGTCCTACATTTACGTGTACTATTGGGTTACCTTTATTCTGAACGGGGAGACTTTTTCTGAACCAGTTGAAGCTCTCGTCTTCAATTGCAAATTTTCATATCACACCATTTGCATGTACTTTTGGCTTACCTTCAATTTCTCCACGGCGGAACTTTACCTTCACGAGTGCTCTTGTCTTGTCGGGCCATTTTGCAACCAATCAAAACTAATCAGAGAAGAGAGTTGATAATTGAAATGGGAAAAGTGAAAATTTTTAATTAAAAATTTAATATTGGATTTTGAATTCGAAAGTTATGAGGAATGAAAGGGCAGAAGTTAAATTGGCTCCAAAACAGCCAAAACGTACATCGTGTTATTGATCGTTTGGAAAATTGCAGTCGTAGTTTAGCAAAATCAACGATGCATAACATGCGAATAATTTTCGTGTTATGCACTAGTGTTTTTGGAGCCAGAATAGCTGCATCTGATTGAAAGTGGGGAAGTTAAATGTATGTGATACAATCATGATAACAATTATAGAATGTTGTATGGTTGTGTCTTAAGCAAATTGTGCTCTTGACAATCTAGAATGTCTAGTAGTCTATTCATATATAAGCTAAAGGAAACAATGGTGTTGCCAGGTAGCATCATAGGGCTTAGTACTTAAGGATTTATATCATAATTTCAATTAAGACATTCTAAGAAGATGAATAGGCTATCAAAAACTACGGTATAGGTGTTTTAACGAAAAAATGTGGCATATCAAAATGCATTATTAGGTATTAGTCAATGAGTGTGCCAACATTGTCAAATTATGCACTACAATCATGCATTGAAGACATTGAACAAAAGTTCCATAAAGCTAAAGGGAAAGAGTGTTGTTGTCTACACTTTCCTCTTAGAGTACACTCTATCCCCACTTCAATGTGTGTAGAAAAATAACTGTGTATACACGTCAAAGTAGAAATACATAGAAAAAGGGTTGTGATAAAAATGATATTGATATTTAGATCTAGCTAATCTAATCACTTATAGAAAATGTGAATAACACCTATGAGACTACATAGAAGATAAAAATAATTTCAATAGATAATATGCCCCCTTGAATTGTGCGAACTACAAAGGAGTGCACTTAAATTAAGGACATAGCAAAATGTGGCTAAATTTATGCTCAAATAAGGTAAAAATTTGAATTTAAGAAATTGAGAAAGGATATCAATGATGGCATAGAAATTAAGGGTGGGTAGAGAATCCATAAGTAAGAAGTGCTTACCTATTTAGTTGACCACTTTCTTGGAAGGAGTTGTGAGAAGATTCATCAACCCATTTTCTCTCAAGAAAATAAGAGATGAGCATGTAAAACCTAAGAAAAGGCATCGACACCTTGCTTCATAAATGGTGAGATTGAGTAAAAGTATAGAACTTGCAAAATCACATGACATGTGACAATGATAAATCCTTTTTTTATTTGTCAAACCAAGTTAAATATATATCTTAAAATAATATATTATTATATTGTAATAAATAATGATTAACTGGGTTTGGTTGTTATGTAAGAGTTTGAGTCCTCTCACACTTTATCTATTTAGAACATAGATATGTTGATGGTAACTTTTATATAAAATGTCAATTATATTTTTTTTTAATAATTTGTATTAGCTATTATAAATATAGCAAAAAATTTTAAATGTGTAACCTTCCAAACATTTATTCACTACTTTTCATGTCAAGTATGATAGATAATAATCGGTAGCTTTTATGGATGCAATTGTGTAATTTTATTTAATATCAATATTTCATGTTACAGTTTATGATTCATCATTAGAATTAATAAATTTAATGTAATGGAATGCAAACTACTCATACTAAATACTAAGAAAGCACAAGAAGGAAGAAAGTGAAAAATGAAAATATCAAAAGAAATAAGATTAGACAAAACTAAAGTGTAGTTGAAAAGGACGGGAAGAAAATAGAAAGCAAGGGAAGTCCGTTAAACTTCAAAGTCTGATGATCAATGAATTATTGAATAATTTTTATTCGTTAATATAATTAGTCACTATTTCATTACTATTGTAGACACCTAAATTTTATATATCATCAAATATCTAATTACTAGACCATTTCTTCCATAATTGATTGAATACATCCATATTTAAATAATTAATTATCTTATTTTCCTCTACATATTAATTAAAAAATAAATTATTAAAATTAAGAAATCCAGTATTTAACAATCATATTCTAACATAAATTATTTATCATCATTTAAGCTCTACCTCAAGTAAAGATTTATTTACCCAAGACTTATATTCCCTTTCAAAAAAAATCAAATCAAATTCCCTAATTAATTATTTATCTACTTTGAATTAATGAATTAAGTTTCTTGTATATTCTGTTAAAGATTCTCATGTTGTAGCTTTGTTGGCTGAAGCTTTTAGAGTCTTTTGAACATATTTATCATCTGTATTGGTGATTGATCGGGTTCTTTTCTTTCCATTTCTTGCAGTTCTTTTAAGTTGCTCATTATTTTTAATATATATTTGTACTTTTCTTCGTTAAATTAAAAAAAAAAATTATTAATTCCCCCCTCATACACATTAACCTTGATCAAACTTCTTAAAATTTTACATATTTTCATGTGTATATAGGTATAACCTTTTTACATAAGGCATGTCCTCTTGTTCATGTGACATAGACTTAGCAACATTAGCACGTTCTCCTTTAATCTTGGGTGGTGAATCAAAAGAATTCTCTATCACATATTCTTCTTAATCTTGGACTCCTCATTCACCACTCATGTGACGACACTTACTTTTAATCTATCTCACTTTACCAAATTCGTCCTACCTCATTTATGAATTTGAAACTGAACCTCATACTATGTGTCATTTTCTTGGTGAAAGTACTTCCAAACCATTGAAATATCATTCTTAAGCACGACCACCGTTGCTTGATACAACATAAATTCATCTTGAAAAAATTCCTTACTGTTTATAGCGATGACTTTTAACTTAATATTATAGGTATACAAGAAATTTCATTTACACCTAACATTCTAGACACATAATACTTGTTGAAATGTGTATATATATGAAGGCCGGGCTCAACTGATCTCAAGCTATTAGAAAGATGGGGATCAGTGGCCTGCACGCAGTGATTGTACCTTTCCCTGCGCAACGCACCATCAATCCTCTCATTAATTTGGCCCAGTTGCTCTCTTCAAGAGGGGTTGTCATCACTTTCGTAAACATGGATTGGAGTCACAAGTGCATGTCTAAAGCAGCTCATAATGATGATGAGCCCACGTTCAAGTTTCTCAACATTCCAGATGGATTGCCGCCAGATCATGGTCGTCTCGCCAATCTTGCCGAGTCCGTAATCGCAATGGAAAATCTTGGCCCTGTCTTGGAGCATCATTTGCTGAGCAGCTCATCAGATGGAAAAACTCCTCCCGTCACCTGCATTATAACAGAAAATTTCATGTCCTGCACTCACCAAGTGGCCAAAAAACTGGGAGTGCCCCGAGTGATCTTCTGGACATTGTGCGCTACCTCTTCTATTGCTCAGTGCAACGCCAACCTTCTCCTCTCCCACGGACATATTCCTGTCAAAGGTATAAATTCTATACCACTGAGGCTTCCTCAATTTTATTTTGATTGCTCAAAATATTTGTCATAACTGATTGCAGTGGAGGACTCGAAGAGGGCGGAGAAAGTGATCACTTGTTTGCCCGGGAATCTTCCACCTCTGTTACCGAGCGATCTGTTCTCTTTCTACCGTGCTACCGACACATCGGGCGTTTTATTCCAGTGGGCCCTGCGTGAGTCCCAATTCCAAAGCAAGGCAGACTATGTGCTGGTCAACACGTTCGATGAGCTGGAACCCCCTGAGACGGTAAGCGCACTGTCCTGTAATGGCTGCCCTGCTTTGGCAGTAGGCCCTGTCTTTCTTCCCAATTTTCTGGAAGGAAGAGATTTGAACGGGCGTGGGAGTTTGCTGGAGCAGGACGAGAGCTGTCTGAAATGGCTCGATGCCCAAGACCCGGCTTCTGTGATATACGTTTCCTTCGGCAGCATCGCTGTCAAATCAAACGAACAGCTGGAGGAACTGGCAATCGGATTGGAGAAAAGCCAACACCCCTTTCTTTGGGTGTTACGAATGGATATTGCGGGAGGCATGCCTGCAACTCTGCCGGAGGGTTTCGAAGAGAGGACAAAAGATCGGGGACTGATTGTGAAATGGGCGCCTCAGGTGAAAGTTCTGTCTCATCCTTCCGTAGGAGGGTTCATCAGCCATTGCGGGTGGAACTCGTGTTTGGAGAGCATGAGCATGGGTATTCCCATTCTTGGATGGCCCTATTCCGCTGATCAGTTTCTGGACTGCCGCTTCTGCAAGGATGTGTGGAAGATTGGCATTGACTTGGAAGGTGTGGACGTTGATGAAAATCTGGTGATCAAAAGGGAGGAGATTGAGAGAGGCGTGAGGAGACTGATGGAGGGTAAGGAAGCGCAGGAGCTGAGAAAAAGAGGCATGGAGTTGAAGGGGGCGGCATTTAAAGCTGTTGGGCAGGGAGGTTCTTCTTTTACGAATTTGAACAGGTTTATCCATGACATGACACAACTTTCCAAATCGGCTTCTGTTAAAAGGGCGTATCCCCAAAGCATTCCATCCATCTGCTAATTTCATACAATCTTCTCCGTTAATAAAAAAAATAGGTTTATAAAGCACCCACCTTCGCCCTTGGCATTTCATCATTCATCTATCAATTTAACAGACGATTTATTAAATAATCTGTACTGGCTATTGTATTTTGGTACATTAGGGCTGTATCATTTCTAAATAAGACCAGAATTGTCTATACATCTTTCAATCGTGGTTCCATTTGAATGCTGAACAATGACAAGCTTTTCTTTGTGGACTACTACTCAAACTCTATTGGATCTAAAAAGGTTTTATACATTTTTCTTATTTACAGGATCATCATTTTATAGATACCTATTTTAGAGTCAACAAATTTCTTTTTATGAATCTATCTTGGTTGTTTTTTATTAGGAAAAAATAGGTTTTGAAGGGGCCCTCAAGCCCGAGTGCAATGAGCTACAAATAAAAAAACATACAGCCAAACAACAACAAGAAGACAAAAACAACAAAAACTAGACCCCTAAAACAATAGGAAAGCAAAGAAAAAAAAAACTAACATAGATTCTTCAAGGCTTCAACAACCTTAACTTCCATATGATCAAGATTCTCAGCCAAGTTCATCAGATCATGCAATACAATCTTCGCTTGCTCCCTAGTCTTCTTGATATGACCACAGGTTCATGTTGATGGACCACCACTGTGACCCCTTGTTAGCTTCCCCTTCTCCACTAAGTCTAGATCAATAACAATATCTCACATAGACATCATTACCTACACATTTTGCCAATGATTCACAAGGGTTTTGATCCCCTCCACACTAGTGTGAATTGTGCAATAACTCTTGTTAACCAAATTAAACAGGTTATCTTCAATTTGCCTCATCTTGGCTTCAAGAACCCCTACCCTACCTTCATAGTCAATTTTAAGGAGAGGAATATCTTTAGCCGCTCCCAAACCCCCCACCCACCCATAAGATTAGCCTCTTTGTCCATGTTCTGACTATCACCAGCATCCTTAGATTTAACTCCATGTTAGCTAGACTAGGAGAGTCACACCTCACCTTCTTTCTCTTCACAAATATCCCTTTGTCATCCCTAAGAGGGTGGTTCTCTTTTTTGTCTCCTTCAATACAATGGTTTGCTTCAATGAAGCCCCATCCCTTATTTCTTAGTCAACATACTCTAAATCATCCTCTTCCTCCCCAGAATCTATCTTCATTTCCTCCTCAGACCTTGTATTTTCTAAAAGCAAAGGGGGGGAATCCTTCATTTTCCCCTTAAGGGGAGATACAATTTCTTTAATGTGCTCCATAGTTAGAAGAATCAAGGTCTCATGAAAAAAAGGGTTACTCTATTTCTTATTGTGCTCCTTAATATTGGCAGGGACAAAAGAAGATAGAAAGGGAACGAAACCAAGAGCTTTTGCCTAAAGTGATTGACTAATGAAAAATGATAGCCATTGATAGTGGTAAGCTACCCATACCCATCCAAAGGGGTTTAAGAGAGTCTTCCTAGTAGCCACCATTCTAATTTTTTACATGATTCAATCCTTCCTTGCATTTGAAAAAAGTATTCATCGTAGACTCAAAGGATTTTCTATCCTTGATTATTTTTCCATCCATTGGGAGCCCAATAACCTCTACAACCAATTCCTTTGTGACCTCCAAACATTTGTTTCCAATGCAAATTTTCCTATCCTACCACCCTTTGTAGAAGAGCTTAATCACATTGGGGTTGTAGCCGTGAAGATTCTCTAGATATGGCATAACCCCACATTTAGTCAAAATCCTCCAAATTTCCTTATTTCTATGAATGTCATCATAGGAAATGGGTTCATACTAATGCCTCTCACAACCCATGATGGAGGCCACAAACCCAATATCAGAGAAATTCCTACCCCACAATTGACCCCTCAATGGCATAGTCATAAACATAGCCCTCAAAACTCCATAAAAGAAACACTCTGAAAACTAGGAAACTAGGACTAAAAATCACCCACAATCTATGTGGAAATGATAAATTGATAAGCACCAAAGGCAAAATTGCCTAGCTGTCATCATTAAAACATCTCAAAAAATCAATATAGGAAAGGGTGAAAAATATAAACGCCCGCACATACAAACAAAGGCTAACCTCCATGAATAATTCTAAGCTTAATTATCTGCTCAACATTAGCAGGAAGAGGGTCAATTCCATTCCAATAGAAACCCTCACACTATAACACACGAATATTTGCAAAATCATCCATAGGGGAATTACCTTCCCCAAGGATATGAGATATATGCACATAATCAAAATCCTTGATAAGGTTTAAGGCATCCTTCAATGGTCCAACTTGGGGTATGAGATCCCTTTGAAAAGTTGATTATGTTGATCGAATCATCCTCAATCCAAACCTTTTGGAAGCCAAGATCATGCACTAGTTTGATGGCATAAAGAAGAGCTAAGGCTTCGGCTATGTGATTTGACCTAATTTCCAAAGGGAGTGCCACTATCAAAATAAGCTTGGCATAGTCATCTCTCAACACCTCCCACAACTAGTTGATCGAAGATTCCCCTTAGCCGCCCCATCAAAATTAACCTTCTTCCAACAAGAAAAAGGAATCAACCACTTAAACATTAGTTCTAGATGATTTTACCTTCCCCTCCAATTCAGAAATATCAAAACCCAATCACCAATTAATAGTAGCCTACTGATAAGAAGCATTAACATACATAGGGGGCAGGGAAGAAGTGACCCCTTGAACACCAATTTGGATTTTTGTTTTTAAAGCTCTGTAAATCTTATTAAATACCAACTTAGGGGGAGACTGATGGAGGGTCCCCAAGCGCAGGAGCTGAGAAAAAGGGGCATGGAGTTGAAGGAGGCAACATTTAAAGCTGTTGGGCAGGGAGGTTCTTCTCTTACGAATTTGAACAGGTTTATTCATGACATGATACAACTTTCCGAATCGGCTTCTGTTAACACGGTGTAGCCGCCAAAGTATTCTGTCCCTCATCGATCACTATTATTACCATCTTCCGATTCCATTCAATTTAAGGTCTATTTGGATCTTCCATTTGTCTTTACTTCATCTATAACCATCTCTCAAGGGGATACTAATGCACCTATACATCAACCAAAAATAACTACCCTTAATCTTAATATCTTTCTTTTGATAGTTCTATTTATTTTGTAAATGTTGTGAACTTCATGTATAGATAGCATAGTATCAATCGTTATTTATATTTTTTGCATTGTTGCTGCTTACATCCCTTACCACACAATCAAATTTTAGTTACCACTAGTTGCATCCCCTTTTATAAGGAAACCAAATTTATAATGACAAGCTTTTCTTTGTGGACTACTACTCATAAATTCTATTGGATCTAATAAGGTTTTCTACATTTTTCTTATTTAGAGGATCATCATTATATAGATACCTATTTTAGAGCCAACAATTTTTTTTATGAATCTCACTTGGTTGTTCTTTATTAAGGAAAAAATAGGTTTTGGAGGGGCCTTGAAGTCCTGAGTATAATGAGTTGCAAACATAAAAACATACAACCAAACAACAACTCAACAACACAAAAATACCAAAAACCAAACCCCTAAAACAACAAATAAGAAAAGGAAAACAAAAAGCCTAATAGAGATTCTTTAGGGCTTCAACAACCTTAGCTCCCATCTAATCAAGATTTTGAGACAAGTTCATTAGATCATGCAATTCAATATTCGCTTGCTCCCTAGTCTCCCTAGTCTTCTTGATATGCCGACAGGTTTGCCCCGATGGATTGCCATTGTCACCCCTTGTTAGCTTACCCTTCTCCACCAAGTCTATCAATAACAATATTTCCCCTAGACATCATTATGTACACATTCTACTAGGGATTTACAAAGGTTTTGATTCCCTTCCTGCTGGTGTGAATTATGCAATAACTCATGTTAACTAGATTAGATAAGTTATCATCATTTTGATTCATCTTAGCTTCAAGAACCCTTAGCCTAACTTCATAGTCATTTTTAAGGAGAGCAACATTTTTTGCCACATTTTCTAGGATAGAGAGCATTCTAGTATTTTTTTCATAAGAAATAATATTGTCCACACGAGCATCAGAGGCTACTTAGCCATCTCCTTGTTCAAAAGTAGCCATCTTACTTGTGATGGACCATAAATTGATATTAATTTGATTTATTTCTAAAAAAAACCATTTAGAAATCCTAAAGTAGTCCACAACAACATCCCTAGCAATGCCCAAAAGATCAAGTAGGCTCTCAAGATGAGACCTAAGCAAGGGGGGATCCTTAAGCAAATCCTTGAGAAAAGAAGGGCAATCAGCTTTGTCCTCATCAACACAATTAGATAATGGAGGGGAAGGGGCCACTCCCAAAAGGCATTCCCCTCCACCCATAAGATTTGCCCCTTCATCCATAAAATTTTCCCCTCCCACATTTTGATTATCACCAATCTCCTCAACATCTATAAAGACGTAAATTACTCTATAAGACATAATCTACTATTTATTGATAAATAAACTCATAGGTCAATTAAGAAGTCTATTTCAAACATAATATAAAGAAAGTTTAATAAGTTGATAAAACAATCATAGATATCAAAGACTTAAATACAATTTTCATGAAAAATGAAAGGTACAAATTACTTAATATATATCCTTATTCCCTACTTAGGATTTCATATTGTATTAAGTAATATACAAATAGAAAGAAGATGAGATACATTCGTCGATCTCAATTCTGAGTCCCTTCCTTTCAGTCCATCGAATGAAGACGAGAACAAGATTCAGGCACTTTTTCTGCCCAATATTGAAGCTTACGCTTCCCTGGAATTCTTGGTCAATCAAGAATACCCGACCCTACACGAATTGTTTTAACCGAAGAATTTGAAAGACAACAGGGAATCTAGTGCATGCCTAGATGATACAAGCATTTTCATTTTTCTAATTCTTTTAAGAAACAAGCATTATCATGCAAGGATATGGTAGAGAGCATAAAATAAGGAATTCCATCTATTTCTATGGATAATTCAATTCATTACTCTGCCGAGTATAATCCCATGCATAACAAAAATAAGTAGTTGGAAAAAGCAACTATTCTCTCTAAGATTCCATATTGGCACCCGTCCTAGAAGGTAAATTTCTATACACAAGCCTATCCAGAGCTTGGTTCCCTCAAACAAGAATACATTTTAATAATACGATCTTTTGAATAATTGAAATAAAATCTTCCCTATTACTTTTGTAAATTAAACACTATTTCATTTCTTTCACCTAAATGAATACAATCTTTCGTAATTGAAAAGAAAATATAATTTCATCAACATTATTCGAATAAATACAAAGTAAAAAGAAGGTGTATCACAAGTATGATTTTCTTTCATATAAAGCAGTAAAGTATGAGTACCCATTCCTTAATTGAAAATCTAACCTAATCCCTTTGACAATAATCATTATTTTTAAACAATTAAATTAACTATCTTAACTATTTCAACATATATTCCACCTAATGATTTCTTTCTTCATCTTTTCAAGGAATAATAACACATTCAATAAAACAAATAACATCTGAAATATCATAAACTAAATCTTATGCTATATACAAAGCTTTAATTCTCTAACTTTCCTTATTCCAAAAATAACCAAATTGAAATAAGTTTCCGACCTCTTTACGCTTGAAAATGGTTTGGAAAGAACTCTATCATGCCTCCTCTAAATGGGTCCACATCTTCCTTGATGGCTCAAAATTCTCTCACCGGTCTTCTATTCTTCTTCTATCTCTGCTCTAAAACAACTCTCTCTCTCTCTCTCTCTCTCTATCTATCTATCTTTGCAATTCTAATTTAATATCTATCTATCAGCTCCTCTACTATTTTCTTTGTTTTTTGCTTTTCTTCTATTTTATATCTTCTCCCCTTCCTATCGATCATATACCTGTATTTATTCTAAATTTCCCCTATGATATCTCCTAAGTTTGAGGCTCGGTTATTGTTATCACATTGAAGTCTTTTTCTGCATTTCGACAGGTCTCTAACTTTAACTATCTCACATCTCAGAGCGATGGAAGCTAAGTAACATCTTCTGCAGTCATGGAAAGATGAATCGAACACCTCTCACCATGGATCGTGGAGTAGTTTTAGTCTTTCGCAGACTTCACTGCTAATTCTGTTGGTATTTTGGTATGGTTTTATCATTGATGTCAACACCTATCAACACTTATCAACTCTGACACCTTGGAGGATCAACAATGTTCACCAGCAAGTAAGTGACTTATGCACAGTCACCAGTATCTGGTACACTGGTAGGATATAATGTTCACCGGCACTTGGACTGATATGGAAAACACCCGGTTATGTCGAAGACATTGTTTGGACACTTTGTCTTGGAGATTTGTTTATTGGCATATTTGTATTTGCATATTTGTTATTACCGGCAAATAGGTCCAGGTTATGCACCGGCAGACTTATCTTTTCCAGATCAGCACGACACGCTTTGGAGATGATTTTGTTTTTATTTTAAATGCATTAAGCCGACATGTTGAATTGGATATTGCATCGGTTATTGATTTATTTGTAATTATTTTATGGTAATATCTTTTAGAGCCAACCTACTAAAATTGGTCTTAGGGAATGGTATATATGTAAGATCTTACTTGTAAGATAGATATGCAATTGTGATAAGAAATTAAAAAGAAGGTATATGCAAGATTAAGCAGAGCTATACACACAGACATCATTTGAAGGTGAAGCAATGTATTTGTAAAGACAATCAGAACTACACCGGTACTAAATCTAGCATATGAAGATGCTATTTTGAGTAGTACATTCTTATTTGATTTAACCATCCAATTGTAGTCAGTGTTACTCCTATTTGAGCAGTGAGCTCTAGGCGCTTGGCCTTTCTACATGTGCAAACCCCATTTGTATACACATACTATTTGCAGTAGTATCATCAAATTGTGGCGGTCTTTTCCCAATATGGTTTTTCCCCTTACAAGGTTTCCACATACAAATATTGGTATTATGTGTTGTGGATGTTATTGTCTTTCTGTTTCATGCATTAATCTTTAGCGGTACTATAATTAACTGTTAAACTATCTACTAGCATAAAGTTATGTTTACTGGTATTAAGCATTAAGGTTGGTTAAGTTGTTTTTGGATTGAATTTATTTGACAACTGATTCACCCCCTCCCCCCCCCTCTCAGTTGTCTTCGGGACCTAACAATTGGTATTAGAGCTTAGTCCTCTTTTTGCAAAAGTATAACAGCTTGAGGAGATCCAATGTCTACTAACTATTTCTGGAAGGATAGTCCTAAACTTGATGGAACCAACTATGGAACATGGAAGATCAGATTGGAGACACATCTAAGTTGCATTGGAAAGGACATCTGGGATGTTACAAAGAATGGCTATACAACTCCTACAACCAATCAGCCTAATCCATCAAACCTTGCTAAAGATGAGGAAAATGATTGCAAAGTAAGAGAAGCACTTTTGAGCGCATTAACAGATCAGCAAATCATGGGATTATTAGATAGGTCTACTACTAAAGCTATTTGGGATCATTTGTAAACATTGATTGAAGGAGATTCCATAGTCAAAATTTCAAAACTTGAAAGCTTCCGAGTCAAGTATGAAAATCTGAAAATGGAATAAGATGAAAGGATTTCTGCTTTTATGGAAAGAGTAAATGAAATTTTTTGGGGTATTAAATGTTGTGGAGGAACCTTAAGTGAAGATGAAATTGTTTCAAAAGTTTTAAGAGGATTGCCACTGGCATATAAAATGAAAGTTACTACTATAAATGAGTTGAGAACAATGCCTAATACATCAGTAACTAGGGATACATTGATTGGAAAAATTTTAGCTTTTTAAATTGAGGAATTTGGTCCTGTTGCTACTATAAATTCAGATTTAGCTTTTAAGGCATCAACATCATCTGCACCATCTTTTGACAAATCTGATTGGAAAACCTTCTATGCAAGAGAACTTGAGGAAAGCAGGAGAGAAAATGAAGAACTTGAAGAACTTGAAGAACTTGAAGCACTATTTGCAAGGAAAATGCCTAAAGGTCCAGTTGGAAGTAAGTATGAAGGTAAAGCACCCTTTAAATGTTTTAACTGTAATAAGATTGGTCATGTGGCTTCGAGATGCCCTGATAGACATGCTAGACTAAGAGAAGAGGCTAGAAGAACATACAAGCCTAACCCTAAATATCAGAGATACAAATTTAAGAAGAATAAAGATAAATCATGTTATCTTGCTGATGAAGGAGTCACTGATGAGGATCTAAGAGACAATGGATGGGTTTTTGTTGCTATAATAGAAGATCAACCGATAGAGCAGGCCCGGACAGTTAAAGTTGAAGTTAAGAATGAATGTATCATTGATTCAGGATGTTCACATCACATGACTGGTGATAAAGGTAAATTCTTGAACTTTTAGGAATATAGTGGAGTTTTGGTAAGATTTGGAGATGACAAAGTTTGTTTAATCAAGGGAAAAGGTACAATATCTCTTGATGGAAAGCATAATACTAACAATGTTTACTATGTAGAAGGTTTAAAGCATAATCTTTTGAGTGTTGGTCAATTAGTTGAAAAAGGATTTCAGTTACAATTCAATAATGGTAAATGCAAAATTATGAACAAAACTGGTTTGGAAATTGCAACCGGTAATCAAACTGCAGGTAATATATTTCATTTCAATAACAGTGAAAAGAAATGCTTGATTGCACATATTGATGAAAGTTGGCTATGGCATAAGAGACTTTGTCATGTAAATTTTGATTGCATGGTAAAATCAGTACTACTAAAACAGTTAGAGATTTACCTAAGATTGTCAAACCTCACAATCCGGTATGTATGGAATGTCAATTTGGAAAACAAGTTAAAGCATCTTTTAAAAGTATTCTAGAAAAATCAAATAATAATCTTGACCTAACTCATACTGATTTATGTGGTCCAGCTAGAACTAAAAGCTTACAAGGTGATAGATATTTCATGCTAATCATTGATGACTATTCTAGAATGTGGGGTTACTTTTCTTAGAGAAAAATCAAAAGCACTTGGAAAGTTCAAACTATTAAAAGCAATGGTAGAGAATGAAATCAGTAATAAAATCAAATGTCTGAGATCAGATCAAGGAGGAGAATTCACATCTAAGGAATATAATACATTTTGTGAAGTGAATGGAATCAGAAGACAGTTATCAGCACCCCAGACACCACAACGGAATGGAGTTGTTGAAAGGAAAAATAGAACTATCTTGGATGCAGCCAGAAGTATGTTATCTGAAGCAAATCTACCACATGTATATTGGAGAGAGGCAGTAAGCATGTAGGTCTACACATTAAACAAAATTCACATCAAAGGAGAAACCGGTAAGACCCCTCATGAACTATGGTTTGGTATTACTCCTACTCTTAAATATTTCAGAATATTTTGAAGTAAATGCTATATTAGAAGAGATGAGTATATTGGAAAATTTGATCCTAGAAGTGATGAAGGAATATTTCTTGGTTATTCATCTAAGAGAAAGGCATATAGATGTTTTAACAAGAGATTACAAAAAATTGTTGAGAGTACAAATGTGAAGATTGATGAACAATTTAGAGGAACTTCAAGGTATATAGACTCTGAACCAGCAATAGAGATACTGACAAATGAACCTCAATCGAATCCACTGGTACAAAATGAAGATCCAGTTACACCGGTATCATCTGAAAATTCCATTGTAACTGAGGAACAATAGCAAACGAAGACACCCTGATATGTAAGACCGAATCACTCTGAAGATCAGATAATTGGAAACAAGTATAAAGGAGTTATGAAAAGAGGAAGACTAGAAAATGAAGAGGTATGTCTTATTTCTCAGATAGAACCATCATCAATTAATGAGGCATGTGAAGATAAACACTAGATTAAAGCTATGGAAGAGGAACTAGAACAAATTGAGAAAAACAACACACGGACTTTAGTTCCCCAGCCTAAAGACAAAAATGTGATTGGAACAAAATGGGTATTGAGAAACAAACTTAATGAAGATGGTAAGGTAATCAAAAATAAAGAAAGACTAGTGTGTAAGGGATATTCTTAGAAAGAAGGAATTGATTATAATGAAACCTTTGCACCGGTAGCTAGAATTGAGGCAATCAGATTATTCTTGGATTTTGTACCACACAAGAACTATCGAGTACATCAAATGGATATTAAATGTGCATTTTTGAATGGATATCTTGAAGAAGAAGTTATGATTGAGCAACCTGATGGGTTTTCTTTGACAAATAACAAAGATATGGTTTGCAGGTTAAGAAAAGCTTTGTATGGGTTGCAACAAGCTCCAAGAGCTTGGTATGCAAGATTGGATAAGTATCTTTTGAAGATTGGATTTTCTAAAGGTAATGCTAAAAATAACTTATACTATAAAGTGACTAATGATGACATGTTGGTTATCGAAGTTTTTGTTGATGATATAATCTTTGGAGGAGAAGGTGTATTATGTAAAGACTTTTCTATTGAAATGCAACAAGAATTTGAAATGTCTATGATATGAGAGATAAAATTCTTTTTAGGATTGTAGATTTCACAGACTGATAAAGGTATATTCTTAAGTTAATCCAAATATTTGAAAGAGTTACTAAAGAAATTTGGGATGGAGAACTCTAAACCGGTAAGCACACCTATGACTAGAAACGACAAATTATCACTAAGGGATGAATCTACACTTGTTAATCTGACTAGGTACAAGTCTATGATTGGAGGCCTACTGTATTTGACACAAACAAGACCTGATATTATGAATGCAATATGTATTGTTTCAAGATTTTAGAGTAATCCTAGAGAAAAACATGAATCAGTAGTAAAAAGGATTTTTCGGTACTTACAAGGAACTACAAATCTTGGTTTATGGTATCCTAGAGATGAAAACTTTGAATTATGTGCATACACAGATGCAAATTGGGTAGGAGATGTGGATGATAGAAAAAGCACCACCGGCAAAGCATTTTTTCTTGGAAGCAGATTAATTTTTTGGTTGAGTAAGAAACAAAGTTGTACATCAACAGCAAAATCAAAATATGTTGTAGCAGCAGCTCATTGTACACAGGTATTATGGCTTAAGCAAATGTTGAAGGACATAAAGGTAAAATACAAGGAACCTATAACTATATATTGTGATAACACTGCAGCAATTGATATATCTAAGAATTTGGTATTACATTCTAAAACCAAACATGTTTCTATCAAACTGAATTTTCTGAAAGAGAATGTTGAAGCAAAAGAAGTAAACTGGTTTGTGTGAATACTAAAGAGCATATTGTAGATATTTTCACTAAACCTCTACCTAAAGAGACCTTTGAATATCTTAGAGATCAGATTGGAATCATACCCCCACCAATAGAGACTTAGACAATTGATGTTTGTCATCAACCGACATAATTAACAGAGAAATCTTTTACTCCGGCTTTGATGAGGAGAGCTACTTCTCAGGGGGAGTAGTTGGCATACTAAATTGGTTGGTATTTTATATTTGAACCTAGATTTGTATTGGCTTTGGCATTTGATGTCAAAGGGGGAGAGATTGATATGGAAAAACACAAGGAAAACACATGTTACTCTCAGGGGGAGAGATTGTTACTTTAGAGAGATTAATTCTGAATTTTGATTTCTAGTTATGATCTCTTTGTGGGAGATTATTTGTTTATTTGTATTTGGCATTTTTGTTTTGGCACGTTGATGGTTTTTCCATCTTGTGTTGCCATCAATGCCAAAGGGGGAGATTGTTGGTATTTTGGTATGGTTTTGTCATTGATGTCAACACCTATCAACACTTATCAACTCTGGCGCCTTGGAGGATCAACAATGTTCACCAGCAAGCAAGTGACTTATGCACAGTCACCGGTATCTAGTACACCGTAGGATATCATGTTCATCGACACTTGGAATGATATGGAAAACACCTGGTTATGTCAAAGACATCATTTGGACACTTTGTCTTGGAGATTTGTTCATTGGCATATTTGTATTTGCATATTTGTTGTTACCAGCAAATAGGTCCAGGTTATGCATCGACAAACTTATCTATTCCAGATCAGCACGACACGCTTTGGAGATGATTTTGTTTTTATTGTAAATGCATTAAGTTGACATGTTGAATCGGATATTGCATCGTTTATTGATTTACTTGTAATTATTTTATTGTAATATCTTTTAGAGATGATCTACTAAAATTGGTCTTAGGTTATGGTATATATGTAAGATCTTACTTGTAAGATCGATATGCAATTGTGATAAAAAATTAAAAAGAAGGTATATGCAAGATTAAGCAGAGCTATACATGCAAACATCATTTGAAGGTGAAGCAAGGTATTTGTAAAGACATCAGAACTACACCAATGTTGCATCCAGCATATGAAGATGCTATTTTGAGCAGTACATTCTTATTGGATTTAACCATCCAATTATAGTCAATGTGACTCCTATTTGAGTAGTGAGCTCTAGGCGCTTGGCCTTTCTATGTGTGCAGACCCCATTTGTATACACATACTATCTGCAGTAGTATGATCTGATCGTGGGTAAGGTTTTACACCATGGTTTTTCCCCTTAGAGGGTTTTCACTTACAAATATTGGTGTTATGTGTTGTGGATTTTATTTTCTTTCTGTTTCATGCATTAATCTTTACCGGTACTATAATTAACTGATAAACTATGTACCGGCATAAAGTTTTATTAACCGGTATTAAGCATTAAGGTAGGTTAAGTTGTTTTTGGTTTGAATTTATTTGACAACTAATTCAACCACCCCCCCCCTTCTCAGTTGTCTCCGGGACCTAACAAAACAAATTCATCGTGGATCGGTATAAAAGCCAAATCACCCACCAAGGGTCATGGGACCAAAACTGAAGGAGTGCCCATTGGGATAAAGTGAACCATCGAAATAGGAGAAAAATTTCTATCCCGAGACCTGATAAGTTATTCAGAATAGATTGTGCTAATCAGACGGTGAAAAACAATAAATTCATAACAAACGATGCGAAACCATTGAATCATCGAGAAAAGTCTCGCCAACCAGCCGTTGGAGTTCTTGATGTGAAAAAATGACAAAAGGGCTTCCATTAAATGCATCCATTGAGTAGGTCCATTGCCACACGAAGTAGATCCATCAAGATTGTAGTAATTAAGTACAAGATTGGACTCCTTGGGATATATAGCCAGTGTCGCATAACAACATTTTGCGCAAAGTTATTGCAGAAAGATATCAAGTGTTTATTGAGAAATATTCTGAGGTGTCAAGCATAGAGTAAAGGAATTTGTAGAGATAGAAGGGTCAAGCTCAAAAGGGAAGTGAAAGGTTGTTGAAATATCCAGTACGACCACAAAAAAATTGAAGGGTGAAGTCAGTGAGGCTCGAAGAAAATTAAATCAAGACATGATAGATTAGATGGGCTCCCCAGGAGCTAGGTCACATAGAGCTAAGGTAAATTTGCCTATTTGTGACCAGTTGGAGGATAGATACATAGAAATTGGAGATGTACTCACAACAGTATGTGGGCATGAGCTGTTTCTTTTTCATTACCTCCGCAGGGATGAGCCTATGCCAATTTCAAACCCATGGAGTACCAATTTAGGTAAACTCATGGTACCTAATGTCTTTGTAAATATTGATTTATTGAAGCTCTTGGTAACACATTATGATACAAACAGTCGATGCATTCTATTGCCCGACAGGACTGCTTTAGTGCATTTCGTAGTAGCCACAATTCAAGAAGTCTTTGCAGTAGATCTGGATGCGAATGTGCCTTTATCTTATGTGGATTTGGAGGAGGAATACAGCAAAATGGATACTACATACCAGGCTTGGAACCTCGCTATCCACAAAGTAGAGAAGGGGAGGCTAACAGAAGAAGATGGTCCTCCTTATGACATGACTATTTTCAAGAAATATTTGCAATATACCTCTATGGCATGTGGTCAGGTTGGAGGAGTTGAAGCTCTCGATGTAGAAAACATAGGACCACTAGCTTTAGCAGCAGATATTCAGAGACACGAGCCTAGAGCTTTTTTTTTTTCTTCATACCTGGTGGATAGGCTTCATGAAGGCTTCCTGAACTTGAAGGAAAATCCAAACAAGCACTTCAAGCATTATTCGTTGTTAATGCATATTATTTTATTTTATGGGAGATTTAGAGGATTATGGTCAGAAGGGTTGAATGTAAATATAGTTGGGAAGAATGGGCATGATCAACTGGTGAAGTTGTGGGTTTCTCTCTGACATTACAAATATGTAAATTCTCATTACCTCAAATTTGAGGAATTATTTGCTAAGCCAATTTTCTCGCTCTTTGGTGAGCCTTTGCATGGATCATTTTCTAATGATGTCAAGAAGTTTCTTAGGCCCCACGAGCACAAAAATCCAAAGTTTAATCACAATTGGGGTGATTGGTACTCATGCAAAAACTTCACTTTTGTTCGGTGCTATGGATTTGAAGGTTACCCCTATGTGCTACCCAAGCCTGCACCAGACAGGATTGCCTTTTTGGAAATTGGAAGGCAATTAAGTGTCTCTAATTCCAAGAATTTTGGAGGTGCAGACAAGCAAGCCTTCCTCCCTTATACACTTCATTTCCGGGATTTTAAAATTGTATCTACCAGAGCATATGAGGTTATTGACAGGAAGCTAGTGGATGAATACAACCTGTTCTAGCACATGTCTAGAACACATTATGATCCTGAGGGTTACTTCCACACAAGTAGGAAGAGACAAGAGTTGGGAGATTACTTTCATCAGGAGGATGAGTTTGAAGACATGTGTAAAAATAAGGAAGTGGAGGAGCTTGGAGAGGTTATGGAGATCTTGGAGAAAAAACTAGAGGACAGAAGATAGAGACTAGAAAACATGAAGGGAGACCCATCTCAAAGTGATTCAGGGTAGAACGAAGTGGTTTCCAAGCTCCATGCACCTGAGAAAGAGAAAGAACCAGAAGCACAAGATAAGCTCCTTGTTGTGGTAAATACAGAAATAGATGAGAGGATGATAGAACACACTTCATTTGTTTCAGATGATCATTTCATCAAGTCTAAAGACATTAAATCCTTTTTATACCACTTAAAAGGGAATAAGCTGGGGGTAGCAATGCCAAATATCACACCAAAGAATTAGGAGGAAATGTTGCAAAAGCTTAAAGTTGATATTGATACAGAAATAGAGACAATGACCCCTCAGAGAGGAAGGTAGTTGCTAGCAGAGGCAGGTATTATTCTTTTCCCAGGATGGGATTTAAGTTCATCATTTATTTCTGATAGTTTGTTACATTTAGACAATAAGGACTTCAAGCTGAATGTCCAAGGGGTTAATGATATATTCATTGGATCGAGATATGATTTGGATGAACAAGCAATGTTGTTATGGGCATTTTACCCCCCAAATAAAAGGCCAAAAATAATAGATGTGGTTAAAGCTTTTGGTCACATGATGACCCTGAAAGTTGGACAAGTAGATCCTATGGTCATTGCTAACATAGGCATTAATATCTCAAAATTCAATAAGGCTCAGATGAAACATGAGATAGCAGAGAAAAATAAATATAAGGCTTTATCTGAGGAAACCCTTAAGAGGATTGGGCATCCAATCCCTCAAATTACTAATTCAAGAGGCCACTGGAAGAAGAAATATGAAAAATTGGCTTATGAACACACTAAGTTGAAGAGGGAGATGAAGGGCATCAGGGTTGATACTTCTTGTGTATTGATAGGCCTTAAGGTGATTGTATGCAGCTTGTTGTTTCTCGTTAAGGAGCTCTATGTCTTGATGACGGGATACCCTATATGCTTCATCATCTATGAGATTGTGTAAGGAAACCCGTAGTGATGGTATGTCGACCTCAATAGGTAAAATAGCTTCTGCACCATATACCAATGAGTAGGGAGTTGCGCCTGTAGGGGTTCGAACGCTAGTTCGATATGCCCATAATGCTAGATTCAATTGAATTTACCAATCACGACTGGCATCATTGACTGTCTTCTTTAGGATTCTTAATATGTTCTTGTTTGATGCTTCGGGTTGACCATTGCCTTGTGGGTAATAGGGAGTGGAAAAGCAGTGCTAGCTGTGAAATTTCTCATAGAGTTCACGAACATGCTAATTTTTGAAAGGAAAACCGTTATCTTTGATGATGGATATGGGTACACCATACTGACAGATGATGTAGTTGAGGATGAATGACGCAATCTGCTTGCCAGTGATTTGTGAAATATTTGGTGGTGGTAATAATGAATTTATGGCCATTGGATGAAGATGGGTGGATTTTACCCACAAGGTCAAGACCCCATTGACAAAAAGGCCATGCTGTTGTGATTGGTTGTAACTCCTATTGTGATTGATTGATTGATTGTAACTCCTGTGCTGGTCCATACTAGTTTGCAAATGTGTCAACCTGTAGTTTTTTATAAATCCAAAATGCTGCAATTCTCGCTTATGCTGGTAGAATGGTTCCACTTTATACACAAGTATAAAATAAAGATTGTCCATCCTCCTCGAGCATGTCTTTTTATCATCTCTTAGGTGTAGTGACTTTAATTTTCCATGGTATGATTCGGTGGTATTATTTGTGTCCTAGTTAGCATGAGAAAAATTCCTGAAGTTTTTCGCCCACATAGTTGGCCAAAAAAATATTTGAATAAAGAAATTAATAATAGGAGTAGGATGTCAACTACCAAACAACAACCAAAATGGGTAACAAGTCATAAAGCCACCGCTCAAATCTAATGTCGAACTCACTGATACGGCCTTCTCTTTGACACCATGTTTCGTAGAAGTACTCTAGAAAATGTGTCTGATCACTAAATTTGGCAAAGAAAGTGTGCAGCTCCTCCACAGTGCTCTCTTCACTTTCATGCATTTCCATCATTATCGCCCCTAGATGGTGAAAAATATCCATTACTCTTTCCTTCATTGCATACTTGCACACATTCTTCAACCATGCTCGATGCACGTGCCAAATACAAAGTATGACACAACATTCAAAAATACTCATGTTATGAAAAAAATGTTTATTTGGGTTGAGCCGGGAGCCTGCTCATTTGAAATAAAACGTAGACTAGCATATCATAATGTTTGATTTCATGTAGACAAATTTTTTCTCTTGCACTTACTGTATCGCTTGAATCTTTGCACTCACATCATCCATGATAAATGCATTGATCCTCTAATCAGACCATTTTTCCTTTCCTCATCTTTGGAACTCCATCAACCACACCTAGATATCCTCGATCTTGATCCTTGATGTCACAGCCCATGCAATAGGCACCTCGATTGTTGTTTGTCAAAAATGAGACACGAATACAATTGATACTATTTTAAACAACTAACAAGAAGATCATGACCATCCACATATCAAATGGGCTGCATGAACATAGGTTAAGTTCAAAGAGACTTACCCCGTAGTTGTTTGTTGTGAATGTTGAATCCATTGAGATGATTGAGTCATGCGAGAATCATACCATCATGTCAAGCATCCAAGCCGTTTGTATTCCTATAATGAAAGGTCTGTCAGCACCTTGTGGTTGCTGGAATTTTTTTTTTTTTTCCTCATCCTTATTTTTCCATTCTAAGAGGCTAGTGGCATCGTGCACATGCTTTCGTGACCAAATAGAATGGACCCTCATCGCCGTGTTCATAACATCCTTGCGTGTGAAGAATTAATCTCTCTTCTTCAACATGTCATGAAAAACAGGATCATCAAGTTGTCTGTCCACAATAGCATCAACACTCACATCCATCAACAACAAACTCAATATATATGCTTTGCATTTATCAGAAACATTTGGTGCAAATTGAGAGCGCAACTCATTGTTGGTATCATCGATGCCATGACAAGCTTCACCATTCTTGTCTACATGCAACAGTTGCTTCAATATCTAGATGACCACATCTGGCCTACCATATAACACCTTAACAATGAAGTGGCATGTACAACCTCTTTTTTCTGATATGTCCGCATGCACTTCTTATTCGATGACTTTTTCCTATTGTCTTCTAGTCCATATGAACACCAATACCTTCAAAAATAACTCTCCTATTATCAACAACAGTCATAATGTCATTAAACATAGACAAAGAATAGGAAAGAATGTGTATACAAACCGGATGTACATCTTTGTTGCATGCGTGTTGTGCACAACACTATCATGCTCAGTATGCCACTTTCAAAGGAATCGGGTTTCAACACCTTCGCACAATGATTCTTATCTGATGAATGCATCCAATCTACCCAGTGGAATTGCTGCACACACATCTCTCGTTGAATCATTTTTGACACAAATTGGTATCCACTGAATATCCCTTGAACAAAAATGATGCAAACCTTCACCACCATCTTGAACTTCCAATACCATAATGTCCTGCCATTTCTGGTGTTTTCCCATTCTCATCCTGCACATATCGGACAAAAAAAGAGATATCATCAACAATAAACAACCACAGTGATGATATCTTCAGTGTGATAGTGTTTTGAGATAGTGGTTGATGTCAAATGTGTTTTCCATGATATTGGTTGCTTGGCACAAATAACCAAAGCTACTTTACTGTTAGACCTTCATCTTGTTAGCACATATTTTTACAAAATAGTTTTGTGCTAAATATGGACACTTTTAGTTTCATCATAAGAGCATTTATTGGTGGATTGTATGTATAGGTGATATGTTGCAGTATCTTCATGAAAAAGCATTATTTGGGCAAATTGAAGAGAATGTTGAGTACTATGGCATTCTAGCAATCCTCATCTTCACAATTAGTTTCATGCAAAAGCACTTTTGGAGGATCAACATAGAGCAGGGTCGTGAACATGTTCAAAGATGTCAGTAGTATGTGTTGGAAATGGATGCCTCTATTCTTTCTCAAAAAAGACAGTATTAATTGACTAACACACGTGTTAGTTTCGTGTTTTACACCATCGATTTTGTAGTTAACGGTTGCGATTGACTAACTTGTCAGTAACACGCTATACAATAGGTCTGTTTTGGAGCTACAATAGTTGTGATCATTTGAAATATGCCTCCAATTCACTTGACCTTTGTTCATACTCATTGGTTTAAATCTGAGTGATGAAACAATGTGAAGAAAATCTGTGAGCTCTATCGGCACAACCTCTGCCGATGACCTTGACATATCGGAGTATGTTTCAGTTATCAAGAGTGGTCTCGGTCTGCTATACCGATACTCGATGAGTCTTGACTAACACGTGTGTTAGTCGCACATTTTACACCATCGATTTTGTAGTTAATGATTGCGATTGACTAACCTGTCAATAAAACTCTATACGACACGTCTGTTTTGGAGCTACAATATAGCCGCGACCATTTGAAATATGCTTCCAATTCACTTGACCTTTGTTCATACTCATCAGGTTGAATCTCACCAATGAAACAGTGAAGCAAATTTGCCAGCTCTATCGGCACAACCTCTGCCGATGACCTCGACATATCAGAATATGTTTCAGCTATCGGGAGTGATCTCAATTTGTTATACCAATACTTAATGAGTCTTGACTAACATGCGTGTTAGTCACATGTTTTACGCCATCGATTTTGCAGTTAGTGGTTGCGATTGACTAACCTGTCGCTAACATGTTGTACGAAAGGTTTGTTGCGCATCTAATCTGGCTCGAAAACGTCTACAGATTGACTAACATGCGTGTTAGTGGACCATTTTACACCATCCATTTTACAATCAATGGTTGTGATTGACTAACCTGTCGCTAACACGCTATATTAAAGATCCATTTTGGAGCTTAACGGAGCTCGGAGTAGCAGGTTTAAAGTCATCCCCATGACCCAACGAAGTTGTCTTTGGCCATCGGGGTAGCTTCAGTTATTGGATGGAAGAAAGGATAAAAGGTGTGCAGGTTACATCCATATCCAACGATTGTCACTATATTACATGATGGATATGCATGAACGTTATCCAGCGCAGCTTCGCGACCAAGGTGGGGCCCAGCAAAAGAGTAGGTCCATCGGAGAAAAAGACCATATCAGGATAGTGCCAAAATAATTAGACCGATCCCCGATGATATGGAGAATCGAAAGGTGGAACGATTGGTATTACCTATATTGATAAAATAGACTCAGAAGCATAAAGCATAAAAGTGCATCAGAGAGTCATCGAGACTTCAAGAGGAATAGAAAAAGGCTATTCTGACCCCCGATGAAGATAAAAGCATCTGTGAGGATATCATTGTAAATTATACCGATAAAGTAAACATTAAGTGAGGACTCATCGGGACATCGGAAGAAGAAGTTTTATGCTATGTCGAGTCCCGATAGGACTATTAAGGCGGATGGAGAGTTTCTAGGAGTTTTTCGGGATGAGTTAAGCCAATAACATGGGGGACTTAGTTAGAATACAGAATTGTATACTGAGATCATTGGGGAATCGGAGGGACATAAAATGAACCATGCCGATACCCAATTGGTTAAGTAAAAGAAAACCGAAGTTGAATGCATCGGGTATTGTTATGTCGATGGAGCGTGAAAACAAAAAGAAAAGCTGAAACTTAAGGAGTGCCCATCGGCATAAAGTGAACCATCGGAATAGGAGAAAAATTTCTATCCCGAGACCCGATAACTTAGCCAGAATAGATTGTGCCGATCAGACGGTTAAAAACACTAAATTCATAACAAACGATGCAAAACAATTGAATCATCGAGAAAAGTCTCGCCAACTAGACGTTGGAGGTCTTGATGTGAAAAAATGACAAAAGGGCTTCCATTAAATGCATCCATTGAGTAGGTCCATTGCGACATGAAGCATATCCATCAAGATTGTAGTAATTAAGTACAAGATTGGACTCCTTGGGATATATAGCTAGTGCCGCATAACAACATTTTGCACAAAGTTATTGCAGAAAGATATCAAGTGTTTATTGAGAAATATTCTAAGGTGTCAAGCGTAGAGTAAAGTAATTTGCAAAGATAGAAGGGTCAAGCTCAAACGGGAAGCGAAAGGTTGTTGAAATATCCAGTACCACGACAAAAAAATTGAAGGGTGAAGTTAGTGAGGCCCGAAGAAAATTAAATCAAGACATGATAGATTAGATGGGCTCTCTAGGAGCTAGGTCACGTAGAGCTAGGGTAAATTTGCCTATTCGTGACCAGTTGGAGGATAGATACATAGAAATTGGAGATGTACTCACAACAGTGCACGGGCATGAGCTGTTTCTTTTTCATTACCTCTGCAGGGATGTGCCTATGCCAATTTCAAACCCATGGAGTACCAATTTAGGTAAACTCATGGTACCTAATGTCTTTGTAAATATTGATTTATTGAAGCTCTTGGTAAGACATTATGATACAAACAATCGATGCATTCTATTTCCCATCGGGACCACTTTAGTGCATTTCGCAGTAGCCACAATTCAAGAAGTCTTTGCAGTAGATCTGGATGTGAATTTGCCTTTATCTTTTGTGGATTTGGAGGAGGAATATAGGAAAATGGATACTACATACCAAGGTTGGAACCTCACTATCCACAAAGTAGAGAAGGGGAGGCTAATAGCGGAAGATGGTCCTCCTTATGACATGACTATTTTCAAGAAATATTTGCAGTATACCTATATGGCATGTGGCCAGGTTGGAGGATTTGAAGCTCTTGATGTAGAAAACATAGGACCACTGGCTTTAGCAGCAGATATTCAGAGACACAAGCCTAGAGCTTTTGATTTTTCTTCATACCTGGTGGATAGGCTTCATGAAGGCTTCCTGAACTTGAAGGAAAATCCAAACAAGCACTTCAAGCATTATTCGCTGTTAATGCATATTATTTTATTTTATGGGAGATTTAGAGGATTATGGTCAGAAGGGTTGAATGTAAATACAGTTGGGAAGAATGGACATGATCAACCAGTGAAGTTGTGGGTTTCTCTCTGGGATTACAGATATGTAAATTCTCATTACCTCAAATTTGAGGAATTCTTTGCTAAGCCAATTTTCTTGCTCTTTGGTGAGCCTCTGCATGGATCATTTTCTGATGATGTCAAGAAGTTTCTTAGGCCCCATGAGCACAAAAATCCAAAGGTTAATCACAATTGGGGTGATTGGTATTCATGCCAAAACTTCACTTTTGTTCAGTGCTATGGATTTGAAGGTTACCCCTATGTGCTACCCAAGCCTGCACCGGACAGGGTTGCCTTTTTGGAAATTGTAAGACAATTAAGTGTCTCTAATTCCAAGCATTTTGGAGGTGCACACAAGCAAGCCTTCCTCCCTGATACACTTCATTTCCAGGATTTTAAAATTGTATCTACCAGAGCATATGACGTTATTGACAGGAAGCTGGTGGATGAATACAACCTATTCCAGCACATGTCTAGAACACATTATGATCCTGAGGGTTACTTCCACACAAGCAGGAAGAGACAAGAGTTGGGAGAGTACTTTTATTAGAAGGATGTGTTTGAAGACATGCGTAAAAATAAGGAAGTGGAAGAGCTTGAAGAGGTTATGGAGATCTTGGAGAAAAAACTAGAGGAGAGAAGACAAAGACTAGAAAACATGAAGGGAGACCCAGCTCAAAGTGATTCAGGGGAGAATGAAGTGGTTTCCAAGCTCTGTGCACCCAAGAAAGAGAAAGAACCAGAAGCACAAGATAAGCTCCTTGTTGTGGTAAATACAGAAAATGATGAGGATGATAAAGCACACTTCATTTGTTTTAGATGATCAGTTCATCAAGTCTAAAGACATTAAATCCTTTTCATACCACTTCAAAGGGAATAAGCTAAGGGAAGCAATGCCGAATATCACACCAGAGAATTAGGAGGAAATGTTGCAGAAGCTTAAAGCTGATATTGATGTAGAAATAGAGAAAATGACCCCTCAAAGAGGAAGGCAGTTGCTAGCAGAGGCAGGTATTATTCTTTTCCCAGGATGGGATTTCAATGCATCTTTTATTTCTGATAGTTTGTTACATTCAGACAATAAAGACTTCAAGTTGAATGTCCAAGGGGTTAATGATATATTCATTGGATTGAGATATGATCTGGATGAACAAGCAATGTTGTTATGGGCATTTTACCCCCCAAATAAAAGGCCAAAAATAATAGATGTGGATAAAGCTTTTGGTCACATGATGACCCTGAAAGTTGGACAAGTAGATCCTATGGTCACTACTAACATAGGCATTAATATCTCAAAATTCAATAAGGCTCAGATGAAACATGAGATAGCAGAGAAAAATAAATTTAAGGCTTTATATGAGGAAACCCTTAAGTGGAGTGGGCATCGAATCCCTCAAATTACTGATTCAGGAGGCCACTAGAAGAAGAAATATGAAAACTTAGCTTATGAACACACTAAGTTGAAGAGAGAGATGAAGGACATCAGGGTTGATACTACTTGTGTATTGATAGGCCTTAAGGTGATTGTATGCAGCTTTTCGTTTCTTGTCAAGGAGCTCTAAGTCTTGAAGATGGAATACCCTGTATGCTTCTGCACCATATACCAATGAGTATGGAGTTGCGCCTGTAGGGGTTCGAATGCTAGTTCAATATGCCCATAGTGCTGGATTCAATTGAATGTGCCAATCACGACCGACATAATCGACTGTCTTCTTTAGGATTCTTAATATGTTCTTGTTTTATGCTTTGGCCTGACCATTGCCTTGTGGGTAATAGGGAGTGGAAAAGAGGTGCTGGCTGCGAAATTTCTCACAGAGTTCACAAACATGCTGATTTTTGAAACACGAGATAGCAGAGAAAAATAAATATAAGGCTTTATATGAGGAAACCTTTAAGAGGAGAGGGCATCCACTCCCTCAAATTACTGATTCAGCAGGCCACTGGAAGAAGAAATATGAAAAACTAGCTTATGAATACACTAAGTTGAAGAGGGAGATGAAGGGCATCAGGGTTGATACTGCTTATGTATTGATAAGTAAAAGATATGATAACATGGAGAAGGCATTGAACGAATTCTGGAATTTATATCAGAAGAACGTGGACAATATGGTTTCTAATACCAGAATTTGAGATAGACTCTTTTCTCTGAGGAACAGAACTTCATCCATCCCTTGCCTCATCACTACTTCATTTACATCCACTAACTCTGCTTCCACCTGAGCCTTCTTGTCAAAAATGTTACCAAAATGCTCCTTATTTCACCGAATGAGCTTTTGGTTAATTATCTTAAGCTTATTGACTACCTTATAGATCCTAGACCTAGAGACCTCTGCCTCTTTCCACCATTCCTCTAAAAGCCTAAGAATATTATCGTCTTTCAACCACATTTGTTCAAATTTAAAAGGACATCTTCTTGGTCCTAGGTCATCAAGAATGCTATGTTGGATCAGATAATGATCCGAGCCTAAGAAAGGTAAAATTGAGGCTTATAAGGTATATGGAAAGTTGGTGAGACTACCCATTACAAAGAAGCTATCAATTTTTTCTGCTATATTACTAAAACCTAACCTTCTATTGTTCTAGGAAAAGGTATCCTTAACAATGTTAATCTCTGTCAAGCCACTACGATGGACCCAATCTAAAAATTCTAAAGTTGTTCTAGAGATTTTACCTATGCCTCCTCGTTTCTCACATTGGTTCATGATAGCATTGAAGTCACCTTCTAAAATGCAAAACTGGCCCTAGGAGTTTGTGAATTCCTCAATTTCCTTCCAAACTCTTCTTTTGTCATCATTTAGGGTTGGCCCATACACATTAATAATGAGAAAATCTAGTTTGTGTTTCAAGCTCGTAAGCCTGCCACTAATCCAATTGCCTTGAGACTCTAATAATGAGAACCCAATATTGTGTGGGTCCCAAATAATGGCCAGACTTCTAGAGGCTCTAGTGGCTGGGACACCTATAATATGTCTAAAGATTAGTCGTTTACCAAAGGAAGCTAAGTCAATTTTCTCTAATTTGGTTTCCTGTAACATAACTAAATTAGGACTATAGTTAGATAGATAATGTTTTAATGTCCAGTGTTTGTTAGGGGAATTTAAACCCCTAACATTCAATGATAATAATTTCATGGTGTTGTGGGAAGGACCTTCCCCTTAATTGCATGAAACATATCCATGAGTTTAACCTAGCCTTCAGCTATACCATCATTAGCTCTCAGCTTCGATAGAGATTTCTTGCCTCTCTTTTTACAGAGCTTGGCACAGTCTAGAGTGGCATTTTCCCCAGCCCATTGTTCAATTCCTAAGGCTTCAAAAGTTGCACCTTTTCTTTGTCATCTAACTCTATTATGAGGGCTTCCATATCCATGACCTTAGGGGGATGGGTAAAATTCATAATCCCTTTCCTCAACAACCTTTTCTATAGTTCTAGCTCATCTGTGTCTACTATTTCATCCACTAACTTCTCGACGAAGAGTCTATATGAAGTTGGTAACACGACACAACTGCGTGAAAGATTAAATTGTTCTTTTGGCGCAATTCAAGGAAGAATTTCTTGGGAATTAGTGAAACGCTTAGTAGATTGTTTTGAGGATACATATCGCATATTGTATTTCCATGATGGGTTATGAATAATCAATGCTTGATATTACATTGTAATTTATTGTAATGATCTGGATATTGATCTGATAGGATTTGTATTGTAAATTCAAGATGTAATTAGGTTTTATGGCTGGCTTAGTTGTTATGGCTATTTAGGGCGACACAACTGATGTTTCATGTGTTGGTGGCATTACGAGAATGATTTAAGTCATCCCAGAGAAGATAGAGATCTGCTTGAGTGTTGCAGATTGTGAAGCATAACTGGATCTAATTTAGCAAGCTGAAAGTGCAAAGTAACAGATCATTTTTCACTGTTGTTCTCTAACAATTACAACAACATAAATCCCTTAACTGGGTAGGTCCTAACATTCCTTTTCCATCTAAGTCCCCTAAGAGGGAACCTCACAAAAGATTGTTTAAATCCTCTAACCAAGTTGAGCCTAATAGATCATTACGCTCCTAGCTGGAGTGATAGGTAAATCCCTTAACCTGGTGAATCCTAACAAGGTCTGCTCCTAACTAGGCGTATTGTAAGCTCCTAATAGTGCATACTTTGAAAGAGTACAAATTATTGTGGGTACCAGTCCTCATCGTGGTTTTTCCCATTTGGGTTTCCACGTCAAAAATCTTCATGTTCATGTGTGGAATGTCTTTTCATAGTGTTTATGTTTTCATGCATTATTTCTGATCACCAGTTATGATAAGTTTACTACTGTTTATCAGAGATCTGTAAGTGGATACCGATAATGTTAATGAATTGATAGATGAAGTATTCTTATCTGATAATAAGTCAATATGAGTATGTGTTGATCAAATATCTAGTTGGTGAATATTCTGATTAATAAGATTGCATAAGTGGGTAACAAGTGTATGAGATCTGCTAAAGGGATAGATTCATTGATTTCAGATCTATTGTAAATGGTATTTTTATTTGAAGTTATAAATTGTCATAATATTGATTCACCACCCCCTCTTAGTATTAACTGGATCCTTATAGGATTAAAAATTGGTATCAAAGTTGTGGTCCTCTATGTGCAGAAAAACTTAACCACTTGAGGAAAAGATTCTG
Source organism: Cryptomeria japonica (assembly GCF_030272615.1). NCBI lineage: Eukaryota > Viridiplantae > Streptophyta > Pinopsida > Cupressales > Cupressaceae > Cryptomeria > Cryptomeria japonica. The sequence continues at coordinate 703,509,621 of NC_081405.1, read as the reverse complement.
AGGAAGACAAGATGATGAAGAAAGAGGGTCCGAAATTCAACAAGGAGAACTATAAAATTTGGAAAGACGGAATGAAGATATATCTCAAAGGTCTTGGTACTCAATACTAGAAACATGTTGAAACAACATATGTGGCTCCTACTACTACTCCCTTGACACCGGATGAACTTAAATATTAGCAGGAGAACATGCAAGCCCTTGAAGCTATTGCAAGTACTTTATCTAATTCTAAACATATTGATGTTCAAAGATTGGAAACTGCACATGAGGTTTGGGAAAAATTAGAAATAATTCACAGAGGAGATGAGCATGTACAAAGAGCAAAAGAGGAAAGCTTGAGAGGAAAATTTGATGATATGAAAATGCAAGAAGGAGAAAACATTGCGCAGTATGGTCAGAGAATTAAAGAAGTTGTTGGTAGTATAAAAGGTGCTAGTGGTAAAATTGATGATGATGTGGTGGTAAGTTAAATGATCAGAACTCTTCAACCTCAGTATGCTATTAGATTATCAGAAATCCAAGAACTGAGATCCATTTCAAAGGATAAGGCAACCATTGACTCTTTGATTGGTAAGCTTACAGCCTTTGAGTTAAATAGTTTTGACAATAATGTGGTAAAATCTATTGAATCTACTTTTAAAGCTTCTATTACCGGTTCATCTACTAGAAAAGGAAAGAATGTATGTCAAAGTGATGAGTGCAGATCTAGTCATGGAGATAATCGGGAAAGTGAAGACAATGAAGATCAAGTAATGGAACTTGAAGCACTGCTAGCCAAGAGATTTCCAAAAAGCACTGGTAAGTATAAAGGAAAACTACCTTTAAAGTGTTTCTCTTGTAGTAAGATTGGCCATATTGCTACAGACTGCCCTAAAACCGATAAGAAAGATAAGTTCAACAGATTCAAAGGGAAAGGGAAAAAATATTGTTATGTTGCAGTGGATGAAGGTGTGACCGATGAAGAATCATAAGATGAAGATGACAATGAAGAGATTGTGTTTGTAGTTGTAAAGGAGGAATTGTCTTATGATAAGGCACTGGTTTCTCATGTAGAAAATAGTAATGAATGGATTATAGATAGTGGTTATTCACACCATATGACTGGAGATAAGAGTAAGTTCCTAACTCTTAATGAATTTGATGGAGGTGTTGTTAGATTTGGAAATGACTCTCCCTGCATGGTGAAAGCTAAAGGTTCTATTTCTTTGAATGGGAAGAATAATAATGATGATGTATTTTGGGTTGATGGTCTGAAACACAATCTATTAAATGCTGGACAACTCAATGATAAAGGTTATTTGCTTGAGTTTAATGGTGGAATCTGCAAAATTCTTAGAGGAAATGGTGAACTGATTACTACCGAGAAACAAACAAGAGGTAACTTATTTCATTTAAATGCTAATATCAATAGTTGTCTAGTTGCAAAGATGGAAGATAGCTATTTATGGAACAAGAGATGTTGTCATATGAATTTTGATAACTTGGTGAAGGTAAGCAAGTCTAGTGTTGTGAGATGATTACCACAAATTGTTAAACCGGATAATGTGATGTGTATCTGTCAAATTGGTAAGATGACCTCTATTTCATTTAAGAGAAAGAAGTGTACATCTGAAAATATTTTGGATTTGGTTCATAATGATCTCTGTGGTCTTATGAGTACACAAAGCTATTTTGGTGATAGATATTTCATGCTTTTACCAATGACTATTCTAAGATGATGTGGGTTACATTCCTAAAGGAGAAATCTGAAGCCTTTAGTAAATTTTAAGCATTTAAAGCTCTAGTTGAGAATGAGACTGGTAAAAACTTTAAATTCTTAAGATCTAATCTAGGAGGAGAATTCACATCTGTTGAGTTTGTCAAGTATTGTAATGAACAAGGTATCAAGAGACAGATGTTTGCTCCTAGGACACCACAACGAAATGGTGTAAGAGAAAGAATGAACAGAACAATTGTTGATGCTGCTAGAACAATGTTATTACAAGGTAATATGCCAAAGATGTTTTGGAGAGAAGGGGTAAGTACTGCAGTCTACACATTAAACCAAATACTTGTAAAGAAAGACAACAATAAGAAACCTTATGAGTTATGGTATGGTAAAACTCCTTGTTTTAGTTATTTCAAAATCTTTGGAAGTCAATGTTTTATTAAAAATGATAACTACACTGGAATGTTTAATGCAAAATATGATGAGGGAATATTTCTTGGTTATTCTTCTACAAGAAAAGCATATAAAAGCTATAATAAGAGAACTAAGAAAGTAGTTGAAAGTGTTAATGTGAAGGTGGATGATTTGTCAAATAAATCTGAAGGATCAAGTAGGTCTGAACCTAAAAAAGATGATAATGAAGAAAGACTAGTGATCTTTGAACCAGAAGCATAGAATAATGATCAACTAGTAAATTCTCAATCGGTAAGCGAGGATAGTGAAGAAGAAAGTAGTGTATAGACTAGTGAATCAGATGAGGAAGATGCAAAACCAACACAGACTATACCTAGATATATGAGATTAAATCACTCTTAAGACCATATAATTGGTGATTAGAATGCAGGTGTGTAGACCAGGAGGAAGATTAGAGAAAATTCTTGTTTTATCTCTACAATAGAACCCAAGACAGTTAAGGAAACACTCAAAGACAATGACTGGGTGAGAGCAATGAATGAGGAATTAGATCAAATAGAGAAAAATCAGACATGGTCACTTGTTCCTAGACTGAAGGACAAGAATGTGATTGGAACTAAATGGGTCTTCAAGAATATGTTAAACGAAGGTGGAAAAGTGGTAAGAAATAAGGCAATGTTAGTCTACAAAGGATATGCACAAGAAGAAGGTGAAGACTATGGTGAAAATTTTACACTAGTTACAAGATTGGAAGGAGTAAAGATACTGCTGACATTTGCTACATATAAGGGATTCAAAGTCTACCAAATGGATGTCAAGTCATCCTTTTTGAATGGAATTATTGAAGAGGAAATATACATTGAACAACCAGATGGTTTTTCCTTGAGTGATTATAAGGACATGGTATGTAAATTGCATAGAGCTTTGTATGGTCTAAAGAAGGCACTGAGAGCATGGTATGAGAGAGACTACATGCACATTTGATCAAGATTAGATTCCAGTGTACCAATGAGGATAGTAATATTTATCTAAAAAATGATGGAGACAAGATGCTAATAGATGAAGTATTTGTAGATGACATAATTTTTGGTGGAGATGATAAGATGAGTATGGACTTTGCTGATGAGATAAAAAAGGTATTTGAGATGTCTCTAATCAGTGAAATAAATTTCTTTATTGGATTACAGATCCAAAAACTAGATGATGATATTTTATCTGTCAAAGCAAGTATATTAAAGAGGTGCTGAAGAATTTTGGCATGGCAGACTATAAACCAATAGGTACACCGATGGTAACATGCTGCAAATTGACAAAGCAAGTTGATTCATCTGATGTAAGTGAAAAAGAATATAGGTCTATGATTCGTAAACTACATTATGTTGTACATAGAAGACCATACATTACTCATGTTGTTGGGTTACTTGCAAGATTCCAAAAAGAGCCCAAAGAAAGTCACATGGTGGCTGTTAAGAGGATTTTCCGATATCTTAAGGGAACATTAGACTATGGATTATGGTATCCTTGCAAAGGAAAATTCACTTTAGATGTTTTTATTGATGCAGATTGGGCAGGTAATGTGGATGATAAGTAGAGCACAACCGGTGGAGCTTTTCTACTTGGAGGAAGACTTGTAGCATGGACAAGCAAGAAGAAAACTTGTGTTTCTGAATCTATAGCTTAAGCTGCGTATGCTGCTACATCCATGAATTGCACGCAGACCATATGGATGAGACATGTTCTAGAAGGATTCAAGATAGATATGTCTGAACCATTTACTATCTATTTTGACAATACGAGTGCAATAAATATTTCTAAGAATCTTGTACATCATGCAAGAACCAAGCATATAGAGTTGAAGTATCATTTCTTTTAGGGAAAGAGTTCAGGAGAAGCAGGTAAAGATGGAGTATGTGAAGAGTAAAGATCAGTTAGTTGATATCTTTACTAAACCATTGCCAAAGACTACTTTTGAGTTTCTTAGAAGTAAATTAGGGGTTAGACCCCTACATCAGAAGAACTAAGATGCTGGAGTTACATCAATCTTGTGGATTTCATGTTTATTCTTCACTAAGGATTGATGAAGATGCGAGCTACTTTGTAGGGGGAGCGGCTCTAATGCAGTATGATATGATTTACAGTTTCTGGTCAGATTGAAGTCAAGTAATGCAATTTTTACTTTGGCATTGCTATGAAAGGGGGAGAAGAAAAATAAATCAGCTAATCGGTTATGGGAAAAGAAAAAGAAATCTGATGATCAAGCTTGAGGAGAGGAAAAGACAGTGAAGACCGATAGATACAGAGACTGATAGATAATGTGCTAAGATGCAGATGATTGGCATATATGTTTGTGTAACTGATTGGTGTTTCCATCAATTCCAAAGGGGGAGATCGTTGGCATGATTGGCATAACTAATACAGATGAGTTGATAATTGTATCGGTAGAAGAATGATGATGACATAATCAGTTATTTGTGTTGTCATTGATGGCAACCTATGTCAATTAATGTTTGATGATGGTTATAGATAAAATTTGACATCTAACTTGTTGGATAAGTAATTTGGTCTACTGGATTTAGAATTTGTAAGTATGACATGGTTTACCGGCAGGACTAAGAATTAGGACTTCAACTAGTAAAAGAAAAGATTTTGATGGAATCGGTAAATTAGTGATGGTTGGAGAGTTGTGGTTTGAGACATAAGCTTTTATGATGGATTTCTGTATGTGACCGGAATTGCATCCTATGTTGATTACCAGAAGGCATGTTTTAAATTTTTGATGGAGTTGTGCTAGGGTTTTAGGACTGGTGATGAAATCACTCAATCGGTAATGATTTATGTTATGACGGTGATCAACGGTGAGTCTACATGAAGTTGGTAACATGACACAACCCGCATGAAAGATTGAATTGTTGTTTTGGCGCAATTCAAGGAACAATTTCTTGGGAATCAATGAAACACTTAGTAGAGTGTTTTGAGGATATAGATCGGATTTCTGTGATTGGTTATGAATAATCAACGGTTCATATTGCATTGTAATTTCTTGTAATGACTTGGATATTGATCTGATATGATATGTATTGTAAATTAAAGATGTAATTAGGTTTTATGGTCGACTTAGTTGTTATGGCTATTTAGGGTGACACAACTGATGTTTCATGTGTCGGTGGAATTAGGAGAATGAGTTAAGTTGTTCAAAGAAGATAGAGATCTACTTGAGTGTTGCCGATTGCAAAGCATAACTGGATCTGATTTAGCAAGCTGAAAGTGCAAAGTAATAGATCATTTTTCACCGTTGTTTTCTAACAATTACAACAGCATAAATCCCTTAACTGGGTAGGTCCTAACAAGCCTTTGCCATCTAAGTCCCCTAATAGGGCAGCCCACAAAAGAGTGCTTAAATCCTCTAACCAGGTTGATCCTAACAGATCATTAAGCTCCTAGCTAAAGTGATAGGTAAATCCCTTAACTGGGTGAATCCTAACAGGGTCTGCTCCTAACTAGGCGTATTGTAAGCTCCTAACAGGGCATACTTTGAAAGTTTACAAATTATTGTGGGTACCAATCGTCACCGTGGTTTTTCCCATTTGGGTTTCCACATCAAAAATCTTGGTGTTCATGTGTGGAATATTTTTTCATAGTGTTTATGTTTTCATGCATTATTTTTTATTATTGGTTATGATAAGTTTACTGTTGTTTATTAGAGATTTGTTAGTGGTTACCAGTAATCTTAATGAATTGATAGATGAAGTATTCTGATCTGATAATAAGTCAGTATGAGTATGTGTTGATTAGATATCTAGTTGGTGAATATTCTGATTAATAAGATTGCATAAGTGGGCAACAAGTGTATGAGATCTGCTAAAGGGATAGATTCATTGATTTCAAATCTGTTGTAAATGCTATTTTGATTTGAAGTTATAAATTTTCTTAACACTCATTCACCCACCCCCTCTTAGTAGTAACCGAATCTTTATAAGATTAACACACATGGTCATTAAATTGAGGCATTGTACCATAAAGGTAGTTGAATCTCACCATATTTACAATAAACCTTGCATTCAATTGGATAAAAAGCCAAATACCACAACTGCTGATGATCGTGAAGAAGCCAATTAGGAACCAAGCGAGCATATTGAGGTTGTACACAAGCATGGTGTTGTTCACCAAAAGTGATAACCCAAGTATACCTGCAAATCTATCTATGAGATAGCCAATCTCAATCAATGAAACACCTCAGGGCTTGGACAACATGACAAGGATATGAATACTTCTACTCTTCAGGCTCTGCAAAACCTAGGCGGGTATACCTTTGATGCATTTAATCAGACCTATTACACACAAGACTGCATCAATCAAAAGTAGATGGATCTCAAAAGGTTCAAAAACTAAGAGATAACTACAGATGGGCTAGATCCACACTTGCAACTCAACATTTTGAATCATGAGATGGAGGGACACTTCCACATAACATAAAATATAAAAAGATATTCTGATTTTTTATTTTTAAAAGGTGTTCTAACAACCTTTCAATATTACAAGAGACCAGTGCCTTATCCAAGCCACAGAGTCATGCATAAAACTGGATGAGAAATCTCAAATGCAAGTTCTTTTCAACATTAAATTTTCATTTATCAATGCCTTACATTAATACAATCCTCTGCTCTATCACAAAACCATACTTATATGTAAATATCCAATATGCATTCAAAATCATTGATGCTGGCTTTTAGGATTTAAATCCTTCCTTGAAGAATACCCAAAAGACAACATTATAGTCTTAGAGGAATCTAAAAGAGACAACTCAAATTATCCTTGATAATATGAAATTATATGAATTTGAGTACATTTTGGAGACAATTTCATGGAAAATCACACATGCCTTGCATATGTGTGAACTTGCAAACTGAAACTAAACCTACAGTAAAGACAATACTGAAAACATAGATGAACACACTGTCATTTGCATTGATAAAAGGATGCCATCACTGGAACCTGCGATTTTGGATTTCTCCCTTGGAGCAAATCTTTCAAAAACTAGAACCCCTACAATTGAGAAGAATTGGGAATAAGAAGGAGAGGGAAGAGAATCAAATCTACAACTGAAAATTGCCAAGTGTCTCCCCTCTAACTGAATTTTGTTCCCATGGATACTATTTCCAAAATATCCCACATTTGTCAAAATTAACCTCATAATCAGATTTTTTACTCCGAGAGCTTTTCAAAAACATATAACACTTTATACTTTGGCCAAAAATTTGAGCCTTGGGTGAATTAATTCCCCAATGTGCACCATCATTTAAATTTTTGAAATTTAATATAGTTTAAAATATATCATTTATTCATTTTAATTTTGATTTTTGCCTCCATATGTGCTCTAATGCTTTGCCACGTGGTGGCCTCTGATTGGTCGATGGGGTTGACTGAATGCCACCTAGGATGACACCTCATCACTACCACGTCATCTGCTTTGTCACTGCCACTTGGCTGCCATGCATACACCACCTCAGTGCCACATCATCACCACCTAGGTGCCACCTGTGCGCCAACTATGTGCCACGTCACTGCCACCTCATTGGGACCCACTTGCTGGACAGCTGATTGTACCCGCCACCTGGCTTTCACAACTTCACGGGGTTTAAACTATGTGCATCTTCCCTTCGCAAAATAGTGCACACCGTCGATCCATCTCGAACTTGCTCACTTGTTAAGTCGGCCTTCCTCTGTAAAAATTTTCCTCTCTACCTCGGGAAGCATGCCTACATGGGGTCCACTTGGTCGTCGCTCAGTCACCTCCTATGTTGCCTTGAGAAGCGTGCTCATGCGTGGGCCCACCTTGGACACCCATAGGAACCATCTATCAAAAGCCTTTATGGCTTAGACATATTACTATTGTTTGTTTTTGCTTATAAACATTATAAAATTCCCTTCCACAGTGAATGTGGGATAATGTGTTTGCCTGAAACTGTGCATTTTGTGAAACTTTTAATGGCGCCTTGCTTGGGGCTTTCATTTGCGAATGGGATTTGCTGAAAGTTAATAGCCACGTGAAGGAGAGTGTTGGCTTCACCTGGTAATTGTATTGGATGTTTTATGTGCCATTTTCATTGCTGCCAATACATTTGGTTAAAAGTTTGAAAGCCTCCAAAACACCATGTTGCTTGCAGGAGGACTTGGCTTTGGGCAATGGAATTTACTTATACTTGCACATTGCATTTCCTTGAAAGTCTCCTTTTACTCTCCTACTCTCCATGTAGAGGACTGGCAATTGCACTAATTGGTTTCTTTTAACTTTGCCCATCTACATGTCACGCAGGGAAAAGGATGCTGGCAATCGTTAGATTTGGGAGAAACAACCACCAATTGCATTGGCTATGAAGGGAGGATGTTGCTTATGGCATTTACTTTAGAAGATTTTAAATGCTGCCCCTTGGCCATCCACGCTGCCTACTGTAGCTTGCTATAGTTTTCTTTTTTGCTTCCCAAATCCTGCATTGGCATGTTCTGCAAACTCACCTATCACGTGGAGGAAAGAATGGGAGATCTTTTTGTTTAAACATTTTTTGCATTTTAAAACCATATTACATGCCACATGAGAGGGAAGGATACTGCTTCATAATTTCATTTGCTATGAAAATTTGCTTGAGTTTATATGCTTGATCTTTATTCATGCCTTCCTCATCACACACAGGGAGAATTGCTGGCAGTTTGTTTGTATTAGTCTTAAAAAAGTTGGAATTGCATCTTTCACCTTCTATTCTTTTTGAAATTTCTACTCTACACCCACTTTCATGGTTGCCTTGATTATCATACATTGTGTGGGATTTTCTTTTTATGTTGTTTTGTTGAATCCTCTCCTTGGATTCAGTCTCCAGACACCATTCACATATTTCTACCTTACTTTCCCAGCTTGTAAACAATTGACTCTAGTACTTCCAAAAGTTTGAAGACCCCATGTTGGCTGCCAATTTGCATTTGGGTGTTTGCGATGAACTCTTAAACTGCCTTGGTTGTTTTGACTACAAGGGGCATTTTCATTTTTGCATTACCTTCTGGTGGGAAACATACAAGTGCTCTACTCCAATAATGGATGTCAATATTACTCTAAAAATGCTCATAGGGCCAAGTCGCCAATAAAATAACAGTGCACAGGCATGAGCCAAGTCGGGCCCCAAAGTGGGTCCGGCTAAAAAAATTTTTGTTTTCATGCAACTGACCCCTGGAATGCTTCACAGAACTCAAACATACCTCCTGAAATGATCGGCATCGTTTTCGGATCATTAATCCGCATTTTACAAGCTTCAGGCAATTACGCCACAATTTTTGCATTTAATTGCGAAGACGTAATTTTCAAACTTGTCAAAACATCTTTCTGGAGCTCGCCATCTAACAGGTGTGTAATCTAATATATAAGGATGACTTCTACCAAACGGTTTCTCAAGATGAGTTCTGAGTGAAGAGATATTAATTTCCGAAAATGCCCAACTGGTTTTGTCGACACTGTGGACCTAATGAAGTCAATGTCCTGGCAACACATGATGCCTTTCTCAAAAATATCAAACGACCTCCGTAGGCCCTCAAATTTGAAACATAGGTACCTTAAAGTACATATTAAATCTTTGAGTTCTCAATTCGATCACCAGACTGATAGGATGCAAATGGTGCGCTCACCAAAACAGCTACATTAACTGATATAACACTGGAGTGCAGATAACTGAATTTGATGGTAAATGAGCTCTTTTGAAAACTGATCAAATGGATTGATAAAGGCTTGAAATTTGAAACGTAGCTCATCATTTATACCAACATTAGCTCAGAAAAAACATTATGGCATGACGCTTACCGAGGCAACTTTTACACTTGTGTGAAACAAGGCTCCGACTAACTGTCGAAATAGGGACTTGCCAAAACATAGAAACTGCAAATGGATTTGGCTTCAAAAACTGAGCAAATGGATTCATTAAGACTTGAAAATTTGTGAGCTCACTCACATTTATGCATAGAGTTGAATCCACTTTGAATTTATTCTTGACGATCAACAGGGCAAAAGATGTAATTGCTCAAAGTAGGCTACTCCATAAAATCTGCATTTTGCTTAAAATGCACTTCTAGCTCACCCCTCAAACTGGGTACCTCATAAACTTATCCAAATTGAAGTCTGAAAGTTGCACATCATTGAATAGGCCAAATGAAAGGTGTAGTACATGAATCCCGAGCCTTACCCTTTGAAAATCAACTGGCTCCATTTTACCCCCTTGCTAGCTAGGCCATTCAAATTGACTTCTTTTAATCATTTGGAAATGTAGGGAAATTTTTTGAAATGGGCCTATAAACTTGACTCAATTTTAAATACTCCCAACAGTGGCTCTGACTGGGGATGGTTGATTGCAAGATCAACACAAGAATCCAAATATCTTTGGTTAAGCAGACCACCCAAAAAATAGATCATTCTTCTCTCAATTCTTCTCTTCTCTTCTCATTCCAAAAATAGGGCTTCCTTATTCTACCCAAGCAACAAGGCACTTTATTGAAAACCACACAACTGAAGCAAAGCAACTATATAGAATATACAAACAACTCACAACTGATTATAACTACTCCACTTACAAACATTTACCTCTATCAAAAATCTAATTTTCATCTCTTAATATCATGATCCATACAAAGGCACCTTCCAGTAACAACTGAGCATAATCATTATAATCAAACATTACCATCATACTGCTGAAACAACTGGTGTGCATGCCATTTATCTGATTTTGAGCTTTGAAACCACACATTACTTTAACAAAAATAAAATCATGAAACAAAGCACAATAAGGGCTTTTCCACAAGCTGCCATACACTTCACTATCCCAATCAATTCTATCCTTTGCAAGGGCATCATCATGCTAAACTTGAAAAATAAAACACTCATTTTCAACATTGCAATTCCTATCAGCACTTACCTTGTTATCATCTAAATCAATAGAATGAGGGATACTACAAACCAACTGATGCAAACAAGGAACACGAATATTACAATCCGGATGTGATACTTCATTATGCTGATCACACCTCATACTATCCTTGTTTATCAAACTGAAAACCTTTGCATTCTCAACATCCCCTTCATGGAAAAGAATGCATACCTCTGGCTGAAGCAAATCCTCAGCTGAATCTTTTTCATCCAAACTTATATCCACCTGAAACACTTTCATTTGTGGTTTTAAATGATCATCACATAATCCATGCCTCTTACCTTCATCATGAAATAAATTCTTACAACTCATGCTATTGCTGTCCGGAATTTCATCAGTATTATGGACTGGTTCATCATATACAACATTTGGCTAATCAGTTATTTCTTCATGCAAAGGGTTAGAAACCAAATGGACAATCCCTTTATGAACATTATGACACTGAAGTGACTAGTCTGTGTCTATATCAGCATTGAATAAAGCATTAGTAAAATTACTAAAGACACCATCCATTCGATCATCATAATCATCTTCATCAAGCAAAGAAGAAATTGACACTTGGCTGGAACAATCCTCAGTGTTCCATATTTCACATTCATGAGATTTTACCCTATGACCATCATTCTGAAAATCAAGATAATCAAACTTATCTTGCCACAACTGATCTTCTTCACTGATAGAACACTCGTCATCAACCAAAGAATGAACATGAACATCACTGCAATTTACTTCATCAGATGAGTTTTCAGCATGTTCACTAAAATTTCCTATCATAAAACCATCTGTTAGATCAACATGTTCATTAAATGTACAAACATTCAATTCACAGTCCTCTCCTGAAGAATCCTCTTCACCATATTTCAGAAGGTCTTCATTAGCAGCTCGAAGGCTCTCCAACATCTGAACCTTCTTATCCACAACCTCAAGAGCTTTTCTAAGTTCTAAAATCTTCTAAACTTGCATTGCACTTTGCTGTTCCATGTGATATTCCGTAAAATTTTCTCCATCCATGTGTGCTATATCTTCATTGCAATCACACATACCATCACAATTTTCTGAATTTACTTTGTGCATAGCTTTCAAAATAGAAAGATCATCATCGTGATTACAAGAAGTGAAATCTGAAGTGAAATCTGAGAATAGATTTACTTCATCCTCAACACAAGTGACATTATCAATATCTAAATGAGGATCAACTATTGTTTGCACTAAACAATTCTGATTTTCATCATATGGCACATTTTCGCTTGCACAAACAGCAACACTTAGTAATCCCTCTATACTTGTTATTTCAACATCAAATACATCAGCAGCATGCAAAGATTGATGGTCATCACCATCATTATTTTCATTAATATTATCCTGGAGAGATGCATGATTCACTTGGTAATTAGCAGCCACATAATCATCATAACTGGCATACAAATCAGATGGTACACATCCCTTGTATATATCAATCTCTGTATCAACATTTTCACAATGCTTCCCACTGATCATTCCATCACTACTGTGAGAGACAACCAACATTAACAACAAAGGATCTTGACTCTCATTTAACTCTGAAACACATGCATCATAAAAGCCATTTGGAACTACAGAGCTTGATGCACCTAGACAAGGAATGATTTTCTCAGCTTCATAGGGTATTTCACCATTGAAGGTGTTTTGGTATGGAACAACAGTAGACACGAATCTCTTTGAGATTCCAAACTTCAAATTATTTTCCATATCCCTAGCTGTGTTAAAGGCTTCATACAAGGTTTTGGGTTCTTTGTTTCTCAATAGGAAACCCATCTTCTCATCAAATGCACTCATATAAACATCCAGACATACATTATCATCAAGTTTATACTTTCTGGAAGTTTTGGACAAAGCTTGTGAAAATCTGATATTAAATGTTGGTACCAATTCATCAAGTATATAGGTGAATTCTTTCAGCAAGTCGGAATCACTCACCTTCTCATCAAATTGATCCATGAAATCTGAAACCAATTCTTCCCATGAGGTAATAGAATTCACTGGCGAAAAAGAGAACCAATCTCTTGCATCCTCTTTTAATGACTGAATAAACAAATTCATGCATACATCTTCTTGGCAAATTTCGAATTCTCCTATCAAATCTGAAAATCTTTTGACATGTTGACATGCTAATTCTGATTTCTTCCCACTGAATATGGGCAAATACTTTCTAATTCCTATGGGTATGGGATTTGGGTAACCCGGAATACCTTCAAAGTTTAGAGCAGCATAATGATTCATGATGAAACTTCTCCTATTATATGGTTGCGACACTTCACCAGGCATGGCTCTATGTGGAAATACACAAGGTTTAGAATCTTTACTATTCACTTTCCTTCTTACTTCCACAAATGATTATAAAATCTTGGATAGAAAACTTCAAGCACATATCCTTATACAAATCTATTCCTTAACATTGCTTGACATAAAGTTCTTCCACATTTGCATACTAAGGAGGATAACATACACTGAATATTTTAGCAGCATAGATAAGCAAATCAATTTTGAGATTCTCTCTTTCCCTCTAGACTAGTGTTGTTCACTAAATGGGAAAATGACATTACACATTCTAATTTTCAGAACAAACATCTTTGCATTTGAAACCTCTGAAAATACTTGGAGATCTGCAACTTTAAACTCTTGTAGATCTGGAGATTTACTTCACACTTTAGCATGATCTTTTATCATAGAGTCGCCACCTCTTGCATAGAGGATATTTTGAACAGTAGAATGCCATTCAATCACAAATTTAATTCTCTTTAGTCTTTTGATCTCACTGCAATAAACACTCTTCCAGGCTATTTAATACTGGTATGAACCATAGAGTCACCACCCAACAAGGAATTGGGGAAAAATTCACACACAGCTGCAAGAGCTTCTTACAACTTTGAACAAATACAATTTACTATTACTCCTTCATAAACTATGACATGATACACATATCATTATGCAGATCCAGAACAAGGAGCATTTTCTAACTCATAAATTCACTTTCACACTCTGTGCATACACAATGGACAGACTAATTGGATGAATTTTTGGCAATTTCCATTCTCATTTCCCTAGCAGAGTCACCATTTTTGTTGTTCACCAAAAGTGATAACCCAAGTATACCTACAAATCTATCTATGAGATAGCCAATCTCAATCAATGAAACACCTCAGGGCTTGGACAACATGACAAGGATAGTAATCCTTCTACTCTTTAGGCTCTGCAAAACATAGGCGGGTATACCTTTGATGCATTTAATCAGACCTATTACACACAAGACTGCATCAATCAAAAGCAGATGGATCTCAAAAGGTTCAAAAACTAAGAGATAACTACAGATGGGCTAGATCCACACTTGCAACTCAACATTTTGAAATATTAGCTAACAAAACTGCCACCACTAGTTCTTTATTGCACCTATCATCATATGCTTTGTTCACCAAGTTCATGACATTCTCATACTTTTGTGAGGTTACCTTTAAGGTGATGTACAGGAAATGCCTTCCCTTGGGGGGATAATTAGCTAGCTTTCTAATTATCCTGTGAGATTCATGGTGCTCTGTGTTCTCTCTTGCAATGTCAAGGGCCGTTAAGCCTTCATCATTAACTGAATCTTTGTTTATTCCTCGTATATTCAACAACGGTTCCACCTTCTACAAAATGCATTATCAAATTTCGAAGATGGGCATGTTTAGGAATCTCTGCATTGGAAGATGTTTGCTTCTTCATTAGCTAAGAGGGTATTTCAGCTCTTATTTTCATGACTTTAACTGACAGTTACAATAATTTGAACATATTACCCAACTAAATTTGTTAAGAAAATAGAGCAATAGAATTACAACAAATACAAAATTGCACAGACATCATCAATTACATGATTCATCAAAGTTGGCTACGTCCATGAGAAAATTGAATTTTATTCTTCTTCAACGATTGCAACATAGTAATATAAATTCTCATCAATCTCAAAATGTTATCCTCTTCAAGTTTTATAAAACTCTCATTAAAATCAAAATACATGGGAATAAGAAGAGTTGGAGGAACTCAAAGGTTTTGTAGGTCGGCCTTCACGGCTGAGCAACACTTATTTTAATGATATATTTATTTACATTTCATAATGCTAAATTTGTTCAATTTTTATTTAAATTATGTACAATTTTTTTCATCAACAACGTTACAGATTAGCATTTATAATCCATGAGGATGAACTAGAAAGCAGAAATAAGGATGATAAATCAGGATGACATAACTAGAGAGCAGAAATGAAGAGGATAGAGCTGACTAATGGGATTAAGTTAAAGCAGGGGAAGGAAGGATTCTAGAACCTCCAAGAGAGGAAAAAAATTGAAAATGATTCTTATATTCATATTAATAGTCAATTTTATTTATTTATATGTCCAGCAAAGTTTACTATTCATTTATCATTATTTTCAACTGAAAAATTATTGTTTTAGCTACAAAATTTAATCTCATTAAAAAAAAAATAGATGTTACCCTTGTGTGTCAAATGGTAGAGCTAACTTTAATGACAATATAAAACAACAATTAGTAGAGCCATTTTTTAACATGTCTAATTAGAATATACGAAATAATTCATGTAATTTCTGAAAAAGGAGTCTGATGTGAAATGTACATTCTAATATTTCAGATTATGTAGTAATACTTGGTAATAACTAGTAATCTCTCTTTTAATAGAAAGTAATTCACTTACTTCATTGTCAAGAAATCTGACATAAATACAAAAGCTTAAGAAGCACGGGATAAAAAGAAACTTGCACGAAAAAATTTCTTCTTTGCTACAAAAAGCTTCAGAAGCACGAGATAAAAAGAAACTTACATGAATATTTTTGTTCCTTGCTGCAATATGTAGAGGTGTATCTCCACTTTCCAATGCCACGATCTTTGAAGAAGAAGAATTGATTGCGATTTGAGGCATTCCAAATCCCTGGTTAAAGCTTACTACAATATTCATGGCTTTGTTTCCACCAATTTCCACAGACTCTATTTTTGAAGCAAGGTGATTGATTGCAATTTGAGGCATTTCAACTCGCTGATTGCATCTTACTGCAATATGAACAACTTTTTTCCATCCACTTTCTAGGGGCTCTGACTTTGAAGAATGTTCTTTTCCTTCAATAGGATGAGCATTTATATATGGAGGCTTCTCAAGTCCCTGGTTAACTATATTTGATTAACATACCATTTTATTCAAGCAATCAACAATTCTCACTTGGCTAAGTCGGGCAGCTAAGTGCAACACATTCATTCCACAACTATTTGGTATTCCAACAGCATCTGGCCACCACTTTATCAACTCTTTTATTGCTTCCAGATGCCACTATTTCACTGCCATACAAAGCGGTGTTTTGTGGTTGTCATTAACATAATAACACATTTCGGGTTGAAACTCTATTAATTGGCTCATTATATGCACGTAGCTTCTCCCTAGTAGTTACATGCAAGGTTGTATCACCATTTGTGCTTTTCATGGATTAGCTCTCCTGCTTCTAGTAAGCCTAATATATGCTTCACCAGATCTGTAAAATAGACATCCAAGATTTTGTCAAGTGACATTTTTTTTTAATTATAAAATATATAGTTAAAATAAAGAAGTTGGTCTTATCATTAAATATGATATTGTTCAAGAATGGCTATTTTATCTTAGTTGAGTGATACAGAGCTCAACTAAAACAAGAACCTATACAGGCTCTAATCTCTTATAAAGAAAAGAATAGAGAAACATGTGAAGGATAAAACAACTAAAAGTTAAATGTTAGGAAAATAAAATATTATGTAAGGAATACAACACAAACCAATAATTAACTCTACGGAAACAGAAATTAATCAAGTATAGAAATGGCTATTCAATTTTTTGAATATGTTTAATATCTATTATAATTATTTATAATATATAAGAGATAATGACCCTTTGTGCATTCTAAAGGTTGGATAGCTATTTCCACACATAAAAAAAAAAATGAAAACAAAATAGATTTAAAAAAGGCAAAAGCATTAGAAGCTAGGACTGACATAGATTTAAAGAATGGACATTGAATATGGACCTAAAACTGACTTCTGAAATCATATCATATATTTGACAATATACAGCTTATTTTCAAACTTCTTATTTATTCCATAGCTTAGTGACAATTCTTATACAGTAGCTACCCCACTAAAATAAAAAAAGATTCTAAATTATCTTTTTCTCATGTAAACACTAAAATAAAAAAGATTCTAAATTATCTTTTTCCCATATAAACACTGTAATTGAAAAAGTATAAATTACACATATCATAAGACCTCCGTTCCTGTTGATTATTACAATGTACAAACAGTTTTGTCCATGCAATGTCTTTTGGCGTATATGTGCTGGATGTGCTTCAAAGAGTACCTTCACTGTATCTAAATCACCGCTCTTGTAAGCTTTGAACAGAGCCGTTTATCCAAGCTTGTTGCAGACATCCACACCACTTTCTTTTGATTCGAGTAGAATCTCTACAACTTTGGAGAAACCTCCCTTAGTAGCCAAATGCAACGCAATATTTCCTTGGGCATTTGTAGCCTTCACAAGTTCACAATTAAATTGCAAGAGCTGTTGAATGAAAGGTAGATTTCCTACACTAGTAGCCAAATGGAGAAGAGTATTTCCCCTTCCAGGCGTACTACTGTTGAGAGCTGCTTCAAGTTGGGAACTTTTGATTACTGTTCCAGGACATATTGCAGCATTGTACATGCTGCGATCGATCCCTCCGCTAGGCTGTTGAATTGCCATGGCAAATTTCTGCTATTGCTGCCTTCAACACCAGCTAGCCTATATCATTTTTAGATCCCAAAGACGTCAATCAGAATACATGGTAAGGAGGAAAAAGTTGTCTGTAGAAAGAGAGGAGGTGACAATGAGCATTCCACTGTAAAAGAGGATGTGTGATACCATACTTTAATGGACAAACAAGAATCATATTAACGAAATTTTGTTTGCCTAATATCATGCGTTGATAACACAAAATTAAGCACATATTACAGCTCCAAAGCATGCTGATGGAGATGTTATTTTAGAGCATTTGCTGCTCCATCTAGAAAAGGCAAAGAAGCTAGTACCAGTGGTGAACCAAGATAGAGCAAAGAAATGGGTGATGAGGAGATCCTAATGGAATTTGAAGCTCTTCTTGCCAAGAGACTTCCTAAGGGAACTGATAAATACAGAGGTAATCTCCCTTTGAAATGATTTTCTTGTAACCGGATAGGACACATTGTTGTAAACTATCCAAATGGTGATAGCAAGGACAAACTAGAAAAGTTCAAGAAGTTCAAAGGAGGAAACCAGAGAAACTATTTTGTAGCAATTGATGAAGGTGTCACTGATGAGGAATCAGAAGATGAAGAAAATGAGGATATTGTGTTTGTAGCAGTCAAGGAAGTTGTGTCAGACAAGAAGGCTCTTGTCTTCTGCTTTGATAATTCCAATGAGTGGATTATTGACAGTGGCTATTCTCACCATATGACTGGTGACCAGAGTAAGTTTCTTTCTCTGGAAGAATATGATGGTGGTGTGGTTCATTTTGGTAATGATGCACCATGTATGGTCAAATGCAAAGGGTCCATCTCTCTGAATGGAAAGAGCAGTGCTGACAATGTGTATTGGGTGGAAGGTCTCAGACACAACCTATTGAGTTTTCCCTAGCTGAATGATAGTGGACTCACTCTTGAATTCAAAAATGGAGTGTGCAAAATCAAAGGAAAGAATGGTGAACTGATGGCAACTGGTATGCAAACCAAAGGTAACCTATTTCAGCTGAATGCAAATATAAGTACATGTCTTATGGCTAAGTTTGATGATAGTTGGATATGGCATAGGAGTCTCTTCCATGTAAATATTGATAACATTATGAAGGCCAGTAAGATCAAGGTAGTTAGAGGATTGCCGATGCTAAGCAAACCGGAAAATCCTCTGTGTAGAGAGTGTCAACTGGGGAAAATGTCTTCCTCAACCTTCAAAAGTAAATCTTTCACTGCAGACAATTTACTTCATCTTGTGTATACTGATTTGTGTGGTCCTATGAAAACTAGGAGTGTGCAGGGAGATAGGTATTTTATGATTCTTACAGATGACTGCTCAAGAATGATGTGGGTCACATTCTTGAAGGATAAGTCTGAAGCCTTTGGAAATTTCAAAGCTTTTAGAGCACTAGTAGAAAAGGAAAGCGGTAGAAGAATCAAATGCCTTAGAACTGATCAAGGAGGGGAATTCACTTCTGATGAATTCAAAGAATATTGTGAAGAGAACGACATCAAGAGGCAACTGTCTGCCCCTCGGACTCCACAACAAAATGGCCTAGCAGAGAGGAACAACTAGACTATGGTTGAAGCTGCTAGAACTATGTTGATCCAAGGAAAGGTTGTCCGCACCTTTTTGAGAGAAGCGGTGAGCACTGTAGTCTACACAATGAACCGGGTACTCATCGAAGAAGGAAAGGATAAGACTCCTTATGAGTACTGGACTAGTAAGACACCAGTGGTAAGTTACTTTAGAGTATTTGTTAGCAAATGTTATATCAAGAGAAGTGAACATCAGAGCAAGTTCGATGCAAAATGTGATGAGGGAATATTCCTAAGATATTCCACCAAGAGTAAAGCTCTCAAATGTTTCAATAATAGGACTCAGAGAATCATTGAAATCATCAATGTTAGGATTGATGAAAACTCTGAGAAACCTGAGGAAACCTACAATGAGCATGTAGGAGATGAGTCGGTAGTAACCTTCTAGGAACTGGTTGGAAATCAGCCCAGTACTAGTAATTGTGCTCCTACACCGGTGGATGCTGATGCTGATAAAGATGAGGATGAAGAAGAAAAGAAAGAGGAATCTATTAAGAATATACCTAGGTATGTAAAACTCAATCATGATCCAAAGCAGATCATAGGAGACAAAGATGCAGGAATTCTTATGAGAAGAAAGGTTAGAGAAAACTCATGTATAATCTCTGAATTTGAGCCTAAATCATTCAAAGAGGCACATAAAGATGAAGGCTGGATCAAGCAAATAGAAGATGAACTTGATCAGATAAAGAAGAATGGTACATGGTCTTTGGTACCCCAGACCGAAACATAAAAATGTCATTGGAACCAAATGGGTCTTCTCAAATAAACTGAATGAGGATGGCACAGTGGTAAGGAACAAAGCCAGATTAGTATGGATATGCCCAAGAAGAAGGAGAAGACTATGTAGAAACCTTTGCTCTAGTAGCAAGATTGGAAGGAGTTCATATGATTCTTGCATATGCACCTTTTAAAGGATTCAAGGTATACCAAATGGATGTAAAATTTGCATTTCTAAATGGAATACTTGAAGAGGAGGTGTATATAGAGCAACCAGATAGGTTTGCCCTATTAAAAGATAGTGACATGGTGTGTAGGCTACATAAAGCCTTGTATGGTCTGAAGCAGGCACCTAGAGCATGGTATCAACACTTGCACTCCCATCTTGTGAAGATTAGATTTGAAAGAACAAGTGAAAATAGCAATATCTACTTGAAATCAGAAAGAGATCAAATTCTAATTTGTGACGTATTTGTTGATGACATAATCTTTGGTGGAGATGACAAGATGAGTCAAGAATTTGTAGATGACATGAAAAAGGAGTTTGAGATGTCACTCATAGGGGAGATTAAGTTCTTCATTCGACTGCAGATTCAACAAATGAATGATGGAATCTTTATTACTCAGTCCAAGTATGTCAAAGAGGTGTTGAAGACCTTTGGCAACAAAGAAAGCAAATCGGTTGGTACACCAATGGTGACCGGTTGTAAAATATCAAAAGAGGATGACTCAGCATTGGTAAATGAGAAGGAATACTGATCAATGATTGGTAAGTTGCATTATGTAGTGTATAGCAGACTGGACATTGCACATGCAGTGGGTATTACCGCTCAATTTCAGAAAAGCCCAAGAGAATCCCAGTTGGTAGCAGTCAAGTGGATTCTTAGATATCTGAAGGGAACTATTGGCTATGGATTATGGTATCCATACAATGATGATTTCAACCTGAAAGTGTTCATAGATGTTGATTGGGCTAGTAATGTGGATGACTGGAAGAGCACAACCGATGTTGCATTCTTTCTTAGTGGTAGACTGGTCTCATGGATGAGTAAAAAGCAGATTTGTATCTCTCAATCTACAACAGAACTGGAGTATGTTGTAGCTTTTATGAATTGCACCCAGACTATTTGGACGAAGCATGTATTGAATGGCTTCATAGTTCCTGTATCTTAACCGGTAAGTATATTTTATGACAATAAAAGTGCAATTAACATTTCCAAGAGTCAAGTTTTACATGCTAGTACCAAGCACTTTGAACTCAAGTATCATTTCTTGAGGGAAAAGGTTCAAAACAAAAAGGTGGTATTGGAACATGTTTCTAGTAAGGAGCAGTTAGCAGACATATTCACCAAGCCTCTACCGAAGGCTACTTTTACCTATTTGAGAGGTGAATTAGGGGTGTTGCCCCTTCAAGAGGTAATCTAATGGTTTGTGCTCCTCATCAATCAAATCTTACTTTGCTATATCTTTTTAGGATTCATGTGTTGAAGGATGCTACTCCTCAAGGGGAGCAGCATAGTGGAACAGGAAAGCTTGTGCCTCCACTTTGGCATTGTTGTCAAAGGGGGAGAAGATTTGAGGTGGAGAAGATATCTGTAGTATTAAGGAGAAGATGTGATGCAAAAAGAGAGATATCTTTGTATATTGCCATCAATGCCAAAGGGGGAGATTGTTGGCATATGTGCAAAATATGTTGACATGATGATATTGTGTTGTCATTGATGTCAATATGCTGAAAGAATGAACCGGTAATATGCTGAAGAGAGAACCGGTAATATGCTGAAAAGTGAACCAGTAATATGATTGAAGAGTGAACAGGTTTATTGAAGTTAAGCAATTGGCAAAGTGAACCGGTAATACTGTGTTATCATTGATGTCAATATATTGAAAGAGAACCGGTAATATGTTGATGTTGTGAACCGGCATATGTGAAAAAGTGAACCGGTATGCTTGTCCAAGTGAACCGGTATGATGTTGTGAACCAGAACCGGTATGTCAAAATGAGAACCGATATAAGGAATGTTTTGTATCTAGGGATCATATGGCATAACTACCGACTGGTAGTCTCAGCTTTAGGGTTTTCGGTTGAAGTGTTTCAAGCCTATGTGTTTCAACTAATGGCATTGTGTGATGAGTTAGCATTGAATGTTTTGTATCTAGGGATCATATGGCATAACTACCGACTGGTAGTCTCAGCTTTAGGGTTTTCGGTTGAAGTGTTTCAAGCCTATGTGTTTCAACTAATGGCATTGTGTGATGAGTTAGCATTGTAATAGAGATCAGACCGTGTTGCCACGTAAGCCTCATGCACGTGAAGGATGTTGCATGAAGGAGATTCATCCTATCTACCTTGGGAATGTGCAAAGTCCCGGCAAACAGTGGAGAACAAATGATGGGTTATCACCTCCAAGGATCAGTGAAGAACGAATGATGGAGAATAGCTCGAGATCAGTTCAAGACCATTATATTCAAATGAATAGTATTTAATGGTCAGGATTGAACCGAGTAAATTTCTCAACCTAAGTGTTTAGGGTTTAGGGTTTATTCTACCAACCTATATGTTTCCTATAAGATCAATGTGATGTTTTATGCTGAGATAGTTGGCAAATGTTATGTGTGTATCTATGTGCAGAGATACATGATTCTTGCTAGACCAGTTGAGAGGATTGATACCCGCATAGTGTGTGTGCAGAAGGAAGGAACTAAAGTGGATCTACTTTGGCATTGAGTGCTATTACCAGATCATTGTAATACTTGTTGATCTCTAATCACTTCAACGGTTGGAAAATCCTTTAATAGGATAGCTTTAACTAGCTTGCTATAAATCCTTTAACAGGGTGACTCAAAGCCATTGAGTTCATAAAATCCTTTAACAACGTAACCTATAACAGGGTTTAACCTTTTACCGGGTGATCCCTAACAGGATCAGTTCCTAACAGAACCTGCTGTAACAATCTTTAACTGGATTAGGCTCCTAATAGAGTGGACTTCTAAAGAGTTCCAAACAGCTTGTGGGTATTCATTCCCACTGTGGTTTTTCCTAGTTGGGTTTCCACATGAAAAATATGTGTGTCATGTGTGATGTACTTTTCATGTGATGCTTTGTTGTTTTCTATCAAGTGGTGAATCATGTTGATCTAACTACTTATTATATCTCTGATGATAGATTATCTGTTTAGGCATAAGGACAAAGTGGAAATGAGGGAGTAGGTTGTATGAAAAGTTAAGAAGATTGACCAGTTCATATCTTTCACAGTTGCACTGTGTTTAATTGGTAGTAATCTGGTTTGGACCGGTATTAGGGATTGCCAGTAGTTTTTAGTTTGCAATCAAACCGGTTCAAGAAAAGTTTTTGTGCCTATACTGATTCACCCCCCCCTCTCAGTACCAATTTGGTACTCACTTTTCATCATTGAGTTATCAAATGGTATCAAAGTCTCCTCCAAGTCCTCTATGTTGTAAGCTTGACCACTTGAGGGAAAGATCCTATTGTAATGATGAAGAGGGAAGGTCCAAAGTTCAATAGAGATAACTTTAAAATATGGAAGGATAGAATGAAGATATACATCAGAAGCATGGGTGCTCAACATTGGAGCTATGTTGAGAACGTTTATGTTATCCCTACTGGTACTCTCACCGATGACCAAAAGAGAGAGATTCCTTAGAATGGGCAAGTCATGGAAGCCCTAATCAGTAGCTTAGCTGACATTGAGTTTACTGATTTCCAAGATAAAGACAATCCCAAAGAAGTATGGGATACTCTTGAGAATATCTATGGCGGTGATGAGCATGTAAAACAACCTAAGGAAGAAAGCCTTAGAGGGAAGTTTGAAGACATGCAGATCATTGAATGTGAGACCATTCAACAATATGGAATACAAATCAAAACTATTGTTGGAGATATCAAGAGTGCGGGTGGTAAAATTGAAGATTCCATTGTTGTTAGCAAATTTTTAAGATCCTTTTTACCAGTCTATGCAATAAGAGTTGCTTCTATTCAAGAGTTGAGATCAATAGAAAAGACTAAGGTAGCCCTAGACTCCATCATTGCAAAGTTGACAACCTATGAGCTAAATAGTTTTGATGGCAGTGTTCAAAAGACTGAATTAGATTTTAGAGCATCTACTGCAGCATCCAGAAAAGGAAAAGAAGCAAGCACTAGTGGTGAACCAAGACAGAGCAGAGAAATGGATGATGAGGAGATTCTGATGGAATTTGAAGCTCTTCTTTCCAAGAGACTTCCTAAGGGAACCAACAAATAAAGAGGTAAGTTTCCTTTGAAATGCTTCTCTTGTAACCGGATAGGACACATCGCTATAAATTGTCCTAATGGTGATAGCAAGGACAAACCGAAAAGGTTCAAGAAATTCAAAGGAGGAAACCAGAGAAATAGTTTTGTAGCAGTTGATGAGGGTGTCACAAATGAGGAATCAGAAGATGAAGAAAATGAAGATATTGTGTTTGTTGCAGTCAAAGAGGATGTGTCAGACAAAAAGGCTCTTGTCTCCTGCTTTGATAATTCCAATGAGTGGATTATTGACAGTGGTTGTTCTCACCATATGACTAGTGACCGGAGCAAGTTTATATCTCTAGAAGAGTATGATGGTGGGGTGGTTCGTTTTGGTAATGATGCACCATGTATGGTCAAAGAAAGAGGGTCCATCTCTCTAAATAGAAAGAGCATTGCTGACAATGTGTATTGGGTGGAAGGTCTCAAACACAATCTATTGAGTGTTGCCCAACTGAATGATAGTGGACTCACTTTGGAATTCAAAAATGGAGTGTGCAAAATCAAAGGAAAGAATGGTGAACTGATGGCCACCGGTATGCAGACCAAAGGTAACTTATTTCAGCTGAATGCAAATATAACAACATGTCTTATGGCTATGTTTGATGATAGCTGGATATGGCATAGTAGACTCTGCCATGTAAACTTTGATAACATAGCAAAGTCAAGTAAGATCAAGGCAGTTAGAGGACTGCCGATGCTGAGCAAACCGAAAAATCCTGTGTGCAGAGAATGTAAACTGGGGAAAATGTCTTCCTCAACCTTCAAAGGTAAATCTTTCACTGCTAACAACTTACTTGATCTTGTGCATACTGATTTGTGTGGTCCTATGAAAACTAGAAGTGTGTAGGGAGATAGGTATTTATGATTCATACAGATGATTTCTCAAGAATGATGTGGGTCACATTCTTGAAGAACAAGTATGAAGCCTTTAGAAAGTTCAAAGCTTTCAGAGCATTGGTAGAAAAGGAAAGTGGTAGAAGAATCAAATGTCTTAGAACTGATCAAGGAGGGGAATTCACTTCCGGTGAATTCAAAAAATATTGTGAAGAGAATGGAATCAAGAGGCAATTGTCTACCCCCCGGACTCCACAACAGAATGGCCTAGCAAAGAGAAACAATCGGACTGTGGTTGAAGCGGTTAGAACTATGTTGATCCAAGGAAAGGTCGCTCAAACCTTTTGGAGAGAAGCGGTGAGAATTGCAGTCTACACAATGAATCAGGTACTCATCAAGAAAGGAAATGTTGAAACTCCTTATGAGTACTAGAAGGGTAAGACACCAGTGGTAAGCTACTTCAGAGTGTTTGGTAGTAAATGTTATATCAATAGGAGTGAACATCAGAGCAAGTTTGATGCTAAATGTGATGAGGGAATATTCCTAGGGTATTCCACTAAGAGAAAATCTCTCAAATTTTTCAACAATAGGACTCAGAGAATTGTTGAAAGCATCAATGTTAGGGTTGAGGAAAACTTTGAGAAATTAGAGGAAACTGGTAGAGAGCATGTAGGAGATGAACCAGTAGTAACCTTCTGGGCACCTGTTGCAAATCATCCCAATACCAGCAACTGTGCTTCTACACGGGTAGATGTTGATGAAGATGAGGATGATGAAGAAAAGCAAGAGGAAGTTGTTAAGAATATACCTAGGTATGTCAAACTCAATCATGATCCAAAGCAAATCATAGGGGACAAAGATGCAGGAATTCTTACAAGAAGAAAGGTCAGAGAAAGCTCATGTATGATCTCTAAATTTGAGCCTAAATCATTCAAAGAGGCACATAAAGGTGAAGACAGGATCAAGGCAATGGAGGAGGAACTTGACCAGATAGAAAAGAATGGTACATGGTCTTTGGTACCCAGAACGGAGCATAAAAATGTCATTGGAATCAAATGGTTTTTTAGAAATAAGTTAAATGATGATGGCACAGTGGTAAGGAACAAAGCCAAAATAGTATGTAAAGGATATGCCCAAGAAGAAGGAGAAGACTATGGTAAAACCTTTTCTCCTATAGCAAGATTGGAAGGAGTTTGTATGCTTCTTGCATATGCAACTTTTAAAGGATTCAAGGTATACCAAATGGATGTAAAATCTGCATTTTTAAATGGAATACTTGAAGAGGAAGTGTATATAGAGCAACCAGATGGGTTTGGCCTATCAGAAGATAGTGACATGGTGTGGAGGCTAAATAAAGCCGTATATGGACTGAAGCAGGCACCAAGAGCATGGTATCAATGCTTGCATTCTCATCTTGTGAAGATAGGATTTGAAAGAACAAGTGAAGATAGCAATATCTACTTGAAATCAGAAGGAGATCAGATTCTGATTTGCAAAGTATTTATTGATGACATAATCTTTGGTGGAGATGACAAGATGAGTCATGACTTTGTAGATGAGATGAAAAAGGAGTTTGAAATGTCACTCAGGGGAAATTTATTTCTGTATTGGACTACAGATTCAGCAAATGAAAAATGGAATCTTTATTACTCAGTCCAAGTATGTCAAAGAGGTGTTGAAGACCTTTGGCATGGAAGACAATAAACTAGTTGGTATACAAAAGGTGACCAGTTGTAAACTATCAAAAGAGGATGACTCGACATTGGTAAATGAGAAGGAATACCGATCAATGATTGGTAAGTTGCATTATGTAGTGCATAGCAGACCAGACATTACACATGTAGCGGGTATTACCGCTCGCTTTCAACAAAGCCCAAGAGAATCCTACTTGGTAGCAGTCAAGCGGATTCTTAGATGTCTGAAGGGAACTATTGACTATGGGTTATGGTATCCATACAATAATGATTTCAATCTGAAAGTGTTCATAAATGTTGATTGGGTTGGTAATGTAGATGACCGGAAGAGCACAACCATTGGTGCATTCTTTCTCGGTGGAAGACTTGTCTCATGGATGAGTAAAAAGTAGAGTTGTATCTCTAAGTCTACAGTAGAAGCGGAGTATGTTGTAGCTTTTATGAAATGCACCCAGACTATTTGGATGAAGCATGTATTGAATGGCTTCAAAGTTCTTGTATCTAAACCGGTAAGTATATTCTGTGACAATACAAGTGCAATTAACATATCCAAGAATTCGGTTTTACATGCTATAACCAAGAACTTTGATCTCAAGTATCATTTCTTGAGGGAAAAGGTTCAGAACAAAGAGGTGGTATTGGAACATGTTTTCAGTAAGGAGAAGTTAGCACACATATTCACCAAGCCTCTACTGAAGGCTACTTTTACCTATCTAAGAGGTGAGTTAGGGGTGTTTCCCCTTCAAGAGGTAATCTAAAGGTTTGTGCTCCACATCAGTCAGATCTTACTTTGCTATATCTTTTTAGGATTGATGTGTTGAAGGATGCTACTCCAAAGGGGGAGCAGCATAGTGGAACAGGGAAGCTTGTGCCTCCACTTTGGCATTGTTGTCAAAGGGGGAGAAGATGTGAAGTGGAAAATATATCTATAGTATTAAGGAGAAGATGTGATGGAGAAAGAGAGATATCTTTGTATATTGCCATCAATGCCAAAGGGGGAGATTGTTGGCATATGTGCAGAATATGTTGAGATGATGATACTGTGTTGTCATTGATGTCAATATGCTGAAAGAGAGCCGGTAATATATTGATGTTGTGAACCCGAATATGTGAAAAAGTGAACCAGTATGCTTGTCCAAGTGAACCAGTATGATGTTGTGAACTAGAACTAGTATATCAGAACGAGAACCGGTATAAGGAATGTTTTTTATCTAGGGTTCATATGGTATAACTACCGGTTGGTAGTCTCAGCTTCAGGGTTTCCGGTTGAAGTGTTTTGAGCCTATGTGTTTCAACCGATGGCATTGTGTGATGAGTTGGCATTGTAATAGAGATCAGATCATGTTTCCATGTCAGCCTCATGCACGTGAAGGATCTTGCATGAAGGAGATTGATCCTATCTACCTCGGGAACGTGTGAAGTCTCTGCAAACGATGGAGAATGCATGATGGGTTATCACCTCCAAGGAGCGACAAAGAACGAATGATGGAGAATGTCTTGAGATCTATTTAAGACCATTGTATTCAAATGAATAGTGTTAATTGGTCAAGATTGAACTGACTAAATTTATCAACCTAAGTGTTTATGGTTTAGGGTTTATGCTACCGACCTATCTGTTTCCTATAAGGTCAATGTGATGTTTTATGCTGAGATTGTTGGCAAATGTTATGTGTGTATCTATGTGCAAAGATACATGATTCGTGCCAAACTAGTTGAGAGGATTGATAGCTGCATAGTGTGTGTGCAGAAGGAAGGAACTAAAGCGGATCTACTTTGGCATTGAGTGCTATTACTAGATCATTGTAATACCTGTTGATCTCTAATCACTTCAACAGTTGGAAAATTCTTTAATAGGGTAGCTTTAACCAGTTTGTTGTAAATCCTTTAACAGGGTGACTCAAAGCTATTGAGTTCATAAAATCATTTAACAAGGTAACCTCTAACAGGGTTTAACCCTTAACCAGGTATTCTAGTCATCCGTTAACCAGGTGATCCCTAACAGGATCGATTCCTAATAGAACCTGTTGTAAATGTCTTTAACCGGATTAGGCTCCTAACAAAGCGGACTTCTAAAGAGTTCAAAACAGCTTGTGGGTATTCATCCCCACCATGGTTTTTCTCAGTTCGGTTTCCACGTGAAAAATATGCGTGAAAAATATGTGTGTCATGTGTGATGTCCTTTTCATATGATTCTTTGTTGTTTTCTGTCAAGCAGTGAATCATGTTGATCTAGCCAGTTATTGTATCTCTAATGATAGATTATCCGTTTATGCATAAGGACAAAGTGGAAATGAGGGAGTAGGTTGTATGAAAAGTTAAGAAGATTGACCGGTTCATGTCTTTCACAGTTGCACTATGTTTAACCAGTAGTAATTTGGTTTGGATCGGTGTTAGGGATTGCCAGTAGTTTTTAGTCTACAATCAAACCGATTCAAGAAAAGTTTTTGTGCCTGTACTGATTCAACCCCACCCCCTCTCAGTACCGGTCTGGTACTCACTTTTCATCATTGAGTTATCAATCCTATCTACCTCGAGAATGTGTGAAGTCTCTACAAATGGTGGAGAACACATGATGGGTTATCACCTCCAAGAAGCATTGAACAATGAACAATGGAGAATATTTTGAGAACTATTCAAGACCCTTGTATTCAAATGCAAAGTGTTCAATAGTCGGGATTGAACCGACTGAATTGCTGAACCTAAAAGTTTAGGGTTTAGGGTTTATGTTACCGACCTATCTATTTCCTATAAGTTCAATGTTGTGTTTCATGTTGAAGTTGTTGGCAAATGTTGTGTGTGTATCTAAGTGCAAAGATACATGATTCTTGCCAGACCAGATAAGAGGGTTGATACCTGCAGAGTGTGTATGCAGAAGAAAGGAACTAAAGTGGGTCTGCATTGGCATTGAGTGCTATTACCATATCATTATACTACCTGTTGATCTCTAATCACTTCAATAGTTGGAAAATCCCTTAACAGGGTAGCTTTAACCAGCTTGCTGTAAATCCTTTAATAGGGTGACTCAAAGCCATTGAGTTCATAAAATCCTCTAACAAGGTAACCTTTAACATGGTTTAACCCTTAACCGGGTATTCTAGCCATCCCTTATCCGGGTGATCCCTAACAGTATCGGTTCCTAACAGAACCGGTTGTAACAGTCTTTAACGGGACTAGGCTTCTAACAGAGCGGACTTCTAAAGACTTCAAAAATAGGTTGTGGGTATTCATCCCCACCGTGGTTTTTCCCAGTTGGGTTTCCACGTGAAAAATATGTCTGTCATATGTGATGTCTTTTTCATGGGATGCTTTGTTGATTTCAGTCAAGAGGTGAATCATGTTGATCTAGCAAGTTATTATATTTCTGATGATAGATTACTTGTTTATGCATAAGGATAATGTGGAAATGAGGGTGTAGGTTGTGTCGTAAGATAAGTGTTTACGGTTTATATTTTCACAGTCTCATTGCGCTTAACCAGTAGTAATTTGGTTTATGACCAGTGTTAGTGATTGGCAGTCAAGTTCACTGTTTGCAGTCAAACCGGTTCAGGAAAAGTTTTTGTACCTGTACCAATTCACCCCCCCTCTCAGAACCGGTTTGGTACTCATTGTTCATCATTGTGTTATCATATATATAAGGTTTACAATATCCAACAATGAAATTAATAATCTATTTATTTTTTATTAGACAAAAGAAACTATTTAATTAGATACTTAATATTTTTCATTTAGGATCTTCCAAGAGAGTTAAACTACACCAACCCATACTTTGACAATTTTGAAAAACTATTGTATTCTAAGACAAATGCAAATTAAACAATAAAGAAAAATCAATTTACTAGGGGAAAAGCACTAGTTACAATTCATGTTCTAATATCCGTTCACTCCTTGCACACCCAACCCTCCAAATACTAACTTTCAAAATAAAAATAAATAAATAACTAAAAGATCATTAATAAATTACCCATGTACCAGTAACACTCATTTTTTTAGCTTATTTGGACCATAATTGGCCCATTTGTGCACTTTTATTGGTACCCATAGCACACAACTATTGGGACATTGGCAATTTTAAGTGCACGATTATTGGGGCATCTTTAAACAAGTATTGGGTGACATTTTGAAAACTATACTTTTGACCCTTGCATGCATAATGGATCCCACAGTGCGCATCGTTACTACCCATAAGTCAAACCAATAGCTATAAGCAGATAAGTCACATGTGGAGACAACAAAATATATCGTCAAAATCCAATGTATCATTTAAAATTTGTGGGTGTACGAAGTTAGCTATAACGACTACTGGTATGTTTCCCCTAGGGGAAAGGAGCCAGTAGTGGACATAGGACCAATGACTGTCATCTTTTTGTCAATCTCACCCCTTGTTAGTAGACATAGTAGGAGCCAAAAAAAAAGGTAATGAAAGGTCCATTAATAAATATCACATGTACCAATAGTGGATATTTTTTAGCTTTTTTTTTACCATAATTAGCCCATTGATGGGATACTTGTGCATGACTACTAGGACATTTGTGCATAAATATTGGGGCATTTTTCCACTACTACTAGCTATTTTGAGTTATCTATTATTGACACAAAATCGATTATGTATTGGACCACACTTTGAAATGACCACTTTTTGACTTTTGTGCACATATCGAATTCCATAGCGTGCATCGTTACTACTCACAAGCCAAAAGAATAGCTTTAAGCAGTTAAGTCGCATATAGAGAGAACAAAAAAAAAATCATCGAAATCGGATGAACCGTTTAGGAGCTTAAGATGCGCGAAGTTAGCTATGTCCACTACTTCCTCCTTTCCCCTAGCGAATGAAGTAATAAAATACACAAGAAAGATAAAATTTTCCCAACAAACTCTAATTTCAAAAGTAATAATAATTATTTGATAATCTTAAATTATTTGTACTTTTATATTATATTTAAAGTATCATCATAATGTTTTGTAATCTATGCTACATTATAATTGTTTATCTCTGAGATGAACAATATTTTGAATCATATTTTATTTTGTCAAATAAAATAAAATGAATAGAAACCTTTAGTCAGTTGAAAGATACGGTAATAATAAATAGTCAGTTTCTATACACAACCAATGGCCTTCTGATCTAACTACCTATATCATATGATCCACATTTCTCCACGACCTTTTGGCATGAACTGGTCGTGAAGTCACTTGACGGTCTTACCCAAGGCTATTTGTTTCTGACAACATATTTACCGACACTTTTTCCTTTTCTGTTATAATTGCTCTGGTCGACTAATAAAACATCATTTGCTACAGTTTTGGTATCACATCATTGAATGTTTGATTGGCCTTTAGTCCTACATTTACGTGTACTATTGGGTTACCTTTATTCTGAACGTGGAGACTTTTTCTGAACCAGTTGAAGCTCTCGTCTTCAATTGAAAATGGGACAACCTCCATCACCATCTTACAACCAACTATTGCAAATTTTCATATCACACCATTTGCGTGTACTTTTGGCTTACCTTCAATTTCTCCACGGCGGAACTTTACCTTCACGAGTGCTCTTGTCTTGTCGGGCCATTTTGCAACCAATCAAAACTAATCAGAGAAGAGAGTTGATAATTGAAATGGGAAAAGTGAAAATTTTTAATTAAAAATTTAATATTGGATTTTGAATTCGAAAGTTATGAGGAATGAAAGGGCAGAAGTTAAATTGGCTTCAAAACAGCCAAAAAGTACATCGTGTTATTGATCATTTGGAAAATCGCAGTCGTAGTTTGCAAAATCAACAATGTGTAACATGCGAATAATTTTCATGTTATGCACTAGTGTTTTTGGAGCCAGAATAGCTGCATCTGATTGAAAGTGGGGAAGTTAAATGTATGTGATACAATCATGATAACAATTATAGAATGTTGTATGGTTGTGTCTTAAGCAAATTGTGCTCTTGACAATCTAGAATGTCTAGTAGTCTATTCATATATCAGCTAAAGGAAACAATGGTGTTGCCAGGTAGCATCATAGGGCTTAGTACTTAAGGATTTAAATCATAATTTCAATTAAGACATTCTAAGAAGATGAATAGGCTATCAGAAACTACGGTACAGGTGTTTTAACGAAAAAATGTGGTATATCAAAATGCATTATTAGGTATAGGTCAATGACTGTGCCAACATTGTCAAATTATGCACTACAATCATGCATTGAAGACATTGAACAAAAGTTCCATAAAGCTAAAGGGAAAGAGTGTTGTTGTCTACACTTTCCTCTTAGAGTACACTCTATCCCCACCTCAATGTGTGTAGAAAAATAACTGTGTATACACATCAAAGTAGAAATACATAGAAAAAGGGTTGTGATAAAAATGATATTGATATTTAGATCTAGCTAATCTAATCACTTATAGAAAATGTGAATAACACCTATGAGACTACATAGAAGATAAAAATAATTTCAATAGATAATATGCCCCCTTGAACTGTGCGAACTACAAAGGAGTGCACTTAAATTAAGGACATAGCAAAATGTGGCTAAATTTATGCTAAAATAAGGTAAAAATTTGAATTTAAGAAATTGAGAAAGGATATCAATGATGGCATAGAAATTAAGGGTAGGTAGAGAATCCATAAGTAAGAAGTTCTTACCTATTTAGCTGACAACTTTCTTGGAAGGAGTTGTGAGAAGATGCATCGACCCATTTTCTCTCAAGAAAATAAGAGATGAGCATGTAAAACCTAAGAAAAGGCATCGACACCTTGCTTCATAAATGGTGAGATTGAGTAAAAGTATAGAACTTGCAAAATCACATGACATGTGACAATGATAAATCCTTTTTTTATTTGTCAAACCAAGTTAAATATATATCTTAAAATAATATATTATTATGTTGTAATAAATAATGATTAACTGGGTTTGGTTGTTATGTAAGAGTTTGAGTCCTCTCACACTTTATCTATTTAGAACATAGATATGTTGATGGTAACTTTTATATAAAATGTCAAATATTTTTTTTTTTAATAATTTGTATTAGCTATTATAAATATAACAAAAAATTTTAAATCTGTAACCTTCCAAACATTTACTCACTACTTTTCATGTCAAGTATGATAGATAATAATCGGTAGCTTTTATGGATGCATTTGTGTAATTTTATTTAACATCAATATTTCATGTTACACTTTATGATTCATCATTAGAATTAATAAATTTAATGTAATGGAATGCAAACTACTCATACTAAATACTAAGAAAGCACAAGAAGGAAGAAAGTAAAAAATGAAACTATCAAAAGAAATAAGATTAGACAAGACTAAAGTGTAGTTGAAAAGGACGGGAAGAAAATAGAAAACAAGGGAAGTCCGTTAAACTTCAAAGTCTGATGATCAATGAATTATTGAATAATTTTTATTCGTTAATATAATTAGTCACTATTTCATTACTATTGTAGACACCTAAATTTTATATATCATCAAATATCTAATTACTAGACCATTTCTTCCATAATTGATTGAATACATCCATATTTAAATAATTAATTATCTTATTTTCCTCTACATATTAATTAAAAAATAAATTATTAAAATTAATAAATTCAGTATTTAACAATCATATTCTAACATAAATTATTTATCATCTTTTAAGCTCTACCTCAAGTAAAGATTTATTTACCCAAGACTTATATTCCCTTTCAAAAAAAATCAAATCAAATTCCCTAATTAATTATTTATCTACTTTGAATTAATGAATTAAGTTTCTTGTATATTCTGTTAAAGATTCTTATGTTGTAGCTTTGTTGGCTGAAGCTTTTAGAGTCTTTTGAACATATTTATCATCTGTATTGGTGATTGATCGGGTTCTTTTCTTTCCATTTCTTGCAGTTCTTTTAAGTTGCTCATTATTTTTAATATATATTTGTACTTTTCTTTGTTCAATTAAAAAAATAAATTATTAATTCCCCCCTCATACACATTAACCTTGATCAAACTTCTTAAAATTTTACATATTTTCATGTGTATATAGGTATAACCTTTGTACATAAGGCATGTCCTCTTGTTCTTGTGACATAGACTTAGCAACATTAGCATGTTCTCCTTTAATCTTGGGTGGTGAATCAAAAGAATTCTCTATCACATATTCTTCTTAATCTTGGACTCCTCATTCACCACTCATGTGACGACACTTGTCTTCTAATCATACTTCTAAGGCTTTCAATCAATTTAAACTTTTACATCATACTTTTAATCTACCAATCCCATCTTGTAGCCAAAATTATATAAATTGAATGTCATCCTATAACATTTGTAAATTTGAACCTCATATAATATTATTTTCTTAACATTTTAATCTTATATACTCTAAATTTCATATACACCTAACATTCTATCTCATCCTCCATTTTCTTCGAAAGAATTCTCCACCATATAATCTCCTTTACTCTTTGAGTTCCTTCTCATTCACCACCCATGTGAAGGCACTTGCCAAGGCTCTCAACCAATTTGACCTTTTATATCATACTTTCAATCTATCTCACTTTACCAAATTCGTCCTACCTCATTTATGAATTTGAAACTGAACCTCATACTATGTGTTATTTTCTTGGTGAAAGTACTTCCAAACCATCAAAATATCATTCTTAAGCACGACCACCGTTGCTTGATACAACATAAATTGATCTTGAAAAAATTCCTTACTGTTTATAGCGATAACTTTTAACTTAATCTTATAGGTATACAAGAAATTTCATTTACACCTAACATTTTAGACACATAATACTTGTTGACATGTGTATATATATGAAGGCCGGGCTCAACTGATCTCAAGCAATTAGAAAGATGGGGATAAGTGGCCTGCACGCAGTGATTGTACCTTTCCCTGCGCAAGGCACCATCAATCCTCTCATTAATTTGGCCCAGTTGCTCTCTTCAAGAGGGGTTTTCATCACTTTCGTAAACATGGATTGGAGTCACAAGTGCATGTCTAAAGCAGCTCATAATGATGATGAGCCCACGTTTAAGTTTCTCACCATTCCAGATGGATTGCCGCCAGATCATGGTCGTCTCGCCAATCTTGCTGAGTACGTAATCGCAATGGAAAATCTTGGCCCTGTCTTGGAGCATCATTTGCTGAGCAGCTTATTAGATGGAAAAACTCCTCCCGTCACCTGCATTATAACAGAAAATTTCATGTCCTGCACTCACCAAGTGGCCAAAAAACTGGGAGTGCCCCGAGTGATCTTCTGGACATTGTGCGCTACCTCTTCTATTGCTCAGTGCAACGCCAACCTTCTCCTCTCCCACGGACATATTCCTGTCAAAGGTATAAATTCTATACTACTGAGGCTTCCTCAATTTTATTTTGATTGCTCAAAATATTTGTCATAACTGATTGCAGTGGAGGACTCGAAGAGGGCGGACAAAGTGATCACTTGTTTGCCCGGGAATCTTCCACCTCTGTTACCGAGCGATCTGTTCTCTTTCTACCGTGCTACCGACACATCGGGCGTTTTATTCCAGTGGGCCCTGCGTGAGACGGTAAGCGCACTGTCCTGTAATGGCTGCCCTGCTTTGGCAGTAGGCCCTGTCTTTCTTCCCAATTTTCTGGAAGGAAGAGATTTGAACGGGCGTGGGAGTTTGCTGGAGCAGGACGAGAGCTGTCTGAAATGGCTCGATG
The DNA here is from genome assembly GCF_030272615.1 of Cryptomeria japonica. NCBI lineage: Eukaryota > Viridiplantae > Streptophyta > Pinopsida > Cupressales > Cupressaceae > Cryptomeria > Cryptomeria japonica. The sequence continues at coordinate 703,472,964 of NC_081405.1, read as the reverse complement.
CCCAAGACCCGGCTTCTGTGATATACGTTTCCTTCGGCAGCATCGCTGTCAAATCAAACGAACAGCTGGAGGAACTGGCAATCGGATTGGATAAAAGCCAACACCCCTTTCTTTGGGTGTTACGAATGGATATTGCGGGAGGCATGCCTGCAACTCTGCCGGAGGGTTTCGAAGAGAGGACAAAAGATCGGGGACTGATTGTGAAATGGGCGCCTCAGGTGAAAGTTCTGTCTCATCCTTCCGTAGGAGGGTTCATCAGCCATTGCGGGTGGAACTCGTGTTTGGAGAGCATGAGCATGGGTATTCCCATTCTTGGATGGCCCTATTTCGCTGATCAGTTTCTGGACTGCCGCTTCTGCAAGGATGTGTGGAAGATTGGCATTGACTTGGAAGGTGTGGACGTTGATGAAAATCTGGTGATCAAAAGGGAGGAGATTGAGAGAGGCGTGAGGAGACTGATGGAGGGTAAGGAAGCACAGGAGCTGAGAAAAAGAGTCATGGAGTTGAAGGGGGCGGCATTTAAAGCTGTTGGGGGTTCTTCTTATACGAATTTGAACAGGTTTATCCATGACATGACACAACTTTCCAAATCGGCTTCTGTTAAAACGGCGTAGCCCCAAAGCATTCCATCCATCTGCTAATTTCATACAATCTTCTCCGTTAATAAAAAAAATAGGTTTATAAAGCACCCACCTTCGCCCTTGGCATTTCATCATTCATCTATCAATTCAACAGACGATTTATTAAATGATCTGTACTGGCTATTGTATTTTGGTACAATGACAAGCTTTTCTTTGTGGACTACTACTCATAAACTCTATTGGATCTAAAAAGGTTTTATACATTTTTCTTATTTAGAGGATCATCATTTTATAGATACCTATTTTAGAGTCAACAAATTTCTTTTTATGAATCTCACTTGGTTGTTTTTTATTAGGAAAAAATAGGTTTTGAAGGGGCCCTCAAGCCTGAGTGCAATGAGCTACAAATAAAAAAACATACAGCCAAACAACAATAAGAAGACAAAAACAACAAAAACTAGACCCCTAAAACAATAGGAAAGCAAAGAAAAAAAAAACTAACATAGATTCTTCAGGGCTTCAACAACCTTAGCTTCCATATGATCAAGATTCTCAGCCAAGTTCATCAGATCATGCAATACAATCTTCGCTTGCTCCCTAGTCTTCTTGATATGCCCACAGGTTCATGCTGATGGACCACCACCGTGACCCCTTGTTAGCTTCCCCTTCTCCACTAAGTCTAGATCAATAACAATATCTCACATAGACATCATTACCTACACATTTGGCCAATGATTCACAAGGGTTTTGATCCCCTCCACACTAGTGTGAATTGTGCAATAACTCTTGTTAATCAAATTAGACAGGTTATCTTCAATTTGCTTCATCTTGGCTTCAAGAACCCCTACCCTACCTTCATAGTCAATTTTAAGGAGAGCAATATCTTTGGCCGCTCCCAAACCCCCCCCCTCCCCACCCACCAATAAGATTAGCCTCTTTGTCCATGTTCTGACTATCACCAGCATCCTTAGCATCTAACTCCACATTAGCTAGACTAGGAGAGTCATACCTCACCTTCTTTCTCTTCACAAATATCCCTTTGTCATCCCTAAGAGGGTGGTTCTCTTTTTTTTCTCCTTCAAGACAATGGTTTGCTTCAATGAAGCCCCATCCCTTATTTCTTAGTAAACATACTCTAAATCATCCTCTTCCTCCCTAGAATCTGTCTCCATTTCCTCCTCAGACCTTGTATTTTCTAATAGCAAAGGGGGGGAATCCTTCATTTTCCCCTTAAGGGGAGATACAATTTCTTTAATGTGCTCCATAGTTAGAAGAATCAAGGTCTCATGAAAAAAAGGGTTACTCTATTTCTTATTGTGCTCCTTAATATTGGCAGGGACAAAAGAAGATAGAAAGGGAACGAAACCAAGAGCTTTTGCCTAAAGTGATTGAGTAATGAAAAATGATAGCCATAGATAGTGGTAAGCTACCCATACCCATCCAAAGGGGTTTAAGAGAATCTGCCTAGTAGCCACCATTCTAATTTTTTACATGATTCAATCCTTCCTTGCATTTGAAAAAAGTATTCATCGTAGACTCAAAGGATTTTCTATCCTTGATTATTTTTCCATCCATTGGGAGCCCAATAACCTCTACAACCAATTCCTTTGTGACCTCCAAACATTTGTTTCCAATGCAAATTTTCCTATCCTACCACCCTTTGTAGAAGAGCTTAATCACATTGGGGTTGTAGCCATGAAGATTCTCTAGATATGGCATAACCCCACATTTAGTAAAAATCCTCTAAATTTCCTTATTTCTATGAATGTCATCATAGGAAATGGGTTCATACTGATGCCTCTCGCAACCCATGATGGAGCCCACAAACCAAATATCAGAGAAATTCCTACCCCACAATTGACCCCTCAATGGCACAGTCACAAACAGAGCGCTCAAAACTCCATTAAAGAAACACTCTAAAAACTAGGAAACTAGGACTAAAAATCACCCACAATCTATGTGGAAATGATAAATTGATAAGCACCAAAGGCAAAATTGCCTAGCTATCATCATTAAAACACCTCAAAAAATCAATATAGGAAAGGGTGAAAAATATAAACGACCACACATACCAAGAAAGGCTAACCTCCATGAATAATTCCAAGCTTAATTATCTCCTCAACATTAGGAGGAAGAGGGTCAATTCCATTCCAATAGAAACCCTCACACTGTAACACACCAATATTTGCAAAATCATCCATAGGGGAATTACCTTCCCCAAGGATATGAGATATATGTACATAATCAAAATCCTTGATAAGGTTTAAGGCATCCTTCAATGGTCCAACTCGGGGTATGAGATCCCTTTGAAAAGTTGATTATGTTGATCGAATCATCCTCAATCCAAACCTTTTGGAAGCCAAGATCATGCACTAGTTTGATGGCATAAAGAAGAGCTAAGGCTTCGGCTTTGTGATTTGACCTAATTTCCAAAGGGAGTGCCACTATCAAAATAAGCCTGGCATAGTCATCTCTCAACACCTCCCACAACCAGTTGATCCAAGATTCCCCTTAGCCGCCCCATCAAAATTAACCTTCTTCCAACAAGAAAAAGGAATCAACCACTTAAACATTAGTTCTAGATGATTTTACCTTCCCCTCCAATTTAGAAATATCAAAACCCAATCACCAATTAATAGTAGCCTACTGATAAGAAGCATTAACATACATATGGGGCAGGGAAGATGGGGCAGGGAAGAAGTGACCCCTTGAACCCCAATTTGGAGTTTTGTTTTTAAAGCTTTGTAAATCTTATTAAATACGAACTTAGGAGGAAGAAGAGCATCCCTAAAAATCTGATTGTTTCTCTCCTTCTCGATTACCTGAGCCACATGAGGCATAGTCAACAACCAAAAGAAAGAAAATGACGAATTCAAAGTAGGAGAGTATAACTAAGACCACATCTCCCCCAACAAAGGAGGGGAAGACTCAATTCAAATTTGAGTTAGCCAAAATAAGAGACCAAACTTCTGTGGTAAAACAACGATCCAATAAAAGATGATTAACACTCTCCATCTACATACAACAAAAGGAGCATCTATTTGCAAGAAGAAAATCTCACTTACAAAGGTTATCCAAGGTAAGAATGTTATTTTGAATCATGAGCAAAAAAATATGTTAATTCTAGGAATCAATTTGGAGTTCCAAACCGAAGCCCACAAAGGACGGGGCGTCCTAAGCTAACAGAGCAAAGAAAAGGCCGAAGCAGCTAAAAATAAACTAGAGGAGGACAATCCCCTAATAATACGATCTAGGTCAACCAGACCCCGATCAATCACTATAAGGTCCCTCCATCTACCATTAGTGAAGTAATTGCTACCTTATCACCAAAATGAGCCGAACAAGCCTCCCTAAAACAGTCAAAAAGTGGGGATCTTAGAGAGAGAGGAATCCCCAATCCACCAGTCATCCTAAAACCACATGCTCCATCCATCCCCCAAAATCCATTTAATACGTGTGGAAGATTGGCATTGACTTTTAAGGCGTGGACGTTGATGAAAATCTGGTGATCAAAAGGGAGGAGATTGAGAAAGGCGTGAGGAGACTGATGGAGGGTCCCCAAGCGCAGGAGCTGAGAAAAAGGGGCATGGAGTTGAAGGAGGCAGCATTTAAAGCTGTTGGGAAGGGAGGTTCTTCTCTTACGAATTTGAACAGGTTTATTCATGACATGATACAACTTTCCGAATCGGCTTCTGTTAACACGGTGTAGCCGCCAAAGTATTCCGTCCCTCATCGATCACTATTATTACCATCTTTCGATTCCATACAATCTTCTCCGTTAATAAATAAATAAAAAATAGATTTATAAGGCACCCCCTTTCGCACTTATCACTCCAACATTCGTCTATCAATTCAACCAGACGATTTATTAAATGATCTGTACTGGCTATTATATTTTGCTATATCATTTCTAAATAAACAAGAATTGTCTCGACATCTTTCAATCGTGGTTCCATTTTAATGCTGGAGTGTGTCCAGGGAGATAATTGTAATAACTGCCGTTTATTGGCTATTATCTTTGTAAACATGTTATCAGATTCAGATATGATATATGCTTTCTACACTGATATTGTTTAGCGAACTGTATGACCCTTTGTCTGCCGTATATTTTGTCGGCGAAAATAAGCTGATTGATTTCAGAGAGCTTGGAGTTCATTCCAGGGAGCTTAGACTGAGTTACCTATTTGAGCTTCTTCAGACAATTTACTTGTTGATTATGAACGTTTCTCAAAATGAATGGAGGGATGGTACTTTGTGATAAATGTGTTGCCATCACGTCACTTTCATGTCTTTAATTTCTTGCCAATTCCATAATTATCTACGTACCACTCTCTTTTTCCTCGTCTCGCTAACCCTAAATTTGTTGGTCGTATGTCCAAGTGAGTTATTTTTACAAATATAACTAAAATCATAATAATATTATAAGATATGGAAAAGGGATGATTTTAGGGTAACTTTTTTAAAAAATAATTATATTAAAGTTTTGTGGGAATATCAAATTTAATTATTAGGATTAGCAATGTCATCAATCCGATTAGAGATGTTTGCCATTGAATAAAATTATGATCTAGTTTTAAAGATTTAGATTCATTTTTATAGGAATTCATCTTTTGTTTTTTTTAAATAGGAATTCATTTTTTGTTTTTTTTAATAGGAATACACATAGTTCACTTTGTAAATACATCTACATTAAGTGTAATAATGGAATTTAAGGTTAAGAAAAGCTTATACAAAAGTACAATATGTAAATATAAAGGTCTTCAAAATTTTAACAATATGAGTAGTGTCAAGAAGGTTTGGACTTCCAATTTAAGGTCTATTTGGATCTTCCATTTGTCTTTACTTCATCTATAACCATCTCTCAAGGGGATACTAATGCACCTATACATCAACCAAAAATAACTACCCTTAATCTTAATATCTTTCTTTTGATAGTTCTATTTATTTTGTAAATGTTGTGAACTTCATGTATAGATAGCATAGTATCAATCGTTATTTATATTTTTTGCATTGTTGCTGCTTACATCCCTTACCACACAATCAAATTTTAGTTACCACTAGTTGCATCCCCTTTTATAAGGAAACCAAATTTATAATGACAAGCTTTTCTTTGTGGACTATTACTCATAAATTCTATTGGATCTAATAAGGTTTTCTACATTTTTCTTATTTAGAGGATCATCATTATATAGATACCTATTTTAGAGCCAACAATTTTTTTTATGAATCTCACTTGGTTGTTCTTTATTAAGGAAAAAATAGGTTTTGGAGGGGCCTTGAAGCCCTAAGTATAATGAGTTGCAAACATAAAAACATACAACCAAACAACAACTCAACAACACAAAAATATCAAAAACCAAACCCCTAAAAAAACAAATAAGAAAAGGAAAACAAAAAACCTAATAGAGATTCTTTAGGGCTTCAACAACCTTAGCTTCCATCTAATCAAGATTTTGAGACAAGTTCATTAGATCATGCAATTCAATATTCGCTTGCTCCCTAGTCTCCCTAGTCTTCTTGATATGCCGACAGGTTTGCCCCGATGGACTGCCACTGTCACCCCTTGTTAGCTTACCCTTCTCCACCAAGTCTATCAATAACAATATTTCCCCTAGACATCATTATGTACACATTCTACTAGGGATTTACAAAGGTTTTGATTCCCTTCGTGCTGGTGTGAATTATGCAATAACTCATGTTAACTAGATTAGATAAGTTATCATCATTTTGATTCATCTTAGCTTCAAGAACCCTTAGCCTACCTTCATAGTCATTTTTAAGGAGAGCAACATTTTTTGCCACATTTTCTAGGATAGAGAGCATTCTAGTATTTTTTTCATAAGAAATAATATTGTCCACACAAGCGTCAGAGGCTACTTAGCCATCTCCTTGTTCAAAAGCAGCCATCTTACTTTTGATGGACCATAAAATGATATTAATTTGATTTATTTCTTAAAAAAACCATTTAGAAATCCTAAAGTAGTCCAAAACAACATCCCTAGCAATGCCGAAAAGATCAAGTAGGCTCTCAAGATGAGACCTAAGGAAGGGGGGATCCTTAAGCAAATCCTTGAGAAAAGAAGGGCGATTAGCTTTGTCCTCATCAACACAATTAGATAATGGAGGGGAAGGGGCCACTCCCAAAAGGCATTCCCCTCCACCCATAAAATTTGCCCCTTCATCCATAAAATTTGCCCCTCCCACATTCTGATTATCACCAATCTCCTCAACATCTATAAAGACGTAAATTACTCTATACGACATAATCTACTATTTATTGATAAATAAACTCATAGGTCAATTAAGAAGTCTATTTCAAACATAATATAAAGAAAGTTTAATAAGTTGATAAAACAATCATAGATATCAAAGACTTAAATACAATTTTCATGAAAAATGAAAGGTACAAATTACTTAATATATATCCTTATTCCCTACTTAGGATTTCATATTGCCTTAAGTAATATACAAATAGAAAGAAGATGAGATACATCCGTCGATCTCCATTCTGTGTTGCTTCCTTTCAGTCCATCGAATGAAGATGAGAACAAGATTCAGGCACTTTTTCCGCCCAACATTGAAGCTTACGCTTCCCTGGAATTCTTGGTCAATCAAGAATACCCGACCCTACACGAATTGTTTTAACCAAAGAATTCGAAAGACAAGAGGGAATCTAGTGCATGCCTAGATGATACAAGCATTTTCATTTTTCTAATTCTTTTAAGAAACAAGCATTATCATGCAAGGATATGGTAGAGAGCATAAAATAAGGAATTCCATCTATTTCTATGGATAATTCAATTCATTACTCTACCGAGTATAATCCCATGCATAGCAAAAATAAGTAGTTGGAAAAAGCAACTATTCTCTCTAAGATTCCATATTGGTACCCGTCCCGGAAGGTAAATTTCTATACACAAGCCTATCCAGAGCTTGGTTCCCTCAAACAAGAATACATTTTAAGAATACGATTTTTTGAATAATTGAAATAAAATCTTCCCTATTACTTTCGTAAATTAAACACTATTTCATTTCTTTCACCTAAATGAATACAATCTTTCGTAATTGAAAAGCAAATATAATTTCATCAACATTATTCAAATAAATACAAAGTAAAAAGAAGGTGAATCACAAGTATGATTTTCTTTCATATAAAGGAGTAAAGTATGAGTACCCATTCCTTAATTGAAAATCTAACCTAATCCCTTTGACAATAATCATTAGTTTTAAACAATTAAATTAACTATCTTAACTATTTCAACATATATTCCACCTAATGATTTCTTTCTTCATCTTTTCAAGGAATAATAACACATTCAATAAAACAAATAACATCTGGAATATCATAAACTAAATCTTATGCTATATACAAAGCTTTAATTCTCTAACTTTCCTTATTGCAAAAATAACCAAACTGAAATAAGATTCTGACCTCTTTACGCTTGAAAATGGTTTGGAAAGAACTCTATCATGCCTCCCCTAAATGGGTCCACGTCTTCCTTGATGGCTCAAAATTCTCTCATCGGTCTTCTATTCTTCTTCTATCTCTACTCTAAAACAACTCTCTCTCTCTCTCTCTCTCTCTCTCTCTCTCTCTCTCTCTCTCTCTCTCTCTGCAATTCTAATTTAATATCTATCTATCAGCTCCTCTACTATTTTCTATGTTTTTTGCTTTTCTTCTATTTTCTATCTTCTCCCCTTCCTATCGATCATATACCTGTATTTATTCTAAATTTCCCCTATGATATCTCCTAAGTTTGAGGCTCAGTTATTGTTATCACATTGAAGTCTTTTTTTGCATTTCGACAGATCTCTAACTTTAACTATCTCACATCTCAGAGTGATGGAAGCTAAGTAACATCTTCTGCAATCATGGAAAGATGAATCGACCACCTCTCACCATGGATTGTGGAGTAGTTTTAGTCTTTCGCAGACTTCACTGCTAATTCTGTTGGTATTTTGGTATGGTTTTATCATTGATGTCAACACCTATCAACACTTATCAACTCTGACACCTTGGAGGATCAACAATGTTCACCGGCAAGCAAGTGACTTATGCACAGTCACCAGTATCTAGTACACTAGCAGGATATAATGTTCATTGGCACTTGGACTGATATGGAAAACACTTGGTTATGTCGAAGATATCATTTGGACACTTTGTCTTGGAGATTTGTTTATTGGCATATTCGTATTTGCATATTTGTTATTACTGGCAAATAGGTCCAGGTTATGCACCGACAGACTTATCTTTTCCAGATCAGCATGACACACTTTGGAGATGATTTTGTTTTAATTGTAAATGCATTAAGCCGACATGTTGAATTGGATATTGCATCGGTTATTGATTTACTTGTAATTATTTTATTGTAATATCTTTTAGAGCCGACCTACTAAAATTGGTCTTAGGTAATGGTATATATGTAAGATCTTACTTGTAAGATAGATATGCAATTGTGATAAGAAATTAAAAAGAAGGTATATGCGAGATTAAGCAGAGCTATACACACAGACATCATTTGAAGGTGAAGCAAGGTATTTGTAAAGACAATCAGAACTACACCGGTACTAAATCCAGCATATGAAGATGCTATTTTGAGCAGTACATTCTTATTAGATTTAACCATCCAATTGTAGTCAGTGTGACTCCTATTTGAGTAGTGAGCTCTAGGCGCTTGGCCTTTCTACATGTGCAAACCCTATTTGTATACACATACTATATGTAGTAGTATCATCGAATTGTGGGGATCTTTTCCCACCATGGTTTTTCCCCTTATAGGGTTTCCACGTACAAATATTGGTGTTATGTGTTGTGGATGTTATTGACTTTCTATTTCATGCATTAATCTTTACCGGTACTATAATTTACTGGTATTAAGCATTAAGGTTGGTTAAGTTGTTTGTGGATTGAATTTATTTGACAACTGATTCACCCCCCCCCACTCTCAGTTGTCTTCGGGACCTAACAATTGGTATTAGAGCTTAGTCCTCTTTTTGCAAAAGTTTAATAGCTTGAGGAGATCCAATGTCTACTAACTATTTCTCGAAGGACAGTCCTAAACTTGATGGAACCAACTGTGGAATATGGAAGATCAGATTGGAGACACATCTAAGTTGCATTGGAAAGGACATCTGGGATGTTACAAAGAATGGCTATACAACTCCTACAACCAATCAGCCTAATCCACCAAACCTGGCTAAAGATGAGGAAAATGATTGCAAAGCAAGAGAAGCACTTTTGAGCACATTAATAGATCAGCAAATCATGGGATTATTAGATAGGTCTACTGCTAAAGCTATTTGGGATCATTTGGAAACATTGATTAAAGGAGATTCCATAGTCAAAATTTTAAAACTTGAAAGCTTCCAGGTCAAGTATGAAAATCTGAAAATGGAATAAGATGAAAGGATTTCTGCTTTTATGGAAAGAGTAAATGAAATTTTTCTGGGTATTAAATGTTGTGGAGGAACCTTAAGTGAAGATGAAATTGTTTCAAAAGTTTTAAGAGGATTGCCAGCAGCATATAAAATGAAATTTACTTCTATAAATGAGTTGAGAACAATGCTTAATACATCAATAACTAGGGATACATTGATTGGAAAACTTTTAGCTTTTTAAATTGAGGAATTTGGTCCTGTTGCTACTATAAATTCAGATTTAGCTTTTAAGGCATCAACATCATCTGCACCATCTTTTGACAAATCTGATTAGAAAGCCTTCTATGCAAGACAACTTGAGGAAAGCAGGAGAGAAAATGAAGAACTTGAAGAACTTGAAACACTATTTGCAAGGAAAATGCCTAAAGGTCCAGTTGGAAGTAAGTATGAAGGTAAAGCACCCTTTAAATGTTTTCACTATAATAAGATTGGTCATATGGCTTCGAGATGCCCTGATAGACATGCTAGACTAAGAGAAGAGGCTAGAAGAACATACAAGCCTAACCCTGAATATCAGAGATACAAATTTAAGAAGGATAAAGGTAAATCATGTTATCTCACTGATGAAGGAGTCATTGATGAGGATCCAAGAGACAATGGATGGGTTTTTGTTGCTATAACAGAAGATCAACCGGTAGAGTAGGCCCAAGCAGCTAAAGTTGAAGTTAAGGATGAATGTATCATTGATTCAGGATGTTCACATCACGACTGGTGATAAAGGTAAATTCTTGAACTTTCAGGAATATAGTGTAGTTCTGGTAAGATTTGGAGATGACAAAGCTTGTTTAATCAAAGGAAAAGGTACAATATCTCTCGATAGAAAGCATAATACTGACAATGTTTACTATGTAGAGGGTTTAAAGCATAATCTTTTGAGTGTTGGTCAATTAGTTGAAAAAGGACTTCAGTTACAATTCAAGAATGGTAAATGCAAAATTATGAACAAAATTGGTTTGGAAATTGCAACCGATAATCAAACTAGAGGTAATATCTTTCATTTCAATAACAGTGAAAAGACATGCTTGATTGCACATATTGATGAAATTTGGCTATGGCATAAGAGACTTTGTCATGTAAATTTTGATTGCATGGTAAAAATCAGTACTACTAAGGCAGTTAGAGATTTACCTAAGATTATCAAACCTCACAATCCAGTATGTAAGGAATGTCAATTTGAAAAACAAGTTAAAGAATCTTTTAAAAATATTCCAGAAAAATCAAATAATAATCCTGACCTAACTCATACTGATTTATGTGGTCCAGCTAGAACTAAAAGCTTACAAGGTGATAGATATTTCATGCTAATCATTGATGACTATTCTAGAATGTGGGGTTTCTTTTCTTAGAGAAAAATCAGAAGCACTTGGGAAGCTCAAACTATTCAAAGCAATGGTAGAGAATGAAATCGGTAATAAAATCAAATGTCTGAGATCAGATCAAGGAGGAGAATTCACATCTAAGGAATATAATACATTCTGTGAAGTGAATGGAATCAGAAGACAGTTATCAGCACCCCGGACACTACAACGGAATGCAGTTGTAGAAAGGAAAAATAGAACTATCTTGGATGTAGCCAGAAGTATGTTATTTGAAGCAAATCTACCACATGTATATTGGAGAGAGGCGGTATGTTATTTGAAGCAAATCTACCACATGTATATTGGAGAGAGGTAGTAAGAACATAGGTCTACACATTAAAAAAAATTCACATCAAAGGAGAAACCGGTAAGACCCCTCATGAACTATGGTTTGGTATTACTCCTACTCTTAAATATTTTAGAATATTTTGAAGTAAATGCTATATTAGAAGAGATGAGTATATTGGTAAATGTGAAGATTGATGAACAATTTAGAGGAACTTCAAGGTATATAGACTCTGAACCGGCAACAGAGATACTGACAAATGAACCTACATTGAATCCATCGGTACAGAATGAAGATCCAGTTACACCGGTATCATCTAAAAATTCCATTGTAACTGAGGAACAATAGTGAACAAAGACACCCCGATATGTAAGACCGAATCACTCTGAAGATCAGATAATTGGAAACAAGTATAAAGGAGTTATGAAAAGAGGAAGACTAGAAAATGAAGAGGTATGTCTTATTTCTCAAATAGAACCATCATTAATTAATGAGGCATGTGAAGATAAACACTAGATTAAAGCTATGGAAGAGGAACTAGAACAAATTGAGAAAAATAACACATGGACATTAGTTCCCCGGCCTAAAGACAAAAATGTGATTGGAACAAAATGGGTATTCAGAAACAAACTTAATGAAGATGGTAAGGTAATCGAAAATAAAGAAAGACTAGTGTGTAAGGGATATTCTCAGAAAGAAGGAATTGATTATAATGAAACCTTTGCACTGGTAGCTAGAATTGTGGCAGTCAAATTATTCTTGGCTTTTGTAGCACACAAGAACTACAAAGTATATCAAATGGATATTAAATGTGCATTTTTGAATGGAGATCTTGAAGAAGAAGTTATGATTGAGCAACCTGATGGGTTTTCTTTGACAAATAATAAAGATATGGTTTGCAGGTTAAGAAAAGATTTGTATGGGTTGAAGCAAGCTCCAACAACTTGGTATGCAAGATTGGATAAGTATCTTTTGAAGATTGGATTTTCTAAAGGTAATGCTAACAATAACTTATACTATAAAGTGACTAATGATGACATGTTTGTTATCAAAGTTTTTGTTTCAATGATATAATCTTTGGAGGAGAAGGTGGAATATGTAAAGACTTTTCTATTGAAATGTAACAAGAATTTGAAATGCCTATGATTGGAGAGATAAAATTCTTTTTAGGATTGTAGATTTCATAGACTGATAAAGGTATATTCTTAAGTTAATCTAAATAATTGAAAGAGTTACTAAAGAAATTTGGGATGGAGAACTCTAAACCGGTAAGCACACCTATGACTAGAAACGACAAATTATCACTAAGGGATGAATCTACACTTGTTAATCTGACTAGGTACAAGTCTATGATAGGAGGCCTACTGTATTTGACACAAACAAGACCTGATATTATGAATGCAGTATGTATTGTTTCAAGATTTCAGAGTAATCCTAGAGAAAAACATGAATCAGTAGTAAAAAGGATTTTTTGGTACTTACAAGGAACTACAAATCTTGGTTTATGGTATCCTAGAGATGAAAACTTTGAATTATGTGCATACATAGATGCAAATTGGGTAGGAGATGTGGATGATAGAAAAAGCACCACCGGCGGAGCATTTTTTCTTGGAAGCAGATTAATTTTTTGGTTGAGTAAGAAACAAAGTTGTACATCCTTATCAACAGCAGAATCAGAATATGTTGTAGCAGCAACTCATTGTACACAGGTATTATGGCTTAAGAAAATGTTGAAGGACATAAAGGTAAAATACAAGGAACCTATAACTATATATTGTGATAACACTGCAGCAATTGATATATCTAAGAATCTGGTATTACATTCTAAAACCAAACATGTTTCTATCAAAATGAATTTTCTGAAAGAGAATGTTGAAGCAAAAGAAGTAAACTGGTTTGTGTGAATACTAAAGAGCATATTGTAGATATTTTCACTAAACCTCTGCCTAAAGAGACCTTTGAATATCTTAGAGATCAACTTGGAGTCATACCCCCACCAATAGAGACATAGACAATTGATGTTTGTCATCAACCGACATAATTAACAGAGAAATATTTTACTCCAGCTTTGATGAGGAGAGCTACTTCTCAGGGGGAGTAGTTGGCATACTGAATTGGTTGGTATTTTATATTTGAACTTGGATTTGTATTGGCTTTGGCATTTGATGTCAAAGGGGGAGAGATTGATATGGAAAAACACAAGGAAAACACATGTTACTCTCAGGGGGAGAGATTGTTACTTTGGAGAGATTGATTCTGAATTTTGATTTCTAGTTATGATCTCTTTGTGGGAGATTATTTGTTTATTTGTATTTGGCATTTTTGTTTTGGCACATTGATATTTTTCCATCTTGTGTTGCCATCAATGCCAAAGGGGGAGATTGTTGGTATTTTGGTATGGTTTTGTCATTGATGTCAACACCTATCAACACTTATCAACTCTAGCACCTTGGAGGATCAACAATGTTCACCGGCAAGCAAGTGACTTATGCACAGTCATCGATATCTAGTACATCGGCAGGATATAATGTTCATCGACACTTGGAATGATATGGAAAACACCTAGTTGTGTCGAAGATATCATTTGGACACTTTGTCTTGGAGATTTGTTCATTGACATATTCGTATTTGCATATTTGTTGTTACCAGCAAATAGGTCCAGGTTATGCATTGACAAACTTATCTATTCCAGATCAGTACGACACGCTCTGGAGATGATTTTGTTTTTATTGTAAATGTATTAAGTCGACATGATGAATCCGATATTGCATCATTTATTGATTTACTTGTAATTATTTTATTGTAATATCTTTTAGAGATGATCTACTAAAATTGGTCTTAGGTTATGGTATACATGTAAGATCTTACTTGTAAGATCGATATGCAATTGTGATAAGAAATTAAAAAGAAGGTATATGCAAGATTAAGTAGAGCTATACACGCAAACATCATTTGAAGGTGAAGCAAGGTATTTGTAAAGACAATCAGAACTACACTGATACTGCATCCAGCATATGAAGATGCTATTTTGAGCAGTACATTCTTATTTGATTTAACCATCCAATTATAGTCAATGTGACTCCTATTTGAGTAGTGAGCTCTAGGCGCTTGGCCTTTCTATGTGTGTAGACCCCATTTGTATACACATACTATCTACAGTAGTATCATCTGATTGTGGGTAAGGTTTTCCACCGTGGTTTTTCCCCTTATAGGGTTTTCACTTACAAATATTGGTGTTATGTGTTGTGGATGTTATTTTCTTTCTGTTTCATGCATTAATCTTTACCGGTACTATAATTAACTGATAAACTATGTACTGGCATAAAGTTTTATTTACCGGTTTTAAGCATTAAGGTTGGTTAAGTTGTTTTTGGTTTGAATTTATTTGACAACTGATTCACCCCCCCCCCCCCCCCCGCTTCTCAGCTATCTCTGGGACCTAACAAAACAAATTCATCGTGGATCAGTATAAATTCCAAATCACCCACCAAGGGTCATGGGACCGAAACTGAAGGAGTGCCCATCGGGATAAAGTGAACCATCAAAATAGGAGAAAAATTTCTATCTCGAGACCCAATAAGTTAGTCAGAATAGATTGTGTGGATCAGATGGTGAAAAACACTAAATTCATAACAAACGACGTGAAACAATTGAATCATAGAGAAAAGTCTCTCCGACTAGCCGTTGGAGTTCTTGATGTGAAAAAATGACAAAAGGGCTTCCATTAAATGCATCCATTGAGTAGGTCCATTGCCACACGAAGCAGATCCATCAAGATTGTAGTAATTAAGTACAAGATTGGACTCCTTGGGATATATAGCCAGTGTTTATTGAGAAATATTCTAAGGTGTCAAGCGTAGAGTAAAGGAATTTGTAGAGATAGAAGGGTCAGGCTCAAAATGGAAGCGAAAGGTAGTTGAAATATCCTGTACCATGACAAAAAAATTGAAGGGTGAAGTCAGTGAGGCCCGAAGAAAATTAAATCAAGACATGATAGATTAGATGGGCTCTCCAAGAGCTAGGTCATGTAGAGCTAAGGTAATTTTCCTATTTATGACCAGTTGGAGGATAGATACATAGAAATTGGAGATGTACTCACAACAATGCATGGGCATGAACTGTTTCTTTTTCATTACCTCCGCAGGGATGAGCCTATGCCAATTTCAAACCCATGGAGTACCAATTTAGGTAAACTCATGGTACCTAATGTCTTTGTAAATATTGATTTATTGAAGCTCTTGGTAAGACATTATGATACAAACAATCGATGCATTCTATTGCCCTACAGGACTGCTTCAATGCATTTTGCAGTAGCCACCATTCAGGAAGTCTTTGCAGTAGATCTGGATGCGAATGTGCCTTTATCTTTTGTGGATTTGGAGGAGGAATACAGGAAAATGGATACTACATACCAGGGTTGGAACCTTGCTATCCACAAAGTAGAGAAGGGGAGGCTAACAGAGGAAGATGGTCCTCCTTATGACATGACTATTTTCAAGAAATATTTGCAGTATACCTATATGGCATGTGGTCAGGTTGGAGGAGTTGAAGCTCCTGATGTAGAAAACATAGGACCGCTGGCTTTAGTAGCAGATATTTAGAGACATGAGCCTAGAGCTTTTGTTTTTCTTCATACCTGGTGGATAGGCTTCATGAAGGCTTGCTGAACTTGAAGGAAAATCCAGACAACCACTTCAAGCATTTTTCACTGTTAATGCATATTATTTTATTTTATGGGAGATTTAGAGGATTATGGTCAGAAGGCTTGAATGTAAATACAGTTGGGAAGAATGGACATGATCAATTGGTGAAGTTGTGGGTTTCTCTCTGGGATTAAAGATATGTAAATTCTCGTTACCTCAAATTTGAGGAATTCTTTGCTAAGCCAATTTTCTTGCTCTTTGGTGAGCCTCTGCATGGATCATTTTCTGAAGATGTCAAGAAGTTTCTTAGGCCACATGAGCACAAAAATCCAAAGGTTAATCACAATTGGGGTGATTGGTACTCATGCCAAAACTTCAGTTTTGTTCAGTGCTATGGATTTGAAGGTTACCCCTATGTGCTACCCAAGCCTGCATCAGACAGGATTGCCTTTTTGGAAATTGTAAGGCAATTAAGTGTCTCTAATTCCAAGCATTTTGGAGGTGCACACAAGCAAGCCTTCCTCCCCGATACACTTCATTTCCAAGATTTAAAAATTGTATCTACTAGAGCATATGAGGTTATTGATAGGAAGCTGGTGGATGAATACAACCTGTTCCAGCACATGTCTAGAACACATTATGATCCTGAGGGTTACTTCCACACAAGTAGGAAGAGACAACAGTTGGGAGATTACTTTCATCAGAAGGATGAGTTTGAAGACATGTGTAAAAATAAGGAAGTGGAGGAACTTGGAGAGGTTATGGAGATCTTGGAGGAAAAACTGGAGGAGAGAAGACAGAGACTAGAAAACATGAAGGGAGACCTAGCTCAAAGTGATTCAGGGGAGAACGAAGTGGTTTCCAAGCTCCATGCACCTGAGAAAGAGAAAGAACTAGAAGCACAAGATAAGCTCCTTGTTGTGGTAAATGAAGAAATAGATAATAGGATGATAGAGCACACTTCATTTGATTTAGATGATCATTTCATCAAGTCTAAAGACATTAAATCCTTTTTATACCACTTCAAAGGGAATAAGCTGAGGGAAGCAATGCCAAATATCACACCAGAGAATTAGGAGGAAATGTTGCAGAAGCTTAAAGCTGATATTGATGCAGAAATAGAGAAAATGACCCCTCAGAGAGGAAGGCAGTTACTAGCAGAGGCAGTTATTATTCTTTTCCCAGGATGGGATTTAAGTTCATCTTTTATTTCTGACAGTTTGTTACATTCAGACAATAAGGACTTCAAGTTGAATGTCCAAGGGGTTAACGATATATTCATTGGATCGAGATATGATCTGGATGAACAACCAATGTTGTTATGGGCATTTTACCCCCCAAATAAAAGGCCAAAAATTATAGATGTGGTTAAATCTTTTGGTCACATGATGACCCTGAAAGTTGGACAAGTAGATCCTATGGTCACTACTAACATAGGCATTAATATCTCAAAATTCAATAAGGCTCAGATGAAACATGAGATAGCAGAGAAAAATAAATATAAGGCTTTATATGAGGAAACCCTTAAGAGGAGTGGGCATCCAATCCCTCAAATTACTGATTCAGGAGGCCACTGGAAGAAGAAATATGAAAAACTAGCTTATGAACACACTAAGTTGAAGAGGGAGATGAAGGGCATCAGGGTTGATACTGCTTATGTATTGATAGGCCTTAAGGTGATTGTATGCAGCTTGTCATTTCTCGTCAAGGAGCTCTATGTCTTGAAGATGGGATACCCTGTATGCTTCATCATCTATGAGATTGTGTAAGGAAACCTGTAGTGATGGTATCTCGACCTCAATAGTTAAAATAGGTTTTTCACCATATACCAATGAGTAGGGAGTTGCACCTGTAGGGGTTCGAATTCTAGTTCGATATGCCCATAGTGCTGGATTCAATTGAATGTGCCAATCATCACCGGCATCATTGACTATCTTCTTTAGGATTCTTAATATGTTCTTGTTTAACACTTCGGCCTGACCATTGCCTTGTCGGTAATAGGGAGTGGAAAAGCGGTGCTAGCTATGAAATTTCTCATAGAGTTCATGAACATGCTGATTTTTGAAAGGAAGACCGTTATCTGTGATGATGGATATGGGTACACCATACCGGCAGATGATGTAGTTGAGGATGAATGAGGCAATCTGCTTGTCTGTGACTTGGATAAGTGGAACAGCTTTGATCCACTTTGTGAAATATTTCGTGGCGGTAATAATGAATTTATGGCCATTCGATGAAGATGGATGGATTTTACCCACAAGGTCAAGACCCCATTGACAAAAAGGCCATGGTGTTGTGATTGGTTGTAACTCTTGTTGTGATTGATTGATTGATTATAACTCCTGTGTTGGTCCATACTAGTTTGCAAATGTGTCAACCTATAGTTTTTTATAAATCCAAAATGTTGCAATTCTTGCTTATGCTGGTAGAATGGTTCCACTTTATACACAAGTATAAAATAAAGATTTTCCATCCTCCTCGAGCATGTCTTTTTATCATCTCTTAGGTGCAATGACTTTATTTTTCCATGGTATGATTCGATGGTATTATTTGTGTCTTGGTTAGCATGAGCGAAATTCCTGAAGTTTTTCGCCCACATAGTTGGCCAAAACAATATTTTAAATAAAGAAATTAAAAATAGGAGTAGGATGTCAACTACCAAACAACAACAAAAATGGGTAACAAGTCATTAAGCCACCACTCAAATCTAATGTCAAACTCACTGATACGGCCTTCTCTTTGACACCATGTGTTGTAGAAGTACTCTAGAAAATGTGGCTGATCACTAAATTTTGGCAAAGAAAGTGTGCAGATCCTCCATAGTGCTCTCTTCACTTTCATGCATTTCCATCATTATCGCCCCTAGATGGTGAAAAATATCCATTACTCTTTCCTTCGTTGCATACTTGCACACATTCTTCAACCATTCTCAATGCACGTGCCAAATACAAAGTATGACATGACATTCAAAAATACTCATGTTGTGAACAAAATGTTTATTTGGGCTGAGCCAGGAGCCTGCTCATTTGAAATAAAATGTAGACTAGCATATCATAATGTTTGATTTCATGTAGACAAAATTTTTCTCTTGCACTTATAATATCGCTTGAATCTCTGCACTTGCATCATCCATGATAAATGCATTGATCCTCTAATCAGACCATTTTTCCTTTCCTCATCTTTGGAACTCCATCAACCACACCTAGATATCCTCGATCTTGATCCTTGATGTCACAGCCCATGCAATAGGCACCCCGATTGTTGTTTGTCAAAGACAAGACACGAATACAATTGATACTATTTTAAACAACTAACAAGAAGATCATGACCATCCACATATCAAATGGGCTGCATGAAAATAGATTAAGTTCAAAGAGACTTACCCCGTATTTGTTTGTTGTCAATGTTGAATCCATTGAGATGATTGAGTCATGCGAGAATCATACCATCATCAACAAACTCTCTATATATGCTTTGCATTTATCGGAAAGGTTTGGTGCAAATTGAGAGTGCAACTCATTGTTGGTATCATCAATGCCATGACAAGCTTCACCATTCTTGTCTACATGCAACAGTTGCTTCAATATCAAGATGACCACATCTGGCCTACCATATAACACCTTAATAATGAAGTGGCATGTACCACCTCTTTTTTTTGATATGTCCACGCGTGCTTCTTATTCGATGATTTTTTCCTATTGTCTTCTGGTCCATATGAACACCAATACCTTCAAATACAAACCGGTTGTACATCTTTGTTGTATGCGTGTTGTGCACAACACTATCATGCTCAGTGTGCCACTTTTAGAGGAATCGGGTTTCAACACCTTCGCGCAATGATTCTTCTCCGATGAATGCATCCAATCTACCCAGTGGAATTGCTGCACATACATCTATCATTGAATCATTTTCAACACAAATTGGTATCCACTGAATATCCCTTGAATAGAAATGACGCAAACCTTCACCACCATCTTGAACTTCCAATACCATAATGTCCTACCATTTTCGGTGTTTTCCCATTCTCATCCTGCACATATCGGACAAAAAAAGAGATATCATCAACAATAAATAGCCACAGTGATGATATCTTCAGTGTGATAGTGTTTTGAGATAGTGGTTGATGTCAAATGTGTTTTCCATGATATTGGTTGCTTGGCAAAAATGACCAAAGCTACTTTACTGTTAGACCTTCATCCTGTTAGCACATATTTTTACAAAATAGTTTTGTGCTATATATGGACACTTTTAGTTTCATCATAAGAGCATTTATTGGTGGATTGTATGTACAGGTGATATGTTGCAGTATCTTCATGAAAAAGCATTATTTAGGCAAATTGAAGAGAATGTTGAGTACTATGGCATTCTAGCAATCCTCATATTCACAATTAGTTTCATTGCAGAAGCACTTTTGGAGGATCAACATAGAGCAAGGTCATGAACATGTTCAAAGATGTCAGTAGTATGTGTTGGAAATGGACGCCTCTATTCTTGATCAAAAAAGACAGTATGAATTGACTAACAACGTGTTAGTTTCCTATTTTACACCATCGATTTTGTAGTTAACAGTTGCGATTGACTAACTTGTCAGTAACACACTATACGATAGGTCTATTTTGGAGCTACAATAGCTGTGATCATTTGAAATATGCCTCCAATTCACTTGACCTTTGTTCATACTCATTGGTTTAAATCTGACTGATGAAACAATGTGAAGAAAATCTATGAGCTCTATCGGCACAACCTCTACCGATGACCTTGACATATTGGAGTATGTTTCAGTTATCAAGAAAGGTCCTGGTCTGCTATACCAACACCCGATGAGTCTTGACTAACACGCATGTTAGTCACGCATTTTACACCATCGATTTTGTAGTTAACGATTGCGATTGACTAACCTGTTAGTAAAACGTTGTACGACACGTCTGTTTTGGAGCTACAATATAGCCGCGACCGTTTGAAATATGCTTCCAATTCACTTGACCTTTGTTCATACTCATCAGGTTGAATCTCACCAATGAAACAGTGAAGCAAATTTTCTAGCTCTATCGGCACAACCTCTACCGATGACCTCGACATATCAGAATATGTTTCAGCTATCAGGAGTGATCTCGATCTGCTATACCAATACTCGATGAGTCTTGACTAACACGTGTGTTAGTCACATGTTTTACACCATCGATTTTGCAGTTAGTGGTTGCAATTGACTAACCTATCGCTAAGATGCTGTACGAAAGGTCTATTGCACGTCTAATCTAGCTCGAAAACATCTACGGATTGACTAACATGTGTGTTAGTGGACAATTTTACACCATCCATTTTGCAATCAATGGTTGTGATTGACTAACCTGTCCCTAACACACTATATGAAAGATCCATTTTGGAGCTTAATGGAGCTCGGAGTAGCAAGTTTGAAGTCATGCCCATGACCCGATGAAGTTGTCTTCAGCCATCGGGGTAGCTTCGGTTATTAGATGGATGAAAGGATAAAAGGTGTGCAAGTTACATCCAGATCCAATGGTTGTCACTATACCACATGATGGATATGCATGAACGCTATCCAGCGCAACTTCGTGACCAAGGTGGGGCCCAGCAAAAGAGCAGGTCCATCGGAGAAAAAGACCATATCGGGATAGTGCCAAAATACTTAGACCAATCCCCGATGATATGGAAAATCGAAAGGCAGAACTATTGGTATTACCTATATCGATAAAATAGACTCAGAAGCATAAAGCATAAAAGTGCATCAAAGAGTCATTGGGACTTCAGGAGGAATAGAAAATGGCTATTCCAATCCCCGATGAAGATAAAAGCACCTGCGGTGATATCATTGTAAATTATACCGATAAAGTAAACATTAAGTGAGGACTCATCTTGACATCGGAAGAAGAAGTTTTACGCTATGCCGAGTCTGAATAGGACTATTAAGGCAGATGGAGAGTTTCTATGAGTTCTTCGAGATGAGTTAAGCCAATAACGTAGGGGACTTAGTTAGAATGCAGAATGGTATATTGAGATCATTGGGGAATTGGAGGGACATAAAATGAACTATGCCGATACCCGATTGGTTAAGTAAAAGAAAACCAAAGTTGAATGCATTAGGTATTGTTATGTTGATGGAGCGTGAAAATAGAAAGCAAAGCCGAAACTGAAGGAGTGCCCATCGGGATAAAGTGAACCATCATAATAGGAGAAAAATTTCTATCCCGAGACCCGATAAGTTAGCTAGAATAGATTGTGTCGATCAGACGGTTAAAAACACTAAATTCATAACAAACGATGTGAAACAATTGAATCATCGAGAAAAGTCTCGCCGACTAGTCGTTGGAGGTCTTGATGTGAAAAAATGACAAAAGGGCTTCCATTAAATGCATCCATTGAGTAGGTCCATTGCCACATGAAGCGAATGTGCCTTTATCTTTTGTGGATTTGGAGGAGGAATACAGGAAAATAGATACTACATACCAAGGTTGGAACCTCGTTATCCACAAAGTAGAGAAGGGGAGGCTAATAGCGGAAGATGGTCCTCCTTATGACATGACTATTTTCAAGAAATATTTGCAGTATACCTATATGGCATGTGGTCAAGTTGGAGGAGTTGAAGCTCTCGATGTAGAAGACATAGGACCGCTGGCTTTAGTAGCAAATATTCAGAGACATGAACCTAGAGCTTTTGATTTTTCTTCATACCTAGTGGATAGGCTTCATGAAGGCTTCCTGAACTTGAAGGAAAATCCAGACAAGCACTCCAAGCATTATTCGCTATTAATGCATATTATTTTATTTTATGGGAAATTTAGAGGATTATGGTTAGAAGGCTTGAATGTAAATACAGTTGGGAAGAATGGACATGATCAACCGGTGAAGTTGTGGGTTTCTCTCTGGGATTACAGATATGTAAATTCTCGTTACCTCAAATTTGAGAAATTCTTTGCTAAGCCAATTTTCTTGCTCTTTGGTGAGCCTCTGCATGGATCATTTTCTGATGATGTCAAGAAGTTTCTTAGGCCCCATGAGTACAAAAATCCAAAGGTTAATCACAATTGGGGTGATTGGTACTCATGCCAAAACTTCACTTTTGTTCGGTGCTATGGATTTGAAGGTTACCCCTATGTGCTACCCAAGCCTGCACCGGACAGGATTGCCTTTTTGGAAATTGTAAGACAATTAAGTGTCTCTAATTCCAAGCATTTTGGAGGTGCACACAAGCAAGCCTTCCTCCCTGATACACTTCATTTCCAGGATTTTAAAATTGTATCTACCAGAGCATATGAGGTTATTGACAGGAAGCTGGTGGATGAATACAACCTGTTCCAGCACATGTCTAGAATGCATTATGATCCTGAGGGTTACTTCCACACAAGCAGGAAGAGACAAGAGTTGGGAGATTACTTTCATCAGGAGGATGAGTTTGAAGACATGTGTAAAAATAAGGAAGTCGAGGAGCTTGGAGAGGTTATGGAGATCTTGGAGAAAAAACTAGAGGAGAGAAGACAGAGACTAGAAAACATGAAGGGAGACCCAGCTCAAAGTCATTCAGGGGAGAACGAAGTGGTTTCCAAGCTCCGTGCACCTAAGAAAGAGAAAGAACCAGAAGCACAAGATAAGCTCCTTGTTGTGGTAAATACAGAAATAGATGAGAGGATGATAGAGCACACTTCATTTGTTTCAGATGATCAGTTCGTCAAGTCTAAAGACATTAAATCCTTTTTATACCACTTCAAAGGGAATAAGCTAAGGGAAGAAATGCCAAATATCACACCAGAGAATTAGGAGGAAATATTGCAGAAGCTTAAAGCTGATATTGATGTAGAAATAGAGACAATGAACCCTCAGAGAGGAAGGCAGTTGCTAGCAGAGGAAGGTATTATTCTTTTCCCAGGATGGGATTTAAGTGCATCTTTTATTTCTGACAGTTTGTTACATTCAGACAATAAGGACTTCAAGTTGAATGTCCAAGGGGTTAATGATATATTCATTGGATCGAGATATGATCTGGATGAACAAGCAATCTTGTTATGGGCATTTTACCCCGCAAATAAAAGGCCAAAAATAATAGATGTGGATAAAGCTTTTGGTCACATGATGACCTTGAGAGTTGGACAAGTAGATCCTATGGTCACTACTAACATAGGCATTAATATCTCAAAATTCAATAAGGCTCAGATGAAACATGAGATAGCAGAGAAAAATAAAGATAAGGCTTTATATGAGGAAACCCTTAAGAGGAGTGGGCATCCAATCCCTCAAATTACTGATTCAGGAGGCTACTGCAAGAAGAAATATGAAAAATTAGCTTATGAACACACTAAGTTGAAGAGGGAGATGAAGGACATCAGGGTTGATACTGCTTGTGTATTGATAGGCCTTAAGGTGATTGTATGCAGCTTGTCGTTTCTCGTCAAGGAGCTCTAAGTCTTGAAGATGGGATACCCTATATGCTTCATCATCTATGAGATTGTGTAAGGAAACCTATAGTGATGGTATCTCGACCTCAATAGGTAAAATAGCTTTTGCACCATATACCAATGAGTAGGGAGTTGTGCCTATAGGGGTTCGAATGCTAGTTCGATATGCCCATAGTGTTGGATTCAATTCAATGTGCCAATCATGACTGGCATAATTGACTGTCTTCTTTAGGATTCTTAATATGTTCTTGTTTGATTCTTTGGCTTGACCATTTCCTTGTGGGTAATAGGGAGTGGAAAAGCGGTGCTGGCTGCAAAATTTCTCATAGAGTTCTTGAACATGCTGATTTTTGAAACACGAGATAGCAGAGAAAAATAAATATAAGGCTTTATATGAGGAAACCCTTAAGAGGAGTGGGCATCCAATCCCTCAAATTACTGATTCAGGAGGCCACTGGAAGAAGAAATATGAAAAACTAGCTTATGAACACACTAAGTTTAAGAGGGGGATGAAGGGCATCAGGGTTGATACTGCTTGTGTATTGATAAGTAAAAGATATGATAACATGGAGAAGGCATTGAACGAATTCTAGGATTTATATCAGAAGAACATGGACAATATGGTTTCTAATACCAGAATTCGAGATAGACTCTTTTCTCTGAGGAATAGAACTTCATCCATCCCTTGCCTCATCACTACTTCATTTACCTCCACTAACTCTACTTCCACCTGAGCCTTCTTGTCAAAAATGTTACCAAAATGCTCCTTATTTCACCGAATGAGCTTCTGGTTAATTATCTTAAGTTTATTGACTACCTTATAGATCCCAAACCTAGAGACCTCTGCCTCTTTCCACCATTCCTCTAAAAGCCTAAGAATATTATCGTCTTTCAGCCACATTTGTTCAAATTTAAAAGGACATCTTCTTGGTCCTGGGTCGTCAAGAATGCTAGGTTGGATTAGATAATGATTCCAGCCTAAGAAAGGTAAAATTGAGGCTTATAAGGTATATGGAAAGTTGGTGAGACTACCTATTACAAAGAACCTATCAATTTTTTCTGCTATATTACTAAAACCTAACCTTCTATTGTTCTAGGAAAAGGCATCCTTAACCATGTTAATCTCTGTCAAGCCACTACGATGGACCCAATCTAAAAATTCTAAAGTGGTAAGCACTGTAATCTACACAATAAACCGGATACTTGTAAAAAAAACCAACAATAAGAAACCTTATGAGTTATGGTATGGTAAAACTCCTTGTTTTAGTTATTTCAAAATCTTTGGAAGTCAATGTTTTATTAAAAATGATAACTACACTGGAATGTTTAATGCAAAATATGTGAGGGAATATTTCTTGGTTATTCTTCTAAAAGAAAAGCATATAAATGCTATAATAAGAGAACTAAGAAAGTAGTTGAAAGTGTTAATGTGAAGGTGGATGATTTGTCAAATAAATCTGAAGGATCAAGTAGGTCTGAACCTAAAAAAGATGATAATGAAGAAAGACTAGTGATCTTTGAACCAAAAGCATAGAATAATGATCAACTAGTAAATTCTCAACCGATAAGCGAGGATAGTGAAGAAGAAAGTAGTGTATCGACTGGTGAATCAGATGAGGAAGATGCAGAACAAACACATACTATACCTAGATATATGAGATTAAATCACTCTTAAGACCATATAATTGGTGATTAGAATGCAGGTGTGTAGACTAGGAGGAAGATTAGAGAAAATTCTTGTTTTATCTCTACAATAGAACCCAAGACAGTTAAGGAAACACTCAAAGACAATGACTGGGTGAGAGCAATGAATGAGGAATTAGATCAAATAGAGAAAAATCAGACATGGTCACTTGTTCCTAGACCGAAGGACAAGAATGTGATTGGAACTAAATGGGTCTTCAAGAATATGTTAAATGAAGGTGGAAAAGTGGTAAGAAATAAGGCAATGTTAGTCTACAAAGGATATGCACAAGAATAAGGTGAAGACTATGGTGAAACTTTTACATTGGTTACAAGATTGGAAGGAGTAAAGATACTGCTGACATTTGCTACATATAACGGATTCAAAGTCTACCAAATGGATGTCAAGTCATCCTTTTTGAATGGAATTATTGAAGAGGAAATATACATTGAACAACCAGATGGTTTTTCCTTGAGTGATGATAAGGACATGGTATGTAAATTGCATAGAGCTTTGTATGGTCTAAAGAAGGCACTGAGAGCATGGTATGAGAGACTACATGCACATTTGATCAAGATTAGATTCTAGTGTACCAATGAGGATAGTAATATTTATCTAAAAAATGATGGAGACAAGATGCCAATAGATGAAGTATTTGTAGATGACATAATTTTTGGTGGAGATGATAATATGAGTATGGACTTTGCTGATGAGATAAAGAAGGAATTTGAGATGTCTCTAATCAGTGAAATAAATTTCTTTATTGGATTACAAATCCAAAAACTGGATGATGATATTTTATCTGTCAAAGCAAGTATATTCAACATAGATATGTATGAACCATTGACTATCTATTTTGACAATACGAGTGCAATAAATATTTCTAAGAATCTTGTACTTCATGCAAGAACCAAGCATATAGAGTTGAAGTATCATTTCTTTTAGGGAAAGAGTTCAAGAGAAGCAGGTAAAGATGGAGTATGTGAAGAGTAAAGATTAGTTAGTTGATATCTTTACTAAACCATTGCCAAAGACTACTTTTGAGTTTCTTAGAAGTAAATTAGGGGTTAGACTCCTACATCGGAAGAACTAAGATGCTAGAGTTACATCAATCTTGTGAATTTCATGTTTATTCTTCACTAAGGATTGATGAAGATGCGAGCTACTTCATAGGGGGAGCGGCTCTAATGCAGTATGATATGATTTACAGTTTTTGGTCAGATTAAAGTCAAGTAATGCAATTTTTACTTTGGCATTGCTATGAAAGGGGGAGAAGAAAAATAAATCAGCTAATCGGTTATGGGAAAAGAAAAAGAAATTTGATGATCAAGCTTGAGGAGAAGAAAAGATAGTGAAGACCGATAGATACAGAGATTGATAGTTAATGTGCTAAGATGCAGATGATTGGCATATATGTTTGTGTAACTGATTGGTGTTTCCATCAATTCCAAAGGGGGAGATCATTGGCATGATTGGCATAACTGATACAGATGAGTTGATAATTGTATCGGTAGAAGAATGATGATGACATGATCAGTTATTTGTGTTGTCATTGATGGCAACCTATGTCAATTAATGTTTGATGATGGTTATAGATAAAATTTGATGTCTAACTTGTTGGATAAGTAATTTGGTCTACTGGATTTAGAATTTGGAAGTATGACATGGTTTACCGGCAGGACTGAGAATTCGGACTTCAACTGGTAAAAGAAAAGATTTTGATGGAATCGGTAAATCAGTGATGGTTGGAGAGTTGTGGTTTGAGACATAAGCTTTTATGATGGATTTCTGTATGCGACCTGAACTGCATCCTATGTTGATTACTAGAAGGCATGTTTTAAATTTTTGATGGAGTTGTGCTAGGGTTTTAGGACTGGTGATGAATTCACTCAACCGGTAATGATTTATGTTATGACGGTGATCGACGGTGAGTCTACATGAAGTTGGTAACACAACACAACCCACATGAAAGATTGAATTGTTGTTTTGGCACAATTCAAGGAACAATTTCTTGGGAATCAATGAAACACTTAGTAGAGTGTTTTGAGGATACAGATCGGATTTTTGTGATGGGTTATGAATAATCAACGGTTCATATTGCATTGTAATTTGTTGTAATGACTTGGATATTGATCTGATATGATATGTATTGTAAATTACAGATGTATCTATGTTTTATGGTTGACTTAGTTGTTATGGCTATTTAGGGTGACACAACTGATGTTTCATGTGTCGGTGGAATTAGGAGAATGAGTTAAGTCGCTCAAAGAAGATAGAGATCTACTTGAGTGTTGCCGATTGCAAAGCATAACTGGATCTGATTTAGCAAGCTGAAAGTGCAAAGTAATAGATCATTTTTCACCGTTTTTTTCTAACAATTACAACAACATAAATCCCTTGACTGGGTAGGTCCTAACAAACCTTTTCCATCTAAGTCCCCTAATAGGGAAACTCACAAAAGAGTGTTTAAATCCTCTAACCAGGTTGATCCTAACAGATCATTAAGCTCCCAACTGGAGTGATAGGTAAATCCCTTAACCGGGTGAATCCTAAGAGGGTCTGCTCCTAACTGGGTGTATTGTAAGCTCCTAATAGGGCATACTTTGAAAGTTTACAAATTATTGTGGGTACCAATCACCACTGTGGGTTTTCCCATTTGGGTTTCCACATCAAAAATCTTGGTGTTCATGTGTGGAATATTTTTTCATAGTGTTTATGTTTTCTTGCATTATTTTTTATTATTGGTTATGATAAGTTTACTGTTGTTTATCAGAGATTTGTTAGTGGTTACCAGTAATCTTAATGAATTGGTAGATGAAGTATTCTGATCTGATAATAAGTTAGTATGAGTATGTGTTGATCAAATATCTAGTTGGTGAATATTCTGATTAATAAGATTGCATAAGTGGGCAACAAGTGTATGAGATCTACTAAAGGGATAGATTCATTGGTTTCAGATCTGTTGTAAATGCTATTTTGATTTGAAGTTATAAATTGTCTTAATATTCATTCACCCACCCCCTCTCAGTAGTAACCGAATCTTTATAAGATTAACACACACCATCATTAAATTGAGGCATTGTACCATAAAGGTAGTTGAATCTCGCCATATTTACAATAAACCTTGCATTCAATTAGATAAAAATCCAAATACCACAACTGCTAATGATCGTGAAGAAGCCAATCAGGAACCAAGCGAGCATATTGAGCTTGTGCACAAGCATGGAATACACTACAGTGATGAAAGGTAATCCTGTCAAGAGAAAGTTGGAGCAAACCAACACATTGGTTACACAAAGGAACAGTACCTTGTCTCCTATATTAAGGGGTGTACTCAAATGCCACATGAGCACAACAAGTAGTGACAGAAAGAAGACTAGGTAATTAAAAATAAGAAATGTCTTAAAGGAGTCAAATCCAATCAGGAGTGGCAAACCTAACATTTCCTTTGTTTCTCCATTCCCTACCTTCATCTGAAAACCACTAGGAATGGTGAAGGCTGGCGTAAATGACATAGTAGCTAACAACACTGCCACCACTAGTTCTTTATTGCGCCTGTCATCATATGCTTTGTTCACCAAGTTCATGACATTCTCATACTTTTGTGAGGTTACCTTTAAGGCGATGTACAGGAAATGCCTTCCCTTCGGGGGATAATTAGCTAGCTTTCTAATTATCTTGTGAGATTCATGGTGCTCTGTGTTCTCTCTTGCAATGTCAAGGGCCGTTAAGCCTTCATCGTTAACTGAATCTTTGTTTATTCCTTGTATATTCAACAGTGATTCCACCTTCTACAAAATGCATTATCGAATTTAGAAGATGGGCATGCTTAGGAATCTCTGCATTGGAAGATGTTTGCTTCTTCATTAGCTAAGAGGGTATTTCAGCTCTTATTTTCATGACTTTAACTGACAGTTACAATAATTTGAACATATTACCCAACTAAATTTGTTAAGAAAATAGAGCAATAGAATTACAGCAAATACAAAATTGCACGGACATCATCAATTACATGATTCATCAAAGCTGGCTACATCCATGAGAAAACTGAATTTTATTCTTCTTCAATGATTGCAACATAGTAATATAAATTCTCATCAATCTCAAAATGTTATCCTCTTCAATTTTTATAAAACTCTCATTAAAATCAAAATACATGGGAATAAGAAGAGTTGGAGGAACTCAAAGGTTTTGTAGGTTAGACTTCACGACTGAGGAACACTTATTTTAATGATATATTTATTTACATTTCATAATGCTAAATTTGTTCAATTTTTTTATTAAATTATGTACAATTTTTTTCATCAACAATGTTATAGATTATCATTCATAATATGAGGATGAACTAGAAAGCAGAAATAAGGATGATAAATCAGGATGACATAAATAGAGAGCAGAAATGAGAGGATAGAGCTGACTAATGGGATTAAGTTAAAGCAAGGGAAGGAAAGATTCTAGAACCTCCAAGAGAGGGAAAAAATTGAAAATGATTCTTATATTCATATTAATAGTCAATTTTATTTATTTATATGTCCAGCAAAGTTTACTAATCATTTATCATTATTTTCAACCGAAAAATTATTCTTTTAGCTACAAAATTTAATCTCATTAAAAAGAAAACAGATGTTACCCTTGTGTGTGAAATGGTAGAGCTAACTTTAATGACAATGTAAAACAACAATTAGCAGAGCCATTTTTTAGCATGTCTAATTAGAATATACAAAATAATTCATGTAATTTCTGAAAAAGGAGTCTGATGTGAAACGTACATTCTAATATTTCAGATTACATAGTAATACTTTGTAATAACTAGAAATCTGACATAAATACAAAAGCTTAAGAAGCACCGGATAAAAAGAAACTTGCACGAAAAAATTTCTTCTTTGCTGCAAAAAGCTTCAGAAGCACGGGATAAAAAGAAACTTACACGAATATTTTTGTTCCTTGCTGCAATATGTAGAGGTGTATCTCCACTTTCCAATGCCCCTATCTTTGAAGAAGAAGAATTGATTGCGATTTGAGGCATTTTAGATCCCTGGTTAAAGCTTACTGCAATATTCATGGCTTTGTTTCCACCAGTTTCCACGGACTCTATTTTTGAAGCAAGGTGATTGATTGCGATTTGAGGCATTTCAACTCGCTGATTGCATCTTACTACAGTATGAACAACTTTTTTCCCTCCACTTTCTAGGGGCTCTGACTTTGAAGAATGTTCTTTTCCTTTAACAGGATGAGCATTTATATATGGAGGCTTCTCAAGTCCCTAGTTAACTATGTTTGATAAACATACCATTTTATTCAAGCAATCAACAATTCTCACTTGGCTAAGTTGGGCAGCTAAGTGCAACACGTTCATTCCACAACTATTTGGTATTTCAACAGCATCTAGCCGCCACTTTATCAACTCTTTTATTGCTTCCAGATGCCCCTATTTCACTGCCATACAAAGTGGTGTTTTGTGGTTGTCATTAACATAATAACACATTTTGGGTTGAAACTCTATTAATTGGCTCATTATATGCACGTAGCTTCTCCCTAGTAGCTACATGCAAGGTTGTATCACCATTTGTGCTTTTCATGGATTAACTCTACTGCTTCTATTAAGCCTAATATATGCTTCACCAGATCTATAAAATAGACATCCAAGATCATTGTCAAGTGACATTTTTTTTTAATTATAAAATAAATAGTTAAAATAAAGAAGTTGGTCTTATCATTAAATATGATATTGTTCAAGAATGGCTATTTTATCTTAGTTGAGTGATACAGAGCTCAACTCAAACAAGAACCTATACAAGCTCTAATCTCTTCTAAAGAAAAGAATAGTGAAACACGTGAAGGATAAAACAACTAAAAGTTAAATGTTAGGAAAATAAAATATTATGTAAGGAATACAACACAAACCAATAATTAACTCTACGGAAATAGAAATCAATCAAGTATAGAAATGGCTATTCAATTTTTTGAATATGTTTAATATC
Organism: Cryptomeria japonica; assembly: GCF_030272615.1. Lineage (NCBI taxonomy): Eukaryota > Viridiplantae > Streptophyta > Pinopsida > Cupressales > Cupressaceae > Cryptomeria > Cryptomeria japonica. Next base: position 703,440,585 of record NC_081405.1, on the reverse strand, counting down.
TATTATAATTATTTATAATATATAAGAGATAATGACCCTTTGTGCATTCTAAACACTGGATAGCTATTTGCACACATAAAAAAAAAAATGAAAACAAAATAGATTTAAAAAAGGCAAAAGCATCATAAGCTAGGACCGACATAGATTTAAAGAATGGACATTGAATATGGACCTAAAACTGACTTCTGAAATCATATGATATATTTGACAATATACAGCTTATTTTCAAACTTCCTTTTATTCCATAGCTTAGTGACAATTCTTATACAATAGCTACCCCACTAAAATAAAAAAAGATTGTAAATTATCTTTTTCTCATGTAAACACTAAAATAAAAAAATTCTAAATTATCTTTTTCCCATATAAACACTCTAATTGAAAAAGTATAAATTACACGTATCATAAGACCTCCATTCTCGTTGATTATTACAACGTAGAAACAGTTTTGTCCCTGGAATGTTTTTGGCGTATACTTGCTGGATGTGCTTCAAAGAGTACCTTCACTGTATCTAAATCGCCGCTCTCGTAAGCTTTGAACAGAGCCGTTTATCCAAGCTTGTTGCAGACATCCACACCACTTTCTTTTGATTCGAGTAGAATCTCTACAACTTTGGAGAAACCTCCCTTAGCAGCCAAATGCAACGCAATATTTCCTTGGGCATTTGTAGCCTTCACAAGTTCACGATTAAATTGCAAGAGCTGTTGAATGAAAGGTAGATTTCCTACACTAGCAGCCAAATGGAGAAGAGTATTTCCCCTTCCAGGCGTACTACTGTTGAGAGCTGCTTCAAGTTGGGAACTTTTGATTACTGTTCCAGGACATATTGCAGCATTGTACACGCTGCGATCGATCCCTCCGCTGGACTGTTGAATTGCCATGGCAAATTTCTCCTATTGCTGCCTTCAACACCAGCTAGCCTATATCATTATTAGATCCCAAAGACGTCAATCAGAATACACGGTAAGGAGGAAAAAGTTGTCTAATGCGGGGTGATTGGTATGCTTCTGTAGAAAGAGAGGAGGTGACAACGAGCATTCCACTGTAAAAGAGGATGCGTGATACCATACTTTAATGGACAAACAAGAATCATATTAACGAAATTTTGTTTGCCTAATATCGTGCATTGATAACACAAAATTAAGCACATATTACAGCTCCAAAGCATGCTGATGGAGATGTTATTCTATTTTTAAAGTATTTTGACACTGCTGATAAGATTAGCTAGAAACCACTGTACGATGCATAAATTTCTATAACAACACGGTTGGAATCTTTTGTGATCTTTCACTTCTGTAAATACGATTTTTTTTTCAATTTTGATTACTTTGAACAAACCTGCGAAGACCTTATGTGCCTTTAGGATGGAAGGAATCGTGTGTTTGTTTCTACTAAAATATCCTACTCAATTAAAAAGAATGAGAACTAATCTATTTAAAAGAACGAGGGACTGAAATGTGTTGACAGCAATTCTGTGTTTGTTTACTAAAGTGAAAAAATATTGGATGTTAGACCTTTTCTTCTCAAAGAGTTTGTTTCATAAGAGAGATTATTTTTTTTTATTGGAAATGTTTTTAATGGTTTTAATCATTTAAGTTTAGTATACAAGGTTTATGATAAAAAAGTGGTTGTTTGTATATAAGGTTTATTTAAATAAAGGTTTTCAAAATATTAATTAAAAAATATAAAGTAAAAATAAGAAATTGAAGCATGCATATTAGTTCATTGAGGTAGTGAAAGAGGATCTTTGGTATTCAAACTTCTTTTGAAAATTTATATAAACTAGGGATTTAAGGTCTCCTCCTCTTGTGGCTCTTGTATAAGCAAACAAAGTAATAATAGAAGTATATAATTCCTAGTTTACATACTACTAAAGGCTTTGCCATGTAGAGACACAAACAGCCCTTTCCATTTTTTAGATGATAGTAAGAAGCACATCCAACTAATAGATAAACTCTCCTAGCAAGGTATAAGAGGCAATATGGTCTAAATATTCCTATTCAAAAGGACTCTTCACAAAGTGCAAGATGTACTTCCTTAATGATTGAGAGGATCTCATAAGTCATGTAATTCTTGTGCACCAATATCAGCCTAGGTTTGAATTTGTATGTAATTAGGATAGCTATCATTAATATTCTCAAAATGTTTTTCTAGGTCTTTTTGAGTCCAAATAACCAAGTGGAAGTAGAAGAGTTTAGTCCTTACTACTCATAGTACTGCAAAGAGATGTTGAGAGAAATCAATCTAGAATCTATAGAGAAGGGAAGGAGTGTAATTATTAAAAGCAATATCAAATTTATACTATCAATACTTCCATTGTACACTTCAAAGATGTATGTGAAGTTTGTGCAATATGAAATCATGAATAAAAATTAAAAAAAACAAGATATATGAAAGTATCCAACAATTAACTTAAATTTTTCCTTGACTACAAGATTTGTTAGCATTGTATTTTTAACCCTAGTGAGCACTCAAAATGGATTCCTAATGTAAACTCTCTCTACAAAACCTTTTGTTGTAAGAGAATCCAATTCCACAATCAATCCTATGCCACCAAAAAAAGTTGTATGCAATGGTTTTAGCTTTCTTCATTTTTAGTTGGTTTTTCTTGGAAGGTTTTCACATACATACTTTCCTAGGTAATTAAAATAAGGTCCTATAAGTGTGAGATGGGTTACTATATTTTATCTTTAACTTTTTTACAAGTGTGACATAATATTTTTTTTTATGAAGTGTAAAACAAGTTTAGAGGGGACCCGTAACCCCTTACAATAGGTTTTTATGGGACCCAAAACCTAGTATACAAGCGAAACACTACCAACAAATTACACAAAGACAACAAGAAGCCCAACCATAGAAAAACATTAGGATCAAAACATTAGAAAATTGTCTACACAAGAAAGAAGGTTCAAGCCATCACCAGTTCACCTTAAGAAGCACAATAACAATAGGTTTTGAACAAGTTCCAATAACCTTAAAAAAGCTCCAATTTCCTTCAAGATTCTCCACCTTAATAGGAGAAAAAAGAAAGAAGACCAAATAATAGGCGTCTTCAGCAACCATGTAGCCAAGAACATGAGAAAGGGCAGCAACAACATAGAATCTCTTCCATTAAAATTTTCTCCACCTCAATAGTATAGTTTGGAAATGAAGCTAGGTGGTGTGCAGAGCCGCCACCAGACCCCACCACCCCATCAGCTCCATCGATGAGCCTTCACCAAGGGGGCATTGTTTTCCAAGTATTTGAATCATGGCCACATGGTGAACACAACCTTACCCATAAGAACTAATAGAGGGGAGGGACATTTTTTCACCTTTGGGTCCTAATTGGTCATTTTCCTTCAAATCTTCATATATTGGACATTTGTGGTCCATTTCTAGCAAACAAGGTATCATAAAAAAGGTGGTTTGGTGTACTCTTTAGTGATGCCATTTTTTGCATCATTTTGGTTGTTGATGCATTATTTTGCTTGTTAAAGCTATTTGTACATTTTGGGCTCCCGAAATCATATCCTTTGACTAGTTTCTCCATTTCTCATGATTCTTGCAGTATTGCAAAGTTCTTTTAGGATACTTTCATTAGATCAATGTATATTTTCCAGATTTTTCCTAGGTACAATTAATTCTTGATTTTGTGTTTTGACACTCTAGTTAATTACTTGGTTATTTTGGCATTTGGAAATATTTTGGTTGTGTGGTTTAGATTCAATTTGGCAAAATCATATGTATATACAATATTTTTGTCCTTATGGATCAATTGAGAACCTTTTGTTAGCACTTTCTTTTGTAGACTCATTAGATAAGTTCCACATCATGTATTTTATGGATTTTGTACAAATATTGTTCCATATTATTGTACTTGCATTCTATTATAAAGTGTCATTGGGGCTTGTGCATTGCCATTATTATTTTCGCATCACAACTTTATCAAGTGATTGTCCCTCTATGACAACTATGGAATCTTTGGAATTCTTGTCTCATGCATGTGTTTAATTTGGTGCACACCCTTTTCAAAGTTGTCAGTACTATCATTCGGACACTTCAAATGTTGTATCATCTCTTGCATGCATTTCTTGGTGACACATAGATTCAATGGATCTGTCAAGCTTCTCCGTAGTCAGCATTATGGGGGGTATCATGCTATTCATGCTCATGCTTCCTTGGTTACGCTTGGAGTGAGTGGAGACACTCTTGCATTCTTTTTTGTGGAGGCAATCTTATTTCTTAGTTGATCATGGTTCTTTAGACTAGTAAACCTATATTTTCAACTTGTATTGGTTGAGTAGTGATGGTGAGATCACACATGCAACTTGCATTAGCTGAGTAGTTTTGTTGGGGTCACTCGTGCAAATTCATGTTCCATCTATATTTTCAATCGGATTGATAGATGCTATTGCATTTTTTGTCATTTGATTATTGTTTTAGTAGAGTTGATTGAGGCACTCATGCATATTGTTGATTTATTGATCCTAATCATCATCCTTTTCAAAGGAAGCTTTTTAGTTATAGCACTATATCAGTCTTCAACGGTTGTCTACAACCTCATTGTTCTTCAGTGACATTTGTCATGTTTTTGTTTTGGGGCATTTTTTTGGAGGCTTCTTAGTCCTTCATGTTTTCTCTTTTAGAGAGGATTTTTCTCCCATGGGATTTCCCTTCTTTTCTTTATTTATGAGAGATTGTATTAGATTGCAGTTGTACATGGGTACTTGACATAGCTTTGTTGTTGGGACCCATAATACATCTCATATTGCATAGTTTTACTCCCTAAGTTTCACTTAAGGGGGAGTGTTGGAGTAAATAGTGGTTTAAATATTTACATTTACTTAAGTTTCACTTTGGGTAACCAACATTTAATATTTCTAGGTGTTTAGGTAGATTCTATATTATTTTATTACCTACATCTAGTATTTTGTGTTGGGTGGTTGTACCTACCCTCACACCTTATTGGTGCTCCCACTTTTTCCTTTTCTTTATAAGAAAGGCGTATGTACATTACTTCTTACCTCAATACATTTTCTCATTTGGTGGAAGAGCATCTATATGTTGCTTCTCTCTTATGTTTTCACATGTGTTTGTAGATTATCTCCTGGGGTTCTAACAACTATTTTACAAAGGTACATTATTGAAGAATTGGGAAAAATAAGTAAGAACTTACTCCGGTTAATTGTGACAATCAAAGTTCAATAAAATTGAAAAATAACCTAATTCATCATGGTAGATCAAAAGACATTCAAACTCAACAATATATTTTAAGAGAAAATATCCAATCAAGAGAGATTGACTTGATGTACTAATACACAAATGAGAACATGTTTGGTGTATTTACAAAGCCTTAGGAAGAAAATAAAATTTGTAATGTGTAAGGATATGCTAGATGTAATAGATAATCCGGGTCTTTGTGAAAAGATAGAGTATAAATGAATAGTTAGATTAAACATGTATAGAATAAGCCATGATAGTTAACTATAATATAACGAGAATCTTCAAGGTTTCCTAGTTAAATGATCAAATATCAAATAAGTTTCAACTAACTTTCATATTTCATTGCATATTTAAAGATATTTTATGTGAGTATGATGTACTTATTTGAAACTATATATTATAATCTTTATGCATTCAATAATAAGTGTTCCATATCATAAAAATTGGTTGAAAAAGTGCCACAAAATAATATGACAATAAAACACTATTTTTTTGTTTTGAATGCAAAATTAAAACAAAATTTCTACAAAAATATAGAAACTACCTTGATAGTAAAGTGAGCCAAGTGCTTCCTATGCAATAAAATTGTTTTATCTTATATACTTTAAAATATTTTTCCTAGTTTTTCATTCATTAAATAAAAGGTTGCATACATAAATGACTTAAAAAATTCATTTAGTTTTTTTTAATATTGTCTAAATCGTATAATTGTATCATCCAAAAAAATTATATTTAAATAATATCTTGCATTTTTTAAAGAAATGGCTACATTTACCAATCTGCAAAATTGATATTAAAACCAATTAGATAGCTTGCTGTAAATTGTATCAGCTGAATTATATTGAAAAGAAAAAATCTCCATAGCCAATTGTAAAGAGGATATGTATATTGAAAAAAAAAATACAATCATCCAGTACGAATTGAATTAGAAGTACAGAAAAAAAAATGTAGTGGGGAATTGGTAAATGATAGTTAGAACTTAGCATCTATATACAAGTTATGTCCGCAACAATTTGAGGACAATATTGTAGTGATCTCTTGAATGATCAACAAACAAACTGCCTTTTTTAAATGATAGAGAATATTTTCACAATAATAAGCAAGCATTCAATTTATTAGACTTCAATACAAATAAAACTACATAAAAATAAGAAACTACAGCAGATTGCAGCTGGAAGCTTCAAAGTTCAAGTCTTCAGAACTCCAGAAAGAAACTTTCACGAACTTTCAAAAGAAGTTTCCTCAAACCTTAATCACCACAGCCAAGACGTACAATAAAATGGTTTGGAGATTGCACCTAAACATTTTCAGCAGAGCCACATTCACGCTTAGCCCTATATTTCATATAGGATTTAGAGTAAAGGATGCTGTCCCACTTGATTTTTCTCCGGTGCAACCAGTCAAAATACCCTAGACGTTCTAGCTTCATCCACACAAAATCCACCACACGGTCAGCAACAAGAGGAATCATACCGTGCAGGTGGTTGAATCTCGCCATCTTCACTGTAAACCTTACACTCCAGTCGATGAAAAGCAAAATACCAAAACCGCAGATGATGGTGAAGAAACCAATCAGAAACCAAGCGAGCATGTTGAGCTTGTGCACAAGCATGGAATACACTGCAGTGATGAAAGATAACTCCGTCAAGCTAAAGCTGAAGCAAATAATTACGTTGGTTATGCAGAGAAACAGTATCTTGTCTCCCGTGATAAGAGGTGTACTCAAATACCACATGAATACCACGAATAGGGACAGAAAGAAGGCCAGACAATCAAAGATGAGAAATGCCTGAAAGGATTCAAATCCTATCAGAAGCGGCGAACCTAACATTTCCATTGACTCTCCATTCCTTACCTCCGTCTGGAAACCACCCGGAACGGTGAAGGCTGCCGTAAATGACATTGTGGCTAACAACACTGCCACCACTAATTCTGTGTTGCGCCTGTCCTCGTATGCTTTGTTCACCGAGTTAATGGCATTCTCGTACTTTTGTGAGGTTACCTTTAAGGCGGTATACAAGAAGTCCCTTCCCTTAGGAGCATAATTAGCCAGCTTTGAAATTATCTTGTGAGATTCGTGGTGCTCTGTGTTCTCTCTTGCAATTTCCACGGCCGTCAAGCCTTCCTCGTTAACTGCATCTTTGTTTATGCCTTGCATTTGCAGTAGCGACTCCACCATCTACCAAATGAATAATCAAGTTTAAAGTATGCATTTTTAGAGATCTCTCCACTGGAAGATGTTTGCTTGTTCATTAGCTAAGTGAGTATTAATATTTTAGCTCTTATTTTCATGATATTATCTAGCAGTTAGAATAAATTAAACATAACTTACTATTCATTTAGTGATATTTTTGTACGAAAAATTATATTTTTAACTAAAAACTTCAATCTAACATTTACTTACTTTATTTTCCCTTAGAGGACTAACTTTACCACCGTCAAACAATTAGCAGACCCAATGTAAGCATTTCTGATTAGAATATAAGAAAGAATCGATGCATTTTCTGAAAGAGAAATCTGATATGAAACGTATATTCTGATATTTCAGGCTACGTAGTAATATTTGGTGATAACTAGTTATCTCTTTTTTGATATAACCTAATTCACTTACTTCATTGTTAAGCAATCTGACATAAAGAGAAACTTACACGAAAGTTTTTCTTCCTTGCTGCTATATGCAGAAGCGTGTCTCCACTTTCCAAGGCCTCTATCTTTGGGCGAGGATAATTGATTGCAATTTGAGGCATTTCAGCTCCCTGATTAAAGCTTACTGTAATATGCACAGCTCTCTTTCCTCCACTTTCCATGGTATCCATCTTTGAAGGAGAATAATTGATTGCAATTTGAGGTTTTTCAACTCCCTGGTTGCAGTTTACTACAATATGAGCGGCTTTGTTCCCTCCACTTTCCTGGTTGCAGCTTACTGCAATGTGATTGTTTATGTATAAAGACTTCTCAACTCCCTGGTTCACAATGTCTGATAAGCACACCTTTTGATTCAAGTATTCAACAATTCTCACTTGGCTAACTTGGGCAGTTACCTGTAGCACGTTCATTCCATGAATATTTGGTGTTTCAACAGCAGTTGGCCTGCACTTTATCAACTCTTTTACTACTTCAAGATGCCTCAGTTTCGCTGCCATACAAAGTGGTGGTTCTTGGTTGTCATTAACCCAATAACAAAGTTGGGGTTCAAACTCTATTAACTGCCTTATTATATGCACGTATTTTTTCCCTGTAGCTACATGCAAGGCTGTATCACCATCTGTGTACCTTACCTTGATTAATTCTCTTGCATCTTGCGACTTTAATACATGGTTCACCAGATCTATAAAATAGACATCCAAAATCATTGTGAAGTGACATACTGAGTTAAAATAAAGAAGTTGCTCTTAAATTAAATATGATATTGATCAAGAACGGCAATTTTATGTTTGTTGAAGCGATACAAAAGCTCAGAAAAATAAGAACATAATACAACTCTAATATCTTACAAAAAGATTTAAAAACCTAAGCAGGATAAGATCACTAAACATCGTTTATTTTACAAGAATAAAACAGTATAGAAGGTATACAAACACAAAAAAATACTTAACTTCACAGAAACTGAAATGATACCATTGAGTAGAGTGTTAATTGCCAATGAACAATAAAAGAAAACAGATTTCGAAAGGCAAAACACACCTGAAGCTAGAATCGACCTGATGTAAAAGAATGGACACTGTATAGAGGAAATGAAAACTGGCAGTGTGTGGTTGGTCTTAGCTAAATATTCTTATTTTAATTGAGCTACAGATATTATCAGAAATCAATGGGCAAAGAGAAACATAAACTCTAATCACTAACCTTTATTTCCTTTGACTATTGCAACGTATAAGCAGGTTCTTCTGTTCCCTGTCATTTGGCTTAGACCTCCTGGATATGCATCGAGTAGCATCTTCACTGTGTCTAAATCGCCGCTCTCGTAAGCTTTGAAAAGAGCCGTTTCTCCAAGCTTGTTAAGGACATCTGCACCACTTTCGTTTCCTTGTTGGAGTAGAACCTTCACGACTCTAGAACAGCCTCGCTGAGCAGCCAAATGCAACGGAGTATTTCCTTGGGCATTGGTAGCCCTCACAAGTTGAGGATTGAATTGCAGGATCTCTCTAATCAAAGCAATATTTCCTACACTAGCGGCCACATGAAGAAGAGTATTTCCCCTTCCAGGTGTAGTACTGTTGAGAGCTGGTTCAAGTTGGGAACTTTTTATTTCCGTTCCAGGACATATTGCAGCATCGTACACGTTGCAATCGATCCCTTCACTGGGCTGTTGATTTGCCATGGCAAATTTCTGCTTTTGCTGCCTTCAACACCAGCTAGCCCATATCATTATGTGACCCCAAAGACGTCAAACACAATACACGGTAAGGTGGAAAAAGTTGTTCAAATGCGGGGTGATTGGTCTGGTTCCACAGAAAAAAGGCGAGATAAAAGTAATGCGTGATACCATACGTTAATGGAGAAACAAAGATCATATTCAATAAATTCTATTTGCCTAAGGTTTCTCCATTAAAGAGATTCTATTTGCCTAATTCCTTGCGTTAATAAAAATAACTTAAGCGTGTATTACAGCTGCAAAGCGTGCTGATGGACATGTTAGTCTATTATAAAAGTATTTTGACACTGCAGATGAGATGAGCTAGGGAACACTGTACGATGCTTAAACTATTGTAATCACACACGAGTGAAAGATCACAAAAGATTCCATGTGTTCTTCTCTTGGCTCAATTGCTTGCATCAGGCAAAAATCAGTGTTAACGGTGAAGATTATATCATTTTCAAAGTTCTTTAGGTAGTCTCATTCTCATACTCATTGGGAAAGTATTTTTTACAGCCTTGATGCTGTTCTTAATTTGTGCCAAGACCGGTGAGTCCTTTGACCACTCAATGTGTCCAATTCCTGGTAGAAAGTTCTGGAAATAGTAGAATAATCTGACCAATAGCTGACCATACTTGAATTTTTGACTGTTATCCTTTTTAACTGATTGCAAATTTTGAAATAATTGCCTTCTCATGGCTTCACAGAGACCATAATTTGCATTATCAACAATCATTCTGTGAGCAGTATGAATTGTTGCAGATGGAATACTATTAAGTCTACTAGAGTAAAATACTTGGTATCCTATTACCATTGCTGCTAGTTTCACTGCAGGGTCTCTAATATTGTTGATAGAAAAGGCACGCTTATCAGAAGTAGAACCGGTTAAAGAGAATACTGTGTCTTTTGAGAATACCGTGTCTTTTAAAATTCTTCTGAGAACAGGTACTTCACCGGTTGAGAAATAACCAATTATGGCCTGAATGGCTTCCTTAGTTATTGTGTGAGTTCTCTCTAAATACATATTCTCTCCATGAACTCGACTCAAAATGATTCTGATATGCTCATCCTCAAAATCTTCAAGAAAGTAAGTGGCATCATGAAAACCCTTTTCGAAAACCCTAGCATACTTTGTTTCAATCTTTCCGTCTTTATCACAAAGTGATTTCAACTGTGTATATATGTATAGAGATCCTAAATGTTCTATCTCGCAATCAATGTAACTAGACAAATCAACTTTGATCGCAACTCCACTCGAAAATTGTGACAATGCATTATACGACACAATTTGTTCTACCTCTACTACTTCCATAGGCTCAGAAGTAATCATTAACCTCTCTACAGTCTTTGAAGTTGATGCCATTCCAGAAGAACAAGATTCGAAGTAGTATGTTTAAAAGAAATACATTGTTTCATGCACGTTGCCCCGTTCACTGATTGAAATGCCCAAGGGCACACCAGTTCGACCTTCTTCAACCTTCAATTCAGCTTAATTTCACAAATCATGAAACAATTTGGCAATTAACAACAAAACAATCTTTCTGAGCTCAGCAAGCACTCAAATTTATTTCTTGAATGCATTAGGGTAAAAACGACAAAGTAAATCTCACTTTTATACTTTTTACCCACTGCATTAAATGCTCGCCCATTTAGGGTTACAAACCCCAATTTTCACCACTCAAGGGGAAAAAGGTTGATAACATATTGACAAAAAGTTATCAAAATTTCATGTTTCAAAATTATTTTCCCATTCATTTTTCTCAAGGGGTCCAGAGGTATTTTAACTGTTAAGCTCCCCTTAGCCATATTAAAAAGGCTTAAGTCATTGGTGCAGGGTTCTCTTCACTGGGTGAAGGAACAATTTCTTTTCCAAGTGAGTCATCACTTTTCTTCTTCCAAATCCTATTCATTTCCTCTCTGGTTTCGTCAACATTAACTTTCTTCTTTCCTTTCTGATCCTTAGAAGAATTGACTAGTTCGCTATTTCTGGATCTACATAATTTTGCTAAGTGCCCCAGTTTGTTACAGTGATAATAGGCCATACCAGATGATCTCCAAGGTCTTGCATTTCCTCTTCCTGTTCTTTTTTTGCAGTTCATAGTCACATGACCAAAGTTATTATAGATGGTGCAAATAACATTTGTTGCATTTTCCATCTCAAATGGACTAAACCGGTTGTTGTAGGGTCTTTGCTAGTTCAAGTTTACTCGGTTGTTAAAATTCCTCATCCGGTCACCATTTGGTCTTGGATGCATGTGTGGTACAAGATTGTTTGCTCCATATCTGCACTCAATAGATCTATGTCCATACATTCTACTTGTGAAGCAAAAACCTTCAAATTTCTTGGACACATACCTAGCATTAGTATTGTAACTTGCATTTCTATTAGGTTTGTCTCTACAAACATTTGCAGTGTGACCAGGTTTATGGCAAACAAAACAAAAAGGTTTCAAGACCTTCTTACTTGTAGGCTTGTTGATCTTAGGAGCAGATTTGTTCTAAGATTGTTGCTCTTTGTACTGGAGGATTCACCTTTTTCAGTTGTGTGAAAACCAAGTCCAGAGATATCACCCTTCATTTTTTATGATTGAATTTGTTCTTTCAGAATGGTAGAACTTCTACTGAACTTCTCTAATTTCACATTGGCTTTAGTAAGCTATTTGATGAGATCTTCATTATGCTTTGACAAGTTCTCTCTCAAAGATGATGCTAGTTCAATGTTCTAGCTACAGGTTCTCCTTTTCTTCTCTTTCAGCAATCAAATGCTCATGCATAGTGACACTTTCCCATTTGATCTTTGTGATCTCTTGATCTCTTTCCTTGATAAGATCTTCAGTAGCTCTTCTATCTTCCAATTCTCGACTCATGTGGATAGTGAGACCTTCTAGCTCTCTCCTTAGATTTATTTTCTCACCGTTTAACTTTTCAACTTCTTCTGCTAAAGCATCAATATTGGCTTCATTTGAGGAACTATTATCAGATATCTCTAATAGTTATTCAGTTAGCTCTCTCCTTTTGACTTGTGAAGCTTTTTAGTTTGACCCGAAGGGTTTCAAGTTCATTTTTGCTAGCTTCTAGCTCTCTAGCCATCTCAAAGTAGCTCTTGTCCCCCATGGTGGTTTCAAGGATCCCTTCTAAGCAATTAGGCTTCAAAGAAGTTAGGCTCTAATACAAATTGATGGACTTGAAAAGCACTGAGAGAGGGGGGGTGAATCAGTGACACTAAAAGTAAAACTACTTAAAACACTAATTGGTAGATAAACTTAACAAATCTTTTAAACACAATGCATGCAATCCAAAATGATATAACAACATCCACAAAAAGTAAAGCATCCACCATAACACAAGTGTTTGCACATGGAAAACCCAAATAGGTAAAAAACACAATGAGATGGAACTCACAAGTTAACTATCTGCAGTAATAGATAACTGATCGGTTAAGGTCTACAAAGTGCTCTGCTAGGAGCGAATCTTGTTAGAGATCCCAAAGCTTGATTAGAAGCTTGTACCCTATTAAAGGTAGTACCCTGTTAGGAGTAACCTCAGTGGAGGATTTCTGAATCCAAACTAATGGATCACCCTGTTAAAGGATTTATACATTGAAGCTTGTTAGAGCTTACCCGATTAGGGGATTTGATTCTGCTGTAATGGTTAGAAAACAACAAGAATTTTTTGATCTATTCTAAGTAGCACAATACATGCTTAATCAGATCCTTCTAAACATATTCAACACTGCTCTTTTGCATACTCTACAACTTAACTCTTTTTCCTTTCACACATAACATAACACTTTTCACTATATCAAATAATTCATTGCCATGTCAATATATATACCTTAAGATTTCATGTCGGCCTTAAGAAATCATAACACAAATTTCTAGGTGTAGTGTATCTAGACAAGTGATCATAACTCATCACAAAAACTGTCGCCAAGCAGTCGGTGCAAGTAACTCATCATGAAATGTGGTAACTCATCACAAAATTACCAAATACCGGTTGGATAGATCAAATACCGGTTTGAATAAAACATATAAACCATTGTCCTTAGATCTCTGCTTCATCTCCATCTTGATCTTCATCTTGATGTTGACTTAGTACAATCATAGATTGTCTCTTATGTACATACCAGTTGACACAAAGTACCAATTAGAGATAAACCTCTTGGTATAACCTCTAACATACTAGTTGACAAAGTAAACAATTGAAGTTACACCAGTAGTCAATATAATCATAGGTGTGTGTGAGAGTGTTTCATCAATGACAACAAATGATGAATACATTACAATCATCATCAATCCAACAATAATAACTTATATAAGTTTATAATATACTAACACATGGAAAAATATCTCTACCAAGGTGGAGTGCCTACTTCTACAAGTAAGGAAGAAATATATTCTTTTTATCTTCCATGTCACCTCCCAGTATGAAGACAACTCATCATGAGATGTCACACTAGATCACAAAATCTAATGCATAAGAAATTATAACTAGTGTATTAAATAAACAAATACAATGCTAGGAATGGTTAAGCTTGAGACACATTAATTCCCAACATTCTCCCTCTTGTCTGACACCTTGCGATGACCAATCTAAATAAGTTTTAATTAGAAAGGGCCAAATAAAAAGATTCACCCTATCCATCCATGAAAATACATGAATATCCATAATACTCTCATGCTCCAACAAGATATATGGAATAACATATAAGATATCCACCATATCAAATGAGAACTCCTCTCATCCTCCAGCATACCACCTATGAAAGAAAAATAACAAGTCAAGGTGAAAATGTACTGATCCAAAGAGCACAAGCACAAAATCCAAGTGATAATAAAGACTACAAATCATTATTGCAACTCCATTTTTCTCATGAGCTTTAGAAAAGCATCAATATGTCTAGATTCAAACGTATTACTAGAACACTATGCTGAAGTTCAAAAAAATTCTCTAAGAACAAGATCAAACATGAATTCTTGAAAAATTATAACAATAACAACTAATTGTTAACATCCATCTATAAAACCCACATGACAATAAAAAAGAAACCACGACAACTAATAATCCATCCAATCATCAATGTCTTAAATGTATCTAAAATATTTGTATAACTCATGCCATTAACATATCAACCCATAAACTACAACAACAAGCTCATTGTACCAAACTCATTAATGAAGAACACACACATCCAAGAATTGGAATTGCATGGGTTATGCAAAAAAAGATTTAATAAATCATGGCATTGTTACTACTTATCAAGTTGCCATTAGTTTTTATATTCAAAGTCATACTATATACTCTAGTCGGTTAACACTACCAAATCATGTAGTCAGTATACACAGAGAAGTCAGTATGCACAGTCTAGTCGGTTATAGAAGAAAGCAGTCACAGAACGTAGTATACACCGAGCTGTCTACTGAGTATCTTTTCATGGATACCGAGCAGTAAAGATGACACACTGAGTTAATATATACCAAGTGAAACGTGTTACCAGATACATTGAACCTGGACATGCATATGAAAATGTGTTACAAGATCGAGGCACATCGAACCATTATTACATTGGAAATTGCACTAGAATATTGTGTATGATTTTAAGGTCAATCTAACCAATGAAATAATTTTTTTAGTTATTCATTCGAGGAATCTTGTTTGTAAGATCGAAGCAATGAATTAGATCATTGTCTTAAGTGATCTATTTATACAGCATGAGTTAAGGGTGTATATGTGTGTAAGAAGACAGTTACAGAGACACAAAGGTCATCGAGAAGGTTTTCAGAGCACATAGAATCTGCTATAACATTTCAGATGTAAAGTTGCAGATATTTGTAATGATTTTATTGTAATATTGTGAAGTTGAAAGAGAAACCTTTAACAGGGTAAAAGACTCTAATCAAGTCTATAAATTGTAAAGCCTCTAACTAGGTGCAACATTCAGAATAAATGTTGTAAAATCCTTTAGCAAGGTAGATCTAACAGATCTTGTTACTCCTAACAGGGTAAGCTATCAAAAATAGCTAAAATGTAGCGCTAACCAAGCACTCTTTATTATTGTAGTAGTGAAGTTGTGGGTGCCATCCCCACCGCAGTTTTTCTCTCTAACCAAGAGTTTCTACGTAACCAAAATATATGTGTTATGGAGTGAATCATGTATGATTGTTATCTATTTGCTTTAACTTTATTTTATGTTACATCACTATTCTGTTTATGCATAATAGTAAAGTTATTATTCAAGAAAAGTTTTGAAGTACTGATTCACCCCTCCCCTCTCAGTACATTAGCTTTCCATATTGGGCCTAACAATTGGTATCAGAGCTTGAATCTTGGAAAAGGGTTTAACTACCTAAAGAGAAAGATCTTATCAATGGAAGGCTATAAACAATCTCAGAGGATTGTATATCTGCAAGAAGAGTTGGATCATGCTAATCAAGTGATTGCAGACATGCAAAGGCAAATGCAAAAATCTCTGAAAGTAAGAAGAAGATTATCTGATGACTCGCGGGATTCTCAAGAGTTAGTGGAACAAATTGAGAAATCATCTGAGAATAGTATATCTGAAGAGACTGAAGAAATGATTAGGGTATTGAAAGAAAAAAACAAAGCATTGGCTGATCAAATAAAAGCAATGAAAAGAGAACAAGAACATTTTGGTACACAGATGATTGAAAATCTAGATGCATTGAGGATAGCTAAGGATAAAGCAAGAGATCTACAGAGAGAGAAACAACAACTTGAAGTCTTAGTATCTGATAAAAATGATGAAATATAAGGTTGAATGGGATTCAACAAAATATGATAGATCAACTAGGTTATGCACATCATGAAGCAATTCTGAAGAATGATGAGAATCAAGCATTGAAACTTGAAGTATCAAGGTTGATCGATGAACTTGAAACAGAGAAGAAATCCAAAGAAACACTAAAGAAGAGTTATGAAGCATCAAAGATGTTGGATGAGCAATTGAATACAAGAAGACCCAACAAAGATGCAGGACTCGGTTACAAAGGAAAAGACTCTACCAAGAAAGGAATTCATACTACCGAGAGAGGAGAATCATCAAAGCAAGCTAGAAATGGGAATAAAATCAAAAGAAAGAAGCCTATTTGCTACTACTGTGGAAATTAAGGTCATACTGCCAACATGTGCCAAATCAGAAAAGGTAAGCAACTGAATATCACTAAGTCCAATGGTTATTGTTACAATTGCAATAAATATGGTCACACATTTAACCAATGTAGGAGAAAGTCTATTAACAACTATCAGAAGGCAAAATACAAAGGGTTTTGTAGAAACTGCAATAGATAAGGACATAGTATTGAGAAGTGTTGGCTTAAGCAAAAGAACTACATGTGGTCTGCACACCGAGCAAACACTAGAGATTACTGAACTCACACAGATTCTTACTGACAATATGCAGCAATACCATGGGATTACAATACAAAAATATGGTGTGAATGTTGTGGAAGATATGGACATATAAGTGCCAACTATTTTATTAGGTTTGGAATGAACAATCGAAGATCATGGAGAAATCCTGGTATGGCATGTTTTCATTGTCACAAAGTTGGACATTTAGCTGGAGATTGCAAAGATCAACCTAGAGGAGACACTGAAGAAATAAAAGAGAAATTAAAGATGATTTGGAAAAAGAAAGAAATTCTGTCAAATGAAGAAAGCACCTTACCTACCGAATTAGGTGCATCTATTCCAAATTAATCAGAAAAGGTATGAAGGGACTGCATTCTCTGAAGGTTAAAATCATAACAGTTCCTATTCTATTATGTACTAAATTCAAAATCTGCATAGTTAAGATGCATTAGTAAGTTTGAAATTCTATTAAAATTACTTTACAAGAAACTCGTCAAATCAGTGAATAGAGGAAGCCTGTCAAGTCGGTAAATAAAGGAAATTTGGTTACTCAATTAAAACAAAAAGGAAAGCGGTTAAAAGGTGAACCGAGTGCATTTAATATTTTTGACCTAACCCACACAAAGCCCGATAAGGTATTTTTTGTACTTAAAAGCATTTTTCGTGGTCATTTACATTCACCAAGTTTTTGAAAGAGCAGAGCACATCGAATCAAGGCAATCAAACCTCATTCTGAGAGAATTTTAAGGTATTTACATCAAATCTCATCGCATTGTTAAGTTGGTTTACCGATCTTATCAAATTGTTATTATCTGCTGAGTGTGAAGCATCTGCCATTTGTAAACCGTCAAACCCTAAGGATAGTTTGCTAAGTTTTTACCTGAAATCTACAATGGCACCCAAGATCCAAGATCCCATAGTTGTCAAGAATGTAGAGAAGCCCTCACTAAAATACACTTTGACTCCTAAAGTCGCCTCTGAACCGGATGACGAAACCTCCTTTTCACTCCTCCCAGATCGAGTCTTGTTAGTTGAAGATGTGAGATTCTTCACCAAATGTCGTGTTGAAGATCTCGGTCATGTTGAGATTAGAGACACCTATGATGAATTATGTACCGATGGTGTATTAAACAACAAGTATGAACACATCAGAATCAAGGGATTGACTGAAGCCCTAACCTACCCTTGTGTGTTCAAGCCCCAATGGGTTAAGTTTGTTTTGAGAAAAGTTCATGATGATTTCATGTGGCTAGAAGAGAAACCATTCAAAATCACCAAGGAAATCATTCATGTGATCACCAGTTATCCTATCTATGATCATGCACGAGCTCAAAAGATGATATCACAAAAGGAGTTAATCAGTTTAACCAGAGTAGAATCTGATTATAGAGGATTGAAACTGAACAATGTCATTGATGTAGAACTTAAGTTTGCCATTAGAGTAATTGGTTACTGTTTCTTCCAATCAGCAAGGGAAAATAGTGTACCTTGTGCAACAGTTGACTTAGCCTATAAAATTGTGAAAAAGGGAATGAAAGTTGACTTATGTGAAGTGTTATTGAAGAACTTGTTTGAGAATCTGAACACAATAAGGAAGCCAAAGAAGAACAACTCGGCAAATACACTGAAGTTTGGTTCACTTCTTGTATGCATGTTTTTCTACTTTGAGAAATTCTTTCCATTAGTCGGTAAAGTAGTTTGGGAGCTACACCGACCAATCACCCATCAAATTAATGACTTTATCAAGAAGTTGGGAGATAATTTCAATGCTATAATGGATTACTACTTCAGCAAATTTCAAGAGAAGATGCACAATAGGTATCGGATTCCACCCCAGCTAGTGGAGAAATATAAGGATGATATATGCTTTGAGGTAGATACTAATTACTGTTATGTGAATGTTGTGGAACCAAGAACTCAATCTTTGCCACCTATGGGTTACGAGATTGACTTTGATATCACACAATAGAAAATTGATGCATATCTTACATTACCAAGGCATGCTACCGAGTTAAGATATGGAACCTATGAAGAGGTGAAGGGAAAAGTAAAAATGAGCATTGTAGTACCCAAGGCTACAAGAAAAACAACAAAGATGATAAAGTTTTTAAAGGAGAAATTCAGAGAAGATTCTTCCTCCACACCTATCAAAGGCACTCTTGCCATCACCGAAGAGGAATCAGAAGCTCAAGAGGTAGCAATAACATTGAGCACCGAATTGCCTAAGGGTAAAGTATTGAAAAGAAAGAAACTGGACACTTCAAAGGACCTATTGACTCCTCCAACAAAGAGACCTAACACTAGAGCATCAGCTGCATCACCGAGTAAGAAACAAAAGAGTGTTACTACTCCCAAGGTAACCAAGACCTACAAGAAATCTACTCGAAGATTCATTTTGGCAAAAGAGTCTAGTGATACAGAATCCGAAGATGCAAACAAATTCCAGATTGTAAAAAGCAAGAAGGTAAATATACATAGTGTTGAAAAATTCTATGCCAATCTAAAAGAATATGGTGGATTTGCAGGATTTAGATATGTCAAGTATGAGACTAGGAATAATGATGAGAAGAGACAAATTGAAGAAGCTGTCATTTACACACTTCTAAAGTTTCAGCTAGCTCTATTAGAACTAGTAAAGTCACTTCCAAATGAACTTTACTTGCATATTGATAATAGGTGGAAATATGCAATGGACTCGGAGAAACAAATTAGAGAAAGAAGTCTAGTCTATCTATTTCCTAATATGTCCGTAGCAGAAATAAAGGAACATTTGACAACCTACAATTCAAAATTTCTTGTCAAACAGAGAGCCTTAAAATTGATGAATGGGCTATATATTGATGTAGAAAATGAGACAAAAGAAAAATGGCAAGAAATCTTCAAAATCAAGGATGTCAGTGAACAATCTAAAGTTGAAATTGTTGATGTCACCAAACACGATCCTGATGTCACCAAACAAGGTCCTGATGCTACCAAGCAAGACCTAGCTAACACTATTCAAATTAATGAAGATGTCATGGATGCAGAAGCACCGGAGTAGGAAATGATAGAAGGCACTACATATGCAAAACTTGTATCTAGTGAATCCGTTTTAGAACAAGTTCAGCCTTACCCACCAATCAATCAACCTATCTCTACCGAAGCTCCTCAGGATACAACACAAGGCACTGAAGGTCACTAGTCTAAAGCAGTAGAAGGTACAACTCAAGAATAGACCTCTCAAGCACCCTCGAGCACCAAAAATGTAGTAGCTGAGACAGCCAATACCGAGACACCAAAAGACACCATAGCGGCTATAGGAACCGACCAAAGTGTTGCATCTATCGAGCAACCTACCGAGGGTCAACAAGCCTCTCAAGCTATTGTCTTAGTCCAACCAACCAAAGGTAAAGAGAAGAAGGTGAAAAAGCATAGTTTCAAAGTTAATTTATCTAAACCAATAGTGTTGCCCAAAGTGGATATCTCAAAATTAAAGGGGCAAGCACTTTTTGATTTCGGTGAACTATGCAAAGCAAAGGCCAAACAAGAAAAACAGATGGCCATTCAAAATAAGAATAAAGTACTTTAGAAGGTGAAGACACTGCTGATAGATATGCTACCTTCAGCTACAATGTCAACCGATGCAGCCATCCACATTCAACTGGATGAACTCCTTAATCAAATAGAAACATCTGAAGTAGATGCATCTGAGTACTTGAGCAAGCTAAAAGACAAGGAGCTTACTACAAAAATGATAGAAGAGGTACAAAAATCTCTAGCTATTGGCAAAGTCAAACTTGTCAAATTCATTGTTGAGTTGTCCCCACAACTCAAGCATATTCTTTATTTATTTCAAAAACTTTGTACATTTTCTATATTCATTAAAGATATCAAGAATAAAACTGATGCAATTGAGAAAGAGATCACTGATCTCTCGAATAAGTTGACCACTAAGCCCAATTCAGTTCAGAATTTTTATACAAAGCTTCAAC
The DNA here is from genome assembly GCF_030272615.1 of Cryptomeria japonica. NCBI lineage: Eukaryota > Viridiplantae > Streptophyta > Pinopsida > Cupressales > Cupressaceae > Cryptomeria > Cryptomeria japonica. The sequence continues at coordinate 703,419,683 of NC_081405.1, read as the reverse complement.
AACTCATGGCTCAACAATTGCAACTAAGAAATGAAGAACACAAGATCAGGATGGATATAATGACACTCCAAACATTATTCCTTCCTCATCTTTCATCAGTTCAAGTACAGATTAACCAAGCTACACGCCTATCTACTACACAAGAGGGAAGCACTCTTGATGGCTTAATATCCGTATTGGCTGATATTCAAGCACAAACTTCTTTAATGGAAAGTGTAAAGGATGCACTCTCTGTCGCACTCATCGATGCCCGGAAAAAGTATAAATCTATTTTTGATCAGTTACCACCCTTGGATGGAAATTAAGTTTTTGATGTTTGTCAAAAAGGGGGAGTGATACTATATATTTGGAGAGTGATACAATTTTGGTGATACAGTTTTGATATAGTATTCGGAGTATTGTATACAGGGGGAGTATACTGAGCAGAGTATGCAGAGTATCCAAGGATGGTAAGTAGAGCACACAAGCACAGAACTGAGGGTGCAAAAATTAGAGTTATGTACAGTATAATTATAAGGGGAGTATATTTGAATATACTATTTCATTGACTATTGTATATATTGTCTAGTATAGTCATTTTGCAATGTATATAGATTTTTGAGTTATTTCTTTGAAAGTAGTTTTTGTCAAACATCTCAACTAATGTCAAAAGGGGAGATTGTTAATACTTATCAAGTTGCCATTAGTTTTTATATTCAAATTCATACTATATACTCTAGTCGGTTAACACTACCGAATCATGTAGTCAGTAGACATAGAGAAGTCGATATGCACAGTCTAGTCGGTTACAGAAGAAAGCAGTCACAGAATGTAGTATACACCGAGCTGTCTACCGTGTATCTTTTCATTGCTACTAAGTAGTAAAGATGACACACCGAGTTAATATACACCAAGTGAAACATGTTACCAGATAACCTAGACTTGCATATGAAAATGTGTTACAAGATCGAGGCACATCGAACCGTTATTACATTGGAAATTGCACTAGAAGATTGTGTATGATTTTAAGGTCAATCTAACCAATGAAATAATTTGTTTACTTATTCATTCGAGGAATCTTGTTTATAAGATCGAAGCAATGAATTAGATCACCATCTTAAGAGATATATTTATACAGCATGAGTTAAGGGTGTATATGTGTGTAAGAAGACTGTTACAGAGACACAAAGGTCATCGAGAAGGTTTTCAGAGAACAGTCAAAGAACAGAGTAAATAGAAGGGTTTACCAAGTTACTATATGGGTTACCAAGGTATGATATAAGCAAGGTAATCTATCCTGAGCACATAGAATCTTCTATAACATTTCAGATGTAAAGTTGTAGATATTTGTAATTATTTTATTGTAATATTGTGAAGTTGAAAGAGAAACCTTTAATAGGGTAAAAGACTCTAATCAAATCTATAAATTGTAAAGCCTCTAACCAGGTGCAGCATTCAGAATAAATGTTGTAAAATCCTTTAGCAAGGTAGATCTAAAAGATCTTGTTACTCCTAACAGGGGAAGCTATCAAAAATAGCTAAAATGTAGCTCTAACCGAGCACTCTTTATTATTGCAGTAGTGAAGTTGTGGGTGCCATCCCCACCACAGTTTTTCTCTCTAACCAAGAGTTTCTGCATAACCAAAATATATGTGTTATGGAGTGAGTCATGTATGATTGTTATCTATTTGCTTTAACTTTATTTTATGTTATTACACTATTCTATTTATGCATAACAATAAAGTTATTGTTCAAGAAAAGTTTTGAAGTACTGATTCACCCCTCCCCTCTCAGTCCATTAGCTTTCCATATTGGGCCTAACAGGCATACCATGTCTACCAATCAACATTTATACTAAAGATATGGGAAATAGTTAAACCATCTACTAACAAAGAACAATCACAATTATCAATGTATGCAACACAAATTACTATATAATATATGATAACATGTCAGCTTAATTATCCCAAGTCCATCACATTGAAACATGTGACCACGAACCCTCCAAGAAGTAGCCATAAAACAAAGAGAAAAATTGTAAATCATATCACAATAATGTCTTTCTACCAACATCTTAAAGTGAGAAACTTTTTGAAGTAATATTTCTTTCACAATCCCAATGAAAAGCCTCAACCATACCCTGATTTTCAATCTCATTAAATTAAACAAAATATATATAAGTTATCACCATCATGGATGTAAGATTCTCCAAAACTAGGAAGATCAAACAAAAAGTAATTATTCTCATATAAGTAATAGAGCCTAATAAACCATCTTCTAATATCCTCATAATAATATCATAATATCAACCATATACATAAGTAGGTAGTCATTCTATGCATCTCTCAAAATGAATCCTCCAAACCTAACCAACTTTTTGTAGATCAAGATACATATCTATTAAATATAAGAATAAAGCATAATGTACCTGAAAGGAATAGTAGGCAATACCTCTCAATTATTAGATCACTTAATAGAATGGGAGTGTAGAATGAGAATGATCCTCTAAGATATCTAAGTCATCATGACTCATGTAAGAAAACTTTCCTCATAGGTTCATGTTGAATTCATTTTCAAACAAGGGATAGGCTACTTAGATTTCCTACTGAAATCTCACCAACAATAACCATCTAAATGCATGTCTCTAATCACAAAAGAATTTCGAGCCTCACCTAAGTCTCCATGGATCCATGAGCACTTATAAATAATAATTCCATGCCAAATCTAAATATAACAATAGCAACATCATGAAGTAATCAAGAAAATGGCCATAGACTTAATAAAAAGAGAAGTAATCAAGATCAATGCCAAATATCTAATCATCTAAATCAAGAACATGAACTTGACATCATCATATAACATCTCCTACAAGAAGATCATATTCTCAAATGAGCATATCACGCTGCCAAGTACATCTATATCATGCCAACACTTTCATTGTTAATAAAGAGTACAACATAATTGTTGGTTAACAAATTTGTCCTTCTTAAATACCTTTCAAAAATGACTCTCAAATGCCCAAATTCAAAGACAAAAACAAGAACCAACAGTTGAGTCACTTGCAATGGTGAGTGCAAGTGCTCTCTGAATTTTGATATGAAGGTATAGCTTCCTTCGTTGGATAAAAATGTATATTTTCTGAATATGCTTTTAACCAGAAAGCAATAAAGGTAACTAACATCAACTCATAGCCATGACACAGATGCGAATAGAAAATTTATAATGAAGTGAATGAAGATAAGTAAAACACAGTTTAATTACCCACACCCTTGAAAATACCCTTTCCAATGAAATCAAAATGCCTTGGACTCTGATCGAGTCTCTCTCATGCCTCAAAGGACAAGGGGGATCATAAAATCTAGGCAATGAGCAAACAATCGATTTCTTTCCAAATAAAAATTATTTTTGAAATCACAGTTTCAGAATTAAATGCATATACATAGTTTGATGTAACAGAAAAAGAAATGAAAGGTAATTACAAGAGAAACATAGCTCATTGTAATCAAAACAAAATATTGACAAATTCAAAGATCAACAAAATCTTCTTCATTCCATCAATACCAAAATGTGAGCTCACGGACTCAATTTTTCTAAAAAGTGAAACTATGTAGTCCAGAAAACAATGTTGCCCTTTTTTTTTACAACAGAAAAAGAAAGAAAAGAAAAGAAGACCCCAAATCTTTCCTTTCATTACATATATATAGTCTTTGAGAATTTCAATTATCAATAACTGATTCTTGAAAAGATTACTAATTAATCTTTTCCTTTATCTTCTATCTTCTTCTCGACAACTCTTTTGTTTTGCTACAAATCTTTTATCTCTGAAATTTATATAGACCCGCACTCAGAGATTAATAACTTTTGAACATGATAATATTTGTCTGATCTCTCCGGTGAGGATTTAGAAAACTAGGTTTTCTAAAACAAGTTAAAAATTCTGCGCGATCCAACGGTTCAATTGATAGTTATCCCCCTGCATCGAGACTGATTTGTTTCTATCTCAAAAAATTCATGGTTACAGATTACATTGAAAATTACAAATATTAGACATGCTAATGTTATTGGATTATTGAACTTGCTGAAATCACTATTAAGCTGCATCTGATGAATCTCTTAACTCTGAATTTGAACCTCTGAAATTGAACTTTGAACCTTGAATCTGCGCACTTGAACCTGCACGCTTGAACCATTGAACCTTGAACCTGTGCCCTTGAACCTGTGGGCTTGAACCAAAGAAGGTTCAAAGTTAAAGTGTAAAGACCAAAAATTACAATGAACCTGAAATTTGAACTTTGAACCTTTTGAATTTTTTGAACCTTTTGAACCGCTTGAACCTTTTGAACCTGTAGGGTTCATTCAAAAGGTTCAAAAACACAAACTGCACCCACATTATGCTTCATTTATCACCTTGTTCTCATATTTGGTTGCGCGTTGAACCTTTTGAACCTAAGAATGTTCAAGGTTCAAGTTCAATTATAATTGTTCCTTTGGGCTGCCATAGAAAAACTTGCATAACTTTTTACTTAGGACTCTGTTTCTTATAAAATTTTAACTATAGAATAAATAAGCCAAGTAGAGAATAACCCATAAATCATTTTTGCATAGGACACATAAGACTTGGGATTTAATTGTTTGGGTATATGGGTAACCCAAAAATAAAGCAATTAAAATCTCCTAGCCGACATGGAGTTTGGCCATTAAAACTTCAGCATTAAAACATTAACAATAGCTGATTATGAGGCTTTAGGCACGAGAAAAAATATAGGGGTAACATTGGCTCTGATTGGGGACCAGGACTATAAAGAACTAGGAGAATCCAGAGTCTCTCTAGGAGAGATGAAGAATAGTACCTAGCCATTGGGTAACAGAGTCAAGACAAACAGAGCACAGGGATCTTCTTGTAGATGAGGGAAGAGACATCAAAGAAAAACTAACAAGCCAAAACCCAAATTAAAGCCTACAACAAACCAAAAAAATTATTTGCAAATATGTACAAGGGTGGGAAAACCCCTTTACCTCAAGGAAACTCCAAGCTGCTCATGCAAAACCATTAATTGGTTGGGAGAAATATGAGCCAATGTGAAAAAGTGGTCAATTAGAAAGAAGATTCATTCCCAATTGCCATTCTACAACCACCGTGAGAAAAGACCCAACAACAATGTATTATAAAATATTTTCAAATAAAATATTGGGTGCAAAAAGCCACTCTGCGTTATGAATTTCTAAATCCAACTGAGATGCCTTGACATTATGTTGTACATGCTGATTTAAATTTGCATCAGAATGTTATGCCAGATTGTCTAAATAATTAACCAGACTCTGAATTGGGCAGCCTCTATAAATATTTTGAAAGAAACACTCATCCTTATGTGTTGGTTCCTGAGACAGAGATGATATGGCATCATTTTCAAAATAAAAAGACTCCAACATTGAATAACTGCTCGACTCTTCCAGGCACAATTTATTTTCAAAATTCTCATCACCAAATCTGAATGTTTCAAAGTTTGGCTGCATATTAGATATTATAGCAGTAATAGATAATGCATTGCCTTCCACTTCTTTTCTGACACCCTCATAATTTCTCAAACACTCAGTCTGCAAGTGTCCTTCACCATAGTTGCAAGTGAATTGAAAAGAATCATAATCCATTGGCATAACCTCTAGCTGTCCACAATTATCTATTTCTTTCTCATGCGGGCCCTTTATGCTTGTTTGATCATTTTCTGAAACTGCATCAAAAGTTTCAAATGTGAAAGATTCAAAATCAGAAGAAGAAAATTTTTCCAGAAAACTTTTGCGTAATTCCTCATTATTGATATCATCAAAAGTTTGTTTAATACCAGATATAGTTTGGCAAGCTGCCAATTCTTTTGGTTGAATAACACGATCATCTGCATCTCCAAAAAAATCAAATCCAACAGCCTGAAAATAATAAACTCTTGCAATGTTAGAAGTGCCATTCTTGGTCTTAGAAGATTCTTGAAAATCCTTTCCACTAAAAATTGCCAAGTTTTGACAACAAGAAATAGATGATGTCAGCTTTGTTTCTTTCATGACAATATTTTTTTGCAAAGGCTGCTTTCTTGGGTAAAAATTTTGATTATGAAAGTAAATTTCAGATTCTGGAACTTTCACAACACATTTACTCATGCATTTCATTCCACTCAAAATCATATCATCCTCTATCTCAACAACCTCCTTCTATGCATCTTCTAGATTTTGCACCTTCTTACGTTTCAACAAAAACTTAATCTCAGGATGTAATGCAACAATAAATACACATAATTGATTATTTTCAGTCAATTGACACCCATGAGGAATCCTTCCAACACACTGATTAAGTCTTTCAATGAAACTTCTAATGGGCTCATCTTCTTTCTTTTGTATTTGAAAGAAATTAAACATCAAATCATATGTATCAATCACAGTTTTGAATCTTTCAAGAAATTTTACCTTTAAATAATTCCAGTAGGTAATGCATCCATATTTTAAATTCTGAAACCATTCAGCGGCATTTCCAACAAGGTTGTCAACAAACAGTCTCACAAAGACATTCTCTTCTTGCACTCCAAGAATCCCACAGGTAACCATGACTGCTTTAATGTGATCATCAGGATCTTGATTCTTATCTCCAGCAAACTTTGGAAAGCATTCCCTTGATCCTTGAGGAAAGCATGACTATTGGGGCAAAGCAAATGGACCAAAATGAGTCCCTCATGGCTGAGCTGCAACTAATGTCATAATTTCAGACTAGAATTCTTCAACTAGACATAAACAGAGTCGCCAATGTCCTTGCACACAAAGATATCTTTAAAACCTGAGGAAAGAAAGGACTAATCTTTTGTTTTCAATTTCCCTAGTAGAGTTGCCAAAAATATGTTGGTTAACAGATTTGTCCTTCTTAAATACCTTTCAAAAATGACTCTCAAATGCCTAAATTAAAAGACACAAACAAGAACCAACAATTGAGTCACTTGCAATGGTGAGTGCAAGTGCTCTCTAAATTTTGATATGAAGGTACAGGTCCCTTCATTGGATAAAAATGGATATTTTTTGAATATGTTTTTAACCGGAAAGCAATAAAGGCAACTAACATCTGCTCATAGCAATGACACAAATGCGAATAGCAAATTTATAATGAAGTAAATGAAGATAAGTAAAACACAGTTTCATTACCCACACCCTCAAAAATACCATTTCCAATGAAATCAAAATGCCTTGGACTCTGATTGAGTCTCTCTCATATCTCAAAGGACAAGGGGGATGAAAAAATCTAGGCAATGAGCTAACAATCAACTTCTTTCCAAATACAAATTATTTCTGAAATCAAAGTTTCAGAATTAAATACATATGCATAGTTTGATGTAACAAAAAAGGCAATGAAAGGTAATTACAAGGGAAACAAAGCTCATTGTAATAAAAAAAAAAACTTGACAAATTCACAGATCAACAAAATCTTCTTCATTCCATCAATACCAAAATGTGAGCTCAGAGACTCAATTTTTCTAAAAAATGAAACTATGCAGTCCAGAAAACAATGCTGCCCCTTCTTCTTTTTACTGCAGAAAGAGAAAGAAAAGAAAAGAAGACCCCAACTCTTTTATTTCATTACATATATATAGTCTTTGAGAATTTTAGTTATCAATAACTGATTTTTGAAAATATTATTAATTAATCTTTTCCTTTATCTTCTATCTTCTTCCCGACAACTCTTTTTTTTGCTACAAATATTTTATCTCTGAAATTTCTATAGACCCACACTCAGAGATTAATAACTTTTTAATGTGATAATATTTTTTTGATCGCTCTGGTGAAGATTTAGAAAACTAGGTTTTCTAAAACATATTAAAAATTCAGCACAATACAATAGTTCAATTGATAGTTATTCCCCCCGTACCAAGATTGATTTTTTCTATCCTAGAAAATTCGTGGTTACAGATTACATTGAAAAATACAAACATTAGACATGCCAATGTTATTGGATTATTGAACTTGCTGAAATCACTCTAAATCTGCATCTGATGAATCTCTTAACTCTGAATTTGAACCTCTGAAATCGAACTTCAAACCTTGAATTTGCACGCTTGAACCTTTGAACCTTGAACTTGCGCCCTTGAACCTACGGGCTTGAACCAAAGAAGGTTAAAAGTTCAAGTTCAAAGACCAAAAATTACAATGAACCTGAAATTTGAACTTTGAACCTTTTAAACTTTTTGAACTTTTTGAACCGCTTGAACCTTTTGAACCTACGGGGTTCAATCAGAAGGTTCAAAAACACAAACTGCACCCACATTATGCTTCATTTGTCACCTTGTTTTCATATTTGGTTGCGCATTCAACCTTTGAACCTTGAACCTAAGAAGGTTCAAGGTTCAAGTTCAATGATAATTGTTCCTTTGGGCTGCCATAGAAAAACTTGCATAACTTTTTACTGAGGGCTCTGTTTCTTATGAAATTTTAACTTTAGAATAAATGAGCCAAGTAGAGAATAACCCACAAATAATTTTTTCATAGGACACATAAGACTTGGGATTTAATTGTTTGGGTATATGGGTAACCCAAAAATAAAACAATTAAAATCTCCCAGCTGACATGGAGTTTGGCCATAAAAACTTCAGCATTAAAATATTAACAATAGTTGATTATGAGGCTTTAGGCACAAGCAAAAATATAGGGGTAACAATAACATAATAAAAAATGATCTGGTATCAAGGATCACCTATCAAAAGCAAGTCATAAACTGACACCTCAACCAAAGACTTCCAAGAGTATGTCATGGCTAATTAAGATGTCAACATCTCCAATTTCATGAAGATAACTATCTTCCACAATGAACCTAAAAATCTGAAATACCCTTCTACAATAATAGGATCTTAGAGCACCTCCAAACATCTACAAATACTACCAAAGATCATTTATCACAAACAAGTATCATTACCAAAAACTCACACTAAACTATGATACTTGATTCATACATGGAATTTTGATAACCATCTTGTAAATGAAAATTATATATCATTCTAACACAATCAAATACTACAATTACAATATAAAAACTCATAATTAGAACCAAGATCTCCAAAATTAGAACATAAACAACACGCTACAAGTCGCAACAACTTACTATCCAAATGGCATGATTACATAATGGAAGGTACCTCAAGGGGTTGTGAAGGTTGTGTTATACTGATCTTACGGATTAATAAGGATCTTATTATAGCCTAAAAATCCATCCCTAAAGGAAAGTAAGGCATGTCCTATAATGAAATCAACATTAATATTGATATTCGGAAGTGGAAAAATTTCCTTAGAGAATCCATGTTGATATCAAAAAAATAAATTATACAAACACGAATATGGTTATCAGGTTTAGTAACAACAATAATTTTTTATGTCCAAAGAGAATAGTTGATAGGGTAGATAAAGCCACCTTTTGAAACCTTCTCTATCTTAACCTTGAATAACAAATAAACCTTGGGGTTCATCTTATAAATATTTTGCTTAATAGTCTCGATGTTGAGAAATATAATGACATTGTGAACTAATGTAGACTTATTAATACCAGGTATATCCTTATATGAGAAAGTAAAGATAGTATTATAATTATACAAGAGATTATAATGTGATCTAGGTTCTTCTAAGAAAAGGCATTTGCCAATCTTGATTTCATTCTCATTATATTTAGGATCAATGATAATGTTAGTAGTATCTCCCTTAAGAAGAGTACTATGTTATTCAAGATGAGCTATAGAAGTATTATCACCATCATAAGATAGAAAATCTTCCCCATCAACACTTAGAAGAGATTCTCCAAAACATGTTTAACTATTCAAACAATATGGGAACCAATGTTTATGGTCATTAGAGGGTAAATCAGAATAAATACCCAATAATTCCTCATAGAAAGCTTTCCCCAAAGAGAGAAAATTTAAGGGAACTTCATGAGATGTTGCACCACTATCAATATACTCAAGATAAGCAAGCTTAAGAGAAAGAAAATTGGTAGAAATCATGTTGACAGTCAACCATGGCTTATCTACGACTTAGTGTGATATTTGAGTTTGATGTTATAATCTCAGGTTCCAAAGGAACTTGAATACCTTTCTTAGTATGTCCACAACCTCTATGACCATAGTCGTATTTAGAAACTAGATCAAACCCCAACCCATAGATATAATGCAAATCTTTAGAGGTTAGGATATTATTGTATAAGAGATGATCAAATGACAAGTATCACTTGACTTTATGGATGCATAATCATCATTTGGAGATGAAGCAAATGAGTTCTTAGGAATCTTGAAGTGGATAGGGCATAGCTTGTATTCATCTATGTGAGAATCAATGAAGCCCAAAGATCTGTAGTAATAGCCCAAGCATGCATTCACTAGAAATGGAGAAGATGATTTAGCAAGAGATGAACTAGAAGTTAATTGAATAGGGGTAGACTTAGGACTTTGTGCTTTGGGAGGATCGACCTTTAGAGAGTCTACTTTGGGAGGACCCTATTTCTTAGGTGATTCGTATTTAGGGAAAATATTCTTCTTCAAGGCTCCCTTTCTAGGGGATACCACGAAAGAAAAAGTTGTCATAGTAGAAGAAAATGATTTAATATAATTCTAAAAAAAAGTGTAACCACAACCTAACCAATTGATTTCATTTGACATAAGTGCATAGAATCAAGGTTAGCCTTGATCATAGCCACCTGATTGTTAGCAACAAAATTTATAGAGCCATGAAGAGTAAATGAAACTACTCCTAAAGCATGTAATCAAGGCCTACACAAAAGAAGATTGTAAGGTAAAGGCTTTGCATCATACACACCAAGGTTGAAATACTAACTAGTCCAATATATAAAGGAAAAATAACAATTTTCAAAACACTCCTACCATTATTATCAAAACCACGAAAAAACATATAAGATACAAAAAGAGAAATTGGATCCACCTTGATTTTTGATAATAAGTCTAGAGACTACAAATATTTAGAGATAAACCATTATCAATGAGAGTCTACCTAATACCAATACCATTAACATAAATAATTGTGATCAATGTATCTACTAGATTTGTTACTTCCAAAGGTGGGAGTTCATGCAGATAGAACATAATATTCAATATATCCATACAAATATGAACCATCAACACATTCACATCTCCAAGCCTAGTGGAAGAAGGAAATACAAATATTTTGAAGATCGTCTTGTAAGATACCCTAATAAATCAAAGTCATTTGAATAAAATCCCATATTGAGACCTTAGCTAGATTAATACAAAGTTGCTCAAAAAGATCAAAGTCACTAAGTTGCTTGGTTACAAGTGTAGGTGCTTAAGGAAGGCCTAGTTGGGAAGGTGATAAACAAACATTAGATTGATCAAAGTATTCGATTTATTTCTTCTTGTATTGTACATATGAGAAACAATATTATAAGAAGCATTCTTATATTGAGTAAATCTCGTGAACATGTCAGGAGAGTTAATTTTAATAGGCTTATCACAAATAGACTTAACTTTGTTTAGTGAAGGACTAGATACAATCACATAAAGAGTTGATATCTTAGGCCCTTTAGAGGTGGCAGATACAATGATAACATTAATATAATTTTCATCCTTCAAGGGAAAAGAGACTAGACATGGACTAAGCTTTGTAGACTTACTATTGAAAGGAGATGCCTCTAAGGAGTCATCTATGGCATCTGTAGACACCTAAAATTAATTAAATTAATATTTAATTAATTTAAGCCTATCAACATAATTAATTAGTTTAATTGTGTTAATTCCCTTCTTCTTAAGGTTAATTAAATCATCTTTAATAAATCTTATCACTATAGTCCAATAATTAATTTATCAATAAATTAATTATTTCGCTTCTTCTAAAGTCACCTCAACCATTATTTCTTCTAAAATCCACTTAGCTAATTAATTTTAATTAATTAACCTAACTAAAGTGATTCCTACAAAATCACTTCTTCTAATCCTCACTTAGCCTAATTAATTCTTCTAGAAGCATGCTTATCATTATTCTCCAATTTCATATTCCTTCACTCATTATCTCTCCTCATGTCACATCCTCTAAACTTTTCCACTTGCACTCTAATCACTCATTAAGCCACCAAATCAATCCCCTTAATAATTTGTAAATCCCTAATCACCTTGATCCTTTCAAAGAAATTAAAATTATTTGAATCTCCCCATGCATCCTCTTCCCAATGAATTTTTAACTCCTTTATCCATTTAGTCTTCCCACATATCCTCTTATTTTGGAATTTTTAATTCCTCTCCCCTTTCTCTACAGAATTTTTAATTCTTTTTTCTCTTCCCAAGGTACTTTGGGAGCTCTTCCCCATAAACCTTAAGAGGTGTGGAGACAAGAAATGCCTTTATGGCATATCTCTTGAATCCCACACCTTGTCCTCTCAATCCATGTGCTCCGTCTCAAATCAATCTCAACCCTTCATTCCAAAATCAATCTTGACCCTCCATTTTGGCCTCCTCCAATCTATAAATTGGAGTCTCCTTTCCTCACAAATCATCCACTTCCATCATACTCTCATGCTATCCATTTGAGGATGAAAATCATCTATCATGCCATCATAATGCCAAAATATTTCCATAGTCAATCCACATCCATTGTCATTCAAATCCAAATATATTCCAAATCCACTAATCTTGTTGTGTGTTGACTAAAATCCAAATCCCATATTGGAGCCAATCTAATCAAGTGGAGTATTTGGGCACAGTCCACTTCATCAAAGGCTCAATGGAGGATGAGTAGAAGCTAATGTATAATGGTTTATTTGTGTATTCAAATGCATTAGTTTGTGTTTTATTTGGTTTATACACTACCTATTAGGCCTTAGATCTTCACCTCTTCAACATCATCAAGCATAAAATTCATCTTCGACAACACCATAATGAATGCATTAAATTCTTGGAAGAAGATATTTGACATAAGGGATTTAGATCAAGTTCACCAAAATGTAGAGGTGGTTCACTACCCATGAGATGACTAGATCTCAAGAAGCAAACAAGCTGAATTCTACCTCATTTAACTGGAGCTCTAGTTAGCCAAAAAGATAGAAAAGGAGAAGGGAAATCAACTATACTATGTCTATAAATGGAATGTACTAAATAACAAAGAATTATGCAACAATAAAAATATTTTGATCATAAAAATAGAAAGCTCATGAAGAATTGATTATACCATTATAGTAGTGAAACCTTGACCTTAGACACTAGCATCCCATAGAGATGTTTGTGCATCAAAATATTGTTTTAGAGCTAGAGAACAAAAACAACCATAAATCACTCTATAATTAATCCCACACTTCAAAGACATATCCGTTACCTACACAAGCTTAGATGAGAAATGTTGGATATATGTGAGGGTTTTCCTAAGTCAAATCCCTGCTTTTGTAAATTTCCACCTGTATAGACAACTAGATAGATAGATTGGACAAATATAAAGTAGATTGTGTGATAGAAACAAACCTCACTTAATGGAGGAAAATCCCTATTACAAGAGATAAATGATAAATAGATTTAATACAACTAGATGATAGATACACTTATAGATATTGATAGAACTAGATAATATATTGCAAAAGCTATAGATACAAGAGATAAGAGAGAACAATAGTGCTACTTAGAAAAACCCCTTTCTTGAGATGACATGATGGTTGTACCTGAGATAAGACTAAGCTATTGTAAGATCACATGTGTATTTAAGCAAAATTTCACTATAGATGTTAGAGGAATAGATCCAAGAGTGCAAGAGAGAGCTAAAGAGTCAAAATGATAAAGAAAAGAGATATCTTGTTTCTCAGATTGGGTAGGAATAGTCATTCTATACATGCCTAAGCGAAGGGACGCATGTTGAAAGAAGCCTAATTTTTCAATATGCTTGTTTGAATCTAAGATCTTCTCGAAATGTTTGCACCTCGCCCGAATGTCTACATGTCGCATTCCCATCCAACCAAATTAATTGCAAATCTTGATTAGGGTTTGCTAACACTACTTCACCTTTAAAATTCACGTGACAATGATGAAATATTGATGATTATTTTATGTCATAAATGCACTGAGCTTAATATGAAAGAGTCATAATTACACTAGGTGTAATTTGTGACACTACAACCCATTTTTTCCCTTTGAGAGGGTTGTCCTAAGGTATAATTGGTGTCATCTTGTGGCGTGTTTGTTTATCTTTTATATTTACTAATTGTGAAGATTTATATGGAATATTTTTCTCTCATGAGATTTTATTTAGAAATATATATTATTATTGTAGGTTTCTTTTTGTTTGGTATTAGAGAATATTGGACCAAGTTATAAGAGGAAATATTTTATCAGTTTCTAGAACTTGGTATTATTGAAATATTTAATTAAAATCATATTCCTGTAAAAAAAACTTCAATATTTGAGATGTGTTATTGATCTTTGTTGTTATAGATATGGGGTTTGTGCATGGACTTAGTAAGGGTTTCTCATAACCATATCTTTCTTAAGATATCTATAGTAACAGATGGAAATCCTCATGGTTTTACATCAGCTCACCAACTCTGATGGCCCCCACCATTCTAAGATCATCTAAATGTACTCCTCCACATGGTCAAGGAGATAAGGAAGTAGAACATTGAAGTTTTTGATCTTAGATTTATTTATGAAAAATATTGCAACTATGCGAAGAGATACAACATCAATATCAATAAAGAATGAGTGAAAATGATATCGATATTCTAATCACTCTAAATAAAAAAACCAACACAAGAGGTTCACAAAAATAAAGATAAAATCCACTAACTCTAACTAGCCAGGTAGACATGTGATACAATGTACTGTTAGCACATACATCAATAAAAAACTATAATAGAGAGAAAATAATATTTCATTAGATTCATTAACCAAGGTGGGGAGATGAGTTATATTCATTAAGAAGAAATGCATAACCATTTTCCATCCTTAAATCTATGTAACCTTCATTTCTTAAATAAAATTCACAAGTAAAGAGAAAGATTAGGCAAAAAACTATAAATCCTACTCATTAAATCAAAAATTAGAAGACAAATACAAAGAGAGCAATATATATTGATTTCACCAACCAATCTCATTCAAGAAATATGAGAGAGAATATGATTATCTACCATACATAGGAGGTTTAATTATCAACCTAAAATATCCTCCAACTTAGGTATGTGTACTCATACCAGGAGCAAGAACCAGGAACAAGGAAACTCTAGATTTATCATGGCTGAGTTGGAGGATATTAATAGGAAAGTCATTCAGAAGAATGCAGATCTGGTGCATTCTTATCAGTAGGTTTCTGATCTTAGTCTTTTTTGTGTTTTAGGCTGGTTTGTGGGCTTGGACCATGTTGGTTTTGCTTTTGTTGTTGGTTATGGCCTATGATTCTTATTATATGGATATTGCAAAAATTTTGGGTTTTGGGTCCCTTTAAAACCCGTTTACCTTAATCAAAAATATTTTGAAAATATCATAACTTGAGTTTTGATCTTTCACAGTGAGAAAGAGTGGATGAGGAGGAGGAGGTTATGGTAGGGTTTCAAGAGGGTCATGTGAGGTAGATGATGAAGGTGATGTCACCCAGATGAATTTGGGTATTTTTCCTAGTGGGTTGTGGGGTTTTCTTTAGAAATGTTCTTTCCCCTAGGGTTTGTGATGGAAAGGCCTTTCAAATTTTCTATATTTGGTTGGTTTTTTTTCCCTCTCAACTTAGTTGGGGGCTTTGTGTTTTATTTTTTGTTGATAGGGAAAACCTTTTGTCAACTATCATTTCTTTGTGGGGTTTACATGTTGCTTTGGGGTTTGTTGGCTCTCTATTATTCTAGTGTAGGGACTACATTATTTCTTCTTTTTTGGCTTCTTTCTTGAAACATTGGCGTGTTGGACCTCTGGAGCCCCATCCTATTATGGATATGCTCTTTTGGTTTTATTTGAGCCCTCTTCCTTTGGGGCTCAATGGAAAGGTCTAATGAGGGCTAGCTATTGTTGTTCCTATCACCTTCTTGCCCCAGTTGGTTGATAGGTTGCATGGGGATGAAGCTCTCTCCCCTCTTTTGGTGACTCTATTTCTTACCTTTGATGTAGTTTTTTGCCTTCATCTATGCTATCTTGTAGAGTGTTGCTTCGACAATGGTTGTTGGTGGGTGGCACATGTTGTGTCCTTTTTTAGTAGTTTCTTGGTTATGCATTGCCTTGCCCCATGGGGTTGTGTGGCCTGTATAGGTAATGGTCAGGTTGCTTGCCCTATTCTAGCTCCCTTGTGGTTTTTGATCCCTACTCTAGCTATTGCAGGAGTTGCTTGGTTCCTACTAAGGTTTTATTATCTCCTTAGTGATGATCTATTACTAATGTTCTACTTATTTGAAAAGGGTCCAGAGAATATTTTTCAGTGCCCATATCCTAATATTGTTTGGTTCTAAGTTCTCTAAAGGTCCTTCTCGTCTCAGAGGCCCTATGGAGGTGGCTCTTTTCTAGGTGTTCAGTTCTCTTTTTCTTCTTTGTTGTGTTTATGGGAACTTGTGGGCTCCTATGGCTAAATAAGATGTTGGGGATTCTGACATCCTCTATGGAGTAGGTTATCTTGTTGTGGTGACTGATACAACTAACTGCGGACCTATGGAGTTTAACAAGATGTCTTGTTAATAGCACTTTCTACTAGGAAAAGGTTCATGGATGCCTTTCAAAACCCTTTGGGCTTTTCTATTCTAGTCCATTCCTTGGTTGTCCTATTTTGTGGTTTGTTGTAATGGCTAGGTGAACCTATTGTAACAAGGTTTAGGGATGAATTTCAAAACCCTTTGGAATATTTCATGCCTAGCCATCCCTTGGTTTGTGTTTTGTTAGATGGTTCAAACAAAAGGTTGAAGAAAGCCTTTCAAAACTTGCTATTAGTTTTTTGTTTCCTTGGCTACTTTGTTTCCAATGCAATGGTCCTTTTCAAGAAGATGGTTTGGGGTTCCTTCCTAATTCCCTCTATTCTAATTATGTGATTTTATTGGGGCAGGACCCATGCTCCCACCAATTTTTTGCTTCAGTCAAGAGATCTTTTCAAAAAATAGTTTTGTCCTTTTTTATTCTTGTTGTCTTAGTGGTCTCACTACTTGTCAGTTCCTCCCTTTTGCATGCTTTCTTAGCAGTTACGTAATGGTTTTGGCCTTTATCTAATTAGAACTTTTTGACAAAAAGTCATGAAAAAAGTGAAATAAATTTTTGAGAAATAAATTTGCCAAAATTCAACAATTTCATAGTTGATTTTAAAGAAGAACTTCTAACTTCAAACATTGTAGATCTAGCCTCCAGTGTCTAAATAAGAAAAAGTAAAGAACTGATTTGACTTTCTTAGCTACACTTAACTAAATGATGAGCTCAAAATTTCTCCACAAAGCTTCAAATGACTTATAACTAATAATTCAGAGTATGAACCTCACTAAAAACTATTATTTTCTCTAAAAAAAATTTATTCTCTAGGTCATCCAAGGAAGAAAGACAAGAGCATACTCATGTTGAAAAATGATAGCTATACACTCCTAGATTTCCTAAAAAATTTATAACCCACAACTCATTATTAGCTCTAATACTATGTGATATTTGGCTTAATATCCTACCCAAGATGAAAATTAATCAAGGAAAGAAAATACCAAAATTATAATTGAGAAAGAATAAATTGTATTCTACTCAATAGAATGCAAGATAACTATGAGCTTGAGAAGTGACAATACAAAGGGAACCCCTTGGTTATATAGACCAAGGGAAGAGATAATATGTCATAATATTATGAAAAGTGTCTTAATCTTAAGATATGAGACATAAAGTAGATAAGTATCATAAGATTGTGACAAGTGTCTTAATCTTATGAAATGAGGCAAAAAGTGGTAAATATCTCATGTGGGCCCAAGTAAAATTAAGTAATAAGATGTGAAAAGGACCTAAGTGGATAACTATATTAACTAGTTAGATAAATTACCCTATTCACACTGAGAGGGATCTTAGTTTATGACGATAGGATAGGGTCCCATTTTCCTATCATTTCATTTATTATGGTAGATCAAAACATATCAATAATTAACATTATTTTCTAAGTTAAAATACCTAATCAAGAGAGATTGATTTGATGTAATATTACACATCGATGTAGCTTTCAAAATAATGCTGCCCCAAGTTGAGTAGTATGTAATAAATCTGCAACCTACGTGTTCTTAGTGCAAGATGTATATCACTTGTTTGTAGCCTACCTTTTCAACAAACTATTATGAACCATTGTGGATGTTCACATCACTGCTTAAAGGTTTCTCCTACCAAATTATTGCACTTAGCATAAATACGCCACACCATGAAAATTGCATGGAATAGTAGGTCAACAGGCGAAAACTATCCATGACTACACCACGAAAAATGAATGGACAAAGAGGGCCAAGGGTCTTTAAAGGGAACTTACAGATTAAAGAAAAACTAAAAAATTTGAAAATTTGTGCTTTGGTTCAACTTCTGGCCTCTAAAATATGTACCTGCATATTATTGAGGATTAATCTCTAAGGCATACTCTTCTAGGATGAACAATCTAATTGCAAAAGGATATTAGAGATAAGTTTCTATTTTTTGAATTTTCATCTTCCACATAATTGTGTGCAATGCTTCATAACTACCAGCTTCAAGTGAGCTAGTTTAAATCCTCTTCTTAAACCAGTTGATAAGAATGAGAGTGCTCAACAATAATTCAACAAGTTTCAAAATAAAAATAAATGCTTCAACAAAATCAATGATAATTCTTCCAACCATATCAATACACAAGTGGTAGCCACAACATCAGTTGCGGCCCCTTTATCCAAATACTTTAGAAAATAATGAATTGCTCTTTCTGAATCACTAGATAGTATAATGCTTAGATTGGTAAATTTTAATGTGTCGCAACTTCCTCCCATCAAACCTATAGATTCCTCTAAGTCTCGACAAACTTCTTTTGATCATAAATCCTTTTGCCAATACCATTGTCAAGCCAATGGTTTTTTACTATGACTTTCACATTTAACCTAGAATTGGTTGCATTCATGGTTATCATATCTGTATTAGAACACCTTTTAATGTTAAACACTAATTATAATATTAATAAACAATGATAAGGGCATGATCCAAACATAGAGTACATTAGCATATGTGATAGTGATGTGTCATGGTCGACTATTGTCCAAGGATTTGATATACATGTAGGATCTAATTAAAAGGCCTTTCTTTTTATAACTAAGCCTCAACTATTGTGGATAATGGTAAGTCAGCATGTGGGTCTTTTATTTGGTTTGGGTATATCATTAATGTTATATTTATAAATAAATAATATTAAATATATCAAGAACAAGATCATAATTTTCAATCCCAACATGATAGTGCACCTAATTTTTTGTCATTCCAATTTGGAGTGGAAGATAAATTCCCTCCTTGCGTTGGACAAAATTACAACCTACTAGGAAAATATTGTCTCTACCTTACATGCACATAATGTTACTATTTAGAGTAAGTTTATATTGAAGCATACATTGGTCTAAAATTTTCTTAAAAACAATGGATTGACTAAAAAATCATATCCATGAATATTTATTGCAAGATCATTTTAGTTTTAATGATATTAAAGTTTCTATTTTTTAAAGTTTTAAAGTAAAGTTTAAAGGTCGTTGAAACACATTGTGTACCCAAAAGTGGTTGTAAATAGTATATCGAGTTATATCTTGATAGAGAACATCATGATATTTTTTGGCACTTAAAATGGTTTGTCAATCAAATTCTTAGATCAAAAGTTATAGACTCTAGAAGTTTGAGCTCATGGTTGGAGTTTTTGACCTAATTCAAATTGTGATCTTTTTGTAGCAATTTTTAGATGGAAATCTCATAAGGAGAATAAAGGTGGAGAATTTTTTAAAAAATATTTTTGACATGTGGAAGATGAAGATGGAGAATTTGTTAATACATCGAGATGTGTTGGATGCTATTGACAAGAATATTTTTAGGCCTACAAATCCTACTTTATCTACTCAATGGGATGTTACAAATCATAAATTAAAGGGTCAAATTGGATTGGGCCTCACAAACTCTATTATATTTTATGTCCATTAAGAGCCCTCTATATAGACACTATCAACAAAATTTGGTGAGGTGTATCACACCAACTATTTAGTGAACAAGTTTTTCTTGAAGAAGAAACTATATTCCTTGATAATGAAATAGGGTGGATGAATTATAGATAATTTGGACATATGAAATATGTTGGTTTCTCAATTGGCATCTATTAGTTGCAAAATTATCAGGAGGAGAATTCTCAGATCCTATTTTGTTCGTTTCTTGATTCATGGTATTCTCTTCTTATGGCTATTGAGACTACTTCTAATATTTTTAAGTCTAAAGATGTGGTGTGTTATTTTCTTTCTAAAGAGATGTGGAGAAAGGTATCTATAAATTTCATATATTATTGTGAAAATGTAGAATATGGACAATATTATTTAAAAATTCTTGGTAAAAGAAGCACTAGCATCCTAGTTTATCAAGCTATCCTTCATGAAACATTAGCATAATTGTCAATTATCCTCGAGGATTAACCTATCTGGATTCTATCATTTTGGGATTGAATCCAAAATTCCCTCCCCTTAATGAAAGGTTATTTCAAGGTGAAATTAGTGGCCTTATCATTCATTAAGGTATTGAAGTCGTAATTTGATCACCTTACACACACACTATTCATATCCTCTATCTCACTAGGATATTTTAAACTATCTTCCACATATAAATTTGCTCCTTGTGAAACTAGAGATATCATGGATCTATAATTTGTCACGTTGAATCTCTTCAATACTAAATTTACAAACTTACTGTAGCTTAATTAAAGACGTATGTTAGCTTTGTCTCTTCTGATCGTATTCCCATATACTACCTTTTTGTACCTAAACCTTTTATTTTAAATTGTATTGATAATTGATACTTCAAGTTAGATATCAAAGATCCAATCTAGAAATGTAACATATCATCCACATACAACCAATAATGAGAATGAAACCATTATCATTTTTGAAACAAACAAAATTATCAGATTTAGACCTCTAAAATACTACACTCAATACATAGGTATCAAAAATTTGGTACCAAATTCTAGGAGACTATTTTAGACCATACAAATGCCTTCAACTTGAAACCATATTTTTTTACCTTTTACCACAAAATGCTCTGGCTATGGCATATATATTTCTTCCTTCAAATAATCATGAATGAATAATGTCTTTGCATCAATCTACTTGATTTTCCACTCATAGGTTATAGCAAGTGATAACAAGAATCAAATGGAGGTCATGTTTTCAATGAGGGACAAATGATCACCATAATCTAATCCCTCAACCCTTGGAATACCCCTTCATGTCCAATCATGATTTATGGTTCAATGCTACCATCAAGACCATATTTTTTATTGGGCACCCATTTACATCCTAGGCACCTACATCCTTCAAAAAAAGGTAGTAGATCCCATATATTATTCTTCTTTAAAGAAGCCAACTCTTCATCCATGGCTCTCATCCAAGAATACATATTATCGATACCCATGGCATATCTAACAATCCTAGGATCGGTAATGTTATCAATAAAAGAAAAAACACAACTTGAATCTAACAATGAATAACTACCAAGGCAAACAATGTTATACCCAAAGTTTAAAACCTCAAAAGAAATACGTTGTAATTCTTAGAGGTATTGTTGTTGTAATGATAACTAATTGTTTAGCAATTCTATTTAGTATTAATTTGATTTTACATCTAATAAAAATCATAGTGATATTGATATGTGAAAGTGAATTTTTTTTATACATGATGATGATATATCTTATAGCATTCACTGATTATACATTGATTTATGATATATTACATTATGGTCTTGTGCATTATGATGAAAGTTCACTAGGATTTGATATTTAATTTCAAGTTCTTCATGATGATAGTTCACTAGTATTTCAATTGATTTCTATGATAGTACAGGTTTCTATGGTATTGCTTCTAATATTGTGATGACATGGTAGATATTTGTAAACTTTAATTGAAGGAGGTGGCTAGTGTTTAATTATCACTATGGCATAGTTTATGTTTTTTAACTAAATCTATCAAAAGAGTTTTAGTTCTTAAGAGTATAAGATTTGACAACTTTTGAGGTGATGTAATAAGTCAATAGAATTTTATTAACACAAAAATATTACATTTCATATATATGAATGTTTTCCCATGAAACCAAGTGCTAATTTATTTTATAAATGTTTTATCTATAACTAGAAATATGATATTTAGATCAAAGTTTAAGAATACCAATGTTATTGTACCTTAATTCTATAAGTGAGCCCTTTATTTAATAATAATTCATTGCTTCATCAAGAAGGTTGTCTCAATCACTTTATTTAATATATAATGGAAGTGAAATGTGATTAATAGGTGTTGGGTAATGGAATTGGTATAAAGTGTACAATGAGTAACATTAAGGGATTATATATAACTTCTTTGGGTGAAGTTAAGCCTAGCTTGATATTTTTCTATTACAATTGAAATAGTGTATCCTCTAGTCTATTATGTTATACAATATCAATCAATTGATTCAATCTTAATTAATTATAGTTTTCATGTACATTAATTCTAGAAGGTTCTTGCATGTCTACAATTTGAGTGCCTCTATAGTTAGTTAAGTATTTCAAGGAATATGGATATATCTCTAGGAATATACTTCCTAGTTGAAAGGGAAAGAAGAACCTAGAAATCCATCTGATAACTAGCATGCACCTTCAGTATCCTACATTTCTATTTATATTTTTATTTTAGTAACTTGATACAAGTGCATATTACTAAGCAATATAATTAGAAACATGCATAGTTAATTTCCCATCCATTAAGCCTCAAAATAAATATATGTAGTTATCAAATCTAGACAAATTTCAACAACATAATGACATGTAAATTAACACTTCAATAACATGAAAGAAGAATAATAGAATCAAGATAGTCAGAAGAGAAGAAACACTGATATATGTGAGGAAAACCCTTTTAGGCATAAATTCCATAGTTTGAAATATCAAATCAATGTATTAATTTGCATCGAATTGTTACAATATACTTGCAAACACTTATCTTTATCATGGAGGCTACATCTTTCTCTTCTAGAGGAAATATGACATCATAACCTGGGAGATAAAAATTTTCCTCACACTTATCTCAAAACCCACATAGGAAACATACAATATATAGAGAAATAAAAAGTAAATATAATCAAAAGTGAGGGTCATCCAAATCCTTGTCACACATTTTCCAACCACTTGTAAGAATGAAAATGAAACTTGTAACATTATTTTCACTTGTAACATAATTTTCTAACCCCTCTCACATACCCCCAAAATTAGGCACTTATTTTTTTCTAATAATAAGCATGATAGATTCTCTTATGTACCTTACAATTGTCATAGAATTTTTTATAAATCACAAAACTTACAACTATAAGACAATCCATCATAGATGTAAAATTAATTGATTCTCTTACATCTCATCATAACCCAAGAAGCTTTCTAACACTTGTCCAACCTTATCTATCCTAACCTATCATAAGAATTCTTCCTGCAATAATAACTTATATAAGTTTCTAATATACTGACACATGGAAAAAAATCTCTACCAAGGTGGGATGCCTACTTCTATAAGTAAGGAAGAAATATATTCTTTCCATATTCCATGTCACCTCCCAGTATGAAGACAACTCATCACGCCATGTCACACTAGATGACAAGATCTGATGAGAAAGAAATTATAACCAATGCATTAAATAAACAAATACAATCCTAGGAATGGTTAAGCTTGAGATACATTAATTCCCAACATTCTCCCTCTTGTCTAACACCTTTCCATGACCAATCTAAATAAGTTTTAACTAGAAAGGGCCAAACAAAAAGATTCATCATATCCATCCATGAAGCCACATGAATATCCATCATACTCTCATTCTCCAACAAGATATATGTAATAGCATGTTGTAATAACCCACTTATCTTAACCCAAAATTGCAACTATTTTTTATATATATATAAGTAATGATTTCTTATCCTTTCTTATTCTTAATTGTGTTTGATTCAATCACATATTCAAGTAAATTTATCCAAACAAGATAGGCATTCATCCAATAGATATGGGTTTCTAACCATAAGGGATAGGCATCTAACCATACGGGTTACGCATCTATCCATATAGGACCAGGAATCTAACCATATGGGTTAGGCATCTAACCATATGGGATAGGAGGTTTCATCTATCCAATCTGGGATAGGCATCTACCCAAATAGGGTAGGTATCAATTTGTAAGAATAGGATATGCTTTGGCTAGATACTTTAGACTCATCGAGACCATCTGGATCCTGGGCCAGTCTCTAAAGACTATACTCCCCTACTAGGAATGCACTAAGGTCACTATCTTTAGGAGTAATATAAGAAAATAATAAAACAAACTTGAGTTCTACCTTAGAATTCGGCCTAAAGCCTCAGGAAGTCAAGCAAATCCATATGGGATTCCTTCTAAGTATGCATTGAATTATTTTTAATCTTTCACTTAGCATTTGCACCATTTGATTAAAATACCAAGGAGATTTGAGAACCAACTACTGACCTATAACCAAATCCTAATCCCCATCCTCGAACACCTGAGTACAAGGGACAACTCTGTCCCTATACTGCCTACATACCCGTTTCGGCATGAGATCAAGGCATAAAGTATGTAGTTCTAGTTTTTAAGTATGGTTTAATGTAAACTATTTGGTGGGTACACAACCCTTTCTAGGGTCAATGTCCCAGATAGTTTCTCTACAATTTCTACCCACGATGGTAGCTCTATAGAAAAAAGGCTCGAGATGGCCTTCTGCTTGTGGCCTAAAACAAGTAAGTCCTATTTCCTTTTAAATATGTCACCCTTAATCCGTTATCATCCACTAAAATCATCAAGATAAAATAAATTTCAAAATCATCACACACATCCAAACCCTAATGGGGTTTTCTAAAGTTTAATTGATCAGACGTAAATTCATTTAAAATTTATCTTTTAGATTATCGATCCAAGGGGGATTACCTGCCCCTTGGATTTTAACTTCTAAATGACCCTTATTTCTCCTGGGTGATTTATAGGGACGATGCCAAAAATGTCATTATTGCAGCTTTATTAGTTATTAAGTGCAGTAGTTCAACACGACGACATTGCCTGTAAGCATGAACCAAAGGCACCATAGATACCAAACGCTGCTAGTTTTTTGTTTCAACTCCTCTTGTTTATTTGCCTCACTAGGAATTTAACTTTGAATTCATGAATCTTAAATGAAGTAATATACCAATACAATCATGCAAAAGAACCTATTAATATTCAAGGAATTATGCTTGAAATTAAAAACTAAGGAATAAATTTTATGTAATTGAAAAGAACATAAACAAATCAACTACTTGGGAAAAATATTTCTTTGAAGGAAAAACTATGATAATAATTAAAACTCTGAAAAATTAAACCAAATACATGAAGTACTAATTGTTTGGAAATTATGATACTTGTAAATTATAACTTATGAAAAGATTTGAATTACTCGTAAGATATAATTGTTTTGAATCAAACCATTACTCTTGAAAGAAATAATCCTAATGCTTGAAAGGTTACTAAATTTCTTAAATGAAATTAAATGATTAAGTAGAAAGACTTTGGAAATGGATTTAACACTTATTTGTTTGAAGGGAAAAACTATTTTATAATAAGCTTGGAAATAACCACGTTATCGATAAACCAACTAATTATTCCACTTGAAGTAACATAAATTTTATCCTTAATTATTCTCTACAAATGATAACCTTACTTTAAATTAGAGTCCTAATACTTGAGAGGTACTAAATTTCTTGAAAGAAAACTAAATGATTAAATAGCAAGATTTTGGAAGCGTCTTTCAAAATAACCACATTACTTTTAACTACCAAAATTTGGAAAAAGGTTAGAAGAGAGTCTAATTGCTTGTCAATTAGCCAATATAAATAGAGTTCCTAAATAATTCTAATCAATCTACTTCTAGTTGCTTTTAAACTAATACTAAATCTTTTGCAGGACTATAAGGAGACAACTATCTATCCCTTCCACCTAAAGTGATGTTAACTTTATCTCATCAATTTCAAAATCTTAGAAGTGAGATAAGGCTTTACTTCAATCTAATTCTCGAAGTGATCATAGGATAGTTTTCTTGAAACTCATTTTAACGTAAGAATCCAATAACAAGTTGTAACTTATTCCATCTTCAAAGCTAAGTTTCTTTAGACATACACTAAATTTTGAGATTCATATCTTGTAAAAAGATTACAATTTTTGTTCTATTTTCATTTGCTAAAAACTATTTTGATTTCAATAAAATGTCTTTACATCCTAATTAATATTAATATTCTTCCAATATAGATAACACCATTTAGATTGTATGAAGATTTAACTATGAAATTTACCTCTAAGTTTAAATGTTAATTAAATTTATCTATACTAATTACTTGCAAGGTAAATAAAACTTCTCCTGTTAGAAGGTAAATGTTTTTAACTATTAATAGTTTTGACTATTAAAATGTCTTGTATACTCTATATCTTAAAAGCTAACTTTGCATAAAGAAAAATCTAATATTCAACTTTTGAATTAGTTCATATTACTTGAAGTACATAAAAAGGTAATTATGTATCTAAACACATTTACTTGGGAGGTAAATCCCTTTATCCTTTAATACTTTACACTAATTGAAATGTATTGAATATTTTGAGGGGATCTATTACTACTAGAATTATTTGTGGTGAACATAGTAATACTTGGTGAATGAACCCATGTATTGAAATAATTTCATTTATTTTAACTTGTGAAAAAGCTTTTCGAGGTGCTTTATGAATGCCATATCATTTCCACATTCGTTTGTTTTCATAATTCAAACCAATTTATCTAATAAGGAGATTTAACTATTATCCTAAGAAAAAATATTTTCAAGGTAGTGGATCTCTTGATGTTTGGTTATCCATCGCAATTTCATCTTAATTGTCCACTAGCTTCTTGCAATTTTTAACCATTTAAAATCCAAAAGAGCTCTTTCCCCATAATTAAATAAACAAGTGCCACATAGTGGCGAGTACTTGCCGAGTTTGTTGTGTTGTTATAACTAATATATTGTTTAATTTAATTTATCTTGTTTTATATTATTTATCTTTTTGATAATTGTGTTTTCTTACATGTGTTATGTCAATTTGATTGGTGAGAGAAATTTTTATTCATGTAGTGTTGGACTATGATAAAGTTTAATTTTTTTGGGTAGAAAACCATCTTGGTATGCAAGGATCAAATCTTTGGATGTTCAATGACATTTTGTTAGGAATTTTGTTTACAATTTGTTGCATGAGTTATATAGTTTATCTATATTACAAATTTTGTCATGGTACATGCAAAGTTTGGGTAAGTTTAAAACACTATTGTGGCTATAATTATAAAATATTTGATGAATAACACATTAACAACTATATTTTAATTGTACATCTCATACGTTGCTAGAATGTTTGGTGCCACCACGGAAACCTGTAATATGACTACATTTGCTTAACAAGCTTAAAAAAGCACATAAACTAGAGATTAACCTATTCATATGCAATACATAATAGAAGAACAAGAATTATAGGTGAAAGGAAAAAAAAACCAGTGTTCATATCAAAATCTTCTAATAAACGCATAAATAGTGAATGGAAATCTAGAGTGTAATCTCCAGCAAAATGCTATTTTTAGAGAAAAAGATCCTGAGAAACCTCAAAAGCATCCTTATCCAGTTTAACTTCAAAACTTAACAATGGGACAATGTTGATGTTGCAACCCTGAGAATTCTTGAAATTTTCTCCAATGTTCCATGCAGCATGTTAATAAATAACAAGAAAAGTGGGTACCTTGTTATGTGTTTTCAAATTTCAATTTTGAGACTGTGATACAATGGCTTAAATACATACCTTGCATTTGTGGACGGCTTAGGTCTCACACTAAGCTTTGATTTCTAGACTTAAAAAGTGTTAAATACTCATAATTAATAATAACTAACATTCTCTACACTTACTATATTTCTTAATGTGAAGTTTAAGACTGACCATGCACTTGTTGAATCGCTATCCAATTTAACTTCAAAACTCAAAAATGGGAAATTATTAATGTAGTAACCTTGAGAATTCTTGGAATCTCAGCCAATGTTCCATGCAAAGTGTGTTAATAAATAACAGGGATAATGGATAGCTTGTTAAAACCAGTTCCATGGTTTGTTCTTTCGGGAATAAGGACCTATATCCACAAGTGCCAAGTCACGAGTTCTATTAGACAGATTGTCCTAGTCTATATGCCAAAAGTTTATGCAAGACCCAGGCCAAGCAGGTTAGCAAAATGTTGTTTGCCAGGTCAAGCCACTTCATCTTTGTCTGTGTCAGACTACCAAGGCGCCCTGCCCTAAAGCATGGGGTTAACTGAGTTCATAATCTCAATCAAACCCTGTTATGAGCAACTGAGCTCAAAATCTCAAAATCATCAAACCTGTTAAGTGGAACTTGGTGGAACTGCGCTTAGAAACACAAAATCATCAACCCTGTTATGTGCCCTCATTTGGGCATCTGTACACTAATAAATTATATGCTATTTAATAATAACTTTGCAAACAATGGCATATCAATCCTGGTTTCTATTCTTGAATAACCTCGTATTAGACCTAGAAATTGACTTAAATAAATAGAATTTTCACAGTTCTTAATATTAGTTTGAAATATTTCTGAATTTTATTGTGTAGGTTTTTCCATTAATGTTTCAGATTATTCTTCATGATCTATCATTAGAATAAAGAGATGAAGTAAAAAATCTATGCTGTCAAATTCAGAAACATTTCTAACAATTAACTATTTGTTTCTTATATTTTGAAAATTTATCTGTGAATTATGAAAACTGCAAACATTTAATTTATAAATAATCTTATGGAGGCTCAGGCTATTTTAGTTGCTATGGAGCGGGCCAATCAGTTGGGTTGGCGAAGGATCATATGTGAGTCTGACTCCCAGGTTGTGGTGAACTTACTGAAAAGGCAGTATATGGATAATGTGAGCTGGCAGCTGGCCTTGATTGTTGAACAAATTCTCACTCTCTGTGCATCTCTGGAGCATGTTACTTTCAACCATATTCCCCGTGAATGGAATGGTGTGGCTGATTGCTTGGCTAAATGGGCTTCCGATCATATGCATGATTGGAATTTGGTGGATCGGGGCCATCTGCCCCCGGATTTGTCTCATCAATTGGATCACTTGGTTGATCTTGATAGGGCCATTTAATGGCCTTGCTTTGTAATGTCTCCTTGATTTAATAATATTTTTACCCCTTTATGTGAAGTACACTATTAAAAAAAAGTAGAGGGATACAAGATCACCTCTCAAAATCAAAGAATAATGCTAAAATAAGCAAATAAAAAAACAAAAAAACACAATAACATGAGCTGAACCCAAAAAACATAAAACAGAACCACTGCTTATACTTAATTTTACAAATTCTACTAAATCCTTTCCCTTAATTTGCATCTTACCCCACAAAATGTGAGCTATCCAGAATGCTAAATGTTCATTTAACCTTAATTATTTAAATTGAATTAATAATTAATATCGAATCATATTGGATAAACATTGTCCACAGCCTGCACCCCAGTGACGTGTCCTATTTTCTGAAATGGTGGTGCCCTGCCCCCACATTCCCACTGAGTGCCCATGTACCATATTTTTAATATACTTCAGTCTAGTTCAGTCTGCCAGTACCATATATATTAAAATAATGTGTCCCCACATTGACCCCAATGCCTCTATACCTGTACTAGGGCTTCGTATAGACCCGGCCCCAAAATGTCACAGCAGTGTTTTTAAATAATGGCATCTGCAATCCCAATTGCCAATTCCTTTCAACTATTTTATTTCATTTTGCTGATGGTTTACGAGTGAGACCCCAAACATTGACCAAAAATTCTTACACAGTTGATTTCTTTACAACAACTCATCCTGATCCTGTTTACTAGTAGCTGTGCATATGCTTTCTAGTTGAACAATACTAAAAAGTTTTTGTCACAGATCCTTGGAGTTCCAAGATTATGGCTTACCGTTCCCAATAACCTAGTACAAAAATGCAAAATAGACACTAATTTTTAAAAAGAAAAAAATTCAGAATTTTGTATCAAAATAGAAAAATTCAGGATTCTACCAAAATAAGGCAGTCCTATTTCCTCGGAGACTTCAATCCCTACTAGCACTCAAGTTTATAAAAATGACGATTCGGCCGATTAAAAATTACTATTTCTAGATACAAATAAAGACAATGTATTAAATTTTCAGTGGATAATCTTACAATGTCTCCGGGCTTGACATGGAGAGAGGTAAGGGCGGAAGCAAGCCTAATGCACCGGTCAAGCGTTTGGGCCCAAGTGAAGCGAGCAGAGCTATGGATAATGGAAGCTCCATCCCTGTACACACTGCCTGCTCTTTCCAAGAAGCTTATGGGCATTAATGGAGCTCTATTGGCCTCGAACCATTTCAAATCCTTCCAATTATTTTCCTTGCATAAATGGTTGAAAAACGAATTAGCAGTAGATCTCTCACACTTTGCAGAGAGTTCCTTGGATAAATGATTCAACCTACCTGGAGAAATATCTAACCTCACCAAGTAATTTTCTCATCGATCTCAACATTTTACTTATCCTGTGTCCCTATGTGAGGTAGCAGAGCTAAAAATTTTGCAAGTTTGTTGCGGACTCAAACATCTGGCATTGGCACAATTAAATATTAACTTCGCCTTGGTGTTTGAATCAGATTAAGTCGATTAAGATGAGAGCAGTAAATTAAAACTTTGTGTGCTACTATAAAGCTTACATTTTGTATTCCATGCTGAGATCGATGAAGCTTTTTGAATGAAATACGATTTTAATAAGCAGTTTAAATAGTAAAATAAAATTTTGATTATGAGGCAAACATATTATGCATGCAATGGTCAGGAGTGGCATACTATCCGCAAAATAAGAGCTATAATGCTAGGTCAATGCAAAAAGATGAGTCCACATTTTGGCCAAAAAGTGGAAGTGTTTTCCCTGTTTTTCAGATTTTGTCTCACTTGAGCTTAAATTTTGAAATACTTAGAGATTGAATCTTGGAAAAAGTCAGTAATATTAAAGATAGCTCTCTGAGTGTAATTTTCAAATATGTAATTTATTTTAATACCCACATAATAAAAAATAACTTTTTGAATGGAGTTCTAAAAACTATGATTTAAAAATCCCTGTTTCAGGACCATACCATGCATGTGTATGACCCACACTTTTTGACACAATTAAAATTATTTTCTCAAACCGTTTTGGGAAATGGTTTGTAACACACTGAAGATTGATGAGGATATTTTTCTGTATTTTTTTTTCAAATTTTTTTTTTTAATTAATTTTTTAATGGCCGTAATTATCTTTTTAAAAATTTGATGTGTACGACCCACATAATTTGACGTAAACTTAGCATTTTTTGAATTT
This sequence comes from Cryptomeria japonica, assembly GCF_030272615.1. Lineage (NCBI taxonomy): Eukaryota > Viridiplantae > Streptophyta > Pinopsida > Cupressales > Cupressaceae > Cryptomeria > Cryptomeria japonica. The sequence goes on along the minus strand of NC_081405.1, from coordinate 703,388,095 downwards.
TTTTTTCTTAAATTGAAAAGAATTTTGTGTAAATTGATGACATATAATTTTTTTTTCAAAATTTATTAAAATAAAAAAGTTATTAAATTAAGAAAATTAGTTAATATTTTAAATTTATGGACCTGATTTAGTATAAATTAAATGAAAAATAGTTAAAATAATCAATTTTTAAATTAATTTACATATTTAGAATCTAGACAGTATAATCTGAAATGGGTTTCAATTTCGTATAAAAATTCTTTGATTAGAGGCACGTAAACTATTTCATTTCATCATATTTGTACTTTCATTCATGGAGCTTTGAATTTGCAGGTTCATGTCTCAGGTGTGGCCATCCCAGGTCTATCCCGGGCCTAATCTCGAGGCAAGTGGCAGGTTGTGAATTCAAATTTTACATAAAAGGCCCCCGTTTTATAAACGGGGGCCCGTTTCATTTTTTGCCCATTGGATTTAATAACGGGCCCCATTTTAAAAACGGGGGCCCATTATTTAAATAACGGGCCCCCGTTATTTAAATGGGGACCCGTTATTTAAATAAGAGGGCCCCGTTTCTAAATAACCGTTACTGTAAAAAAAAGATAGATTGCATCAATTTATCACACTATCATTGAAATCCATACTGACAAAGATTTTTTACATCATTTGGTAGTACTTAGTAGTACTTATTAATATTTTTTACATAATTTTTTGAAGAACTCAGTAAAAAGATATTATTTTTTGAAGACAAGTTTGTAAAAATGGGTTCTAAGCAACGTCAAAAGAAAAAAAAGAGGACAATGATAGTGGACAAAATTCAAGCACAAAGAGAGAAGGAGGCAAAATACCAAAGAGATCGAAGATCACAACAACGACAATTGAATAACACTTCTGAAGCATCTAGTTCAGTGCTCGTTGTAGATGAGACCATTGGAGACATCATGATGGATGCAAGAAATGTAGAACCACACATGGGTATGACTATTGATGCAAATGTTGATGTGGATGCGAATCCTGGTATGTTTTTAAATCCCGATGACTATGATGCTAATCAAATTGCTGATTTAAATGAAGCTGGATATAAATTTCATACACCAATACGAAAAGAAATAAAAATTGAAAATATTACACCACCCTCTCTGAAAGAAAATGAATGTAATTTGTTTACTATTGATAGCAATGTGCTAGATAATCTTAATGGGTTAGTTTCTTAGAGACAAATCAAAACACATGCGAACAGATTATATAAACAATTTTTCTATAATAAAAAGTTAGGATTCTAATGTCAATTAATGTTACAATTAATAAAAATGTTAAAAATGCATAAAGTCATAAAAAAATAGGTATTTATGCAAAACCAAAAAGAAAAGATGAATCATATAAGCAAGTTGTATCTACTATTGCCAGTGCCATCGATTCTATAGGAAAAACAAGTCAATCTAAAGATAAGAATGCAGCATGTAGAGTTATAATGACTGCTATAGTTGACAAAATGATTGTTAGTAAAAGAATGTTAAGTGATATAAGTGGCTATTTGAACTTACATCGTAGAACCTTGTCAAGAGTGGCCAAAAGAAGAGACACAATTGAAATTGATCCACTAAACCATTGTTGGAGTTTTAGTGGTAGACTTCAAAGGTCGGACATGAAATTAAATGATGAAACTAAACAATTAATTGCAAAATTTTGGCATGATAACACTAGAGTTTCATCAAATGCTAGAGATGTTTTAAAGTTAAGGGTGGGATCAAAAATTCGTGATCCTCATCCAAAACATCTTCTTGACATGACTCAAACTAAATTCTTTAAAAAAATTTAGTGATGAATCTGTGTTAATGAATTTACAAATTAGTCAAAGATCATTTGAAAAATGCAAACCCTGGTATGTTAAAATCAATAAACAAAGAATATCTTGTTGTTGTAAAACTCATGTCTAGTTTCGTTACTATTATGATGTTTTTCGATATATACGTTGTATGTTGCATGGTAATGATCTTGTGCAGGATTGTGGTGTTTATGTTCCACCTGAAACTATAAAAGATTTTATTGGAAGTTTATTTTGTAAACCACCTAATGAACAATTATTTCTTTCCAATTCATGCATTTATGGCCTTTGCAATTTATGTGGGAACTATTCTTTGATAGGTGAATGTTTGTATGAACATGTTTCATCTGAGTTTGAACAAAAAATGGTTGATGTTAGGAGATTTAAAAATATAGAATACCCTCTAAAGGATGGAAAGATGGGGAAATGTTTAGAATTGATTACAGAGCAGAATAGTGTGAATGCATTTATTAGTGAGTTTAAAACTCATATTGTTCCAAATTATGTGAAACATTCCCAACATGCCCGATGGCTTGATGGACAGTTTCGCATATGCAAGAACACATTTTCAGTTGGAACAATAGTATCAGTTGTAGATTTTGCAGAAAATTATACTCTAAAACCACAAGAGGAAACTGAATCACAATACTACAACTCAGTGCAAGTGGCCATATTTGTGCACATTATATATAGACATGACCATGATAGTACAGAAGATAACAGAAAATTTTTAAGGGAGTATCATTTCTATGTTAGCGATAATCGATTACACTCTTCAGAGTTTGTTCAACATTGCTTCGAGGTATTTTATGATAATCTTAAGGAAAGAGAAATTGACATGAAACAACATATGATATGGTCAGATAACTGCACTAGACAATTCAAAAATGCAAGAATGTTTTATTGGCTATGCAAAGTTCACAAGATAACCAATGTCCAACATTTATGGAGTTTTTTTGAAGCGGGACATGGTAAGGGGGAACATGATGGAGCCGGTGCCTGTATAAAAGGAGCTCTTGCTAGAGAACAATTGAAATTCAAGGATGCAGTGAAATTTAGAGATGCTCGTGTAGTTGTAGATTGGTGCAATTCAAAGTTGTCAAAAGGATCAACTGAAAACTCTGCAATTCGACGTTTCTTCTGGTTGATAGAGGAAGATAGTATTCCTATTTGGCATGATTGTAATACCATCATTGGATCAGCTAAATGGCATTCATTTAAGAGTTCTAATTCAAACATATGGACTATATTCACAAGGCAACTTGCTTGCTTTTGTCAATTTTGTGTTTCCGGAGATTGGGAATTTTGTGAGAATAAAGAATGGGTTGAAGAATGGCAACAAAGATCATTGACACCCATAGATGCAAATGATCCGCATGAAAGAACTGATGAAGATATGGATCAAATGTTTGCATCAAATGACTATGATCGCATTTCAGATCTTACACAACAAGGTAAAATTATTTTTGAAATTTGTTTTGATTTATTAAATAGTACATAAATTTATGAAATCTTATAGTGTATATTTTTGTTTTTATTTCTCATTAAATATTAAAATAAAATTGTTTTGTGTACAGGACATGTCTATGCTATTGTTGCACCAGAGGACAATGAAGAGGGGACAGAGTATTGGTTGGCTCGATGTGTAGAGCCAAAACATAAGCTAACTACTCCTCGAGTAGTAGATGATGGTTATGACTATCCAACATGATCTGTGGTTGTTGTTGGCACTTGGCTACACAAATATCTAACAAGAAAGAATGGATTGCCCACATTTGAAGATTATGAATTAGAGAAGAAGATTATACATAACTCACATTTGGTAGTGGCAACTAATATAAAATTGGATAGATATCGTGGCAGGCCTGCTAATAAACAATTATGGATTCTCTCTATGGAAGAGCACGAGACAATTATAGATGCTTTGCAAAAGAGAGAGGATGCAGATGGTATAATGGAATGAATCTAGTAAAATTTTGTTTCAGGTCTACCACAAGTAGAAGGCATCAATGAAAACAAAGTTATTTAAATAGACTATTTATTTTATTTTAGATATGTCTTCTTGATTACATTTTGTGTACAATATACATAAATGAGAGACTATTGGTCAAATTTATGAATGAGATAATTATTTTTTAATCAAGTTCTATTCATAATATTTGTTAAATGATACTTTTTAATTTAGAATATGTTATAATTATAAGATATGTTTCGATACTTAGTTCATGATGTATGAACCTTTAGTTTATCTAATCGCAAGAACTATTTAAATGAAATTCCAAAAATAAAATTACAAGTCCACATAATGCCTATAAAGTTGTTTAAGCACAACTTCCATAAATAAAATTTCAAGTCCACATAATATATAAAGTATGCACAAAATTTCAAGTCCACACGATTTCAAGTCAATATATATGATCTAATGTGCACATAATTTCAAGTCCACATAATATCTAATGGGCACAATACACATAAAGTATGCACATAATATATATGATCTAATCCTATTATGAAACTATCCATATATATAAATCATGTGTGTGCACATGTAAACAAATATGTAAAGCCCATAAAATAGTACATATCAGAGCCAAATAAATAGTAAAATTTCAAGTCCACATAATCCATATAATATCTAATCCATATATATGTCTAGATGGTAACATGATGTTCACTCCACATAATATCTAATGTGCACAAAATATATAAAGTATGCACAAAATATATATGATCTAATCCTATTATGCAACTAGCCATATATATAAAGTATGTTCACGTGTAAACAAATGTGTAAAGTCCATAAAAAAATACATATCAAAGCCAAATAAACAGCAAAATCTAAGTGCTATCATCAATAACATCTCGTGGTCTCTTGTCCCCAAGACGTGGTCCAGATCCACCTATCTCATGCTGTACAATAAAAAAATAATATTAAAATATTACTTGAAATTAACTATTAAAAGAATCATTTATCAAATATAGTAGAATTCGTAAATTAAGTTACAAACTTACCATATGCTCATCAGATCCTCTAGCAGTATCTCTCTTGTCCCCGGGATGTGGTCCAGATCCACCTATCTCATGTTGTACAATAAAATAATAATATTAAAATATTACTTGAAATTTAATATTAAAAGAATCATTTATCAAATATAGTAGAATTCATAAATTAAGTTACAAACTTACCATATGCTCATCAGATACTCTAGTAGTATCTCTCTTGTCCCTGGGACGTGGTTCAAATCCACCTGTCTCATGTTGTACAATAAAAAAATAATATTAGAATATTACTTGAAATTAACTATTAAAAGAATCATTTATCAAATATAGTAGAATTCATAAATTAAGTTACAAACTTACCATATGCTCATCAGATCCTCTAGCAGTATCTTGTGCAGTATCAACACCAAATGTAGTGCTAGCTAACTCCTGTACAAGGTCAAATTCAAAGTGTCCAATTAAATCTTAAATTAAGAGTCAAAATAAGATCAAATTAAGTATTACATATTAATACCTCAAAGGATGTCGATGTGCATTCAAATTGGCTCTGATCAAAATTATGAGGATAACCTATCCTAATGGTAGTGTCCACCTGCATACATGCATTTAATGAAATCATATTTAGTGAACATATATATATGTACTAAATAATTTCAAGTTAAGTTACAATATTGTAAGAGTTCATATTTAATTTAAGAATTATAAGATACATACCATAGATGGTGTCACAATAGTCAAACCCTCTTCTCGATGTGATGTAGAGGGTCCCTCATGACTTGAATCGTGGAGAAAGAAGCATTCAATGTATCAACATGAAAATTTATATAGTATACGATGATAACATATTAACTTTAAAAGATAGTACAATGTCTAGATAAAAATTTATACTATACCCCATAAGGTGTGCCAAGTTGTGTTCTAGTAGATGCAATATTGACTCCAATATTAGGTGTAGTCCTTATCTACATAAACAAAATTTATTTAATGAAGTATTAGATTGTATAAAAAAAGAGATGCACTTAGTTTATACCTATATTTAATGAAGTATAAAAAGATTGACATGTACATGTATATATATCTATACTTGGTCAAGATGAACATCCAAGCAAAGAAAATCTATATAAGATGTCATCATACTATCATCTGTTGCATCATGCTCAGCTGGAACTGAAGTAGATCCTACAGCAGCAGTAGGACCTACACACGTCTCATGACAACTCGAACACATATGTGGCATCCATTGAGGAGCAAATGCCATGTGAGCAACTTGCTCACTCAGGTTACCTATGATGGAAGTCAAAGCATCTAATGTCGAAATGAATGATGTATTTTGGACATCTACAGGAATCGATGGAGCAACAAGTGGAACTATGGGTGGATCCGGTAGGGGATTATTACTCTGTACCCCTAATCTATGTTGTGGCATTCCACGACCAACACCCTGGAATGACTTAATGTCAAAATAATTTGGTTTTTGGTTCATTACAAACTCACAGTATAATTTCTTCAAAAAATAAAAAGGGACCTCATAATTACGATGTGGTGGATAATCAAAAACCATCCACCATCTATCCCAAAAGTATCTAGCCATTTCTAGATGCACACACCACCTAATTGAAATTCTTTTCTGGTTAGGTTGCATTGGTTCTCTTGTTTTTGGGTTGGTAAAATATGGACATAAATGAGCTTTGGTTATTTTCAAATCAGTGATTTGCCTATAAGTTAAACCATCGGCATAAAAATCACGCAACTCTTGTCGTCATCTATGAAATTGATCTAATTGAGAATCAACAGATCTAACTGACTTGACAACAGTTTGCATTGATTTTGCAAACTCTACAAGATGGGGTGGTGTGATTTGCTCATTTTGGATAGCAGCAATGTTTTGTTCAATCACTTGTAGGTTTTCATTAATTCGTTCTCTTAAATGAATTTCATCCAATCTAGGGGGTTGTTGTTGGTGGTGGTGGTGGTGGTGGTGGTGGTGGTGGAGGAGGAGGAGGAGGAGGAAGGGGTTGTGGTGGGGGATTTTCACCTAATAGTTCATCTATGTCAAAGACATCCATGATAACAAAGAACTCCTGCATATATAAACATATACATGAATTATATACAACTCTATGTCAAAGAAGAATCTATTTTACTAAATTAAAAAAAAACATTTATAAATAGTAACATTTCTATGTTGTTGAATGAGATACACATGAAATATATAATATAATATTGAACTTAAAAAAATATACTTGTACATACTATTGAATCTTGAAATATAAAATTTGTGCACAAAACTTAATAAAAACTTTCAATGAAACATCATAAATCTATTATATATTCAATTTAATAAATTCATTTCTTGTAAAATGCATCAACGATTAAAATCAATATAAAATATTTCATACATAAGATCAATAAAGAAGTGAGAAATAAGATGATCCTCCTTCTAGTGTAAGAATATATAGCATAGAAACAATATTACTAAGACAACATAATATTTTGTTAACTTTAACTTAAATTTATTTTGAAACTAAATTATAATGAGATACAACACAATAATATTAATAAATCTAGAAAAATGCATGTGTGTGTTTGGATGCTCCATATTTCTAGTGTTTTAGTGTACATGATAATTTATTAGAATTCAATTGCATAGTTTTGAGATAATTTCCATCAATTCATATTACATTGATTAGTCTTCAAACAATCTTAAAAAAAAACTAATCTCCCATGACTATAAATGACCTACTTAAAACATATCATATTCTAAGTGGTTGTCATGTAAAGACAAAACATCAAAACTTTTGAAGAGTTAAGCATATTTCACCATTAAATTTCTCCCATAATCAAATCTACACAAGATTATAATTTACAAAACCTTCAAAAAATATTATTTCCTATAAATCATTTATTATAAAACTCCGCAATCATTTGTTTTCATATATAATCTTTCTATTAAATTTAAGATATCAATTCATACACAAATTCTCTTACAAAGTTGAATAAGAAATGAAACTCTTACATAAAAATCAACACAACATGCCAACAATTAAAAACAAAACTAACCTTGCAATATTTACTTTTAAAATAATCAATTTCAACAATATTTTACACATGCATTTATAATTATCAACTAGAATATTATTTTGACTAACATTCCAAATAAAATTCCTAACATACTATATGATCCTCATTAATACCCATCCATAATATTTCTTTAACAGATACATCTCCTTCAAATCATCACATCGTAATGCTTTTTATTTTAATAATTGAAAGCTTTAGGGATGCACTCACGCACAAAGGGGTCCACTATCATACTTGCAAGCACTTAATTATTAAATCAATGAACAAACTACAACTCAGTGAAGCTAAAAATGTGATGCAAGCCTATTTTTAAATATCCCAATTCCTTTCGTTGACCTAATACTTTTAGTGGCAACCATTTTAAAATTTCATATTAATCAAAGAGAATATTTTAGGGAAAAAATGCAGTGTTGGCACTTTATGAAAATAAAGGTTTTTAAGACTCTAGAGACTTGTTCATCACAATATTTTATTGTTTAATATGCAAAATTTTGAAATATTTTGATATGTATAGACAAATTAAATTTTTCATATAATTAGAGGTGAAATCAATTTTGAATTCTACCTCAATGATTGAGGGGATCTTACAATTTTGACTTTAAATATAGCTTCATTTATACTCTTTCATAAATAAACTAAAATAAAAGCTATAAAGAATTGCTAAATTCTAGCAATATATGTGTATCCAAGCAAGCATAAAAAATCAATAAAGGACTTAAACTATGAATTTCAAACCATTATGCTATGCATAAGTACCACCTTTAGATTGAGTTAAAGGATAATGTATAAAAGATGAAAGACAATAGTATCTCAGAAAGAAAACTCTTGTTGTAGCTAAAGGTTGATGGCTTCAAGATGGATTTGTGACCAAGATAGGATGTAAGGTGCTTAAATTGGAAACATAACATTGCATTACAAGAGTTCTTGAAAATAGCTCATATAATGATTTATTTATAGTCATAAAGGATAGAGGATTAAAGACTAAGATTGTTTTGAGAGATCAATGGAGTAGATTGATTGAAAGGATTGTGTGCATTAGAAGCTTCCAAGTGGCAACTTATGTTTGGTGCACATGAGTTGAGTTCATGATCCAAGAAATTTTTGAGGAAAAGGTCTTCTTAGGGGCATAGCTTCATTTATACTCTTTCATAAATAAACTAAAATAGAAGCTATAAAGAATTGCTAAATGCTAGCAATATATGTGTATGCAAGCAAGCATAAAAAATCAATAAACAACTTAAACTATGAATTTCAAACCATTATGCTATGCATAAGTACCACCTTTAGATCAAGTTAAAGGATAATGTATAAAAGATGAAAGACAATAGTATCTCAGAAAGAAAACTCTTGTTGTAGTTAAAGGTTGATGGCTTCAAGATGGACTTGTGACCAAGATAGGATGTAAGGTGCTTAAATTGGAAACATAACATTGCATTACAAGAGTTATTGAAAATAGCTCATATAATGATTTATTTATAGTCATGAAGGATAGAGGATTAAAGACTAAGATTGTTTTGAGAGATCAATGGAGTAGATTGATTGAAAGGATTGTGTGCATTAGAAGCTTCCAAGTGGCAACTTATGTTTGGTGCACATGAGGAGTTCATGATCCAAGAAATTTTTGAGGAAAAGGTCTTCTTAGGGGCATAGCTTCATTTATACTCTTTCATAAATAAACTAAAATAGAAGCTATAAAGAATTGCTAAATTCTAGCAATATATGTGTATGCAAGCAAGCATAAAAAATCAATAAACGACTTAAACTATGAATTTCAAACCATTATGCTATGCATAAGTACCACCTTTAGATCGAGTTAAAGGATAATGTATAAAAGATGAAAGACAATAGTATCTCAGAAAGAAAACTCTTGTTGTAGTTAAAGGTTGATGGCTTCAAGATGGATTTGTGACCAAGATAGGATGTAAGGTGCTTAAATTGGAAACATAACATTGCATTACAAGAGTTATTGAAAATAGCTCATATAATGATTTATTTATAGTCATGAAGGATAGAGGATTAAAGACTAAGATTGTTTTGAGAGATCAATGGAGTAGATTGATTGAAAGGATTGTGTGCATTAGAAGCTTCCAAGTGGCAACTTATGTTTGGTGCACATGAGGAGTTCATGATCCAAGAAATTTTTGAGGAAAAGGTCTTCTTAGGGGGCGTATACACTAAGATGTTGTAAAAAAAAGGTAGCCAAATGACCAAAAAAAGATAAACACGAGTTCATTATTGGGAAATTCATTTAACGCATTTGAGGTCTTTTTTGTAGTGATTTTTTCTTACACTATCCTAGGTTCATTAGGATTGTCCTATAATCATTAGGACTATCCTAGGTTCATTAGGATTATCCCAAGTTCATTATGGCTTTCTTAGGCTCATTAGGACTTTCTTAGGTTCATTAAGACTGCCCTACATTCATTAGGATCATTTGAGGCTCATTGGGACTATCATATGTTCATTGTGATTGTCCTAGGTTCATTACTTTAATTTGTGTGTTCATTAGGACTATCTCACGTTCTCAAATAGCTTCAACTAATATCTTAAATTAACTATTTTAAAAAAAAATAGCTCCTTAACAATTTAATATTATATACAATCGAATATGATTTCAACTTCAAGCCTTGTGCACCTTTTAAAACCAAAAGATGTTGTTAAAACCATTCTTCTAATATTAGCTTAATCATAACATAATCTAATAAATCTTCCTCAAAATATCTACCAACTTCAAATCATATATCAAATCTTTTATAATATAAATTACATTCTAGATATACCAATATACTTCTAAAGATATTCAAAATACTTCTTGGGAATTATATTTTTCAAATCTTTTGGATGTATATATAATTAGCACCCCATTTAGAAAACTCAATATCAATCAACATTATAAATCAAGAATATTTTTTATTTTGTATTAATGAATTATATATTTGGCATATTAGCTTCCTTTATGAACCTATGTAAACCAAACTTCAATTTTAGTAACTTATCTAGCTTTGCTCTAAAATTGTGTCCATAATTGATCCTTTTATACCATCACATGACATAATAGGACCATAATAGGACCTTTATGCCATGACATGGCATAAACCTAAGTATAAACTTTGATATCTAAAATTTGAAGAGTAATGTTAATTACTTTTAAGGTTATACTAATTTAGTGGTAACTTTTGTATTGCCTAATGAGGATTAAGAACAATTTAGGTACATATGTTCGGTTTTATTTCAATTTCATTTTCGAACATTTTTGTTTTTGTTTCCATTTCATTTTCATTTTTTTGTTTGTGTCAATTTCGTTTTGTTAATTATCTAGGTTTGGTTTTGATTTCTAAAGTTGTTGATTACGGTTTAGGGTTAACTGTTCAAAAATATTTTAGATCAAAATCAAGAATTTACAAATATAAAAAATAATTTATTTATATGCTACTATAAAAAAAAATTAAAATAATAAAAAAAAAAACTAAATAATACACAAAAAAACAAGAAAAATATACAAGAAAATTATGAAATGTGAAAATAGATGACTAAATGTGTACTTGGGATAGTGGTGGAGGCTTGAAGTGGAAACCACAGCATGGGGGCCCTATTTTGATCTCTTCTTGTCAATTCACTGTCATGGTGAAAATGAAAAATTGTCCAAAAAAATGGTAAAAATAGAATTTCAAAAGGGGGGCCCATTTTGTAACAAAAGGGGGGCTCGTTTTGTAACAAAAGGGGGGGCCATTTTATTTAGCTTCGGCACCCTGTGACCTTTCAGCTCAGGTGGCCGAACCATTAACAGGCCCCCATTTTTTAGAACGGGCCCCCATTTTTTGAAAATGGGGGCCCATTTTGTAGAGCACGTTTTCCAACGTGTAGACTTCCATGAATTTGTGACTCATTAGCTTGCACATACCGCACTGCTTCCAGGAAACGAGATTATGTTGCTTTAGATAATCAGAAGATAGTCAAGGGAAAAGATTATGCATGGTAGACAACAAAGCTTAACAAGGAGGAGTGGCATCGAAAAAAGTGGAACTTTCCTCAAAATAACATAGATCATCCCAAAAACCTTGTATAATAATGAAAACGGTGTGATACAAAACAAGATAAAAATCAATACGAAGAAGCTTAAGGTGAGACTAAATACTCATATCTTCCACGGAGTGTGCTTCCAAAAACCTGGCTATAAGAGCCAAAAGAATATTAGCCAATCATTTACAAGTAAAATAATTTTTATAAATTATAAAGTTAAAAAACATGCATCTATACTATATATAAAATTAAAAAAATTTAAAGAAAAGAAAATATTTTGTTTTCATTGGTCTAAATGATTTTATTTAATAACCATTTAAACATGATAAATGAATTTTCATTACAATAGTATTGCCTAACGGCAAGTACTAATAAGATATTTGCTACAGGAGAAGTCCAAATTTGTAACTCAATTAAACTATTTGAATAACCTAAATATTAATTATAAACTATACTATAAGTAGAATAATTTTTAATTAATAATTCCAAAATACAAATGAATTATTTTTATAATATAATTAATTTTAATTATTCTTAAATACAAAAATAAATTTTATTTATTTTAATAATCATAATTTAGTAGCATAAATAAATTATATTTAATTAAATAAAAAGGACATGCATTAAAAAGTTGTTTTATTGGGGGAGGATTTGAACACCTAACCACCCATAAACTATTCTTCCTTTCCACCAATAAGTCACACAAGCGATTTTCTATAGATTAATGCGGCCATGTGTGTTACCAACCCTTTCCCACCCATTTTGAAATTCAAACTACTTTATTTATTTTATATTATTTATTTATTTTTAATTTTTTTAAATTGAATTTAAATTTGATTAATTAATTAGTTTTGTTAAAAAACATAATAATTCATTTCATATTAATATTATTATTTTTAAGTAAATTTTTTTAATTTAATTTGATCATTTAGAATATATATATATTTTTAAAATATAAGTTAAACTTAATCTTAAATGAATAAATTAAAAATCTACAATCAACTTTAGAATATAATTTTAATTTAATAAAATAATATTTTTTTTTAATTTTTATTTATTTATTTACTTAAATTTATTCTTAACCAACAGAAATATATATCTATTTTTAAAATCCTCAAAAAAATAAATAATTGATTAATGAAGAAATGAGAGTTTCCCACAGATATGAATCTAAGCAATATGTATATTTGAATATACCATTTTTGAAGAAAACTACTAATTTATGAGTTTAAAAGAAAGAAGTTATACGCAAGTATTTGATAAGGCATAAACATATACACATCCATTTTCCTATAAAAAATCTGAAAACAAAGTGAAAAAAACCTCTGTTTTTTTTTTGTTTTTTTTTTTTGTTTTTTTTTTTTATGAGAAATGAAACTACATCTTCTACCGGAGTTAAAAAAAAATAACTATATCTTTTAAAAATACTTTAATCCTCTAAAATTTTCCCAAAGAAATTATAATATGCATGCAAAACAAAAATCCTTCCCCTGTTTTCCCATTTTTTTTTCAAAAAAAGTCATGCAAGTGAATATGGAAGAGGGGAACCTGATTTCTACATGTCAAAAGAAGACTTTGTTGATAATTCACCCTCTCTTTCTCGTTATCCTTCCTCAATCATTTCTTGTAGCTTGGTGGAGATCTTCTCCAAATCCTCGAAGTAAAGAAAATCCTACAATATTCCTACAAAATTCTTCCTACAACTAACATAAATTTGAAACTAATTTCTTAAAAATTCAAATACCTATTTCATCACATAGAAACAAAAATGAACTCCTCTCTTTCGAAAATCTAGAACTCAATATATAGAAAAGAGAGTCATTTCCCACTACAACAAGAATTAAATGATTCACATATTCTTTTTCCCAAAATAATTCCATGCAAAAATGATTAATGTCATAGTTGAGGTTACATGCAAAAATTTTGAATTTGAGATTCTCTTCTAGAACCTTCTCATTTCCTCCTACATGTGCTAAATTTTCATATTGAGAAAATAAGAAATTTCAAAATGAATTTCATGCAAAAATGATTGTTGGGGATTACACTTGACCATGCATTCAAAATTTAAATTTGAGATTCTTTCCCAAAAAAAATAATATATTTTCATGCAAGACATATTCCTTGCAACTTGTCATAGTGGCGGTTACATTTGACCATGCACTTAAAATCTGAATTTGAATTATCCTCCATTTTATTAGAAATAATTTTGTAACTCTCATGTCATGTATTTGCTAAATATAATATTATTCATTAATATTTTGAATTTAAAAAATTATTTTATAGAATCCTCTTATTTCTCCTACACCATGTGCTCAATTAGAATATTAAGGAAATAAATAATTTCCAAGTAAATTATGACCTCACGAGTGTGTTACAACTATTTAATACTTTTTCTTTTTTAAAACTAATTCAATCCTTATTCAATTTTCATGTCCGAGTAACATTGCTCATAAAATTAATAATAATATAATTAATAGTAGTATTAGTAGTAGTAGTAATAATAATAATAATAATAACAACAACAACAACAACAACAACAACAACAACAATAATAATAATAATAATAATAATAATAATAAGTCATATCAATGTCCAAAAAGAGGGTTATGACACAGATAAGATGTCCACCATGTCAAATGAAAATTCCTCTCATCCTCCACCATACCACCTATGAAAGAAAAATAACAAGTCAAGGTGAAAATGTACTGATCCAAAGAGCACAAGTGCCAAATCGAAGTGATAATAAAGACTACAAATCATTATTGCAACTCCATTTTTCTCATGAGCTTTAAAAAAGCATCAATATGTCTAGCTTCAAACCTATTACCAAAACACAATCCTGAAGTTCAAAAAAATTCTCTAAGAACAAGATCAAACATGAGTTCTTAAAGAACTATAACAATAACAACTAATTGTTAACATCCATCTATAAAACCCACATGACTAGAAAAAAGAAACCACAACAACTAATAATCCATACAATAATCAATGCCTTAAATGTATCTAAAAAAATTGTATAACTCATACCATTAACATATCAACCCATAAACTACAACAACAAGCTCATTATACCAAACCTGTCAATGAAGAACACACACATCCAAGAACTAGAACTACATGTATTATGAAAAAATCAATTTAATAAATCATGGTATACCATGTCTACCAATCAATAGTTATACTAAAGATATAACAAATAGTTAAACCATGTACTAACAAAGAACAATCACAATGATCAACATATGCAACACAAATTATGACATAATCTCTGATAACATGTCATCATAATTATCCCAATTCCATCACACTAAAACATGTGACCATGAACCCTCCAAGTAGTAGCCATAAAACAAAGAGAAAACTTTTAAATCATATCACAATAATATCTTTCTACCAATGCCTTAAAGTGAGAAACTTTTTCAAGTAATATTTCTTTCACAATCTCAATGAAAAGCCTCAACAATACCCTAATTTTCAATCTCATTAAATCAAACAAAATATATATAAGATATCACCATCATGGATGTAAGCGTCTCCAAAACTTGGAAGATCAAACACAAGGTAATTATTCTCATATAAGTAATAGAGCCTAATAAACCATCTTCTAACATCCTCATAATAATATCATAATATCAACCATATACATAAGTAGGTAGTCATTCTATTCATCTCTCAAAATGAATCCTCCCAAACTAACTAACTATTTGTAGATCAAGATCCATATCTATTAAAGATAAGAATAACGCATAATGTACCTGAAAGGAACAATGGACAATAACTCTCAAGTATTAGATCATTGAATAGAATGGGAGTGTGGAATTACAATGATCCTCTAAGATATCCAAGCCATCATGACTAATGTAGAAAAAATTTCCTCAAAGGTTCATGTTGAATTCATGTTCAAACAAGGGATAGGCTACTTAGACTTCCTATTGAAATCTCACCGGAAATAACCATCTCAATGCATGTATCTGATCACAAAATAATTTCAAGCCTCACCTAAGTCTCCACGTATCCATGAGCACTTGTAAATAATCAATCCACACCAAAATCCAAATATAACATAGCAACATCATGAAGTAATCAAGAAAATGGTCACACACTTAATAAAAAGAGAAGTAATCAAGATCAATGTCAAATACCCAATAATCTAAATCAAGAAAATTAACTTGACATCATCATATAACATCTTCTAAAAGAAGATCATATGCTCAAATGAACATATCACACTCCCAAGAACATGTGTATCATGCCAACACTTCTATTTTTAATCAAGAGTACATCATAACATAATAAAAAATGATCTTGTAGCAAGAATCACCTATCAAAAGAAATTCATAAACTGACACCTCAACCAAAGACTTCCAAGAGTATATCATGGCTAATTAAGATGTCAACATCTCTAGTTTCATGAAGATAACTATTTTCTACAATGAACCTAAAAATGTGAAATACGCTTCTACAATAATAGGATCTAAGAGTACCTCCAAACATCTACAAATACTAATGAAGATTAGTTATCACAAACAAATATCACTACCAAAAACTCGCAATGAACTATGATACTGATTCATACATGGCATTTTGATAACCTTCTCATAAATGAATATTATCTATCATTCTAACACAATCAAATACTACACTTACAATGTCAACAATCATAATTAGAACCAAGATTCTGAAATTAGAAGATAAAAAACACACTACAAGTCCCAACAACTTACTATCCAAATGGCATGAATACATAATAGAAGATACCCCAAGGGGTTGTGAAGGTTGTGTTATACTGATCTTATGGATTGATAAGGATCTTATTAGAGCCTGAATATCCATCCATAAAGGAAAGTAAGGCATGGCCTATAGTTAAATCAACAATAATATTGATATTTAAAAGTAGAAAAATTTCCTTAGAGAAGCCATGTTGAGATCAAAAAAATAAATTATACAAACACGAATATGGTCATAAGGTTTAGTAAGAACAATAATTTTGTATGTCCAAAGAGAATTGTTGATAGGATAGATAAAGCCACCTTTTGAAACCTTCTCTATCTTAATCTTGACTAACAAAGAAACCTTGGGGTTCATCTTACAAATATTTTGCTTAATAGTCTTGGTGTTGAGACATACAATGCTATTGTGAACTAATGTAGACTCATTAATACCTAGTATACCCTTACATGACCAAGTGAAGATATTAGAATAATGATACAAGAGATTATAATGTGATCTAGGTTCTTCTAAGAAAAAGATTTTGTCAATCTTGATTTCCTTCTCATAATATTTAGGATCAATGATAATGTTAGTAGTATCTCCCTTAAGAAGAGTACTATGGTATTCAAGATGAGCTATAGAAGTATTATCACCGTCATAAGATATAAAATCTTCCCCATCAACATTTAGAATAGATTTTACAAAATATGCTTAACTATTCAAACAATATGGGAATCGATGTTTATGGTCATTAGAGGGTAAATCAGAATAAATACCCAATAATTCCTCTTAGAAAGCTTTCCCCAAAGAGAAAAAATTTAAGGGGACTTCATGAGATGTTACACCAGTATTAATATACTCAAGATAAGCAAGCTTAAGAGAAAGAAGATTGGTAGAAATAATGTTGACATTCAACCATGACTTTTCCTTCTATGACATACTGTGATATTTGAGTCTGATGTTATAATCTCAGGTTCCAAAGGAACTTGAATACCTTGCTTAGTATGTCCACAACCTCTATGACCATAGCCATATTTAGAAACTAGATCAACCCCCAAACCATAGATATAATGCAAATATTTAGAGATTGGGACATTGTTGTATAAGAGATGATCAACATGACAAGTATCACTCAACTTTATGCAAAGGATAATCATCATTTGTAGTTTAAACAAATGAGATCTTAGGAATCTTGAAGTGGATAGGTCTTACCTTGGATTCAACGATGTGAGAATTAATGAAGTCCAAAGATCCATAGTCATAACCCAAGCATGCATTCATTTTAAATAGAGAAGATGATTTAGCAAGAGATGAAATGGAAGTTAATTGAATAGGGGTAGACTTAGGACTTTGTGCTTTGGGAGGATCTACCTTTAGAAGGTCTACTTTGGGAGGACCCTATTTCTTAGGTGATTCTTATTTAGGGGAAATATTATTCTTCAAGGTTCCCTTTCTAGGGGATACCACAAAAGAGAAAGTTGTCATAGTAGAAGAAAATAATTTAATATAGTTCTAAAAAAAGCATAACCACAACCTAACCAATTGATGTCATGTGACATAAGTGCATAGAATCAAGGTTAGACTTGATCATAACCACTTGATTGTTAGCAAAAAAATTGATATAACCATGAAGAGTAGATGAAACTACTCCTAAACCATGTAACCAAGACCTACATAAAAGAAGACTGTAAGATAAAGGCCCTTGCATCACACACACCAAGGTTGAAATATTAACTAGTCCAATATATAAAGGAAGAGCTAAACCATTATCAATGAGAGTCTGCCTAATACCAATACCATTAACATAAATAATTATGATCAATCTATCTACTAGATTTGTTACTTCCAGAGGTCGTAGCTCATGAGGATAGAACATAATATTCGATATATTTGTACAAATTTGAGCCATCAACGCATTCACATCTCTAGGCCTAGTGGAAGAAGGAAACATAAATCTTTTGAAGATCATCTTGTAGCATACCCTAACAAATCAAAGTCGTTTGAATAAAATCCTATAGTGAGACCTTAGAAAGATTAATACAAAGTTGCTAAAAAAGATCAAAGTCACTAAGTTTCTTGGTTATGAGTGTAGGTGCTTAAGGAAGACCTAGTTGGGAAGGTGATAAACAAACATTATATTGATCAATATTCTATTTATTTCTTCTTGTATTATGCATATGAGAAATAACATTATAAGAAGCATTCTTAGATTGAGTAACTCTTGTGAACAAGTCAAGAGAGTTACTTTTAATAGGCTTATCACAAATAGACTTAGCTTTCTTCAGTGAAGGACTAGCTACAATCACATAAAGAGTTGATCTCTTAGGCCCTTTAGAGGTGGCATATACAATGATAACATTAATAGAATTTTCGTCCTTCAAGGGAAAAGATACTAGACATGGACTAAGCTTTGTACACCTACTATTGAAAGGATATTCCTCTAAGAAGTCGTCTATGGCATCATCCATCATCAAATTCATCTTCGACAGCACCATAATGAATGCATTAAATTCTTGGAAGAAGAGATTTGACATAAGGAATTCACATCAAGTTCACCAAAATGTAGAGATGGTTCACTACCCATGCAATGACAATATCTCAAGAAGCAAATAAGTCGAATGCTATGCACTCTAGTTAGCCAAAAAGATAAAATAAGGAGAAGAGAAATTAACTATATTGTGTCTATAAATGGAAAATACTAAATAACAAAGAATTATGCAACAATAAAAATATTTTGATCACAAAAATAGAAAGCTCATGAAGAATTGATTTTTGTGCATAAACTAGCATGCCACAGAGATGTTTGTGCATAAAAATATTATTTTACAGCTAGAGAACAAAAACAACCATAAATCACTTCATAATTAATCCCACAATTCATAGACATATTTGTTAGCTAGATATGCTTAGATGAGAAATTTTGGGTCTATGTGAGGGTTTTCCTAAGTCAAATCCCTACTTTTCTAAATTTCCACCTCTATAGACAACTAGATAGATAGATTCGATAAATATAAAGTAGATTGTGTGATAGAAACAAACCTTGCTTAATGGAGGAAAATCCCTATTACAAGAGATAAATGGTAAATGGATTTAATACAACTAGATGATAGATACACTTAGAGATATTGATAGAAGTAGATAATATATTGCAAAAGTAATAATTACAAGAGATAAGAAAGAAGAATAGTGTTACTCAGAAAAACCCCTCTCTTGAGATGATATGATGGTTGTACTTGAGAGAAGACTCTTAAGCTATTGTAAGATCACATGTGTATTTCAACAAAATTTTGCTATAGATGTGAGAGGAAGATATCCACGAGTGCAAGAGAGACCTAAAGAGTCAAAATGATAGAGGAAAGAGATATGTTGTTTATCAGATTGGGAAGGAATAGTCATTCTATACATACCTAAGCGAAGGGACACATGTCAAAAGAAGCCTAATTTTTAATATGCTTGTTTGAATCTAGGATCTTCTCAGAATATTTATATGTCGCCCAGATATCTGCACATCACGCTCCCATCCAACCAAATTAATTCCAAATATACATTAGGGTTTTCTAACACTACTTCACCTTTAAAATTCATGTAAGAATGATGAAATCTCGATGATGAGTTTATGTCATAAATGCATCGAGCTTAATGTGAAAGAGTCATAATTGCACTAGGTGTAATTTGTGACACTACAACTCATTTTTTCCCTTTGAGAGGGTTGTCCTAAGGTATAATTGGTGTCATCTTGTGGCATGTTTGTTTATCTTTTATATTTACTAATTGTGAAGACATATGGAATATTTTTCTCTCATGAGATTTTATTTTAAAATATATATATTATTATTGTAGATTTCTTTTTGTTTGGTATTAGAGAATATTAGACCAAGTTATAAGGAAATATTTTATCAGTTTCTAGCCCTTGGTATGATTGAAATATTTAGTTGAAATCATATTCCTGTCAAAAAAAACTTTAATATTTGAGATGTGTTGTTGATGTTTGTTGCTATAGATATGGGGTTTGCGCATGGATTTAATAAGGGTTAATCATAACCATATCTTTCCTAAGGTGGCTATAGTAAAAGAGGGAAATCCTCTTGGTTTTGCACTAGCTTACCAAGTCTGATGGCCCCCACCATTCTAAGTTCATCTACATGTACTCCTTTGCATGGCAAGGAGATAAGGAAGTAGAACATTGAAGTATTTGATCTTAGATTTATTTATGAAAAATATTACAACTATAGGAAGAGATACAACATCAATATCAATGATGAATGGGTGGAAATGATATCAATATTCTAATCACTTTAAATAAAATAAAACCAACACAAGAGGTTCACAAAAATAAAGATTAAATTCACTAACTCAAACTAGCCAAGTAGACACATGTGATACAATGTACTATTAGCACATACATCAATAAAAAACTATAATAGAGAGAAAACAATAAAATATATTTTTCATTAAATTCATTAAAAAAGTTGGAGAAATGAGTTAGATTCATTAAAAAGAAGGACATAACCAATTTCCATCCTTAAATCTATGTAACATTCTTTTCTTCAATAAAATTCACAAGTAAAGAGAAAGATTAGGCACAAAACTATAAAGCCTACTCATTGAATCATAAGTTAGAAGGTACGGAGAGAGAGAGAACAATATCTATTCATTTCACTAACCAATCTCATTCAAGAAAGATGAGAGATAATATGATTATCTACCATATATAAGGAGGTTTAGTTATCAACCTAAAATATAAATCATTTATTAAATATGCTACAAAATTATCCCAATGCACACATAAGCACATGTTCCATTTTGTAGTAGAAAGAAGAAAAATCAATCTATCAATTGATTTTTCTTATTGATTCTTCCAACATTACAAAGAGAATTAGAAAGAGATAGAACTCAAATTCTTTCATAATGCACTCAAACTAAAGCTATCATTTCATAATGGCATTCTATCATGGACATAGGAGTAAGAATCTCCATTACAAGATAAATATTGGGAAAAAGAAACTGAAAAAGTAGAACAATCGATTGACTACAATTGAGTTGATAGTTATATAAAGAGTCTAAGATTGTGAATCTAGCTTCAGAGTATGAGGTCAACTTTTATAAAGTAGAAGATTAATATAAGATTGGAGATATTCTTAAGATAAAGAAATAACATTTTGAAAATATAAAATAATCTAGAGTCATTTTAAAGATAGAAATGTAATATAATCTAGAATCATCATCAAAACCTCACATTCGAGTGAACCCTACCTTATTTATTTCCGAATATAAATTAATTACAAATTTGTTTTTCCTTTTAAAATTTAAAACCGTAAAAAAATTAACAAAAATAATTATTGACAAGAGATCTGATGTTCAACTTGAAACATACAAATATCACCCGAACTCGAAATATGCAAGCATCTAGTTTATGTACATAACACAAATCTACACAATTTGTAATCTTGAAGCCATACAATCGTCTAAAACTAATAAAAATATACAAACATCTAATTTATGTATGTAACACAAATCTACACAATTTGTAATCTTGAAACCATAAACAATCCCAGTCATATAGAAAAATAAAATGCTGGACCATTGCATAGGGGGGAAAGCGGCGAAGTGTTTCAATGACTTGCAGAAGGAACTTTTTCAGACCTCACTAAACTCTACCGAGGGCACTTTATCGTCGTTTCTGACAGCCATATGTTTATCAAGGCAGGTCAAGTACAAGATTTCAAGCCACTTGCTTTTTCAGCAGCGCATCTTGCCCAAGAGCCCCGATCTTTCTAGTTTTATCCATACGCTCTCCGCCAAACGCTCAACTCCATAAGGAATTACACCATTCAGGTGGTTGAATCTGGCCTTGTTCACGAAATACATTGCAAGCATGTAGGATAAAGTCAAACTACCACAACAGAAGATGAACAAGAAGGTCCCGAGGACGATCCAGCCCAGATTGTAAGCCTTGCGATTAAGCATGGCATACACTGCGGCGATGAAACCAAAGGCCGTAAAGGCAAAGGTAGCACAAGCCAATACGTTAGTGACACAGATGAACAATAGCTTATCTCTCGTGGAAAGAGGTGAACTAATCTGCCATATGAGCACCACGAGGAGGGACAGAAAGAATGCCGCACAATGAAAAATGAGAAAAAGCTTATAGGAGTCTAATCCAAGCAGAATCGGCGAGCCTAAACTGTCCTCTGACTCTCCTTGCTTTACGTCCGTCACGAAACCACCCGGAACGGTGAAGGCTGCCGTAAATGACAATGTGGCTAACAACACTGCCACCACTAATTCTGTGCTGCGCCTGGCGTCAAATGTTTTGCTCAACATCTCCATGGAAAGCTCGTGTTTCTCTGCGCTCACCTTTGGAGCACTGTACAGGAAAGGCTTGCGCTTCGAAGGATAGCTAGGCAGCACTGAAATTATCTTATAGGATTCGTGGTACTCTGTGTCTTCTCTCACAATGTCGAGGGCCGTCATGCCTTCGTTGTTAACGGCAAGCCTGTTTATCCCCTTATACCCAGCAAAGATTTCACCATCTACAAAATGCGCAATCAAATTCAATAAATTAAAATTGATGCTCCATTGGAAATAATCATGCTTAAGGATTTCTGCACCAGAAGTTCCTATCTACAGTGGAATTACTTTAATTAATTTGACTGCTTTTAACCTATTTCAGCAGTTCACGAAACCAGGTTAGCAAATCTAACACAAACCCAAAACGTATACTTGAACACACAATAACAGGTTCCAGGAAACATCTTCAGTGGCCAACGAAGATTCGTATAGAAAGACTTACATTGAAGTGTTTCTTCCTCGCTGCAATATGTAGGGGTGTGTCTCCTTTAGTTATCTTTGAAAACTGATATCTATGTAGGGGTGTGTCTCCTTTAGTTATCTTTGAAAACTGATATTTTTTCCCAGCCGGATTTTTTCTTTTGCCACTTTGTAGGGGCTTTTTCTTCGGAGGCTTGTCAAGTCCCCGGTTCACCAGTTCCGACAGGGCTACTGTTTCTCTCAAATAATCAACAATTCGCACTTGTCTAACTTGGGCAGCTAAGTGTAGCACATTCATTCCACAACTATTTGGTATTTCGATGGCATCCGGTCTCGTCTTTATCAACACTTTTAGTGCTTCCAGATGCCCCAATTTCGCTGCTATACAAAGCGGTGATTCTTTGTTGTTATTAACATAGTAGCAAAGCTGGGGCTCAATCTCTAATAACCGCTTTATTATATGCACATCGTTTCTGCCAACAGCTATATGCAAGGCTGTATCTCCATCTTTGTACTTCTCATGGATTAAATCTTTTGCATATGGTAACTTTAGTATACGACCCACCAAATCTGTAAAAGAGGCGTTCGAAATCATTGGCTTGAACTAGATACGATAATGTTCAAGAATGGCTGAGGGTAAGGAATGCCTAGTTTACCTTTGTCGAAGCGATACAAACCTCAAGTAAAATATGAACATAAAACGGCTGTAATCCCCCAGAAACAAAAAATTAACATACGAAAAATGAAACCATTGAGCGTCATAACTTGTATAAAACCAAGCAGTATAAATACAATACATAAGAAAGCTAACTGCAAAGAGATTAAAGATCTAGTAATATACTACGAACAATACAAGAAAACAACTTTAAAAAACTAAAAACCAGTTGATAATGAGGTTTTAACAATTTGCTTGTTAGATCGGGTTACAACTAGAAACACTAATTAAAGAAATTCCTATTCCAAGGTAGCATTGTATCGACAATCTTAACTAAATATTTCATAAACGAATAGGCGAAGAAATCCTACCCTGAAAAAGAGAATGATCTGAATCTCCTCTGGTTATTGCAACATATAAACAGGTTCTCTCTTCCGATGTCTTTTGCCGTAGACTTGACGGACATGCGTCAAACAGTGCCTTCACTGTGGCTAAATCATCGCTTTCGTAGGCTTTAAACAGAGCTGTTTCATTAAGCTTGTTGCGGACATCGACACCACTTTGTGGTTGTTGGAGTAGAGCCTTGACGACATCAGAGAAACCTCCCTGAGCAGCCAAGTGCAGCGCAGTAATTCCTCGGGCATTGGTCTCCTTAACAAGTGGAGGATTGAGTTTCAAGAGCTGTTGAACGACTTGTAGATTTCCTACACTAGCAGCTAAATGTAGAAGGTTGTTTGCCCCTCCAAAAGTAGTACTCTTGAGAGCGTCTTTATGTTCGGAAAATTCAATTTCTGTTCCAGGGTGAACGGCGGCAATGTACGCATCGCGATCGATCCCTTCGCTGGGTTGTCCAGATTTATCTTCCATGGCAAATTTCTGCCTTTTGCCTTCAACACTATCCAACGCTCTACTTTATAACGTCATTAAATAATTCGACTAAACGTATGATATCGTGTCTACGTAAGAGAATACGTGGCCTCAGTTCAAAGACGCGAGAAAAATGGACATAGCCGTCATAAAGAAGTGGAAAATGACCGAGAGGAGATTTCTTCGAGGACATTAATCCCATGGCTACGACACTCGCAGAAGAACTGCACAGTTACCGTGATTGATCGCTTTCTTTCGCTGTCCACGGTCAGTTGCCATTAATTTCTTTTTCGTGGTTAATTTATTTGTTGTTTTAAACATGGGCAAGGTGTAACTTTCATATGATTATTTATTTGTTGATTATTTACTCCTAATGTTTTCTGAATGCATATTGACTTACATATGTCCAACTGTTTCGCGCGAAGTGGGGCTAGGATTCAGTGGGTGTATTAAAAAAGACAAAAATGGAAATTGATAAACGCGTGACGTAAAGGGGTCCTTAAATGACTGGTGGTTGTGTGATACAAGTGATGGCCTAACATGACAATGGGAATATGATCCAATTTTAACCTTTGAATCATCTATGTTGAATTCAATGAACATAAGTTCTGAATACGTACTAATATGAAGTGGTGAGTGTAGGAGAGTGATTTAGAGTGTGCAGGTTTGAACTCTTTATCTCTCTTTTTTTTTTTTAAGGTGTTTATAATTGGACAAAATAGTGAAGAAAGGTATTTTGAGTGGGGGAGGGCATTCAGTAGTCATCGTATAGATTACTTTGCATGTATGTATATAGCATATTATAGGACCTTTATTTTTTAAGAAATATGAAGTAGACTCTTATCTATTTGCAAATAATGTTTGGAGGTGTGATTCATCATGCAATTTGCTAAATTAGCATTCCTAGTGAAAAGTGTTCTCAAATGACCTTTTAAATGTTCAACCAAAACATAAGGATTTCATAGTTGAACATTAAAATATCATTTGTTCTATTTTTCTTCTAAATTTAACTTATTGAACACCTAATTGATTCCAATACTTTATAATCACCATTCTTATTGTTATATCTTACCCTTACATTTAACAAAAAGGGTCCAATAATTGAACATTTGTAATATGATTTGTGTTTAAAAAATATAATTTTTTTATCTTCAAAATGAGTTGTATACAACATGGCTATAATGGGACCTATTTTAATTATAGTCTGTATTTTTCAATACATATTTTAAATTGTTTTATCTACCCTCTAAAATATTAATACCTAACCTAATTTGTTACACACTAGAATCTACATTATTAGTATCTTACTATAAAATTATTTCACTTTATAACCTAAAATGATGATTCTTAGCCCTAAAATTCTACACCTTCAAAATCTAAAATATATTAAATTTATAATCTAGCATGATAATTTGTATTCTTTGTCTTCGGACATGTAGTATCGTGGTTTAAACACTTCATTGGTGAAGTGGCCACCAAGGTTCAAATCCCTGCTAGACCATTGTGCTCGCAAGGCCTTGTACCTTTGCTGGGCCATTTTGCTCGTGGATTTGAACAAGTGAAGTGTGGGGATGAGGTCCCTCGTTTGTGGCCTCACCGGTTCATAGCTATGGGTCAAAAAGCATTCACGTGGAGCCGGAGGGCGTGTTGTGCCAACGTCACCGGTCACGTTAAAAATTTTGCCAGGCATTTTTTTTTTTAAAAGAAAAAAGAAAAGAAGATAATTCTTATTCTTTAAATACTATACTTCTTACATCTAACATTCTACAACCTATAGCCTTATTCACATTGCCTATGAATCACTCTTTGTCTTTATTATTGGGGGAACAACTTCCTCATGGGCGAAAGCACAATGTTGTGTCGCACTTGAGGCCAACTAAATGACTTCGGCTCAAATGAGTTTGGTCAAAATAAGTTCGGCTGAAATAAGTTCAGTCGAACCCATTTGGCGGTTGCGTGGTGCCAAATAGTGTATGCGTGGTGGTGCCTAAATGGCACAAAAAGTTTGGCCAAAATTATTTTGATCGAACTCATTTCAAGTGTTCATTTAAAGTACTCGAGTGTCATGTGATGTGGTAGCAAAATCACAAATTTCTCAGCAATTCTAAAACTTTCCACTCCTATTGTATTTTTCTTCAAGGAGAATATTTTTTTATAAAAATCAAAAAATACCCTTTTGTAGAGCTCAAAGTCAGGAATCTAGACATATAATTTTTTTAATGTTTTGATTAATTTTCATATGATTTTTTTAAAACATTGCAATTAGGTTTTTAAGTTCAAGAAGAGGCTGATTTGAAATTTAAAAAAAAAATTGAATTATATTAAAAAAATTATAAAATATATTTATCACTAGATGAGAGAATATTCTCCAAAATGGTATAATTTTCTTTTATAATGATAAGTTTAATAGAAAAAAGGTGACCCCAAATGAAAACTACCAAATTCAACTATGTTCGATTTTAAAATGTTATTACAAGAAAAATATACATCAAAATTTATTTTTCTTTTTTTTAACACTCCATATATATGTCATCTATTTTAAAAATCAAAATTAGGAAATAATAAGTTTTTTTTCATATTTTTTGGTGACGCTGACTAGAACCCCTAATTTTCAACATTTTTTAGCAATAAAAAATCTGTCTTTGAATATATAAAAAATATCAATTTTTTTTTTAATTTAAAAAGTAATAGACATAAGATTCATTAATATTTCTACATTTCATTAGTTTATATCATTTTAAAATTCAATTTAGATATGTCACTTTAATGCAGTCGAAGTTAAGCAGTTTTAGTTGTTTTGGTCACTTCCTCTATAAAAGTGTGCCGCGAGTTTGTGCTTTTACCCTCATATAATTAAAATTCAAGGTTTGTATAGTGAAATGTCAGATTTTTTTTTTACAAGTTGGTTGCATGAAGTTTTATATTCCTTATATTTCAATACAATTAGAAGAGAAACAACTAGTGAAAAACTATTGTGTTTTTCATCTAATCAATAAATATTTTTTCTACTTTACTACAAGGTCTAGGGACCTTAAAATGTTGTCGTTTTGTCACAAGCAAATGGATTATCCTTAATCAATTCATATAAATTGTACAAAAACTAAAGTTACTGAGAAAGAGCTCTAGAATATAGATTTGTAACTCATTTGAGTGCTTCAAATTGAAATGTGTCATTATTAATCACTTCTTCATTTCTCTAGAGAGTAAGAGAGTACATGAAATCTTTGACTGATTAGGATGAATTGGTTGAATTTTGTGATATTCTACAATATAACATTGAATCATACATATTTTTGTTTAGTCAACTTTAGATTGGAATTTAGAAAGAAATTTATTAATACATAACTATAACCATGTACTAAACAAAACAAATGATCAAATTGAAATAATTATTAATAATTTTAAAATTGTTAGTGTCCTCTATAGTGTTGGGTGGGAGAGGGAGTGAGAATGGAGATTGGGACAGAAGTGGATGTTTGTAGTAAGAGTGCACAGGGTCTCACAATGAGGAAGATAATAGTGGGCATGACAAAGCTCCCTTATTTTATTCATTATTGTGTGTAGTTTTGGGCACCTATTTTTTGGGTGCTCTAGGGTTTCAAAGGTGGGAGATTATGTAATAGAGAGTGAGTAAGTCTATATGTTGGATGGCTTAGTCATTGGAGGAGTTGTCAAGGTCTATTTAGTTGTTTCAGGTCATGTTGTTAGTATGAGGGAGAATGTTTCCTATTGGTGGCACTCTCTCTTCCTTGTCTTTTCTCATAGGTTTGGTGGCTTTTCAAGTTTGGTGTTTGTGTGCAATAGAGGTGTGAGGGCTTTAGGTTTTGATGAGGCTATTTTATATTTTGGAAGTGGCTTGGTTGGGTGGTATTAGTTGTCTTTAGCTTAGATCTTCTTTGGTTTGGGGTTTGCATTCTCTCCTTGGTTGGATCATTCCTATTTGAGCTTGTTTCTTTGTTCACCTTGTGTATTTTCCTCATGTTCTCTTAGTAGGTTGTTCTTCTTCTACTTGGGTGGTTAGTGTGGTGTCTCTTGAAGATGTTGGGTCTGAATGTCTTTGGCTGGGATATTGTTGGAGCACAGGTTTTGCATGTTGTCATTTTTATTTCTATTGGTGGTGTTGATGTGAGTAGGTTGGGCATTCATTTTCTTTCTCCCTACCCTTTTGTTCAATATGCCTTTGGGTAGTAGAGGTGTTATCCTCTAATGTAGCAACTTGTGGGAGATTGAAGGTTTTGATAGGCAGTAGAAAGGTACTAGTTATGTACCTTTGCATCTCTATATTATTTTATGAGATCTAGGTTTTTTTCCCCAGGTTGAGAGCCTTACCTTGGTGGGTAAACTCTATTCTCTCATGTGTATAGTTGTTCCCTTTCCCTTCTTTTTTTTCTTGCTAGTGTTACTACTTATCAAATTGCCATTAGTTTTATATCCAAAGTCATACTATATATTCTAGTCGGTTAGTATTACTGAATCATGCAGTTGGTACACACAAAGAAGTCGGTATGAACAGTCTAGTCGATTATAGAAGAAAGCAGTCACAGAACGCAGTATTCACCAAGTTGTTTACCGAGTATTGTTTCATGGCTATCGAGCAGTAAAGTTAACTCACCGAGTTGACAATCACCGAGTGAAATGTTTTACCAGATACATTGAACCTGGACATGCACATGAAAACGTGTTACAAGATCGAGGCACATCTAACCATTTTTACATTGGAAATTGCACTAGAAGATTATGTTTGATTGCAAGGTCAATCTAACCAATGAAATATTTTGTTTAGTTATTCATTCGAGGAATCATTTTGTAAGATCGAAGCAATGAACTAGATCACTGCTGTAAGAGATTTATTTATACAACATGATTTTAGTGTTAGATATAAGAGATGTGAGATATGTGTGTGTATGCATGAAGGAAGATTGTTACAGAGACACAAAGAGGTCACTGAGAAGGTTATCAGTGAACAGTCGAAGAACACAGTAAACAAAAGGGTTTACTGAGTTACAATATGGGTTACCAAGGTATGCTACAAGCTAGGTAATCTTATTCTGAATACATAGAATCTACTATAACATTTCAGATGTAAAGTTACAGATATTTGTAAAGTCTTATTGTAATATTTTGAAGTTATAAGAGAAACCTTTAATAGGGTAAAAGACTCTAACCAAGTCTATAAATTGTAAATCCTCTAACCAGGTGTAGCATTTATATAGTGTTGTAAAATCTTTTAGTAAGGTAGATCTAATAGATCTTAATACTCCTAATAGGGTAAGCTATCAGAAATAGCTAAATGTAGCTCTAATCGAGCAATCTTTATTATTGTAGTAGTGAAGTTGTGGGTGCCATCCCCACCACAATTTTTCTCTCTAACCAAGAGTTTCTACGTGACCAAAATATATGTGTTATGGAGTGAATCATGTATGATTGTTATCTATTTATTTTAACTTTATTTTATGTTACTGCACTATTCTATTTATGCATAGTAGTAAGGTTATTATCGAGAAAGGTTTTGAATTACTGATTCACCCCTCCCCTCTTAGTAAATTAGCTTTCCATATTGGGTCTAACAATTGGTATCAGAGCTACTATCTTGGAAAAGGGTTTATCTACCTAAAGAGAAAGATCTTATCAATGGAAGGCTACAAACAATATTGGGGGATTATGTATCTACAAGAAGAGCTGGATAATGCAAATCAAGTGATTGCAGACATGTAGAGGCAAATGCAAAAATCTCTGAAAGTAAGGAGAAGATTATCTGATGACTTGTAGGATTCTCAAGAGCTAGTGGAACAAATTGAGACATCATCTGAGAACAGTATATCTAAAGAGACTGAAGAAATGATTGGAATGTTGAAAGAAAAGAACAAAACATTGGCTGATCAACTAAAAGCAATGAAAAGAGAACATGAACATTTCAGTACATAGATGACTGAAAATCTAGATGCATTAAGGATAGTTGAGGATAAAGCTAGAGATCTACAAAGAGAGAAACAACAACTTGAAGCTCTAGTATTTGATAAGGATGATGAAATCATAATGTTAACTAGTATTCAACAAAATATGATAGATCAACTAGGGCATGCACATCATGAAGCAATTCTAAAGAATGATGAAAATCAATCACTGAAGCTTGAAGTATCAAGGTTGACTTGTGAACTTGAAATAGAGAAGAAATCCAAAGAATCATTGGAGAAAAGTTATGAAGCATCAAAGATGTTGGATGAGCAACTAAATATAAGAAGACCCTACAAAGATGGAGGACTCGATTACAGAGGAAAAGAATCAACCAAGAAAGGAATTCATACTATCGAGAGAGGAGAATCATCAAAGAAAGTTGGAAATAGGAATAACATCAAAAGGAAAAAGCCTATTTGCTACTACTATGGAAATCAAGGTCATACTGCCAACATATGCTAGATCAGAAAAGGTAAGCAACCAAATTTCACTAAGTCCAATGGATATTGTTACAATTGCAATAAATATGGTCACACATCTAATCAATGTAGGACAAAGTCTGTTAACAACTATCAAAAGGCAAAATTCAAAGGATTTTGTAAAAACTGCAATAGATATGGACATAGTACCAAGAAGTAGTGGTCTAAGCAAAAGAACTACATGTAGTATCCACACCGAGCAAACACTAGAGGTTACCAATCTCACACAAATCCTTACCGACAATATGCAGCAGTACCATGGGATTACAATACAAGGATATGGTGCGAATGTTGTGGAAGATATGGACATATTAGTGCCAACTATTTTATAAGGTTTGGAATGAACAATCGGAGATCAAGGAAAAATCCTTGTATGGCATGTTTTCATTGTCACAAAGCTGGACATTTAGTTGGAGATTGCAGAGATCAACCTAGAAGAGACACTAAAGAGATAAAAGAAAAATTCAAGATGATTTGGAAAAAGAAGGAAATTATGTCAGATGAAGAAAGCACCTTACCTACCGAGTTAGGTGCACCTATTTCAAATTAGTCAGGAAAAGGTATGAAGGGACTACATTCTCTAAAGGTTAAATCATAACAGTTCCTATTCTATCATGCACAAAATTCAGAATCTACATAATTAAGATGCAATTAGTTAGTGTATATAATAAACAGGAAACTTGTCAAGTTGGTGTATACAGGAAACCTGTCAAGTCGGTTAATAAAGGAAATTTGGCTACTCGGTTAAAACAAAAAAAGGAGTAAATCGGTAAAAGGTGAACCAAGTGCATTTAATGTCTTGACCTAACTTGCATGGAGCCCGATGAGGTATTTTTGAGTACTTAAAAGTGTTATGGTGGTCATTTTCATTCACCAAGTTTTTGAGAAGCATAGCAGAGCAAATCAAAGTGATCAAACTTCATTCAAAGTGAATTTTGAGGTATTTACATCAAATCTATTCACTATTAAGCTAGTTTCCAATCTAGTCAAATTGCTATTATCTACCGAGTGTGAAGCATCAGTCGTTTGTAAACCCTAAGGATAATTTATCAAATCTTACCCAAAACCTACCATGGCGCCCAAGATCCAAGATCCCATAGTTGTCCAAAATGTGGAGAAGCCCTCGCTGAAATATTCTTTAACTCCCAAAGTTGCCTCAAAACCGGATGACAAAACTGCATTTTCACTCATCCCGGATCGAGTCTTGTTAGTAGAAGATGTTAGATTCTTCACCAAATGTCATGTTGAGGAACTCAGTCATGTAGAGATTAGTGACACATATGATGAACTTTGCACTGATGGAAAACTAGATAGCAAATTTGAGCATATCAAAATCAAGGGATTAACTGAAGCCCTAGTCTATCCCTATGTGTTCAAACCCTAGTGGGTTAAGTTTGTCTTGAGCAGAGTACATGATGATTTCATGTGGCTAAAAGAGCAACCCTTCAAGATCACTAAGGAAGTCATTCACCTAATCACAAGGTATCCCATCTATGATCATGCACGTGCATAGAAAATGATATCACAAAAGGAGCTAATTAGTCTAACCGGAGTAGAATCTGATTATCAAGGACTGATATTGAATAATGTCACTAATGCAAAACTCAAGTTTGCAATTAGGGTTATTGGTTACTGTTTCTTCCAATCTGCAAGGGAAAATAGTGTACCATGTGCTGCAGTTGACTTGGCCTACAAAATGGTGAAGAAGGGAATGAAAGTAGACTTGTGTGAAGTACTACTGAAGAACTTGTTTGAGAACCTAAACACAATAAGGAAGCCGAAGAAGAACAACTCAAAAAATACACTAAAGTTTGGTTCAATACTTGTATGTATGTTTTTATACTTTGAGAAGTTCTTTCCCTCAATTGATAAAGTAGTATGGGAGCTACACCAACCCATCACCCATCAGATCAATGACTTCATCAAGAAGTTAGGAGATAACTTTAATGATATCATGGATGATTACTTCAGCAAATTCCAAGAGAAAATGCACAATAGGTATAGGATTCCACCACAGTTGGTAGAAAAATACAAGGACAATATATGTTTTGAGGTCGACATGGATTATTGTTATGTAAATGTTGTTGAACTAAGAACTCAATCATTGCAACCAATGGGTTATGAGATTGATTATGATATAACACAGCAAAAAATTGATGCCTATTTATCATTGCCAAGGCATGCAACCGAACTAAGGTATGGAACCTATGAAGAAGTGAAGGAGAAAGTAAAAATGAGCATTCTAGTACCTAAGGCTACAAGAAAAGCTACAAAGATGATAAAGGTTTTATCTGAGAAATTCAGAGAAGAATCCTCCTCTACACCTATCAAAGGCAATCTTGCCATTACCAAAGAGGAATCAGAAGCTCAAGAGGCTGCAATAACATTGAGCACAGAGTTGCCAAAGGGTAAAGTTCTAAAAAGAAAGAAACAAAACATCTCACAAGCCCTACCGACTCTACCAACAAAGAGACCCAACACCAGAGCATCAGCTGCATTACCGAGTAAGAAACAGAAGAGTGCTACTACACCCAAGGTAACCAAGACTTATAAGAAACCTACTCGAAGACTCATTTTGGCAAAAGAGTCTAGTGATACAAAGTCTGATGATGCAAATAAATTCCAGATTGTGAAAAGCAAAAAGGTAAATATTCACAGTGTTGAAAATTTTTGTGCCAATCTTAAAGAGTATGGTGGATTTGCAGGATTTAGATATGTTAAGTATGAGACTAGGAATAATGATGAGAAGTGACAGATTGAAGAAGTTGTCATCTATACACTTCTGAAGTTTTGGCTAGCACCATTGGAACTAGCAAAGTCACTTCCGAGTGAACTATACTTACATATTGATAATAGATGGAAATATGCAATGGACTCAGAGAGACAAATAAGAGAAATAAGTCTAGTCCATCTATTTCCTGACATGTTCATGGCATAAATCAAGGAGCATTTGACCACATACAATTCTAAATTTCTTGTGAAACAGAGAGCCTTAAAATTGATGAATGGGCTATACATTGATGTGGAGAATGAGACAAAAGCCAAGTGGCAGGAGATCTTCAAACAAAAGGATGTCGGTGAACAATCTCAAATTGAAATTGTTAATGTCACTGAGTAAGAACTAGATGTCACCGAGCAAGGTCTAGACCCGGTTGACACTATACAAATTGATGAAGATGTAATGGATGAAGCAACACCGGAGTAGGAGATGATTGAAGGCACTACCTATGCAAAACTTGTCTCTAGTGAATTTGTCTTAGAACAAGTTTAGCCTTATCCACCGGTGAAGCCACCTATCTCAACTGAAGCTCCCAAGGACACTGAGCAAGGCACCAAAGGTACCAAATTTGAAGCAGCAGACAATACAACCAAAGATCAGATGTCTCAAGCATAGACAAGCACTGCAAATGTTACAGCTGAGACCCCTAGCACTAAGACACCAAAGGACACTACAATGGCTACAGGAACCAACCAAAGTGTTGCATCTACCGAGCAACCTACCGAGGGTCAGCAAGCCTCATAAGCACTTGTCTTAGTGCCTCTAACCAAAGGAAAAGAGAAGAAGGTGAGAAAGCATGGTTTCAAATTTGACTTGTCTAAACCGATCGTGTTGCCCAATGTAGACATCTCCAAATTGAAAGGGCAAGCACTCACTAAATTTGGTGAACTATGCAAAGAAAAGACCAAACAGGAGAAGCAACTGGCCATACAGAAGAAGAATAAAGTACTTCAGAAGGTTAGGACACTACTCATAGAAATGCTACCTTCAACAACAGTGTCAACCAATGCAGCCATCCATATTCAATTGGATGAACTCCTAAATCAGATTGAAACATCTGGATTATATGCATTTGAGTACTTAAGAAAGCTCAAGGATAAAGAGCTAACTTCAAAAATGATAGAGGAAGTACAGAAATCCATTGTTGTTGGCAAGGTAAAACTTGTCAAATTCATTCCTTAGTTGTCCCCTCAACTCAAGCATATTCTTTATTTATTCCAGAAACTGTGTACATTTTCCTTATTCATTAAAGATGTCAAAAATAAAACTAATGCAATTGAGAAAGAGATCACCGATCTCTCAACTAAGTTGACCACCCAGCCAAATTCAGTTCAGAATTTTTATACAAAGCTTCAACAACTCATGGCTCAACAATTGGAATTGAGGAATGAAGAGCATAAAATCAGGATGGATATAATGACCCTTCAAACATTATTCCTTCCTCATCTCTCATCAGTACAGGAACAGATCAACCAAGCTACATGCTTATTATAAAGCAGAAAATCAAACCCTAGGTGTTCCCCCACTCCAAGGAGAGAGAAAGGAGGTCACTAGGATTGACAATTTTCACTTAGGAGAGACTTTACATTCAAAAGAGGGGTTGAAACTCACAAGATCCAATCCGACACAATGCAAGATTGAATTCTAAATGAGTTTCAAGGGTTGAGACAGCAATGATACCCTCTTTTGTAAAGAATTTAGATAGAAGGATTGAACTAGGAGTGTATGTAAAAGTAGGAAAGATTCACTTGTAGATGGAGATAGAGACACGGGATGAAGCTGCAGACCTGAAATTAGCAGTAAAATGTCAAGATGATGTCATCCTACAAGTTTGAGAGAAATTTGACGGGACGATGGTGCCCGGAGTGCACACGGTCGTCCGAAAAATCCGCGAAACAAAGGGGGATCTGTTCGTCTCTGCACAAGGATTCCAGATCTTCAATTATAGCCACGTACCTGCAACATACGAAGGTGTAATGATGTTGTATGTTGTATGTTGTATGTTGTATGTTGTAGGTGATCTCCTCTTCAATGGTTTAATCCTTGTCTTGAATGCAACACCTAGCCTTGAATGGAGACCTAGAATGCTTGAATGCTTGAATGTTTGCCTATCGCTTCTGCCTCTTACACACATATGTTTTTTCCTCCTCTTTTAGTGAGGGGAGATGTAGTTTATATACTTGTCAATTAGGGTTAGGAGACCGATTTTTCTGACCTTAGGCCGACCTAGGAGCATTATTTTCCAAATTGCAAACTTGAAGACCCGATGCCCAACAAGAGACCGGGCCCAAAATAGGGCCAGGGATCAGGGCGCTAGGCGCCATGGTCCTGAGGGACTAGGGCACTGGTCGCCATGGTCCTGAAGGACCAAGGCGCTGGGCACCATGGTCCCACCTCCCGGGACAGCAGGGTGCAAGGAAGATAAGGCCAAGGTGCAGAAAGATGCAGTTTTTGATGTCGTAAACAGGTTTTGGGGTCTCCATTCAGGTTCAACATTGCGCCGCCATCGTGAAGACCCAAATGCAGTCAAAATTGCAAGTATCACAATTTTATGATGCTACATTTAGCCCCCACTTTAGCGGGAGTATAAGCGTATGCCCATACTTCCGATAAAGTACAAGGAAACAACATTGAAAGACTTTCACCACGTCAAGGAGGCAAGATACACCAAGCCCCCAGTGGAATAAGGATCTTATGACTTCGATTGACAAAGTAAAAGGGAAGATCACAAGGAAGAACCGTGACTGTCAGTAGTAAGGTTCCCTCACTATGAGTCATGCAAGAATAATACCAAAAAATTTTAAGGCAAAGCTAAGTTCGCCAAGAAATTTTTTAAGAATCTTGAAGAGATATGGACGGAGTGTATGCTCCCTATGCTAAAGTGATCGCACATGCCTCATCGGGGGTGATTTCTTTAAGGTAGTGATACACATAAGAAATGAGAAGGGAAAGGAGCATTTTGTCACAAAGATTTAGCCCCCAAGTGTGAGCTAAACCCAAGGATAATAGACACAAAACACAAATCACGAGGTGACTTCGCTTTCCTTGGGGTCAGTATGCTGTATGATAATTCATGTATATCATATGTATGTATGCATAATTGTTCTTCATTCCCCAATCAAGGAAGGTCACCTAGAAGAAGGGAACACATGTGTCTTTTGAGTCAACATGAGAGAGACCAAAAGAGATCTCAATTCTTTGCATCGTCCTCAAGTAGACAACACTAAGGACAACAAATAGAAGAATGAGAATAACACATAGAAGAAGTAACAAAAGATATCAAGAGAGGAGAAGAGAGTCTGCTATGCTAATGAACTAGTCTAGCACGTCATCCACCCCCCGATCTTGCTGATCAATATTTCGAGAAGGTAGGAAACACGCTAGAGGAGGAACATCCAACATAGCAGATGGAGCTATCACAATATCCAAACAAGGGCTATGTTCATGTTCCAAGCCACATTGTTCTTGTCTAGGAGCTAAGATAAGTGCTTTAGAAAATTCGTTATATAAATAGTTATCAATATCAACATATTCATATTCACTATCAGAAGCAAGAGAAGTAACATTTTCATCATGAATAACATTTTCATCTATATCATCATCAAGATTTATAAAAATAGGATCTTTAACTTGCACAGGATCAAAACCATCATACATCTTATGCTTAGGAGATTTTGGCTCAATTTTTGACTGAGGAGAAAATGGAATAATACTAGCTGAAGGTGTTTTTGGGGATTGCAAAGTTTGAGAAGCAGCTGCATGAGCTCTAAGACAAGGCTTTCGTTGGCGTTCACGCACAGAACAATTTCATCTAGTCTTAGTAGGAAGTTGAGAAGATTGAGGAGGAGGAATGTTCTCATCCTTATCACTTGGGTGTTTAGGTTGTGGTCTCTTAGGTTGGATGATAGGAGAAGAGGAAGGTCTCTTCTCTCTATAAGAGGAAGGAGGAGGAACTGCTCCATATAAAGGAGGAATATTTGGTTTAGGAAGGAGACCAAGTCCATCATGATGAGGAGGTATAGGTCTACTTTTAGAAAGTTTATTAGACATAGACATAGTCACATCCATAGGAATAGGTTGGGAATCTTCTTGAGGAAAGACATTAGTTTTATCTTTCAAAGGAAGAACTTCCTTCTCAAGAACGATAGGAATATCAAGTTTGGGTGTTCGAGGTTCACTTAGAGATAGGATCATATCTTTTTTCCACTTTTGATAAGATTTGAAAAGATGATCACTTCGCGGTGAAAGAGATTGGAATTGTTTAGGCCAAAAATAATCAATAGGAACACTAGAAGTTCTTTTAGCTGGTTTAAAAAGACTATGATTGACAATAACAACTTCACCATTTTGGAGAAATTTCAAACACTTGTG
Source organism: Cryptomeria japonica (assembly GCF_030272615.1). NCBI lineage: Eukaryota > Viridiplantae > Streptophyta > Pinopsida > Cupressales > Cupressaceae > Cryptomeria > Cryptomeria japonica. The sequence continues at coordinate 703,349,606 of NC_081405.1, read as the reverse complement.
AATAGGAGAAGCAATAGCTTTCATGGAAGATAGCCAAGGATAGCCTAGCTTCACACGAAATTGTTCGGATGATGGAATAATAGCAAAGCTCACATCAAGGGATTTGTTATGGACCTCAATAGGTAATGTAATAGAACCAATTGCAGGAGAAGAAAATGCATCAAATAATTTCACAACCACATTTGTTTTGTCATAGATCACTTGATTCAATTGCAAAGTAAAAAGAAATTCTTCAGTAATAACATTAACCATGCAAGAAGGATCAATAAGCACTCCACGGCAAGGTGTATTCTTGACTTTTGCAACTATATATAAAGGACCATCAGGTGCCCTGATAGTTTCACTGGAATCAAATGTGATGGAAGGTTCCTTAGGGATTTTCTGCTGCTCTACAAAGTTAATCACATTCGGAGTCATAGACACAAGACCATCAGGTGAGAAAGAGGAATCATTATTCTCAATCACATTAGAGGTATGAGAACGTAATGGATCAGTAAAAATCTTAAGATTTTGGTTAGGAAGAGCTACAGATGTGTTGCCTTTATCATTCACACCTGAAAAAGAGATAGTATTATTATCAATCAAATCTTGAATTTTACCCTTTAAAGCAAAACATTTTTCAGTATCATGCCCAAGTTGACGATGAAATTGACAAAAAGATTTGTTATCAAAATAGGGTGAATTAATCTTTGTAGGATCTATTTGCTTTATAGGAGGGAAACTGAGCACATTTTGTTCCAATAACTTATTCATAATACTATGCAATGATTCATTCAAAGGAGTAAACTCTCTTTCTTTCTTGAAATACTTAGAAATAGGAGGCACACCTGATGCTGCATTCACATTGTTGTTGATGATGTTTTCATTGAACTTAACGAACCCTCTGTTCGGTTTAAACTTCCCAAATGGTTGTTGACTACTATCACCCTTATCACTCGGAGCCATAGGATTTGCTTGTTCCATTTGACTCATAGTCAGTTGATAATTGTGAAGAGTTGCACACAACTGTTTGAAAGAAGTAAACTCAGAAAAACAGAAGTTTTTCTCTAATATATTTTTGTAAATTAGAAATAAAGATTCTTTGAATATCATTATCAGGTACTAGAAAATAAATTTGAGCACACAAATGCTTATATCTACCAATGAAATCAGTCACTTTTTCTTTAACACCTTGTTTACAATGCATTAAATCAATCAAAGTAACTTTAGGACTTATAGTGGTTTGAAATTGTTGAATAAAAGCATTTGCAAGTTGTTGGAAAGAAGTAATAGAATAGGAAGGCAACAAGCAATACCATTGTAGAGCCTTATCTCTTAATGTTCTAGTAAACAGTTTTGCAAGCAACCTTTGGTCATGAGCAAAATAGGTACATATTGTTTGAAAGGTCTTAACATGTGTTAGAGGATCACCTTTACCATTATAAAGCTCCAACTGTGGGATTTCAACATGCTTAGGGGGGATAGCTCGAACAATGTCAAGAGAAAGTGGGCACACTAAACTTAGATTGATTCATAGAGGCAATTTGTTGCTGTAAAGAAGAGACAGTTTGTGCAAGATTATTAATGGTCGCTTTAGTCGAAGAGTTCATATTAGACAGGTTAGATTGTGATGGAGGTATTATGTTATTGAAAGAAGGTATTGATTGAGAGTAAGGTGGTGGGACACTATGATAGTTAGTCATAGGAGATGATTGGAAAAAAGGAGCACTACAAGGAGGAATGGAATGGTTGAATGAATTGCCCCCTTGCGTCATGTTCATTTGTGGAGATGTAATAGGGACACTCATTGAAGGAATGAATGAAGAAGTCAGATTGAATGCAAGAAGAGGGTTGATTGAAGAAGAAGGATTGCCCCCATGACTGGTGATCATAGGTGGAATGTTTTGTATTGAAGTAGTCATTATGTTTGATGTAAAAGTAGGTATACTAGCAATAGAAGTTGTCAAAGGGATAGAATGATTGACTTGAGTAGGAGGTTGTGTATAACCTAAAGTTTTGGCACAACTCTTCACAGGCATCACATTCGAATCCACGATGTGTGCAATACTACACAAAATATCAATTCCATTCTTATCACTTTGAACCATACGTATTAGACCCTCAATTAATGAAAGGGCTTGACTATCGGGGTATTCTTGAGACATCCATTGCTGAAAATCATCAAATTGGTTATCCAATTTCGAAAGTTGTTCTACAGAAACCTCATGGAGAGCTTCTTCATCATTAAGAGGATTAGAGGAATTACCCATGTCCTCATTAAAAAGGCCATTCAAATTAGGTTCCATCTCCTTGGTAATTAAACCTTGGAAAGACTTAATTCTAAGGCTTCGTCTAACGGGAATAGTGTAAGTAGGGCTTATTGTTGTAAAACTCATGCATTAGAGAGAGAGAGAAGATTTTGAATTTTGAAAAAAAGTTGGCAAAATTGAACAATGAGATAATGATTATCCAATTTGAGCTTTGTGAAAGAAGAGGGAAACACAACTTCCAAGAAAGGTAGGGACAATTGAAAATTAGGGCCAAGGGGGTAGCACTTAATTTTAATTGTTATCTTGAAAATTGAAATCTTGAATTTTGAATTTATTTTCGAATTTAGAGGTAGAAAAGTTCAATAAAATCAGCCAATCTCCTAGATTTAAGCTGTTAAATGCAATCATGACAATCTCCCAAAATTTTGAAAAAAATGTCGGGGGCCGTGGCGAACGGAGTGCACATGGTCCTTGCAACTTTTTTCAAAATTTTCAAGGATGAAGGTTATGATGATTTTGAAGCTAATCTGAAAAAATTGAGTGATTTTACGATCTATAGATAGGCCAAATTAAAGTTGCAATCTCAAAATTGAATCCTACCAAGATTGTTGAAAAATGCAAATTTTGAATTTTGAAAAAGAGAGGGAAACTGAAACTTTGAATTTTATGATTTTAGAGGGAACACTAAAAGAAATGGAAGCTTTGAATTTTAAAATTTGACTTAATTTCATGCAAAATTCAATTTTGAAAGCGGAAATCAAAGTTGTTGCAATTAAACACTTAATTTCAAAAGTCACAAATTGCAAAAATTTGAATAAAGCACTGAAACTTTGAATGAATGCCAACACACTTTTCAGATTTAGGACAGTAAGAAACACACTTTTGACACAAAATTTCAATTTCAACAATTTTTGAATGATTAGAAGCCTTAATCCAAGCAATCACTAGACCAACTTTGACTTTAATTTTGAAAGTGTTAGAATTGATGAAATCAGCCAAGATTTTGGATTCTGGCAGAAAAATATAGTAAGATCTAGCTCCCGAAATTTCGGAAAAAATGTCGGGGACAATGGCGCTCGGGGTGCACACGGTCCTCACAACTTTTTTCAAAATTTTCAGGGATGAGAGATATTATGATTTTGTTGCGGAATCCAAAGTTACAGCCGATTTGGAGGTGTTTTGATCAGTGAAATTATCGGTCAAAGGTTGAATCAAGAGGGTTAAAAATTAGGGTTTTGACACTTAACCACTTAATTTTCAGAATTAAAGCACAAATATGAATTGACAATTTGCAATAGAAGGGTAGATCTAAAACAAGCATTAACAATTAAACATTTCACAAGCTCAATTACTAAAAAGAAAATTTAGGGTTTTTATGCAATTAACCTCTAAAATTTGCAAAAGATCAAACATGGAAATGTAATTAAGGAAGCAAAAATTTTCAGATCTAACCATGAATAATCAGAATTAGGATGTTCACGTCGGGTTCACCAAAATGTAAAGCGGAAAATCAAACCCTAGGTGTTCCCCCACTCCAAGGAGAGAGAAAGGAGGTCACTAGGATTGATGGTTTTCACTTAGGAGAGACTTTACATTCAAAAGAGGGGTTGAAACTCACAAGATCCAATCCCACACAATGCAAGATTGAATTCTAAATGAGTTTCAAGGGTTGAGATAGCAATGATACCCTCTTTTGTAAAGAATGTAGATAGAAGGATTGAACTAGGAGTGTATGTAAAAGTAGGAAAGAGTCGCTTGTAGATGGAGATAGAGACACAGGATGAAGCTGTGGACCTGAAATTAGCAGTAAAATGTCGAGACGATGTCGTCTTGCAAGTTTGAGCGAAAGTTGACAGGATGATGGCGCCCAGAGTGCACACGGTCCTCCGAAAAATACACGAAACGAAGGGAGATCTGTTCATCTCTGCACAAGGATTCCAGATCTTCAATTACAGCCGCGTACCTGCAACATGCGAAGGTGTAATGATGTTGTATGTTGTATGTTGTATGTTGTAGGTGATCTCCTCTTCAATGGTTGAATCCTTGTCTTGAATGCAACACCTAGCCTTGAATGGAGACCTAGAATGCTCAATTGCTTGAAGGAATGCTTGAATGCTTGAATGTTTGCCTATCGCTTCCGCCTCTTGCACACATATGTTTTTTCCTCCTCTTTTCGTGAGGGGAAATGTAGTTTATATACTTGTCAATTAGGGTTAGGAGACTAATTTTTCCGACCTTAGGCCAACCTAGGAGCATTATTTTCCAAATTGCAAACTTGAAGACTCAATGCCCAACAAGAGACCGGGCCCAAAATAGGGCCAGGGACCAGGGCGCTGGGCACCATGGTCCCACCTCTTGGGACAGCAGGGTGCAAGGAAGATAAGGCCAAGGTGCAAAAAGATGCAGTTTTTGATGTCGTAAACAGGTTTCTGGGTCTCCATTCAGGTTCAACATTGCACCGCCATCGTGAAGACCCAAATGCAGTCGAAATCGCAAGTGTCACAATTTTACGACGCTACACTTATCAACTACACAAGAGGGAAGCACTCTTGATGGCTTAATATCACTCCTAGTTGATATTCAAGCACAAAATTCATTAGTGGAAAGTGTAAAGGATTCACTCTCAGTCGCCCTCACCGACGCCCGGACCAAGTATAAGTCTATTTTTGATCAGTTATTGCCTCCGGATGGAAATTAAGTTTTTGATGTTTGTCAAAAAGGGGGAGTAATATTATGATACTACATAGAGGAAAGTAATACCCGGCAAAGGGGGAGTAATGCTATATTTGGATAGTGATACAGTTTTGATAATACAGTTTTGAGTATTGTATACAAGGGGAGTATACCGAGTAGAATATACAGAGCATTCAAAGCACACAAGCAGAAAATAGAACTGAACATGCAAAATTCAGAGTTATGTATAGAATACTAATAAGGGGAGTATATCAGCATATACTATTTCATTGACTATTGTATATATTTTCAAGTATAGTCATTTTGCAAGTATATAGTTTTTGAGTTATGACTTTGAAAGTAGTTTTTGTCAAACATCTCAACTAATGTCAAAAGGGGAGATTGTTACTACTTATCAAATTGCCATTAGTTTTATATCCAAAGTCATACTATATATTCTAGTCGGTTAGTATTACCGAATCATGCAGTCGGTCCACACAGAGAAGCCAGTATGAACACTCTAGTCAATTATAGAAGAAAGCAGTCACAGAACGCGGTATTCACTGAGTTGTTTACCAAGTATTGTTTCATGGCTATCGAGCAGTAAAGTTAACTCACCGAGTTGATAATCACCGAGTGAAATGTTTTACCAGATACATTGAACTTGGACATGCACATGAAAACGTGTTACAAGATTGAGGCACATCTAACCATTTTTAAATTGGAAATTGCAATAGAAGATTATGTTTGATTGCAAGGTCAATCTAACCAATGAAATATTTTGTTTAGTTATTCATTCGAAGAATCTTTTTGTAATATCGAAGCAATGAACTAGATCACTGCTGTAAGAGATCTATTTATACAGCATGATTTTAGGGTTAGATATAAGAGATGTGAGATATGTGTGTGTATGCATGAAGGAAGACTATTACAGAGACATGGAGAGTGTAGCGTCCTAAAATTGCGACACTTGCAATTTCGACTGCATTTTGGTCTTCACGATGGCGACGCAACACGCAACCTGAATGGAGACCCCAAAACTTGCTCACGACACTGAAAACTGCATTTTTCAAGCACCATTGGCCTGAACCTCCTTGCACCCCGCTGTCCCGGAGGTGGGACCAGAGCGCCCAGCGCCCTGGTCCCTCAGGACCAGGGCGCCCAGCGCCCTAGTCCCTGGGTCCTATTTTGGGCCCGGTTTCCTAAGTGATATCGTGTCTTTTTGATTGCAATTTGGAAATATACTTCCCTGGTCGGCCTAAGGTCAGGAAAATCAGTCTATCAGCCCTAATTGACAAGTATATAAACTACATTTTTCTCTCTCATTTGGCATGAGAAGGACATATGTGAAAAGCGTGGAAACTATACTCAAGCATTCAAGCATTCAAGCAATTGATCATTCCAAGTCTCCATTCAAGGCTAAGTGTTGCATTCAAGTCAAGGATTCAACCATTGAAGAGGAGATCACTTATTACATGCCACATACTACAACATACAACATCTAAACCTTTGCACATAAGGATACAAACATCCTTAGAACAAGGTATTAGTACTTGTTTTACAGTCATTTACATTTATAGCTCTTGCTCATTTCTTGGTTAATTCCAAAATCGGGGTTTGACCTAAAGGCAAACCCCTAATCCCTAACCCCCCAATCGTCTTCGCTTTTCTGTGTGTAGGTTGCAGGTACGCGGCTGAAATTGAAGATCTGGAATCCTTGTGCAGAGACGAACAGATCCCCCTTCGTTTCGCGGATTTTTCGGAGGACTGTGGCACCGGGCGCCATCGTCCTGACAACTTTTGCTCAAATTTGCAGGACAGCGCCGTATCGACATTCTACTGCTAATTCCAGGTCCACAGCTTCATCCTATAACCTAAACTCAGTTTATAAGCGAATCTTTATGACTTTCTATGCATCCTTAGCTTAATTTCCTTAATCAACATTCTTTACAAAAGAGGGTAGCTTTGCTTTCCAAACCCTTGAAATTCATTTAGCATCCAATCTTACATTGTGTGGGATTGAATCTTATGAGTTTCAACCCCTCTTTTGAATGTAAAGTCTTCCCCCTAAGTGAAAACCCATCGAATCCTAGCGAACCTCCCTTCTCTCTCCTTGGAGTTAGAAGAGGGGAGACCAACTAGGGTTCGACCGCGATTTTCCGCTTTACATTTTGGTGAACCCGACGTGAACATCCTTTCTGATTATTCATGATTAGATCTGAAAATTGATTCCTTGATTACATTTCCATGTTTGATCTTTTGCAAAATTTTAGAGGTGATTGCATAAAAACCCTAAATTTTTTTTGAACATTGAACTTGCGAAATGTTTAATTATTAATGCTTGCTTCAGATCTGCTTTTCTATTATAAATTATCAATTCATATCTGTACTTTAATTTTGAAAATTAAGTGGTTAAATGTCAAAACCCTAATTTTTGAAACCCTCTTAATTCAACCTTTGTTTGACAATTTGACCGATCAAAACATCTCCAAATTAGCTGTAACTTTGGATTCTGTAATAAAATCACAATATCTTGCATCCCTGAAAATTTGGAAAAAAGTTGCGAGGACCGTGTTGCACTCCGAGCGCCATCGTCCCCGACATTTTTTCCAAAATTTCGGGAGTGAGATCTTGCTGTATTTTCCTGCTAAAATCCAGAATTTTGGCTGATTTTGTCAGTTATAACACTTTCAAAATTACGGTCAAAGTTGGTCTTGTGATTGCTTGGTTTAAGGCTCCTAATCATTCAAAAATTGTTGAAATTGAAATTTTGTGTCAAAATTGTGTTCTTACTGTCCTAAATCTGAAAATTGTGTTTGCATTCATTCAAAATTTCAGTGCTTTATTCAAATTCTTGCATTTTGTGACTTTTGAAATTAAGTGCCTAATTACAACAACTTTGATTTCCGCTTTCAAAATTGAATTTTGCGTGAAATTGAATCAATTTTTAAATTTCAAAACTTGCACTGCTTTTGACATTCCCTCTAAAATCATAAAATTCAAAATTTCAGTTTCCCTCTCTTTTTCAAAATTCAAATTTTGCATTTTTCGACAATCTTGATAGGGTTCAATTTTGAGATTGCAACTTTAATTTGGCCTATCTACAGATCGTAAAATCACTCAATTTTTTCAGATTAGCTCTAAAATCATCATACCTTTCATCCCTGCAAATTTTGAAAAAAGTTGCAAGGACCGTGTTGTACTCCGGGCGCCACGGTCCCGGACATTTTTTCTGAAATTTCGGGAGACTGTCGTGATTGCATTTAACAGCTTAAATCCAGAAGATTGGCTGATTTTACTGAAAATTGCTACCTCTAAATTCAAAATCTTTTCTCTCTCTCTAGTGCATGAGTTTTACAACAACAAGCCCTACTTACACTATTCCCGTTAGAAGAAGCCATAGAATTAAGTCTTTCCGAGGTTTAACTACGAAGGAGATGGAACCTAATTTGAGTAGCCTTTTTAACGAGGACATGGGTAATTCCTCTAATCCTCTGAATGATGAAGAAGCTCTCCATGAAGTTTCCGTTGAACAACTTTCCAAATTGGATAACCAATTTGACGATTTTCACCAATGGATGTCTCATGAGTATCCCGATAGTCAAGCTCTTCCTTTAATTGAGGGTCTAAAACGCATGCTTCAAAGTGATAAGAATGGAATTGATATTTTGCGTGGTATTTCACACATTGTGAATTCGAACGTGATGCCTATGAAGAGTTGTGCTGAATCTTTAGGTTATACACAGCCTCCTACACAAGTCAATCATTCTATTCCTTTGACCACTTCTATTGCTAACATACCTACCTTTACATCAAACATCATGGCTACCTCTATACAAGACATTCCTCCTGTGATCACTAGTCATGGGGGCAATCCTCCTTCTTCAATTAACCCTATTCCTTCATTCAATCCGACTTCTTCATTCATTCCTTCAATGAGTGTTCCTATTACATCTTCACAAATGAACATGACGCAAGGGGGCAATTCATTTAACCATTCCATTCCTCCTTGTAGTGTTCCTCTTGTCCAATCATCTCCTATGACTAATTATCATAGAGTCCCACCACCTTACTCTTTACCTTCTTTCAATAACATCACACCTCCATCTCAATCTAACACACCTAATATGAACTCTTCGACTGAAGCTACCATTAATAATCTTGCACAAACTGTCTCTTCTTTACAGCAACAAATTGCCTCTATGAATCAATCTAAGTTTAGTGTGCCCACATTTGATGTTGCAAGCCCACTTTCTCTTGATATTGTTCGAGCTATTCCTCCTAAACATGTTGAAATCCCACATTTGGAGCTTTATAATGGTAAAGGAGATCCTCTAACACATGTTAAGACTTTTCAAACAATATGTACTGATTTTGCTTATGACCAAAGGTTGCTTGCAAAACTATTCACCAGAACATTAAGAGACAAAGCCCTACAATGGTATTGCTCGTTGCCGTCTTATTCTATTACTTCTTTCGAACAACTTGCAAATGCTTTCATTCAACAATTTCAAAACAATATAAGTCCTAAAGTTACTTTGATTGATTTAATGCATTGTAAACAAGGTGTTAAAGAAAAAGTGACTGATTTCATTGGTAGATATAAGCATTTGTATGCTCAAATTTCTTTTCCAGTGCCTGATAATGATATTCAAAGAATCTTTATTTCTAATTTGCAAAAAGATATTCGAGACAAACTTCTATTTTCTGAGTTTACTTCTTTCCAACAGTTGTGTGCCACTCTTCACAATTATCAACTGACTGTGAGTCAAATGGAACAATCACATCCTATGGCTCCGAGTGATAAGGGTGATAGCAGTCAACAACCATTTGGGAAGTTTAAACCGAACAGAGATTCCATCAAATTCAATGAAAACATCATCAACAACAATGTGAATGCAGCATCAGGTGTGCCTCCTATTTCTAAATTTTTCAGGAAAGAAAGAAAGTATACTCCTTTAAATGAATCATTGCATGATATTATGAATAAGTTATTGGGACAAAATGTGATTACTCTTCCTCCTATACGACAAATTGATCCTGCAAAGATTACTTCACCTTATTTTGATCACAAAGCTTTTTGTCACTTTCATCGTCAGCATGGGCATGATACTGAAAAATGTTTTTCTTTAAAGGGTAAAATTCAAGATTTGATTGATAATAATACTATTTCTGTTTCTGGAGTGAATGATAAAGGCAACACATCTGTAGCTCCTCCTAACCAAAATCTTCAGATTTTTACTGATCCATTACCTTCTCATACCTCTCATACCTCTAATGCGATTGAGGCTAATGATTCCTCTTTCTCATCTGATGGTCTTGTGTCTATGACTCCGAATGTGATTAACTTTGTAGAGCAGCAAGAAATCCCTAAAGAACCTTCCATCACATTTGATTCTAGTGAAACCATTAGAGCACCTGATGGTCCTTTATACGTAGTTGCAAAAGTCAAAAATACACCTTGCCGTGGAGTGCTTATTGATCCTTCGTGCATGGTTAATGTTATTACTGAAGAATTTCTTTTTACTTTGCAATTGAATCAAGTGATCTATGACAAAACAGATGTGATTGTGAAACTATTTGATGCATTTTCTTCTCCTGCAATTGGTTCTATTACATTGCCTATTGAGGTTCATAATAAATCTCTTGATGTGAACTTTGCTATTATTCCATCTTCCGAACAATTTTGTGTGAAGCTTGGCTATCCTTGGCTATCTTCCATGAAAGCTATTGCTTCTCCTATTCATAAGTGTTTAAAATTTCCCCATAATGGTGAAGTTGTTACTGTCAATCATAGTCTCTTTAAACCAGCTGAAAGAACCTCTAGTGTTCCTATTGATTACTTTTGGCCCAAACAATTCCAATCTCTTCCTCCGCGAAGTGATCATCTTTTTAAATCTTATCAAAAGTGGAAAACAGATATGATCCTATCTCTAAGTGAACCTAGAACACCTAAACTTGACATTCCTATCATTCTTGAGAAGGAAATTCTTCCTTTGAAAGACAAAACTAATGTCTTTCCTCAAGAAGATTCCCAACCCGTCCCCATGGATGTGACTATGTCTATGCCTAATAAATCTTCTAAAAGTAGACCTATACCTCCTTGTCATGATGGACTTGGTCTTCTTCCTAAACCAAAAATTCTTCCTTTATATGGAGCAGTTCCTCCTCCTGCCTTTTATAGAGAGAAGAGACCTTCTTCTTCTCCTATTATCCAGCCTAAGAGACCACAACCTAAACACCCAAGTGATAAGGATGAGAACATTCCTCCTCCTCTATCTTCTACACTTCCTACTAAGACTAGACGTAATCGTTCTGCATGGGAACGCCGACGAAAGCGTCGTCTTAGGGCTCAAGCAGCTGCTTCTCAAACTTCACAATCTCCACAAAACACCTTCAACAAGCATTATTCCATTTTCTCCTCAGCCGGATATTGAGCCTAAATCTCCTAAACATAAGATGCATGATGGTCTTGATCCTATGCGAGTTAAAGATCCTATTTTTATAAATCTTGATGATGATATAGATGAAAATGTTATGCATGATGAAAATGTTACTCCTCTTGCTTCTGATAGCGAATATGAACTTGTTGATGTTGATAACCATTTATCTAATGAATTTTCTAAAGCACTTATCCTAGCTCCTAGACAAGAACAATGTGGCTTGGAACATGAACATAGCCCTTGTTTGGATCTTGTGATAGCTCCATCTGCTATGTTGGATGTTCCTCCTCTAGCGTGTTCCCTGCCTTCCCGAAACATTGATCAGCAAGATCGGGGGGTAGATGGCGTGCTAGACTAGTTACATTAGCATAGCAGATTCTCTCCCCCTCCCTTTTGTTACTTCTTCTATATGTTATTCTCATTCTTCTATTTGTTGTCCTTAGTGTTGTCTACTTGAGGATGATGCAAAGCATTGAGATCTCTTTGGTCTCTCTCATGTTGACTCAAAAGACATATGTGTTCCCTTCTTCTAGGTGACCTTCCTTGATTGGGGAATGAAGAACAATTATGCATACATACATATGATATATACATGACTTATCATACAGCATACTGACCCCAAGGAAAGCGAAGTCACCTCGTGCTTTGTGTTTTGTGTCTATTATCCTTGGGTTTATCTCACACTTGGGGGCTAAATCTTTGCGATAACGTGCTCCTTTTCCTTTCTCATTTCTTATGTGTATCACTACGTTAAAACAATCACCCCCGTTGAGGCGTGTGCGATCGCTTTAACGTAGGGGGGCATACACCCTGTCTATCCTTTCAAAGATACTTGAAAATTTCTTGGCAAACTTAGCTTTGTCTTGAAGATTTTTGGTATTTCTTTTGCATGACTCATAGTGAGGGAACCTTACTACTGACAGTCATGGTTCTCCCTCGTGATCTTCCCTTTACTTTGTCAATCGAAGTCGTAAGATCCTTAGTCCACTGGGGGCTTGGTGTATCTTGCCTCCTTGAAGTGGTGAAAGTCTTTCAACATTGTTTCCTTGTACTTTACCGGAAGTATGAGCATACATACTCCCGCTAAAGTGGGGGCTAAATGTAGCGTCCTAAAATTGTGACACTTGCAATTTCGACTGCATTTCGGTCTTCACGATGGCGACACAACACGCAACCTGAATGGAGACCCCAAAACTTGCTCACGACACTGAAAACTGCATTTTTCAAGCACCATTGGCCTGAACCTCCTTGCACCCCGCTATCCCGGAGGTGGGACCAGAGCGCCCAGCGCCCTGGTCCCTGGGTCCTATTTTGGGCCCGGTTTCCTAAGTGATATCGGGTCTTTTTTATTGCAATTTGGAAATATACTTCCCTGGTCGGCCTAAGGTCGGGAAAATCAGTCTATCAGCCCTAATTGACAAGTATATAAACTACATTTTTCTCTCTCATTTGGCATGAGAAGGACATATGTGAAAAGCGTGGAAACTATACTCAAGCATTCAAGCATTCAAGCAATTGATCATTCCAAGTCTCCATTCAAGGCTAAGTGTTGCATTCAAGTCAAGGATTCAACCATTGAAGAGGAGATCACTTATTACATGCCACATACTACAACATACAACATCTAAACCTTTGCACATAAGGATACAAACATCCTTAGAACAAGGTATTAGTACTTGTTTTACAGTCATTTACATTTACAGCTCTTGCTCATTTCTTGGTTAATTCCAAAATCGGGGTTTGACCTAAAGGCAAACCCCTAATCCCTAACCCCCCAATCATCTTCGCTTTTCTGTGTGTAGGTTGCAGGTACGCGGCTGAAATTGAAGATCTGGAATCCTTGTGCAGAGACGAACAGATCCCCCTTCGTTTCGCGGATTTTTCGGAGGACCATGGCGCCGGGCGCCATCGTCCTGACAACTTTTGCTCAAATTTGCAGGACAACGCCGTATCGACATTCTACTGCTAATTCCAGGTCTGCAGCTTCATCCTATAACCTAAACTCAGTTTATAAGCGAATCTTTATGACTTTCTATGCATCCTTAGCTTAATTTCCTTAATCAACATTCTTTACAAAAGAGGGTAGCTTTGCTTTCCAAACCCTTGAAATTCATTTAGCATCCAATCTTACATTGTGTGGGATTGAATCTTATGAGTTTCAACCCCTCTTTTGAATGTAAAGTCTTCCCCCTAAGTGAAAACCCATCGAATCCTAGCAAACCTCCCTTCTCTCTCCTCGGAGTTAGAAGAGGGGAGACCAACTAGGGTTCGACCGCAATTTTCCACTTTACAGAGAGGTCACCGAGAAGGTTACCAATGAACAGTCGAAGAACAGAGTAAACAGAAGGGTTTATCGAGTTACAATATGGGTTACCGAGGTATGCTACAAGCTAGGTAATCTTATTCTGAGCACATAGAATCTGCTATAGCATTCCAAATGTAAAGTTGTAGAATTTGTAAAGTCTTATTGTAATATTTTGAAGTTATAAGAGAAACCTTTAACAGGGTAAAAGACTCTAACCAAGTCTATAAATTGTAAATCCTCTAACCAGGTGCAACATTTATATAGTGTTGTAAAATCCTTTAGTAAGGTAGATCTAATAGATCTTGATGCTCCTAACAGGGTAAGCTATTAGAAATAGCTAAATGTAGCTCTAACCAAGCAATCTTTATTATTGCAGTAGTGAAGTTGTGGATGCCATCCCCACCACAGTTTTTCTCTCTAACCAAGAGTTTCTGCGTGACCAAAATATATGTGTTATGGAATGAATCATGTATGATTGTTATCTGTTTGTTTTAACTTTATTTTATGTTACTGCACTATTCTATTTATGCATAACAGTAAGGTTATTACTGAAGAAAGGTTTTGAATTACTAATTCACCCCTCCCCTCTCAGTAAATTAGCTTTCCATATTGGGCCTAACAGCTAGATCTGGATTTTTATTCCTAGTTTGAGGTGTTTGTTTTGTCGGGTATGTATTTTTTACTACTTCATGTTTCTATACCCAATTCCTTTTTTTTCTTTCTATAGTTATTATAGCATCATAAATTGCATCCCTATGCAACTTCTTGCTCAATTAAGCCCTATTTTAGCATGTATGGCCTCCTGCACCCAATCTCGTTCATCCCCTCTCAATTCCACATGTCATTCTATCTCTTCATTCCAATTTTGAACCTCAAGTACCAATTTGAGGCCATATTGGAGGGAGCATGGAACCTAAATGACCCTCTCGAGAGAGAGGGCCAATCAGGGCACCTTGTTCCTGAGTCTTTGGGCCCAAAATCAAACCACGTAGTGGTTAGCATGGTTAGGTGGGAAATATTTTCCCATGTCATAATTCTTTGTGTTGTACATCTCAAAATTCTTGGGAGAGGTATATAAGCAAGCTACCCTCCCTCATTTTTTGTCTGTTTGGGTAGCTCTCATGAATATAGAACACAAGAGAACTATAGGCAATTCAAGCATTAAAGGCATTTCATCCCACCATAGTCTTCATTGTGGCAACCTTTAACAACCTTCATGCAAGCATGCCTTTTGTCGTGTCCTTTTAGGTCTTTTTGAGAATCATGCTATTGTATTAATATTTGTGATCATCTTCAAAGAAGCAGTTTCATTATCAAGGTATAAGACATTCTCATTCTCAAATCTAGCCTTTGCTACATAGAAACACTATTTCCTTTCAAGTACATTTCAATTCAATTTCAAGGTTGATTCCAAAATTAAGGTTTTCTTAGGTGAACCCCTTTCTAACCAATGTTTTCCCTCTTATCTATGTGCGGGAATAGGTAGCAGACCTAGAAAAATAGGCACAGAGAAAGTAGGTGGAGATCTATAGTTCCCTATTTATTGGACCTGAAATTGTCGGAAGTTGTCTAAGCATGGTGCCTTAGTCCTAAAAGTAGGCCAAGTTAGGTGCCTTTCTCCCTCCAGTTTTGCCTACGATTTGTCTTGCAAGTTGGGTATAGTTTTCTCTAGTGGATCTTGTCAAATTGGTCTACTAGTTAACTATTTTCTTGTGCACGTAGAAAGGTCATCTTTGTCATCTCATTTTGCATCCCTCTTCCTAAATTGCAGAGTCATCTTTCAACTATCCTGACAAGGGGCCACTAAATTCACCTTGTGCCTAAGAGCTTGTTCAGCCAAGTGGATCATTCTCCCTCTCAAAGTGATTAAAGTGAAAAAATCCCAAGTTTCCTAGTTTTCCCATGTAAGTTAGTGAGCCCTATTTCCCCACATCATGGTTATTATGGAGGGGAGATTTTGTTTCCCTTGTTTTTTTGAAAGGAGTAGTGGTGCTATTAGGGAGGCAAGGGATTTGTTTATCCTCCCAATTCTAATTTGGTGGCCTCTATGTCTCTTATTGTTGTTTTTTAGGGTTTTTGTTATTTATGGTTGGAGGATTATTTTGGTTTTGTGAAGAAGTTTGTTCTTGTGAATGAAGATGGAGCCATGTATTTTAAGGATGTCTAATTTTAGATGTGGTCTTGTGTTTCTTTTCCCTCGGTCTCTTTCTATGTCCAAGAGGAGAATATTCTTGCATGAGAGGCCAGGGTTGGTTTTTTCTTCAATGTGCTTTGTTTCTTGCTTATCATATTGAGGTGTTGGCATCTCCTATTGAGGAGGAGATTTGCATTGTGATAGAAGTTGGGAGCTATTACTGACCTTTTTATGGTCTTTGGTTGCAAGGGGACTAGTGTTGCCCTTGTTCTCCTATTGAGATGAAAATTAAGGATGGTGATGGGAATGTAGTTCTGCATCAAATGAAGTTTATGGGAGCCTTATTAAAACCCATTGTTCCAGCGATCATATTGTATAATCTCTTTTATTTGTTGGTTGCTTGATCCCTATTTTGAGAAGGCCATATTGCATGGCTTTTAATTAGGGCCTTTATTGTTTATGATGTTTGTGATAGGTTGTTTCACTACTTGATAGCTATTAGTTTCATATGTACTCTTCTCAAGTGGGAGTGTCTTGTTCGAGTTATTTTGTTATGAGTTTTAGAGCCCATTAAAACTTATTTTATTCAATGAAAAAAACAATATCAAAATAGATACATAGATAAATGTGAAAATAACACAAATAAAATGAGTATATACATATATAAAATAGGGAAGAAAAATCTAAAAAATTAGACCTTCTTTCTAACAAAATTATACCGGTTGCCATCATGTACATACTGTTTTAGTAGCAATGGATAGTGAATACCACAAAGCCGACTGCCATGTTGATGTGATTGTAGCGTTGCTACATTGCGGATTAACGGGCCAATCAACAAGTCAAAGAGTATCTCGCATGTTATCTCATATAATAGAAGTTAAGCCAAAAACAAATGAACCTAGTTTACTTGCTGGAATTCACCTTTGCATTCTGCATTGTTTGGTGCATCTCTCCTTTCTCACTAACGCATTTGTTACCTTCATTGCATTCCATTCCATCAGTCAGTTGCGACGTTAATTGACTTGCTCATAAAGACCGCCCATTCGAATGACTTACCTATTTTTTTTCTCTTTCTTTATTTATTTCTCAACTATATTTTTGTGGTTCACAGTCTTGTTCTTGTTCAATACTGTGAAGATTTGTCCTTGTGATTTGAAATATAGCCAAGAAGAAAAAAAATAATGGAGATAAATAAATATTAATTGACCTGTTTCAGTGTAATATTTAAGTCGATAGGCTTTTAGTGGGCAAAAGCTGCCGGAAAAGTGCAAGACATTTCGCCGTTGGTGTTCTCTCTCTCGTGCGTGCGTGTTCATTGCCCGACCCATGTGGTGACGTGTGCCTCGCTTGCGGTCGTCTCCGTGTGTGTGCTCTGTTTCTGAAGCGACGCTGTCTTTAATGATTTCGTCCCTGAGGCTATGCACGAATGTCGACATTCTTTATGGATGCTTGCAACCCTAAAATCTAATTTGTTTTGTTGTTGTCGGCAATATTTCGCTTTGCAATTTTTGCTCTGCAAATTTTTGCATAAGGTTGTTATGTTTTGTTCTTGTTGTGACTGTTTTACTGGGCTTCTTTGTGAGTTTGACGTCGTGAATGGTTTGAATTTGCAAGGTAAGGTCTCATTTTATTTAAATGTGTTTTTGTTTTCTAATGCATTTTGTTTATAGTCTGCTTATTTTCTCCTTCCGTGTGCTTGTAAGGTTGTTGCTTTGTTTTTGTTGTTTAACTGTTTGTGGGCATGGCTACTTCCAGTTTGCAAGGCATTTTCGAGGCTACTTTGTGAGTTTCATGTCATGAATGGTTTGAATTTGCGAGGTAAATTCTGGTTATAATTAGAATCTTTTTCATTTTGTAATGCATTTTTCTATAGTTTGGTTTCAATTTGCAAGGTAAACTTTCATTTTATTTAAATTTGTTTTTGTTTTGTAATGCATTTTTTTTATATTTTGCTTATTTGATCCTTCTGTGTGCTTGCAAGGTTGTTGCTTTGTTTATGTTGTTTAACTGTTTGTGGGCGTGGCTACTTCCAGTTTGCAAGGCATTTTCGAGACTGCTTTGTGAGTTTCACACCATGAATGGTTTGAATTTGCAAGGTAAGTTCGGTCGCTTGCAACCCTAAAATCTAATTTGTTTTATTGTTGTTGGCAATATTTCGCTCTACAAATTTTCCCATGAGGTTGTATATAGTCATGGGGTTAGGTTTTGTTCTGGTTGTGTCTATTTTATTGGGCTCCTTTGTGAGCTTCATGACATGAATGGTTTGAATTTGCAATGTAAGAGCTTTATTTAAATATTTTTTTTGTTTTGTAATGCATCAAATCTATACTTTGCCTATTTTCTCCTTCCGTGTGCTTGCAACGTTGTTACTTTGTTTATGTTGTTTAACTGTTTGTGAGCGTGACTACTTCCAGTTTGCAAGGGATTTTCAACACTGCTTTGTGAGTTTCACACTATGAATGGTTTGAATTTGCAAGGTAAGTTCTCATTTTATTTAGATTCTTTATGGCCGCTTGGAACCCTAAAATCTAATTTGTTTTGTTGTTGTTGGTAATATTTTGGTCTGCAAATTTTCGCATAAGGTTGCATATAGTCGTCGAGTTAGGTTTTGTTCTAGTTGTGACTGTTTTATTAGGCCCCTTTGTGAGCTTCACGTCGTGAATGGTTTGAATTTTTAAGGTAAGCTTTGGTTTTATTTAATTTTTTTTTTGTTTTGTAATGCATTTTTTTGATAGTCTTCTTATTTTCTCCTTCTGTGTGCTTGCAGGGTTGTTACTTTGTTTATGTTATTTAATTATTTGTGGGCATGACTACTTCCAATCTACAAGGCATTTTCACATAACTTTGGATATAGTTGTCAAGTTAGGTTTTGTTGTGGCTCTGACTGAATGGTTTGAATTTCCAAGGTAAGTTCTGGTTTTAGTTAGATTCTTTTTTGTTTTGTAGTGCATTTTTTAATAGTCTACTTATTTTATGGTTTCCTGTAGTTGCAAGGTTGGTACTTTATGCATTTTGTTGTAGGTTAAAAGGGTTTTAGTTGGGTTTTGCAGTTTGCAGATATTTATTGATTTAAGTTTCTTACTTTATTTTAATCTTTTCATCCTCGGTGATGTGCACCAATACGGACTATTTTGTTGGGCTTGTTTCTGAGGTTCTCACCGTGAATGGTTTTACTTTTCCAAGTACTTGTTTAGTTTATTTTTTAAGTTTTTAAAATTTATAATGCATTATTTGATAGCATCCTTATTTCTGGTCATGGTGTGCTTACAGGGTTGTTACTTTGGTTATGTTGTTTAACTATTTGTGGACGTGATTACTTTTAGTCTACAATGCCTCTGTTCACTTTGACAGGTATTTAGGTTTGGACCATTTTGTTGCTGATTAAATTCTGGTCTAGCTTAAAAGAATTTTAGTTTGGTTTTGGATTCTGCAGATATATTTATTATCTACACTAATGCCAACGTTCTTTATGGCCACTTGCAACCCTAAAATGTAATTTCTTTTGCTGTTCTCAAGAATATTTTGCTGTGAAAATTTTCACTGAACGTTCACTGTTGAATTTCAAGTTTTTCAAATTCGTAGTGCATTATTTTATAGGGTGCTTATTTTTTTTGCATGGTGTACTTGTAGGGTTGTTGCATTGTTTATGTTATTTAACTGTTTGTTGTCTTGACTACATACATATATGCATAGGTGTGTATTCATGTATATAAATACACACATGAACGCATATATATATATATATGTGTGTGTGTGTGTGTGTGTGTATGTATATGTATATACACATGACACCTCCTCACTTTGATAGGTACTATATGTACATATACATGTGTGCATATATGTATATACATGTATGTATTGTTGGTATTTTGGTATGGTTTCATCATTGATGTCAACACCCACTAAAACTCTAGCACTTTGAAGATCCAACAACATTCACCGGCAAGCAAGTGACTTTTGCACAGTCACTAGTATATGGTACACCGACAGGAAATAATGATCACCAGCACTTGGAATGACTTGGAAAACACTTGGTAATGTCGAAGACATTGTTTGGACATCTTATCTTGGAGAATTGTTTATTGGCATATTCATATTTGCATATTTGCTGTTACCGGAAAATAGGTCTAGGGTTACACTGGCAGGATTATCTTTTCCAGATCCACATGGCACGTTATGGAGATGATTAATTATTGTTGTAAATGCATTAAACTGACATGTTGAATTGGTTATTGCATCAGATATTTTATTGCATCAGATATTGTATTATATGTAAAATGATTTTATTGTAATATCTTGTAGAGTCGACCTACTAAAATTAGTCTTAGGTTATGGTATAAATGTAAGGTCTTAATTGTAAGATCAATGGAGAAAGGTGAAAAAGGTTTTGTGAGAAGATATATGCGAGATCAAGCAGAGCTATACACACAGACATCATTTGAAGGTGAAGCTAGGTTTTTGTGAAAACATATTAGAACTACACCAGTACTAAATCCAGCATATGAAGATGCTATTTTGTGCAGTACATTCTTATTGGATTTAACCATCCAATTGTAGTCAGTGTGACTCCCATTTGTGATTGAGCAGTGAGCTCTAGGTGCTTGGCCTTTCTGCATGTGCAAGCCCCATTTATGTACACTTACTTTTGCAGTAGTATCATCTGATTGTGGGTAAGGTTTCCCAATGTGGTTTTTCCCCTTACAGGGTTTCCACATACAAAGATTGGTGTTATGTGTTGTGGATGACTTTGTCTTTTAGTTTCATGCATTAATCTTTACTGGTATTACATTCAACTATTAAATCTGTCTACCGGTATAACAAACTGTTTCACTGGTATTAATCAGTAATTTGATTAATTTTTTTTTGGTTTAATATTATTAGACAACTGATTCACCCCCCCCCCCCCCTCCTCTCAGTTGTCTCTGGGACCTAACAATTGGTATTAGAGCTTGTTCCTCTTTTACAAAAGTTTAACAACTTGAGGAGATCCAATATATACTAACTATTTCAGGAAGGACAATCCTAAACTTGATGGAACCAACTATGGCATATGGAAGATCAGAATGGAGACACATCTGAATTGCATTGGAAAGGACATCTGGGAAGTTACAAAGAATGGTTATACTACTGCTATTTCCAGTCAGCCTAATCCACCTAACTTGACTAAAGATGAGGAAAATGATTGCAATGCAAGAGAAGCACTTTTGAGCGCATTAACAGATCAGCAAATCATGGGATTATCAGATAGATCAACTGCTAAAGCTATTTGGGATCATTTGGAAACACTGAATGAAGGAGATTCCACAGTCAAAATTGCAAAACTTGAAAGCTTCCGGGTCAGGTATGAAAATCTAAAAATGGAAGAAGATGAAAGGATTTCTTCTTTTATGGAAAGAGTTAATGAAATTGTTTTGGGTATTAAATGTTGTGGAGGAACCTTAAGTGAAGATGAAATTGTTTCAAAAGTTTTAAGAGGATTGCCACTGGCGTATAAAATGAAGGTCACTGCTATAAATGAGTTAAGAACAATGCCTAATACATCAGTAACTAGGGATACATTGATTGGAAAACTTTCAGCCTTTGAAATTGAGGAATTTGGTCATGTTGCTACTATAAAGATAGATTTAGCCTTTAAAGCATCAACATCATCTACATCATCATTTGACAAATCTGATTGGATTGCCTTTTATGCAAGAGAACTTGAAGAGCTTGAAGCACTATTTGCAAGAAAAATGCCTAAAGGTCCAGTTGGAAGTAAGTGTGAAGGTAAAGCACCCTTTAAATGTTTTAACTGTAATAAGATTGGTCATATGGCTCCAAGATGCCCTGATAGACATGCTAGATTAAGAGAAGAAGCTAGAAGAACATACAAGCCTAATCCTGAATATCAGAGATACAGATTCAAGAAGAATAAGGACAAATCTTGTTATGTAGCTGATGAAGGAGTGACTAATGATTCTGATGAAGATCCGACAGACAATGGATGGGTTTTTGTTGCTACAACAGAAGATCAACTGGCACCTCCAGTCCAACCGGTAGAGTAGGCCTTGGCAGCTAAAATTGAAGTGAAGGATGAATGGATCATTGATTCTGGATGCTCACATCATATGATAGGAGATAAAGGTAAATTCTTGAACTTTCAAGATTATAATGGCAGCTTAGTAAGATTTGGAGATGACAAAGCTTATCAGAGCAAAGGTAGGGGTTCAATATCTCTTGATGGGAAGCATAACACTGATAATGTCTACTATGTTAAAGGTTTAAAGCATAATCTTTTGAGTGTTGGTTTGTTAGTTGAGAAAGGATTTCAGTTACAATTCAAAAATGGAAAATGTAAAATCATGAATAGAACTGGTTTAGAAATTGCAACTGGTAATCAAACTAGAGGTAATATCCTTCATTTGAATAACAGTGAAAATACATGCTTGATTGCACATATTGATGAAAGTTAGCTATGGCATAAGAGACTCTGTCATGTAAACTTTGATTGCATGGTAAAAATCAATACTACTAAGGCAGTTAGAGATTTACCTAAAATTGTCAAACCTCACAATACAATATGTAAGGAATGTCAATTTGGAAAATAGGTTAGAGCTAGTTTCAAAAGTATTCCAGAAAAATCAAATAATGCTCTTGATTTAATTCATACTGATTTATGTGGTCTAGCTAGAACTATAAGCTTACAAGGTGATAGATATTTCATGTTAATCATTGATGATTATTCCAGAATGTGTTGGGTCACTTTTCTCAAAGAAAAATTAGAAGCACTTGGAAAGTTTAAATTATTCAAAGCAATGGTTGAAGATGAAACCGGTAAGAAAATCAAATGTTTAAGATCAGATCAAGGAGGAGAATTTACATCTAAGGAGTTTAATGCATTTTGTGAATTGAATGGAATTAGAAGACAACTATCAGCACCTCAAACACCACAACAGAATGGAGTTGTTGAAAGGAAAAACATAACTATCTTGGATGCAGCCAGAAGTATGTTATCAAAAGCAAATTTGCCACATGTATATTGGAGAGAGGCAATAAGTACAATGGTCTATACATTCAACAAAGTTCACATCAAAGGTGAAACCGGTAAGACCCCTTATGAACTATGGTTTGGTATTACTCCTACACTTAAATATTTCAGAATATTTGGAAGTAAATGTTACATTAGAAGAGATGAGTATATTGGAAAATTTGATCCTAGAAGTGATGAAGGAATATTTCATGGTTATTCATCTAAGAGTAAAGCATATAGATATTTTAACAAGAGATTGCAGAAAATTGTTGAGAGTGCAAATGTAAAGATTGATGAGCAATTCAGAGGAACTTCAAGGTATATAGATTCTGAACTGGCAACAAAAATTATAAATGAACCTACACTGAATCCACCGGTATAGAGTGAAGACCCAGTTACACCGGTATCATCTGAAAATTCCACTATGACTGAAGAACAACAGCAAAAAAAGACACCCCAGTATGTAAGATTGAATCATTATGAAGATCAGATAATTGGATACAAATACAAAGGAGTTATGACAAGAGGAAGATTATCAAATGAAGAGGTATGTCTTATTTCTCAAATTGAACCATCATCAATTAATGAGGCATGTGAAGATAAATATTGGACTAAAGCTATGGAAGAGGAATTAGAACAAATTGAGAACAATAACACTTGGACATTAGTTCCCTGGCCTAAAGATAAAAATGTAATTGGAACAAAATGGGTATTCAGAAACAAAATTAATTTAGATGGTAAGGTTATCCAAAATAAAGAAAGACTAGTGTGTAAAGGATATTCTCAAAAGGAAGGAGTTGACTATAATGAAACCTTTGCACCAATAGCTAGAATTGAGGCAGTTAGATTATTTCTGACCTTTGCAGCACACAAGAACTACAAAGTATATCAAATGGATATTAAATGTGCATTTTTGAATGGAGATTTTGAGAAGGAAGTTTACATTGAACAACCTAATGGATTTTCTTTAACAAATAACAAAGATATGGTTTGTAGGTTAAGGAAAGCTTTGTATGGATTGAAGCAACCTCCAAGAGCTTGGTATGCAAGATTGGATAAGTATCTTTTAAAAATTGGGTTTTCTAAAGGTAATGCTGACAGTAATCTATACTATAAAGTGACTAATGATGACATCTTGGCTATAGAAGTTTTTGTTGATGATATAGTATTTAGAGGAGAAGATGGATTGTGTAAAGACTTTTCTATTTAAATGTAGCAAGAATTTGAAATGTCTATGATTGGTGAAATAAGATTCTTTTTAGGATTGCAGATTTCACAAACTGACAAAGGTATATTCTTGATTGAATCAAAATACTTAAAAAAGTTACTTAAGAAATTTGGGATGGAGAACTCTAAACTGGTAAGCACACCTATGACTACAAATGACAAACTATCTTTAAGGGATGAATCTACACCTATTAATCCAACAAGGTACAAATCTATGATAGGAGGTTTACTATATTTAACACAAACAAGACCTGATATCATGAATGTAGTATGAATTATTTTAAGATTTCAGAGTAATCCTAGAGAAAATCATGAATCAACTATAAAAAGGATTTTCCGGTATTTACAAGGCACTACAAATCTTAGATTATGGTATCCTAGAGATGAAAACTTTGACCTATGCACATACACAGATGCAAATTCGGTAGGAGATATTAATGATAGAAAAAGCACCACCGACGGAGCATTTTTTCTTGGAAGCAAACTAGTTTCTTAGTTGAGTAAGAAATAGAGTTGTACATCTTTATCAACAGCAAAATCAGAATATGTTGCAGCAGTAACTAAGTGTACATATGTACTATGGCTTAAACAAATGTTGAAAGATTTAAAGGTAAAATGCAAGGAACCTATAACTATCTATTGTGATAATACAGCAACAATTGATATATCTAAGAATCCGGTACTACATTCTAAAACAAAACATGTTTCAATCAAACTGAATTTTCTAAGGGATAAAGTTGAAGCAAAAGAGATAAAACTGGTTTATGTGAATACTAAAAAGCATATTGCAGATATTTTCACTAAACCTTTGCCTAAGGAGAACTTTGAATATCTTAGAGAACAGCTTGGGGTCATACCCTCACCGGTAGACACTTAGAGAGTTGTTGTCTGTCATCAACCAGCAGAATTAACAGAGATATATTCTTACTCCGGGTTTGATGAGGAAGCTACTTCTCAGGGGGAGTAGTTAGAATATTGTAATTGGTTGGTAAATTGTATATGGACCTGATTTTGTTGTAACTTTGGCATTTGATGTCAAAGGGGGAGAGATATCTATGGAAAAACACATTATCTCTTGGGAAGAGATTGGTGTAGAAAAACATAAGGAAACACATGTTACTCTCAGGGCGAGAGATTGTTACTTTGGGGAGATTGTTGATTTTTGTATTTGGTATTTGTGTTTTGGCATTTTGATGGTTTTTCCATCTTGTGTTGCCATCAATGCCAAAGGGGGAGATTGTTGGTATTTTAGTAATTGATGTCAACACCTACTAAAACTCTAGCACTTTGGAGATCCAGCAACATTCACTGGCAAGCAAGTGACTTTTGCACAGTCACCGGTATATGGTACACCGGTGGGAAATAATGATCACCGGCACTTGGAATGACATGGAAAATACTTGGTAATGTCGAAGACATTGTTTGGACATCTTATCTTGGAGAATTGTTTATTGGCATATTCGTATTTGCATATTTGTTGTTACCGGCAAATAGGTCCAGGGTTACACCGGCAGGATTATCTTTTCCAGATCAGCATGGCACGCTATGGAGATGATTAATTATTGTTGTAAATGCATTAAGCTGACATGTTGCATTATTTGTAAAATGATTTTATTGTAATATCTTGTAGAGCCGACCTACTAAAATTGGTCTTAGGTTATGGTATAAATGTAAGGTCTTAATTGTAAGATCGATGGAGAAAGGTGAAAAAGGTTTTGTACAAAGATATTTGCGAGATCAAGCAAAGCTATACACACAGACATCATTTGAAGGTGAAGCTAAGTTTTTGTGAAAACATATCAGAACTACACCGGTACTGAATCCAACATATGAAGATGCTATTTTGTGTAGTACATTCTTATTGGATTTAACCATCCAACTGTAGTCAGTGCGACTCCCATTTGTGATTGAGCAGTGAGCTCTAGGTGCTTGGCCTTTCTGCATGTGCAGACCCCATTTATGTACACTTACTATCTGCAGTAGTATCATCTGATTGTGGATAAGGTTTCCCACCGTGGTCTTTCCCCTTATAGGGTTTCCACATACAAAGATTGGTGTTATGTGTTGTGGATGACTTTGTCTTTTAGTTTCATGCATTAATCTTTACTGGTATTACATTCAACTGTTAAATCTATCTACCGGTATAATAGACTATTTCACCAGTATTAAGCAGTAATTTGATTAAGTTGTTTTTGGTTTAATATTATTAGACAACTGATTCACCACCCCCCCCCCCCTCTCAGTTGTCTCTGGGACCTAACATGTATAGGTATGTATACATTTATATAGATACACACATGTACGCATATATATATATATATATATATATATATATATATATATATGTACATATATATATAGATGTACGTATGTATAATATCCTTGAGGGGATCTAATTTCCCTTTTGCCCCTTATGTATGTAGAGCACTTTGCAAGGTAAATGATCTTGTTGTAGAGAACTTTGCTTATAATTTTTTCTTAGCCTGAGTATATATGCAGTGCTGATATATGTATATGTACATATAGACATGTATATATATATATATAGGCATGTATACATCTATATATACACACATGCACACATATATTATGCATATATAACTCCATATGGAAGTTTGTACCATTTATTAAGCCGATAGGCTTTTAGTGGGAGAAAGCCACCAGAAAAGTGCAAGGCATTCTGACGACCACGTTCTCCCTCCAGTGCGTGCGTGTTCTTTGCCTGAACCGCGTGGTGATGTGTGCCTTGCTTGTGGTCATCTCCATGCGTATGCACTATTTCTGAAGTGACGTTGTCTTTAATGATTTAATCCTCGAGGCTGTGCATGAATGTCGATGTTCTTTATGTGTACACCTGTATGAATATAAGTCTTTTAATAAGGCCATTCTGAACTCTGTAGCATTTATATATAGAAATGTGCATTGCACTCTGAAAGTAGTCATGTCCACAAATAGTTAAACAACATAAACAAAGTAAGGACCCTGCAAAGATTGACAAATTGTTAGAGTACCAATATATATATATATGTATATATATGCATGTATGTATATATACATATGATGTACATATATATAATTATTTTTCTTATAATGCATTGTAGTGCTGATATATGTATATGTACATACACATATGTATATATATATGTATGTATGTATGTATGTATGTATGTATGTATATAAATACACACATGTACGCATATATATATGCATGTATGTATATATACACATGTGTGTATGTATATGTATATAAGGTTTTATTAAATCTTTGTTTTAATAACTATGTTCTAAAGTGTGTAGGATTTATTGATACAAGTCTGCGTTGTAGTCTGAAAGTAGTCACGTCCACAAATAGTTAAATAACATTAACAAAGTATATCTATAATTGTTTTTCTTAGAATGCTTTGTAGTGCTGATATATGTATATGTACATACCAATATGTACATATATACATATGTGTATATATATTTATATAGGGTTTTATTAAATCTCTGTTTTAATAACTTCATTCTAAAGTATGTAGGATTTGTTGATACAAGTCTGCGTTGTAGTTTGAAGTCCACAAATAGTTAAATAACATAAACAAAGTATATATATAATTGTTTTTCTTAGAATGCTTTGTAGTGCTGATATATGTATATGTACATACACATATGTACATATATATATACATGTATGTATAGGCATGTATACATGTATATAAATACACACATCTATGCATATATATATGCATGTATGTACATATAGACATGTGCGTATGTATATATACATAAGGTACTCTGCATTATAGTCTAAAAGTAGTCACGTCCACAAATAGTTAAATAACATAAACAAAGTAGGAAGCCTGCAAGCATAAAGGAATTTTTACAGTGCCAACACTTCTATATAAAACTGTATATATACATGTATGTATGTATATACAAATGTAGTTATATATATACATGTCCATATATACACACGTGATGTACATATATATATCAATTTATCTTATTGAATAAAAGCCTTCATATGCACACAATAGTAATCACATATATACCATTGTAAATTAACACCAATGCAACACAAATGTTAGTAAATAGTTACCTTGCAAAGTAAATTACTTACAACAACAACAAAATAGTTACGTTGCAGTGAGAACCTTAGAAACATCATCAAGTAAACACTCACAGTCAAAAGAAAACCTAACTCAAAAACTAAATAGAATGTTACAAGAAAATTTACAAAGCAAAATACTTACAACAACAACAACAACAACAACAAATTACATTTTATAGTTTCAAGCGCCCATAACAAAGTAAGAACCCTATAAGTGCAGCACGCAAAAATATAAGCACACTATAAAAAAATGCATTATAAATGCAAGAAACTTTAAAATAAACATTTGTCTTGCAGAGTGAAAGTAGTCACATCCACAAACAATTAAACAAGTAGCCTGGAAAATGCCTTGCAAACTTGAAGTACTCACATGCACAAACAATTAAACAAAGTGAAAACCCTGCAAGCACACGGAAGGAGAAAATAAGCAGAATATAAAAATAATGTATTACAAAACAAAAGCAAATTTAAATAATACGAAAGCTTACCTTGCAAATTGAAACCAGACTATAAAAAAATGCATTACAAAATGAAAAAGAATCTAAATATAACCAGAATTTACCTTGCAAATTCAAACCATTCATGACATGAAACTCACAAAGTAGCCTCGAAAATGCCTTGCAAACTGGAAGTAGGCACGCCCACAAACAGTTAAACAACAAAAACAAAGCAACAACCCTACAAGCACATGGAAGGAGAAAATAAGAAGACTATAAACAAAATGCATTAAAAAACCAAAACACATTTAAATAAAACAAAAGCTTACCTTGCAAATTCAAACCATTCACGATGTCAAACTCACAAAGAAGCCCAATAAAACAGTCACAACCCGAACAAAACCTAACAACCTTATGTGAAAATTTGCAAAGCGAGAATTGCAGAGCAAAATATTACCGACAACAACAAAACAAATTAGATTTTAGGGTTGCAAGCAGCCATAAAGAATGCCGACATTCATGCATAGTCTCGGGGACGAAATCATTAAAGACAATGTCGCTTCAAAAATAGATCGCATGCATGGGGACGACCGCAAGCGAGGCACACGTCACCGTGCAGGCCAGGCAATGAACACGCATGCACCGGAGGTAGAACATCGGTGGCAAGACATTCCAGCAGCCGTCGGAATGTCTTGCACTTTTTCGGCGGCTTTTGCCCAGTAAAAAGTACAAAACAAAAAACAATTTAAATAAAACCAAAGCTTACCTTGCAAATTCACACCATTTATGGCATGAAGCTCATAAAGAAACCCAAAAACATTAAACACAACATTGCTTCACAAAATATTTGGTCAGAGTCACACAAATTAGATAACTGACTTTGTGCACATGAAGGCTTTTAATCTCCAATTTAAATAACCACTAACAAATGTTCCATATTTAGAACATTAACATATTGCAATTGATGTCTAGAATTCTAATTTTGTGACCACCTTATTACATAACATAGTTGTAATACCCTAAAAATGGTCATCTAAACCATAGGCCCCTAATCTCGACAACGTCACCAAGGTCCTAACCAAAGGCAATTAAATAAATCTTGAGCACACAATTAATTCCTAAAATCATCAAATGTCACATGGTAAATCAATCACTCAATATTAATTAAATATTTATTTAATTAATTAATCATTCCAAGTAAATCATTTTAAACAATTATCTTATTTATTTTAATTAAATATCCTAGCATATTTAATTAAATAAAGCAATTTGCCATAAATCTTCAAAAAAGGAAACACATCAAGAAAGAGGAATTCATTTAATTAAATAAATCAAATTGCCATAAATCTTCAAAAAATGAAACAAATCAAGAAAGAGGAAGTAATTTAAATTAAATAAATCAATTGAGCACAAATCTTCAAAAATGGAAATAAATCAAAAAAGGAATTAATTGACAAAAAAAAAATTAAAATTTGAGAAAAGAAATCAATTGGAGATAATCTTGAAAAAAACAAATTAAAAATTGATAGATAATCTCAAAGAAAGCAATTAAAACAATTAAATATTAAAATTGAATGAAATAGAGAATAAATCAATTTTTTCCTGATTTTAATCTTAATTTTAGTTCAATTTCCTTTAAATTAGTTTTTTCTTGATTTAATCTTAATTTTAGTTCAATTTCCTTTAAAACTGAGAAAAGCATCCAATCACATCAATTCACCTGGATTGTGCTTCCTCTTGGAAAATCTTGACTGCTCATCATCATTTGATCTCAACCGTTGGTTTCTTTCTAAATTTTCTATAAATTCAGGCTCATCTCTCATTCAAAGAGAGGCTGGAGAATATATTGTTATTATACTGTTTTTGCTCTAGGATTTCATTGATATATTGCATATTAATTATTTCATATTAATTAAATCATTTAGTTTAATATTGCAAAAATATTGTTAGATTAATATTGCATCCATCTAGCATTCATCATGTTCATATAGATAAAATCCTTCGTCTTGATGTTGTCTAGTCACTGGTATTGCTAATAATCTGAGAGCAATCTTATACTCACATCTTTTAGAAGGCAATGGGTCGATTTGTTATGGTTTATTTATTCATTGATTATATCTGATTAACCATGCATGTAATGACTTAATTGAAGTGTTGTGTCTTGCAGATACAGATTCTCATACCACTTTTCACACACACATTTCTGGCACCCACCATGGGGCTCAAACCCACAACTACAAGATTTACAATGTTTCTTGAACAAATTTAATATTTGATTTTTATAACTAATAAACATGTGTTAAATTTGCAAATAAAAATCTTTCTTTTTTATTGTTCTTCTATGACAGTAAACAATGGTCTCAGTTTGGAGAGTATAAATTTTTATTGAACCATTGGATCTTAACTAAGTTGTGATATGTTTTGTAAAATAAAGTTTTCTACAGGATCACCGAAGGGATTTTCCAAAATATTTTGGATTTGAAAGTTATTATTGACAGAGTGCAGGACTATCATTTTACTCCTTCTTCTATGACAGTCAAAAATGGTCTCGGTTGGAAGAGTATAATTTTTTATTGAACCGTTGGATCTCAATAAAGTTTTGATATGTTTTTGGAAATGAAGTTTTCTACAGGTTCACCTAACAGATTTGACAAAATATTTTTTGTTTGAAAGTTATGATTGACAGAGTGCAGAACTGTCATTTTACCTATTCTTCTGTGACAGTCAAAAATGGTCTCGGTTCGGAGGGTATAACTTTTTATTGAACCGTTGGATCTTACCAAAATTTTAATATGTTTTGTAAACCCAAGCTTTCCATATTTCTACTGAAGAGATTTTCCAAATTATTTCTGGTTCAAAATTTATAAGCGACAGAGTGCAGTACTATCAAAAATTGTCATAACTAGGATAGTCATAAAATGGAAATTCTTGTTAGATTAGTTTAAAGTTTACATGATAGAATTTTATTTTGATGATTTTTTTTATGTTATTTTGGAAACTAATTTTGAGATTTTAATTTTTTCAGGATGCTTGTCAAAGAATCTATCAATCAAACATACGCATGCCAAAGAATCAAGAAGAAAATGACTACTAACATATTGGTTTTGCAGGTTGCCTAAGGAGAATCGACTAAACATTGTGTATTCATTTAGTATTTTCTTAGGCACTTAAATTTCTATCTGGTTAAAGAACAAATCCGTCTTTCGTGTTTTCAAAAAAATCTAAGAGGTAGGAGAGTATGCTCTTATCTTTTATAGACAATCAGAAATCTAGACCCTTGAAGTTTTTTTCTAAGTTTTGAGATTTGTGTACCTTTAGAGGGCCTATCACAGTGGGAAAAAGTAATCACCCTGTGAGAACAACCCAAGTGAGTACAGCTAGACCTGAGCATTCCAACTCACTATAATAAATAAGCCTCTAGTGATTAAAGTCTCAGAGGATGGGATTATTTGAGTTTTCTCTTTGAGATCTCTCATATCGAGCATTTTGTAGGGCCTTGCGGTCTCAATCGCGTTTACGTGACTACATCTTGTTTCGGTACCTTGTTGGGCTATAGGCCTCAATCATGCTTGCGTGACTTCAAGGGGTAATTTCAAACGGAATTCCTGACTAAGAACCATAAGATAGAAACTACCTAATTCACCTCCGAAAGGTTGATAATCTTTGTGCAAGAGAGATAGTAACTCTCCCAAGACACTTGCCATATCGTGCCCCCATTAGCATTTGGAGTCGGCTAATACTGCGTTGAGAATCCATTGCGTGAGACTTAGCGGCCGTATTCTGATTAGCTATTGGGTGTGTACCTAAGTCAGCAAGTAAAGGTTTTCTTCTCTAAGCCAACTTCCATAGGGTTAGCGTGCTGTGATTGAATTATTATATATCTTGTGTGTTTTCTATGTTTTCATCCCTAAAACTAAAACTGGAATACCAAAACTGGAGAAAACAACAAACAAAGTCAGTGATAAACTCTGTCTGTGTCCAAACTGGTCTTTGTTAGTCATTGAAACATCAATCCTTATCAAAAACTAGTAGTCATCAGTCATTGAAACTCTGTCTGTCAGAATCTCATCTCTGTCCAATCCTCTGTCATATGAATTCTTGATCCTGTCAGTCAAAATAGTCAAAGTTTCCTAGATCACTCTACAGTAAGCCTAAAACTGGTTATCATCCTCTTGAGCATAAACAACCTTGATAGTGTACCTCTGTCGTTGCGTTGCACGATTTTGTCGATCATCTTTAAGCTAGTTCAAACGAACATTTTATCAAACCTAAGTCAACTTAGATAACATCTTACACAGGATAGATCGTTCTTGAAACCAGACTAGATCTTAAGTTACTTCTCTTAATTAGTACGTTAAACGAACTACTAGCTACAATTTGATCTTGACTTCTGCAACACATCTCACTCTAAAATAAATGCAACTAAGCACTTGTCTTGCAAAGTGAAAGCTTTGTAAGTTGACTCATTAGTCAATTTACAAAACTTAAAGTATTGGCCTAATTATTACAAGTTTTTATAATCAGTTAATGCTAAATTCATTATGATTCACAAAAACAAATGTGATCTACTTAAAGATTTGTTGTATTATTCTTGTATGTTCACTTTTTTTAGTAATGCATTTCTATTCTGTCATTCCAACAGAAAACAACCACACTAACACAATCAAATTTCAACAATGGACAGAAGATTGAAAGAAACAGAGGACATCAACAATGTCATTGAAAGCATGTTGCAAGAAAGCAACAAATTAAAGAGAAACCTCAAAATGATAATTGACCACTACGAACATAAATCACCAAACCAAACAACAGTGAACCTCTCTACATCTTGTACTGCTGTAACAACCATACATAGTATTGAATTAGCACCTTTACCAATACCAAGTACTAAATAGTTAGGTGATCCAATGGTTATTTTCACATTGGGAGACAGAGTATTTAAATGGACTGATAACGAGCTTGGATGGGTTGCTTGGGTTGATCTTGTGTTGTTGTAATTATTCAATCTTTGAAAAGTTACATTCATATTTTGATTAACATTCAAAACAGACATAAACATTCCAAGAGGTCACCCATCCTAGTACTACTCCGGTCCAAGCGCGCTTAATTGCAAAGTTCTGAAGAGATTTGGTGCACTAACGTTGTTGTGATCGCAGTCGTTATGAGCTTGTCACAGTGTGTACTTAGCAAACCGCGACCCGCGTGCAAATCCACCCCAGCCACCCACCCCCGCTGAGGTACACACCCTCCCTCACCAAGCGCGCCCCGTTCGCCAAGTGTGAACCCTGCCCGAGTGCACACACCTCACCAGCGCATCGGGTGTGCACCCGGCCTGGCCTACGTGCGTGCACCTGGATGGGTACGCACCCGACTCGGCCTGGGTGCGCACCCGACCCGCCCAAGTGTGCGCAGTGTCCCGTCTGCAACGCGGTGCCCACACACCACCTCGGGGGCAACGACCTGCGCTCACATGTGGGCCGAGTGCACCCTGGTGCATGTTCGGGGCGCCTCGGGTGCACACTCGATCTTGCCCCGGTGCACCAAGGCGCTCGGTTTGCCCCGAGTGTGCACCTAGTGCGCTCCGAAGCACGGTTATTGGAGTGCCCCCTCTGTTTTTGTCCGAGCATTTCATGGGGTTTCTCGCATTGGGGCTTCCCAGGCCCGATTGTTGGGTGCGCACCCACCCTGGCGTGCACGAAGTTGGAAGTTGGGTTAATTGCCCTGTTTGCCCCAAGTGCGCACACTTTGCTTGGGCTGCGCACCAGGGCGGGCTCAAGATGGCACCCACGTTCCATTTTTTTCACTATCTTTCAAAACGAAAATTTTAAATTCTCATTTTTTTTTTGACCTTTTCCAGAAATTAGTGAAGGCAGCACATCAAAGGTGCACACCTCGCTGCCCACCTTGGTGTGCTTCGAGGTGCCCACCATGGTGCGCAATGCTGGTGCGAACTCGGGAATGCTTCGAAGTGTGCTCCAAGGTGCGGCGTGCACGAAGTCGAACCCCAGTTTGCCCCCGGTGCACACCTCACATGCACCTTCACCAGGGCAAGCACCTTGGTGCACACCTTGGCTGGGTTTGCCCCGGGTGCGCTCTGAAGCGGGGTTATTGGAGCGCCCCCTTTTTTTCTATCGGAGTGTTTGGTGGGGTTTCTCGCATTGGCTCTTCCCAAGCCCGATTGTTGGGTGCGCCCCCACCCTAGCACGCGCGAAGTCGGAAGTTGGATTAATTGCTTGACGCGCACCTTCGCCAGGGTGGGCACCTTGGTGTGCACACCTTGCCTGGGCTGCGCACCAAGGCGAGCTCAAGATGGCACCCGATTTCCCTTTTTTTCACTATCTTTCAAAACGAAAATTTTAAAATCCCATTTTTTTTTGCCTTTTATGGAAATTAGTGAAGGCAGCGCATCAAAGGTGCGCACCTCGCTGCCCACCTTGGTGTGCTCCGAGGTGCCCACAACAGTGCACAACGTTGGTGCGAACCTAGGAGCGCCCCGATGTGTGCTCCAAAGTGCGGCGTGCACAAAGTCGGAGCCCGGTTTGCCCTGGGTGCCCACCTCGCGTGCACCTTCGTCGGGGTGGGCACCTTGGTGTGCACACCTTGGCTGGGTTGCGCACCCTGGTGGGCACCATGGTGCGCACCAAAGAGCGCTCCGAAGTGTGCTCCAAGGTGCGACGTGCACGAAATCAGAGCCTAGTTTGCTCCGGGTGCGCACCTCGCGTGCACCTTCGCTGCAATGGGCACCTTGGCTAGGTTGCGTGTCTTGGTGGGCACCATGACATGCACGAAGTCAGAGCCCGGTTTGCCCCGGTGCGCACCTCGTGTGCACCTTCGCCGTGGTGGGCACCTCGGTGTGCATACCTTGGCTAGGTTGCGCGCCCTGGTGGGCACCATGGTGCGCACCAAGGAGCACTCCGAAGTGTGCTCCAAGGTGTGGCGTGCATGAAGTCGGCGCCCAGTTTGCCCCAGGTGTGCACCTCACGTGCACCATCATTGCGATGGGCACCTTGGTGGGCACCACGGAGCGCTCCGAAGTGTGCTCCAAGGTGCGCACCATGGCCCTCCAAGGTGCTCCAAGATGCGCAGCATGGCATGCACGAAGTCAGAGCCCAGTTTGCCCTGGGTGTGCACCTCGCGTGCACCTTCGCCACGGTGGGCACCTCGGTGCGCACACCTTCTCAATGTTTTTTTGCCTTTTTTGGAAATTGGTGAAGGCATCGCATCAAAGGTGCGCACCTCGATGTGCTCCGAGGTGCGAACCCAGGAGCGCTCCGAGGTGCGCACGAAGTCGAAAGTTGAGTTAAGTGCCTTATTTTCTTCGGATGTGCTCTAAGGTGCGCAACATCGATGCGCACCAAGGAGTGCTCCAAGGTGCGCACGATGGCGTTCACCTCTGGTGCGCACGATTTGGAGCTCAGTTTGCTCGGGATGCGCACACTTTGGCCACGAAGTCAGAGCTCGGTTTGCCTCGGGTGCACACCTTAGTGCGCTCCGAGGTGCCCAAGATTGGTGCGCACCAAGGAGCGCTCTAAAGTGCGCAGGTGCGCACGAAGTCGAAAGTTCAATTAATTGTCCAGTCTGCCCTGAGTGCGCACCTTGCGTGCACCTTCGCCAGAGTGGGCACCTTGGTGCACACACCTTGGCTGGGCTGCGCACCCGAGCGCGCACACCTTGGCACCCACATTTCCTTCATTTTTAAAT
This sequence comes from Cryptomeria japonica, assembly GCF_030272615.1. Taxonomy (NCBI): domain Eukaryota; kingdom Viridiplantae; phylum Streptophyta; class Pinopsida; order Cupressales; family Cupressaceae; genus Cryptomeria; species Cryptomeria japonica. Next base: position 703,313,335 of record NC_081405.1, on the reverse strand, counting down.
TTTTTTTTGACAATCTCTCAAGTGGAAAATTCTATAATCTCAACTTTTTTTATCTTTTTAAGAAACTTTTGAACGGAGCACATCATTGATGCACACCAAGGAGCCCTCTAAAGTGTGCTCCAAGGTGTGCACCTCTGGTGCACTCCAAAGTGCTCTCTAGCTACGTGCACCTACCCCGAGCATGCACTTAGCCCCGCCCAGCTTCGCTCACCTGTCCCGGATGTCTGGTGCGAAACCTTAGAGTAAGAAACATTGCAGTGCACCTTGGCCAACGTGCGCGACTCGACCAAGTGCACACTGGCCGAGGTGCACACTGATTTCACCTTGGTGTGCACGCAGCACCTCGGGTGCACCGGGGTGCACGCACAACGCTCGGGTTGCATAGTAGCCTGTGTGCTCGGGGCGCCTCGGGTGCGCGCTCGGTGTCACTCTCGCACGTGTGGTAGTGCGGGCACCGCACCCCAGCCTAGCCCCGATGAGAACGCAAACGGGCAAAAGGTTAATTCAAATAGCATTGCGATGCCCGACGAAAAACTAAAAAAGGATGCAACATCGGGACTTCCCAGGAGGTCACCCATCCCAGTACTACTCCAGCCCAAGCAAGCTTAACTGCGGAGTTCTGATGGGATTCGGTGCACTAACGTTGTTGTGATCGCAGCCGTTATGAGCTTGTCACAGTGTGTACTTAGCAAACCGCGACCCATGTGCGAATCCACCCCGGCCACCCACCCCCGTCGAGGTGCATACCCTCCCTCGTCAAGCGTGCCCCATTCGCCAAGTGTGAACCCTGCCCGGGTGCGCGCACCTCGCCAGCACATCGGGTATGCACCCGGCCCAGCTTACATGTGTGCACTTGGATGGGGCGTCATGTGCGCACTCAACCCGCCCAAGTGCGCGAAGTGTCTCGTTTGCAACGTGGTGCCCGCACACCACCTCGGGGGTAACGACCTGCACTCACATGTGGGCCGAGTGCACCGTGGTGCATGTTCGGGGCGCCTTGGTGCACGCTCGATCTTGCCTCGATGCACCAAGGCACTCAGTTTGCCCCGGGTCCACACCTGGTGCGCTCCGAAGTGTGGTTATTGGAGCACCCCCTCTATTTTTGTCCGAGCGTTTCGTGGGGTTTCTCACATTGGGGCTTCCCAAGCCTAGTTGTTGGGTGCGCACCCACCCTGGCGCGCACGAAGTCGGAAGTTGGGTTAATTGCCTTGTTTGCCCCTGGTGCGCACACCTTGCCTGGGCTGCGCACCAGGGTGAGCTCAAGATGGCACACGCGTTCCATTTTTTTCACTATCTTTCAAAACGAAAAATTTTAAAATCTTATTTTTTTCTTTGCCTTTTCAAAAAATTAGTGAAGGCAACACATCAAAGGTGCGCACCTCACTGCCCACCTTAGTGTGCTTTGAAGTACCCACCATGGTGCGCAACGCTGGTGCAAACCCAGGAACGCTCCGAAGTGTGCTCCAAGGTGCGGCGTGCATGAAGTCAGAGCCCGATTTGCCCCGGGTGTGCACCTTCGCGCGGGGCGAGCACCTTGGTGCACACCTTGGCTGGGTTTGCCCCGGGTGCGCTCCGAAGCGGGGTTATTGGAGTACCCCCTCTTTTTCTATCAGAGCGTTTGGTGGGGTTTCTCGCATTGGCTCTTCCCAAGCCCGGTTGTTGGGTGCACTCCCACCCTAGCACGTGCGAAGTCAGAAGTTGGGTTAATTGCCCGGGCGCGCATCTTCGCCAGGGTGGGCATCTTGGTGCGCACACCTTGCCTGGGCTGCGCACCAAGGCGGGCTCAAGATGGCACCTGCATTTCCTTTTTTTCATTATCTTTCAAAATGAAAATTTTAAAATCTCATTTTTTTCTACCTTTTATGGAAATTAGTGAAGGCAGCGCATCAAAGGTGCGCACATCGCTACCCACCTTGGTGTGCTCTGAGGTGCCCACCACGGTGCACAACACTGGTGTGAACCCAGGAGCGCCTCGATGTGTGCTCCAAGGTGCGGCGTGCATGAAGTCGGAGCCCGGTTTGCCCCAAGTGCGCACCTCGTGTGCACCTTCGTCGGGGTGGGCACCTTGGTGCACACACATTGGCTAAGTTGCACACCCTGGTGGGCACCATGGTGCGCACCAAGGAGCGCTCCGAAGTGTACTTCAAGGTGCGACGTGCATGAAGTCAAAGCCCGGTTTGTCTCGGGTGCGCACCTCACGTGCACCTTCGCTGCGGTGGGCACCTTGGCTAGGTTGCGCATCATGGTGGGCACCATGGCGTGCACGAAGTCGGAGCCCGGTTTGCCCCAAGTGCGCACCTCGCATGCACCTTCACCGGGGTGGGCACCTCAGTGCGCATACCTCGGTTGGGTTGCGCACCCTAGTGGGCACCATGGTGCGCACCAAGGAGCGCTCCGAAGTGTGCTCGAAGGTGCGACGTGCACGAAATCGAGGCTCGGTTTGCCCCAGGTGCGCAACTCGCGTGCACCTTCACCGCGGTGGGCACTTTAGTGGGCACCATGGAGCACTCTGAAGTGTGCTCCAAGGTGTGCACCATGGCCCTCCAAGGTGCTCCAAGGTGCGCAGCATGGCGTGCACGAAGTCAGAGCCCCGATTTGCCCCGGGTGCGCACCTCGTGTGCACCTTTGCCAGAGTGGGCACTTCAGTGCGCACACCTTCTTAATGTTTTTTTGCCTTTTTTAAAAATTGATAAAGGCAACGCATCAAAGGTGTGCACCTCGATGTGCTCTGATGTGCGAACGTGGGAGTGCTCCGAGGTGCGCACGAAGTCGAAAGTTGGGTTAAGTGCCTTGTTTTCCTTGGGTGTGCTTTGAGGTGCACAACATCGGTGCGCACCAAGGAGCGCTTTGAAGTGTGCTCCAAGGTGTGCATGATGGCGTGCACCTCTGGTGTGCACGATTCGGAGCTCAGTTTGCCCGGGGTGCGCACACCTTGGCTTGGCTGCACACCATGGTGTGCTCCGAGGTGTGCACCTTTTGTGCGCTCCAAGGTGCGCACGAAGTCGGAGCTCGGTTTGCCCTGGGTGCGCACCTTCGTCAGGGTGCGCACCTTGCTATGCACACCTTGGCTGGGTTGCGCACCTTGGTGGGCTCCAAGGTGTGCACGAAGTCGGAGCTCGGTTTGCCCCGAGTGCGCACCTTGGTGCGCTCTGAGGTGCCCAAGATTGGTGCGCACCAAGGAGCGCTCCGAAGTGCACAGGGGCGCGTGAAGTTAAAAGTTGGGTTAATTGTCCGGTCTGCCTCGGGTGCGCACCTTGCATGCACCTTCGCCAGGGTGGGCGCCTTGGTACACACACCTTAGCTAGGCTGCGCACTCGGGCACGCACACCTTGGCACCCGGGTTTCCTTCATTTAAAAAAAAAAAATTTGACAATCTCTCAAGTGGGAAATTCTATAATCTCAACTTTTTTTGCCTTTTTAGGAAACTTTTGAACAGAGCGCATCATTGGTATGCACCGAGGAGCGCTCCAAAGTGTGCTCTAAGGTGCGCACCTCTGGTGCGCTCCAAAGTGCTCTCTAGTTGCATGCACCTGCCCCGGGCGCGCACCCGACCCTGCCCAGCTTCGCTCACTTGTTCCGGGCATCTGGTGCGGAACCTTAGAGTAAGAAACATCGCAGTGCACCTTGGCCAACGTGCGTGACTCGATCGAGCGTGCACTAGCTGAGGTGCACACCGATTTCACTTGGTTGCGCGCGTAGCACCTCGGACGCACCGGGGTGCACGCACAACGCCCGGGTTACACCGTGGCCTATGTGCTAGGGGCGCCTCGGGTGCGTGCTCGGTGTCGCCCCCGCGCACGCGGTAGTGGGGGCACTGCACCCTGGCCCAACCCCGACGAGAATGCAAACGGGCAAAAGGTTACTTCAAATAGCATTGTGACACCCGATGAAAAACTAAAAAAGGGTGCAACACCGGGACTTCCTGGGAGGTCACCCATCCCAGTACTACTCCGGTCCAAGCGCGATTAACTGCGGAGTTCTGATGGGATTCGGTGCACTAACGCTGGTATGATCACACCCGTTATGAGCTTGTCGCAGTGTGTACTTAGCAAACCGCGACCCACATGCGAATCCACCTCGGCCACCCACCCCCGTCGAGGTGCACACCCTCCCTCACCAAGCGTGCCCCATTCGCCAAGTGTGAACCCTGCTTGGGTGCACGCACCTCGCCAGCGCATCGAGTGTGCACCCAGCCCGACCTACGTGCATGCACCTGGACGGGGCGTCGTGTGCGCACCCGACCCGGCCTGGGTGCGCACCCGACCCGCCCCAGTGCGCGCAGTGTCCCATCTGCAACGTAGTGCCCGCACACCACCTTGGGTGCAACGACCTGCGCTCACATGTGGGCCGAGTGCACCCTGGTGTATGTTCGGGGCACCTCGGGTGCACGCTCGATCTTGCCCTGGTGCACCAAGGCACTCGGTTTGCCCTGAGTGTGCACCTGGTGCAAGGTGGGCACCCAAAATAGGGATCAAGCACCAAAAACAAGTTTCGGGATGCAAAATGGGACCCAAGGACCACAAATGCGTTCCAAGACCCATGATGGGTCCACGAGAACAAAAATGTGTTATGAGACTTAATAAACAAATATTGGTTTTTAGGAGAAGAAACGTGCTCTGATGCCCATAACGAGAATCGACCCCGAAAAGGCCACAAGCCGAAAGTGGGATGCGAGACAAAAAAAAATGGGACCTGAGGACCAAAATTGGGTTCCCAGGTCGAAGAAAGGGCAACCGGACAAGAAATGATCTCTAAGGCTCGAAATGTGTCCTGACGACTAAAACTTGACAAGAAGCACCCATCAGGCACCCAACTTGACACCCATGGGATGCCGACCCACGCGGACTTCCACCTAGCACACCTTGGCACCCACCCACCCTGGCACCCAACCTCGCACCCAACTTAGCACCTTTGAACCCACATTGGCACTCACCCTGACCCTGGCACCTTGGAACCCACATTGGCACTCACCTTGACCCTGGCACCCACCTTTGCACTCACCTTGGGACCCACCCTGGCTCCCACCTCGGCACCCACCCAGACACCCACCTTGGTTCCTTAGCACCCACCTTGGATCCTTGGCACCCACCCCGACACCCACCTTGGCACGCAACTTGGCTACTTCCCACCCACCTTGGCTCCTCGATGCCCACCCCGACAACCACCCCGTGACCTACCTTGGCTAGGGTTGGTGCACACCCTGATGCCCACCTTGGCACCCATCCTATGACCCACCTTGGCACGCACCTTAGTACCCACCCTAGGACCCACCCCATGACCCACCTTGGCCAGGGTGGGTGCACACCCACCCTGGTGCCCACCTTGGCACCCACCCTATGACCCACCTTGGCACCCACCCATCCTAGCACCCAGCTTGTGACCAGCCTTGGAACCCACCCTCGCACCCGTCTTGGCCAGGGTGGGTGCGCACCCATCCTGGCACCCACATTGTGACACACCTTGGAACACACCTTGTGACCCACGCACCCTAGCACCCACCTTGGCACCCACCTTGGAACCCAACCTAGCAACTTGGCACCCACCCCATGACCCACCTTGGCATCCACCATAGCAGTTGCCCACTTGGCACCCACCTTGGAACCCAATTTGGCACCCACCTCGGCACCCACCTTGACACTTGTGCACCCACCTTGCCACTCACCCTAGCATCGACCCATCCTAGCACCCACCCTGGCACCTTTGCACCCTAGCACTCACCCATCCTAGCACCTAACCTATGACCTACCTCGACACTTACCCTCGCACCCACCCACCCTAACACCCACCCTAGCACCTACCCACCCTTGCACCCACCCACCTCGGCACCCACCTTGTGACCCATCTTGGCACCCACCCATCCTACCACTCAACCTATCACCCACCTTCTCATCCACCTTAGCACCCACCCACACTGGCACCTTGGCACCCGCCTCGAGGAAGGTGGGTGCACACCCACCCTGGCACCCAATTTAGAACCCATCGAGCCTGTTACCCACCTTGGCACCCACATTGTAGCCCACCCTAGCACCCATCCTATGACCCACATTAGCATCCACACCCTAGCACCCAGGGACCCAGGCACCCACCTCGACACCCACCCTAGCACTGAACCTGTGACCCACCTTGAAACTCACCCTAGAACCCACCCACCCTGTGAACCACCTTGGCATCCACCTTAGCACCCACCCACCTTGGCACCCACTCTAGCACTCACCCATCCTAACACCCAACTTGTTACCCACCTTGGCACCCGTCCTCATGCCCACCTTGAAACCCACCCTAGCACCCATCCACCCAGGAGCCCACCTTGGCACCCAACCTGTGACCCACCTTGGAACCCACCCTAGTACCCACCTTTGAACCCACTATATCACCAACCCACCTTGGCACCCACCCTATGACCCTCTTTGGAATCCACCCTAGCATGCACCCACCTTGGCACCCACCATGGAGCGCACCCTAGCACCCACCCACCCCAACACGCACCTCAACACCCACCTTGGTGTGCGCACTGTGCCAACCTCTCAAAGACCCTATGTGGTGCGCTCCAAAGTGTACACCTTTGATGTGCTCCAAGGTGCACACCTTTGGTGCACTCCGAGGTGCACACCAAAGTGTGCACCGAGGTGAGCACCAAAGTGCACTCTAGGGTGCACACCAAGGCGCGCACCTTTAGTGCGGTCAATGCAAATGAATTTGGAAGTTGGGGTCAATGTCCTAATCGCTGCTGCAGAGTACACGTATGAGAATCGGACAAATAGCTTTATATAGGGGAGGTGTTGTGTTTGATGGGTCGACTCCCTTGGTTGTGTGCACTGCACCAACTTCAAAGACCCTGTCTTGTTTAAGAAGTTGAAAGTTTGGATGGATGTCCTAATCGTTGCTACAGACTACGCATGTATGAGAATTAGACAAATAGCTTATATAGGGGAGGTGTTGCGTTTGATGGGTCGACTCCCTTGGTTGTGCGCACTGTGCCAACCTCAAAGACCCTGCATTGCGGAAGAAGTCAGAAGTCGGATTTTGGTGAGCACCAAGGCGTGCACCTTTGGTGTGGTCAATGCAGATGAATTCAGAAGTTGGGGTCGATGTCCTAATCGTTGTTGCAGGCTACACATGTATGAGAATAGACAAATAGCTTATATAGGGGAGGTGTTGGGTTTGATGGGTCAACTCCCTTGGTTGTGCACATTACACCAACCTCAAAGACCTTGTTTTCGTTAAGTCGAAAGTTGGGGTCAATGTCTTAATGGCTCCTGCAGGCTACACATGTATGAGAATCAGACAAATAGCTTATATAGGGGAGGTGTTGGGTTTGATGGGTCGACTCCCCTGGTTGTGTGCATTACGTCAACCTCAAAGACCTTGTTTTCGTTAAGAAGTCAAAAGTTAGGGTCGATGTCCTAATCGCTCCTGTAGACTACACATGTATGAGAATCAGACAAATAGCTTATATAGGGGAGGTGTTGGGTTTGATGGGTTGACTCCCCTAGTTGTTCGCATTACGCCAACCTCAAAGACCTTGTTTTCGTTTAGAAGCCAAAAGTTGGGGTCGATGTCCTAATCGCTCCTGCAGGCTACACATGTATGAGAATCAGACAAATAGCTTATATAGGGGAGGTGTTGGGTTTGATGGGTCGACTCCCCTAGTTGTGTGCATTGCACCAACCTCAAAGACCCTGCATTGTGGGTGAAGTCGAAAGTCGGAGTTTGGTGTGCTACAAGGTGTGGTCGAAGGTGCTCACCTAGGTGTGCACATGTGTGCACCAAATGTGTGCACCTTTGGAGCGCATGAAAAGTGCGCTCCAAAATTACGCACCTTTGGAGCGCACGAAAAGTGCGCTCCAAAAGTGCGCACCTTTGGAGCGCACAAAAGTGCGCACCTTTGGGGTGCACAAAAGTGCGCACCTAGTGCGGTCAATGCAGGCGAGTTCGGAAGTTGGGGTTGATGTCCTGATTGGTTGTGCAAACTACAAAGATGTGAGATTCGGACAAATAACTTATATAGGGGAGGTGTATGCTTCGATGGGTCAACTCCCTGGGTTGAGCGCACCGCGCCAACCTTAAAGACCCTGCGCTATGGATGAAGTCGGAAGTTGGGTCCGATGATCGATTCGATTAATGGGTATGCTCATGAGGTCGGAATTTGGGTCCGATGACCTGCCATGTGCAGGAAGGCGAATGTTGGCACTGTGCGTTGCAAGGTGCACACCAAGGCGCTGGTGCAGTCGTTGCAGCCGAGTTTGGAAGTTGGGGTCGATGTCCTGATCGGAGGTGCAAACTACACAGGTGTGGGAATCGGACAAATAGCTTATATAGGGGAGGTGTATGCTTCGATGGGTCGACTCCCCGGGATGAGCGCACCGCGCCAACCTCAAAGACCCTACGGTATGGATGAAGTCGGAAGTTGGGTCCGATGACCGATTCGATTAGTGGGTATGCTGATGAGGTCAAAATTTGGGTCCAATGACCTGCCATGTGCAGGAAGGTGAATGTTGGCACTGTGCGTTGCAAGGTGCGCACCAAGGCGCTGGTGCGGTTGTTGCAGCCGAGTTCAGAAGTTGGGGTCGATGTCCTGATCGGAGGTGCAAACTACACAGGTGTGGGAATCGGACAAATAGCTTATATAGGGGAGGTGTATGCTTCGATGGGTCGACTCCCCAGGTTGAGTGCACCGCGCCAACCTCAAAGACCCTACAGTATGGATGAAGTTGGAAGTTGGGTCCGATGACCGATTCGATATGTAGGCATATTCGCGAGGTTGGAATGTGGGTTCGATGACCTGCCATGTGCAGGAAGGCAGAATTTGGGTACGATGACCGAGTTGATGGCCTGCCATGCACAGGAAGGCAGAATTTGGGTCCGATGACCGAGTTGATGGCCTGCCATGCGCAGGAAGGCAGAATTTGGATCCGATGACCGAGTTGATGGCCTGCCATGCGCAGGAAGGCGAAATTTGGGTCAGATGACCTGACATACGCATGGAGTCCGACTCGGGGGCCGATGTTCGATTCGATGACTTGCACTATGGGTAAAGTCGGAAGTTGTGGTCTTTGACCCGATTCGATGACCAGACTTCGGCTGTTTGAGAATTGGACAAATAACTTATGTAAGGGGCTGCTGTCTCAGGGAGATCAGTAGGCTTCTGGGGTTGTAAGTCCCTTGTTATTCTCAGCAGGTGGAAGTTGTGGTGATTGACAAAGGGTTAATGCCAAGCTACAGTTGTGTGAGAATTGGACAAAAAACTTATATATGGGGGTCGGTTGAAAGAATAGCCGAGTGCCAGGAGTGCACCAAGGTGGTCTGCGGTAGACACCTCCTCCTAGGGGTGAAGAAGAGTAACCCTGCCCTCTAGTCTCAGGGAGATAGAGGTCCTACATGGACATTAGGGGTGAAGTAGAGTAACCCCACCTTATCATTGGATGGTGAGGTTTACTGGTGGATGCATTCTCATGGTCCCTATCTCAGTGAAGCGGAGTAACTGAGCCAATGTTGGGGATGACTCCCGGGGAGTTGTCTATGACCCGAGGACTAGGGAAGTGGAGTACCTAGGCTCTTGCGAGGAGGATGATCGTGCAATGGATTGTCCCGGTTGGGGAAATGGAGTACCCAAGATCTTGTAAGGGGGGGATGGCCGTACAATGGGCTATCTATATCGGATTGTTGGAGCTTGAGAGTGGGCAAGCTATGTGGGTTGAGTAGCAGAGCCAGAGGTCCATGTGTCTTGTGGAACAAGTGGGGTGATGTGCCGGGCACACACCTAGGTTACCTGATGTGGGATTTGCATTGAGGTCTGGGATCTCAAGGCCCTAGAGTGGGGGTCAAATGTGGTAGTAAGGACTGGGTTCTGAAAGTGTGCTCATGTGGAGCCGAGCCATGAGGCGAGTCCAAGAGGGTGACAAAGATGGATGAGTTGCATGACCGAAAAGGGGACATGGTCCGTAGGCGAGTTGTTCTGGGAGCACAGCCGAGTTGAAGGAGAGTTCAGCGACCAAGGATATTGGATTGGATCATGGAGCGAAGAGCTTGGTGCCCAAGTAGGAGTGCAAGGTGTTTTGTCAGTCCGAGAGGCTTAGACTGAGTGTTTGCATGGAGCTGGTTATTGTGCATAGGATGTACAGGGAACCGAGTTCACCAGTGAAGCCATGTAGGCATAGGCCAAGGGCCCGAAGCAGTGTGACTTGGAGTCCTTGTTCAGGAAGGAGTTCTGAGTTGTGTACTGGGTAAGCCGTCGCAGGCTCGGGAGAGAGTCAGTGGTGCGCCAGGGTGAGTTCCGAAGGAGACAGGGTCTTCGTGGATCAGGAGTCTATCTAAGAAGCTAACGCCAGGGGCGAGGTGCAGTGGTATCTGTGCTGGGGTTTCAAGAGTGGACGTTGATCTAGGGGCAGGAACTTGTAATCGAATGCTTGGGAAGTATTCAGGATAGTGACCAGCAACAGAGTTGGAATTGTTTGTAGATCGGGCCAGGGGCCGCCTCTTCATAACAATAAAGCTATCTATTGTCCCAGTGTTGTGTTCATTGTGTGGAGATGGACAAACAGGAAACTAGCTCAGGGAGTCTAGTCGTCCCATGAGATATGTTTGGTGCTTGACGGTTCAGAGGAGCCGAGGGAGGCCAACATGGGGCGCCAGTGCTGCGGGAGTGTTGGGCATGCTCAGGGAGTGTGCAAAGTTGGAGCCGAAGGACTTAAGGAGTTCCGGATGGGTCAGTGTTAGTAGTCAGGGTCTTATGGGGGACTCAAGAAGACGAAGACATCGAGGAGACCTGTAAGCTTGTACCAGGGGTGCAAGGATGGTGCGACAAGACAGTGCTAGAGTAGAGTCAGGGACTTGAAGGGAGTGCTAGAAGCATCAGGATGAAGGAAACCCGTGAGAGGGTTGGCATGCACTTCTATTCCGCATGGGTGTGTGTTAATGTGGTCAGGTGGTGGACACTTGAAAAGGGTATGGCGTAGTCTGGAAACAAGAAAGGACTTGTCCGCAATGGAAGTCGTGAGTAAGGTTTGCCAGTGCCGCATGAGGTTTGACCTCCTGTGGAAGGAAAAAGCTTGTTTGGGCAGCAGGCCGGTCTAGCCCCGTGACAGTTGGTATCAGAGCATAAAAATTGGCAGGGCCAGTTAGATGAGCTGAGGTAGCTGGGCTATCAAGTGGTCAGAGGAAGACTGCAAAGGCGGATTGTGGTTTGCAGTGTCGAGGACATGTAGACCAGGGTGGCTAGCAGGGCGTGGTCACTAAAAATGTGAGGCCAATCCAGGTAGGGATAAGGATGGTGAAGTCCGTGGCCGAGTTCCATGAGTGGTAGTCAGCTGGTTGGAGTTTGTGCCTGGGGCCGAGTTCCATCGGGAAGGGACTATGCTAGTGGAGCGACAAGGGATCAGGAGTGGATCTCTTGGTTGGGAAAATCTTGCACGGGAAGTGCCTTAGTAGTTCGAGTGGAGCGAAGTAGGCAAGGTGTGAGTCGGTATTGAACTGGGTTCAGTGCTGGAAGCAGTCGGCAGGGCCGCAAGATTTGATATGGCAGTGTCCAAGGGTAGTGGCATATAAGACCAGTCAAAGGAGTTAGGAGCTGCGAGGAGCAGTGTGGTGTAGGGTCTTGTCAAGGATGGATCCGAGGTGAAATCGATGGAGCTGTAAGGTACAGTGTGGTGTAGGATCTTGTCAAGGACAGGTTCGAGGTGTAACAATTTGGGCTGTGGGATGGCATAAGGTCGTTCCCAGTGTGGTGTAGGGTTGTGCCTGGGGCATAATCCGAGGCGTAAATTTGGTGGCGAAGCAGGTCCAATGGTGGAAAGCCAGTGAGGGGCCAAGTCACAAAGGAAGTCAAGGGAAAGAGGTAGTACCTTGCCCACATTGGATGTGGTTTGCAAAGGCATCGGGCACAAGAGGTTGGATAGCTTACAAATGTTGGTGGCTTCTTTGGGTTGCAGCACCGAGGGCGCAGGGCGTTCCGTGGACAGTGCGTCAGTCAGACAAAGTGTCACAATGGATGGAAGTGAGTTCACTGAATGTGTAGGATGTAACGCAAGAGTTGGGTGTCTTTAGGGAAGTGCACCTAAGATGTAGGATTGTGTCTGGGACATGATCTGAGGTATGGACTTGTGGCGAGTTAGGTCTGAAGGTTGGGAACCAAAGATGGGACCGTCACAGAGAAAGTCAAGGGAAGGAGAGAGTACCTTGCCCACATTGGATGTGGATTGCAGAGGCATTATGCACGAGAGGTTGGTCAGCTGAATGACGTTGGTAGTTTCTTTGGGTTGCAGCACCGAGGGCGCAGGGCGTTCCGTGGACAGTGCATCAGTCAGACAAAGTAGTACAGCAGATTGAAGTAGACAAGATCGAATGTGTGGGATGCAATGCAAGATGGGTGTCTTCAAGGAAGTGCACCTAGGCAGACTCATGAGGTGTGGGTTTGCGAGAGTACACCAAGGAGGTGGAAGTGGTTGACAAGTACCAGGAGGATCACGTGCAGCTAGAGGTGGATCAATGGGAGTATGTTGGTTGTTGTTCTTGAGTTGAGTTGTTGGGGACAGGATAAGACGCGGGGCGCACCGGGGTCAGTCAACAGGCAATCAGGATGACACTACAGAAAGGAAGTTGAGAGCTGAAGGTTGAATGTGCGACTTGGGAAGTCAGCTGGGTGTTTTGGTCAGTGGAGTATGTGTCTTCAAGGTGGCCAGATACCAGGGGCTTGCACAACAGGGTTGGTAGCAAGCGTGTCTTTCAGTGGATGCTAGGATTGGATCCGGGAGTAGTGGAAGTTGGAAGACAAGGGTGTCGTCGAGGATGGCACTAGTGGCTGAGTTGAGAGGTGAGCATGGTTTGTGATGTTCTGTCATGTTGCAGTGCAAACGGTGGAGTCTTGGAGATGTAGAAGCCGGTATGGGGCATGGTGCAACCGAATATCACAGAGTTGTTTCACAGATGTTCAAACAAGGACAGTCATCTCAGTGAAAGTCAAGAACGGGGTTCTTGCAATATGTTGTTGAGTCGGGGACTAGCAGCAAAGATCAGTTGGAGGTAAGGAAGCGTCTTCACAAGATCAGTGCGGAGGCAGTGAGTTGGACTCAGAGTGTTGCCGAAGCGAGTTAGCCATGGATGGGATTCATGCAAGTGAAAGTCCAGTATGGGGTATGCTGGCAAGTATCAAGTATGTCAGGGACAAAAACGATACAAGTGCAGGGCACAGTGAATCTGAAGTTCACTTTTAACAGGTCCTAATGTTGCGAAGGACGAGACTCGGGTCGAATGGTCCGGCGCCGAGGACGTCGCCTGTTTTAAGTGGGGGAGGATGTAAGGGGCTGCTGTCTCAGGGAGATCAGTAGGCTTCTGGGGTTGTAAGTCCCTTGTTATTCTCAGCAGGTGGAAGTTGTGGTGATTGACAAAGGGTTAATGCCAAGCTACAGTTGTGTGAGAATTGGACAAAAAACTTATATATGGGGGTCGGTTGAAAGAATAGCCGAGTGCCAGGAGTGCACCAAGGTGGTCTGCGGTAGACACCTCCTCCTAGGGGTGAAGAAGAGTAACCCTTCCCTCTAGTCTCAGGGAGATAGAGGTCCTACATGGACATTAGGGGTGAAGTAGAGTAACCCCGCCTTATCATTGGATGGTGAGGTTTACTGGTGGATGCATTCTCATGGTCCCTATCTCAGTGAAGCGGAGTAACTGAGCCAATGTTGGGGATGACTCCCGGGGAGTTGTCTATGACCCGAGGACTAGGGAAGTGGAGTACCTAGGCTCTTGCAAGGAGGATGATCGTGCAATGGATTGTCCCGGTTGGGGAAATGGAGTACCCAAGATCTTGTAAGGGGGGGATGGCCGTACAATGGGCTATCTATATCGGATTGTTGGAGCTTGAGAGTGGGCAAGCTATGTGGGTTGAGTAGCAGAGCCAGAGGTCCATGTGTCTTGTGGAACAAGTGGGGTGATGTGCCGGGCACACACCTAGGTTACCTGATGTGGGATTTGCATTGAGGTCTGGGATCTCAAGGCCCTAGAGTGGGGGTCAAATGTGGTAGTAAGGACTGGGTTCTGAAAGTGTGCTCATGTGGAGCCGAGCCATGAGGCGAGTCCAAGAGGGTGACAAAGATGGATGAGTTGCATGACCGAAAAGGGGACATGGTCCGTAGGCGAGTTGTTCTGGGAGCACAGCCGAGTTGAAGGAGAGTTCAGCGACCAAGGATATTGGATTGGATCATGGAGCGAAGAGCTTGGTGCCCAAGTAGGAGTGCAAGGTGTTTTGTCAGTCCGAGAGGCTTAGACTGAGTGTTTGCATGGAGCTGGTTATTGTGCATAGGATGTACAGGGAACCGGGTTCACCAGTGAAGCCATGTAGGCATAGGCCAAGGGCCCGAAGCAGTGTGACTTGGAGTCCTTGTTCAGGAAGGAGTTCTGAGTTGTGTACTGGGTAAGCCGTCGCAGGCTCGGGAGAGAGTCAGTGGTGCGCCAGGGTGAGTTCCGAAGGAGACAGGGTCTTCGTGGATCAGGAGTCTATCTAAGAAGCTAACGCCAGGGGCGAGGTGCAGTGGTATCTGTGCTGGGGTTTCAAGAGTGGACGTTGATCTAGGGGCAGGAACTTGTAATCGAATGCTTTGGAAGTATTCAGGATAGTGACCAGCAACAGAGTTGGAATTGTTTGTAGATCGGGCCAGGGGCTGCCTCTTCATAACAATAAAGCTATCTATTGTCCCAGTGTTGTGTTCATTGTGTGGAGATGGACAAACAGGAAACTAGCTCAGGGAGTCTAGTCGTCCCATGAGATATGTTTGGTGCTTGAGGGTTCAGAGGAGCCGAGGGAGGCCAACATGGGGCGCCAGTGCTACGGGAGTGCTGGGCATGCTCAGGGAGTGTGCAAAGTTGGAGCCGGAGGACTTAAGGAGTTCCGGATGGGTCAGTGTTAGTAGTCAGGGTCTTATGGGGGACTCAAGAAGACGAAGACATCGAGGAGACCTGTAAGCTTGTACCAGGGGTGCAAGGATGGTGCGACAAGACAGTGCTAGAGTAGAGTCGGGGACTTGAAGGGAGTGCTAGAAGCATCAGGATGAAGGAAACCCGTGAGAGGGTTGGCATGCACTTCTATTCCGCATGGGTGTGTGTTAATGTGGTCAGGTGGTGGACACTTGAAAAGGGTATGGCGTAGTCTGGAAACAAGAAAGGACTTGTCCGCAATGGAAGTCGTGAGTAAGGTTTGCCAGTGCCGCATGAGGTTTGACCTCCTTTGGAAGGAAAAAGCTTGTTTGGGCAGCAGGCCGGTCTAGCCCCGTGACAACTTATATAGGGGATGTCACAGGCTTTGGGAGCCAAACCCGTGCGGCATCGAAAAGTCCCATCCCGACTCGGAATAAGTCTGCGGACTGAGGCCTTCGGCCTACGCCTTGTCCCTTGTCCAAATTACGCTAAAGCGGAAATGCGCAAATAAGAAAGTAGACTAAACTTCTCCTAGAAATGAAAGTATAAGAACATAGAATGCAGGACTGCTAAAGATGTTTAAAGGTGGAGCGAGATGCCCAAATCCTTCATTATGAATCCAATATTTACAATGTCGGATAGAACATAGTATTGAGGAATACTGGTCATCCCCGAATGAATGTCTAGCCAGCCAACTTGGCTTAGAAGAAGTATACAAAGAGCCCCTTGGCTCAAACAGGGATCGGCTTGCTCAAGAGGAGAACCAGTTTGCTCCTCGAGCCTGCCTGATCGCTGGAATTACAAAGTCGCTCAAGACTCCAATGCGTTCGCCTTCGCACTGAAATCCTTCACTCCAATCTCGCATCCAAAAGTGCATATCCAAAATGAGCTTTGCGCTCAGCTCTTATAGAGAAGGTTTGGACCCAAACAAAGGAGCCATTACCCAAATAGGATCGGTCCCAAATGAATTTCCGCCAATGAGAATTCGGCACCCAAATAGGTCCAGACTTAAGTGCTTAAATCCATGCCAAAAGAAGTCCATCGGCAAGTTTCATGTCGGCCCTACTAAGGAATAAATTCATGTCGGCCGCACAAAAAGGCTAACTCCATGTCAGCTACGCGAAAGGGTAAATCGCCAATGCAAAATAGAACCCCACAAATGATAAGTTCAGCCCAAAATGATGTGCAAGTGATCTGCCCAATGCAGGTCCATTACATCCTCCCCCACTAAACTAGTGGTGGTGCCCTCGACACCAGCACCCCTACACAAAGCACTGGGAGGCAAAATTCCAGAAAAATACTCTTGTCTGGGAGAGCTCCCCTTGGAGAGGAACTCCATGATGATCTCTTCATCGCACCAAAGTGCCTTACTGCGCACCCATAAAGCCGAGTCACGTTCCTGTCCCTCGAAAACTACCAAGAATTCTCGGATGCCTTTTCTGCCCCCTCCTCGAGTTCGCATCGCAAGAACTTGGCTGACTCTGTGGTCTGGATTGTCCAACACATTTGTCGGGCCCCTATGCGAAATGTTCCTCATCTGACTTTCGGTGTCTTCACCAAGGACTTCGCCAGTTAGGCAGACCAACCTGTCTTGAAATGGTTCATACGGCCTTGTCTCATGATCCTCCCAAGTCCAATGATCCACGGCTTGTGAACAACTCGCCATGATTTCCAAGGTCTTCCTTGTACTCTCTATGTTGGACATATCTGTGCTGCCTCTGATAGACATCAAGTCATCATACTGGATCATACCCTGTTGATCCCAAGTTGTAAAAATGCCATCCTCGCGAAGAGCTTCATTGAACCCAATGAAGTCTGGGAAAGTTTCGATGTGCAATTGCACTAGTCCCTCTTCCTATATCCTAAAGGTGAGGGGAACTGCGGTGAATTCCTCCGCCTATGCCTGATTTGCAGAGGTGGTATCATTCTACGATCCTCTTTCTTCCGCCATAACATCTCGGGTAGGTAGGGAATCATCTTCGCAGTTATTCACTCATTGGTTTAGTATGCGCAAGGTGCCCAACCTCATTCTGGCACCTTCTTTGGGAAAGTCCTAGGCCACGACTTCCCTAGCTGCAATAATCACAATATCATCTAAGTAGGCCAACTTCTGTGGTTCCGCTTCTACCGGTTCGCAAACGAACTTATGTGACAGAAGTTCCACCAACTGAGCTAGTTTGGCGCTCAAGGGGTTTGCTGCAGCTTCGGGCTGCTCCATCCAAACCCAATGTTGGAGAGCTTCCGAACAGCTCGCCACAAGCTCGGAGGCGCGGGGGCAGTCCTCTGGTCGAAGCCCATTTCTAGAACCAAGAACTAACAAGTCCCTCAAAGAGATGGCCCCGTGGTTCTCCCATCTATCCAAGATGTCCACCTCCGAAAAGATGTCTGGTAGTTCAACAGAACTCATCAAGATTTTGAAATCAACATATAGTCAGGTTGAGCCTCCTCTCAGCCGTCTGAACAGAAGGCTGGTAGTCCGGGTATCGATAAGGAAGTTGTCCTTTAACGATTCCTTTAACTGCTCTGCTTTGTTCCACTTGTCGCTTAAACTTTCATACTCATGCAGATCGAGTAAGTCATCTTCCAACGTAGGCTCACCCTGGCATGGTACAGTAAGGCCTAGTCCTTCTATCAACATAACTTTTAACATTTTGAATGCCGACTGCTGCTTGTTGCCCCATTTCCATCTGCGGTCCTTCTTCAGCAGGTCTATCAAAGGGCTCGCAATTCGGGAGTAGCCTGCTACAAATTTCCGGTAGTAGTTAGCTAATCCAAGAAATTGTCTTACCTCATGCACATTGCGGAGTGGCTCCTAGTCTCAGATCGCCTCAAGCTTTTTCGGGTCTAGTCGGATCTGGCCATGTCCAAGAATATGACCTAGAAACGGCACTTCTTCCTGTGCAAAGGCACACTTCTCCATCTTTGCGAATAGCTGATGCTCCCTCAACAAAGCAAACACCTCCTGAAGGTGTCTCTTATGTTCCTCCAAGTCCCGACTGTACACCAGAATGTCATCCAAGTACACAACTATGCACTTGTCCAACAATGGCCGAAACACATCGTTCATCAAAGTGCTAAAGGTGGCAGGAGCGTTAGTGAGGCCGAAGGGCATGACCAAAAATTCATAGCTACCAAATCTCGTCGTGATCGCGGTCTTTTCTTCATCACCCGATGCGATCCTGATCTAGTAGTAACCCTGCCTCAGATCCAACTTGCTAAACACTCTTGCATCAACCAGCCGGTCAAAGCTATCTGCTATGAGGGGTAATGGATACTTGTTTTTGATTGTGAGCTTGTTCAAAGCCCGATAATCCATGCACATCCGAAGACTTCCATCCTTCTTGCGCTGGAACAAAACTGGGGCAGCATAAGGAGACTTGGATGGAAACAAGTAACCCGCCTCCACGAGTTCCGTCAGCTGCTTCTTTAACTCCCCCATCTCTGGTCCGGAGAGGCGGTAGGGAGCCTTCACAATCGGTCTTGCTCCGGCCTCAAGCTCGATCCGGTGATCTACATGCCTCCGTGGTGGCAAAACTGCTGGAAGTTTGTCTGGCATTACATCCGCAAACTTGGACAACACTTCTTGGATCGCCGAGGCGTTGGAGGGTCCAAAAGACTCTCCTTCGTCCCAATCTCTAATTAGTGTGGCCAAGAACAACTCTTCCTGCCTTCCTTTGCCGACCTATTTAGCACTTAGTGCATTCAAAAGGAGATCTTTCTCCATGCCTTTCACCGTCGGAATCAAACTCGGTCTGTTTGGATCCAATATCAGAATGCAGCCCAAGTGTGGCACTACTGCCGCAGATGCCGACCTCAAGAACTCTTGCCCAAGTATGAGGTCGAACTTGTTCATCCCAATAGCAATTAAGTCGAGTGCACCCTACAACGATCCAACTCGAATTACTTCCTTGTGGATCTCACTGCTCACCTGCTGCGCAGGTGCGGTCACTGCTTTGAACTGATTCGAAGTCGGCTCGATCTTGAGTCCAAGCTTCTTCGCTCGGCATACGGAGATGTAATTGTGTGTTGCACCTGAGTCAACCATAGCCAACACCTTCTTTCCACCAAGGAAAGTTTCCACAAAACATAGCTCATGCTTATCGGCCACTTCGGTAGAATGCTTCACTGCATTGAGGAGTTGCAAGGTGCTCATTGCGAGCAACTTCTTCTCTTCGACTAGCAAAGCATTGATCCTACTTCGGTCTGGATAGCTTTGTGCCCAATGGTCATCTTTTCCATAGATGAAGCAACCTGAATCCCAATCCTTCTTCTTCTCAGGCTGGGCGTGATCTTTCTTCTTCGAGTTGCCTTCCCCATTCGACTTCTTATCCCTCTTGTTCTTTTGTTTGTCGTTCTGATCTGAAGGAGCTCCACCTCCTTTCTTATCCTTTCGGCGGAAGTTCTTCTTGTAGTCTACCCAAGCTCCACCAAAACCCTTAGCCACGTCGCCCTTATAGTCAAGCAGCCCGTTTGCAATGGTGATCGCCTGGGCCAAAGTTTGAACTTTTTTTCGCCTTAGCTCGTCCTTCGCCCAAGGTTGCAGACCTTTGGTGAAAAGAAACAGCTTCTCGAAGTCGCTCAACTTCATGCACTCCAAGTCCAATACCTGAAATGCCTTCACATACTCATGTATGGTTCCAATATGCTTGAGTTCATCAAACCTGGATCGGATGATCCAATCTGAGTTCCCAAGTTGGAACTGATCATGAAGAGCCGCCTTCAAATCTACCCATGACTTAATCGGTTTAACCGACTTCCCAGCACGCTCATCCGCCTGATGTGTTCGCCAGCATAGCTTCGCACTTCCGGTTAGGTAGGTTTCAATCTCCTTGACCTGTGTTTCATCAGACGTCTTCGAGGTGCACGATAGGTACTCTTCGACATCCCAAAAGAAGTTATCCAGTGCCTTGTCATCGCACTCACCATCATAGGTTCCAACTCGCGTTGCCTTAGAACCCTGCGTTCCTCCTTGCAACAATGAGTGGAAGATTTGTTGACCCTCTTTGAGGAAGCGAATCTCCTCCCTCAAAGTCTCCATCTGGTCCATCAGCTTCAACCATTTCATCATCATGCGTTCCTTGAGGTCGGACTGTTCCAATGCTTCGAGTTGGTTTTCATGGTGTTGGAGCCAATCGCGGTGCTTCGGGTCTTTCACCTTCGAAGACACCCTCGCAACCCTACTTCCATCTCCAGGTTGCACGACCTCCAATTCATGCTAACTATCTGCATCTGCCATCGTGCAATCTACACACCTCTGAAACCAATCCGAAGCTCTGATACCAACTGTCACAGGCTTTGGGAGCCAAACCCGGGCGGCACCGAAAAGTCCCGTCCTGACTCGGAATAAGTTTGCGGACTGAGGCCTTCGGCCTACGCCTTGTCCCTTGTCCGAATTACGCTAAAGCGGAAATGCGCAAATAAGAAAGCAGACCGAACTTCTCCCAGAAATGAAAGTATAAGAACACAGAATGCAAACCATAAAGATAGACTGCTAAAGAGGTTTAAAGGTGTGGCGAGATGCCCAAATCCTTCATTATGAATCCAATATTTACAATGTCGAATAGAACACAGTATTAAGGAATACTGGTCGCCCCCGAATGAATGTCTAGCCAGCCAACTTGGCTTAGAACAAGTATACAAAGAGCCCCTTGGCTCAAACAGGGATCGGCTTGCTTAAGAGGAGAACCAGTTCGCTCCTCGAGCCTGCCTGATCGCTGGAATTACAAAGTCGCTCAAGACTCCAATGCATTCACCTTTGCACCAAAATCCTTCGCTCCAATCTCACATCCAAAAGTGCATATCCAAAATGAGCTTTGTGCTCAGCTCTTATAGAGAAGGCTTAGACCCAAACAAAGGAGCCATTACCCAAATAGGACCGGTCCCAAATGAATTTCCGCCAATGAAAATTCGGTGCCCAAATAGGTCCGGACTTAAGTGCTTAAATCCGTGCCAAAAGAAGTCCATCAGCAAGTTTCATGTCGGCCCCACCAAGGAATAAATTCATGTCAGCCGTGCAAAAAGGCTAACTCCATGTCAGTCACGCGAAAGGGTAAATCTCCGATGCAAAATAGAAGCCCACAAAGGATAGGTCCGACCCAAAATGATGTGCAAGTGATCTGCCCAATGCAGGTTTGTTATAGGGGAGGTATTGTTCTCGAGCATCCTCCCCCCATGCCTGTTTATGTTGATTGATGCTGGTGCTCGACTGGTTGGAGCGCTTGGATGCAAAAATCTTGCACCAGGATTTATCGATTGTGATGGACACGGCAAGTCTCCTGATTGCTATGCAGGAGCTCATCGGGAATCTCTATGCGGCCTCGGTATGGACTCAACCTGCGAAATGGTTCGACAATGGTAGTCGCTCCAACATGTCATTGCAGTGGCCACAGAAGTGATTCGACTAGAGCTCCAGTCTAGCTTTTGGGTTGCTTGGCGAACTGGTATAGCTGCGATCGAGTTCTGACCATGAACGTTTTAGATAGCTCTTGGGCTCTCTGGGACAGAAGTCAAAAGTTTGGGCTATTGTCTGATTTGATGACCATTCTTCGGATGTGTGAGAATCGGACAAATAACTTATATAGGGGACTGTCACGGGCTTTGGGAGTTAAGCCTGTGCGGCACCGACAAGTCCCGACCCGACTCGGATCCGTTCAAGGTCAGAGACCTTCGGCCTACACCTCGTCCCTTCCAAAATTGCGCTTAAAGCGGAATGCACAATGAAAATGCAGATCGACTTGCTCCCAGAATGCATAAAAGGATACAGAATGCAATGCGGAATAAGACAGACAACACAACATTCAAAGGTGGGGCGAGGTGCCCAAATCCTTTATTATGATCCTCAAAGATTACAATGCTGGATAGAACTCGGTATTGAGAAATACCGGTCGCCCCCAAATGGTTTGCCCAACCAGCCAATCTGACTCGGACAAATTACAAAGAGTCCCTTCGACTCAGACTGGGATCGGCTCGCTCGAGAGGAGAACCAGTTAGCTCCTCGAGGTGCCAGATCGCCAAGTCACAAGACCCCGATGCTCGCCTGAGCACTAAAGTCCCTCTGCAAAATTCGCACTCAGTCTTGCGACGCCGAAAACTCGCATCTGTCTGCTCGTCTGCTCGCTGCCGAATGCTCGATCCCTGATGATCGCTTGATTGCTTCCAATTCCGATTTTCAAGAATGAGCATCCCGCTCATCTTATATACAGGAGGGTCGGACCCAAATAAAAGAGCCGTTGGGCGGATAGGGCCGGCCCAAAAGAAATCCCGCCAATGAAAAATTAGCGCCCATATAGGTCCAGACTCAAATGGGTTAAGTCCGCGCTAAAAAGAACATCGGCCAAGTCCCATGTCGGCCCCCGCCAAAGAAATAAAACATATCGGCCCCGCCGATGAAATGAATTAAGTCGGCTATGCGAAACACCAACTCCATGTCGGCTATGCAAAAGAAAGAGTTCCGATGCAAAATGGAACCCCACTAAGGCTGGACCCGATCCAAAATCTGTGCAAGTATTCTGCCCAATGCAGACCCGTTACATCCTCCCCCACTAAACTAGTGGCGGCGCCCTCGACGCCAGCACCCCTGCACAAAGCACTAGGAGGCATTGACCCAGAAATCTACTCCTGTCTGGACGGGTTCCTCCTGGAGAGGAACTCCATGATTATCTCCTCGTCTCGCCATAACGACTCACTGCGTTCCCAGGAAGCGGAGTCGCGTCCCTGTCCTTCGAACATCACCAAGAACTCACGGATGCCGTTCTTGCCTCCTCCTTGTGTTCGCATTGCAAGGACCTGGCTGACTCTGCGGTCCGGATTGTCCAACACATTCGCCGGGCCTCTGTTCGGAATATTTCTTGTCAGATCTTCCTCATCTGGATGATGCGGTCTCAGCTGAGAGACGTGGAAAACAGGATGAGTCTTGAGATGGAGGGGTAAGTTGAGTTGGTAGGCGACGGGATTGATCTTCCGAATGACTTCGAAAGGTCCATCAAATCGTCTGACCAACGAAGCACTCAGCCCCTTTGGGACTTTGAATCGGTCCTGATCCATGCGAACCAAAACTTTGTCGCCAACATCGAACTCCAATCGACGCCTGTGCCTGTCAGCAAACTTCTTCATCCTGTCTGAAGCCTGGGTGAGATGGTAACGAGCCAAGTCCACCTTGTCATTCCAGCTCTTCAATCGTTCTGTTGCATCAACATTCTCACCTTGGTATCCTGCCAAGACTGTGTGGGGTGAAAGAGGTTGTTGGCCCGTAGCCAACTCAAAAGGACTGAACTTCGAGGACTCACTCCTCTGCAGATTGTAGGAGAACTGGGCCACATCCAGCAGCTTAGGCCAGTTTCTCTGATCTGAGACTACGAAGTGCCTTAGGTAGTCTTCCAGGATGCCATTAATCCACTCCGTCTGTCCATCAGTCTGGGGATGGAACCCAGAACTCATCAGGAGTCGGGTCCCAACAATTTTGAACAACTCCTGCCAGAAGCTCGAAGTGAATCGAGGGTCTCGATCACTTACAATGCTCAAAGGTATGCCCCAGTTTTTGACCACATTCTTGAAAAAAAGCTCGGCCGCCTCCTCGGCTGGGCACGAGGTCTTACATGCAATGAATATTGCATACTTACTGAACCTGTCTACCATGACCATGATGCTAGAATGTCCATCTACTTCCGACAATTGTGTGATGAAGTCCATGCTCACAATTGCCCAAGGTCGCACAGGAACGGGGAGAGGACGCAACAAGCCCGCCGGCTGCAACATCTGAGCTTTGTCTTGCTGACAAGTGAGGCAAGTCCTCACATACCTCTCAACATCGTCCCTCATGTTAGGCCAGTAGAAGCCTCTTTCCAACAAGGCCATTGTTCGCTTCTGTCCCGGATGCCCTGCCCAAACGGAATCATGACACTCCTGCAAGACCTCCTTGCGAACATCTCTCCACTTCGGAAGGTAGACTCGGTTTGAGGCAAAGTACAGAAGTCCATCCTGAAGTGTAAACTTTCGAGTTCGCCCAGCTCGCACCTGCAAGACAAGCTGCCACGCCTGCGAGTCACTCTCCAGACCCTCCTTGATCTTCTCAATCATGTCTTCATTCAACACAACTTGGCTCTGGCCCAGGAGCTCCAAAGCACCAAGCTGTGCCTTCCTGCTAAGTGTGTCGGCTACCACATTATGTCGCCCCGGATTGTATATCAGCTCGAAGTCGAATTCTGCAAGGAATTCCTGCCACCTCGCCTGCTTCGGGGTGAGCTTGGACTGAGTCTTGAAATAAGTGGAGCTGACATTGTCTGTCTTCACGATGAACGACACACCCAGCAAGTAATGCCTCCAAGTTCTCAAACAGTGCACTATCGCAGTCATTTCTTTCTCATGCGCCGAGTAGTTCCTCTCTCTGTCATTCAACTTCTGAGATTCATATGCCACAGGATGCCCATCCTGCATCAAAACTCCACCCATGGCATAGTCGGACGCATCGGTTTGGACCTCAAAAGGTTGGCCATATTTAGGCAAGGCAAGGATTGGCTCCTCAGTCAACTTGTCTTTCAGCAACTCAGATGCTGTCTGCTGCTTATCGCCCCATTTCCATCCGCGGTCCTTCTTCAACAGATCCGTCAAGGGGCTCGCAATCCGGGAATAGCCTGCTACGAACTTGCGATAGTAGTTAGCTAAACCACGGAACTGTCTCACCTCATGCACATTGCGAAGTGGCTCCCAGTCTCGGATTGCCTGAAGCTTCTCCGGGTCTGGTTGGATCTGGCCATGACCAAGAATATGGCCCAGAAACGGCACTTCCTCCTGTGCAAAGGCACACTTTTCCTTCTTTGCGAATAGCTGATGTTCTCTCAACAAAGCAAACACCTCCTGAAGGTGCCTCTTGTGTTCCTCCATGTCTCGACTGTATACCAAAATGTCATCCAGATACACAACAACGCACTTGTCCAATAATGAGCGAAACACATCGTTCATCAAGGTGCTGAAGGTTGCAGGAGCGTTAGTGAGACCAAAAGGCATGACCAAAAATTCATAGCTACCATACCTCGTCGTGATCGCGGTCTTCTCCTCATCACCTGGCGCGATCCTGATCTGATAGTAACCCTGCCTCAGGTCCAACTTGGTGAACACTCTTGCATCGACCAGTCGATCAAAGCTATCCGCTATGAGAGGTAACGGATACTTGTTCTTGATGGTGAGCTTGTTCAAAGCTCGATAGTCCACGCACATCCGAAGGCTTCCATCCTTCTTGCGCTGGAACAATACTGGAGCAGCATAAGGTGATCTGGAGGGACGCAAGTATCCTGCCTCAGCGAGCTCTGCTAGCTGCTTCCTCAACTTCTCCATCTCCGGTGCAGAGAGTCGATAAGGAGCCTTCGCTGGTGGTCTTGCTCCTGACTCCAGTTCGATCCTGTGATCAACGTGCCTCCTCGGTGGTAACACAGCTGGGAGCTGGTCTGGCATAACATCCCCAAACTCGGACAACACATCCTGGATCACCGAGGTGTTAGAGGGTCCTGACGACTCTCCTTCATCCCAATCTCCAATCAGTGCGGCCAAAAACAACTCCTCCCGCCTTCCCTTGCCAACCTGCTTAGCACTGAGCGTATTCAACAGGAGATCCTGTTCCACGCTCTTCATCATCGGAACCATACTTGGTCTGCTCGGATCCAATATCAGCAAACAGCCCAAGTGTGGCACAACAGCTGCTGATGCCGACCTCAAAACTCCTGCCCGAGTATGAGGTCGAACTCATTCATTCCAATGGCGATCAAATCAAGCGCACCCTGCCACGACCCAACTCGGATGACTTCCTTATGGATCTCACCGCTCACCTGCTGCGCGG
Source organism: Cryptomeria japonica (assembly GCF_030272615.1). NCBI lineage: Eukaryota > Viridiplantae > Streptophyta > Pinopsida > Cupressales > Cupressaceae > Cryptomeria > Cryptomeria japonica. The sequence continues at coordinate 703,287,603 of NC_081405.1, read as the reverse complement.
GTGCGGTCACCACCTTGAACTGATTTGTAGTGGGCTCGATCCTGAGTCCAAGCTTCTTCGCTCGGCATGCGGAGATGTAGTTGTGGGTGGCACCTGAATCCACCATAGCTAGCACCTTCTTGTTGCCAAAGAAAGTCTCCACAAAACACAACTCGTGCTTATCGGCCACTTCGGTAGAATGCTGCACTGCGTTCAGGAGTTGCAAGGTGCTCATTGCGGGCAACTTCTTCTCCTCGAACAACAGCGCGTTGATCCTACTCCGGTCTGGACAGCTCCGTGCCCAGTGATCATCTTTGCCACAGATGAAACACCCTGGATCATGATCCTTCTTCTTCTCAGTCTGTGCATGATCTTTCTTCTTCGGGTTGCCTTCTCCATTCGACTTCTTCGGTTTCTTTTTCCTGGGTTCACCGTTATGATCAGAAGGAGGTCCGCCTCCCTTCTTCTCTTTCCGGTGGAAGTTCTTCTTGTAGTCCGTTCGAGCTCCACCAAAGCCTCTAGCTGCATCGCCCTTATAGTCGAGCAGCCCATCCGCAACTGTGATTGCCTCGGCCAAAGTCTGAACTTTCTGTCTCCTCAGCTCATCCTTCGCCCAGGGTTGCAGACCCTTAGTGAAGAGGAATAACTTCTCGAAGTCACTCAACTTGGTGCATTCCAAATCCAACACCTGAAATGCCTTGACATACTCCCGTATGGTGCCAGTATGTTTGAGTTCATCGAACCTGGATCGGATGATCCAATCCGAGTTCCCAGGTCGGAATTGATCATGAAGCGCTGCCTTCAAGTCAGCCCAGGACTTGATCGGTTTTACCATCTTCCCAGCGCGTTCATCTGCCTGATGCGTTCGCCACCACAGCTTCGCACTGCCGGTAAGGTATGTTGCAATATCCTTGACCTGTGCCTCATCAGACATCTTCGGTGCACACGACAAGTACTCCTCAACATCCCAGAAGAAATTATCAAGTGCCTTGTCGTCGCGCTCACCGTCATAAGTTCCAACTCGCGTTGCCTTAGAACCATGCGTTCCTCCCTGCAACAACGAATGGAAGATCTGTTGGCCTTCTTTGAGGAAGCGGATCTCTTCCTTCAAAGACTCTATCTGTTCCGCCAGCTTCGACCACTCTGCCGTCATGCGATCCTCGAGGTCGGACTGTTCCAACTCCTCGAGTCGATTTTCATGGTCTTGGAGCCAATCGCGGTGCTTCGGGTCTTTCCCTTTCGAAGACACCTTCGCAGCCTTACTCTCAGGTTGCACGACCTCCACTTCATGCTGACTATCTGTATCTGCCATCTCTCGATCTGCACAACTCCGGATCTGATCCGAAGCTCTGATACCAACTGTCACGGGCTTTGGGAGTTAAGCCTGTGCGGCACCGACAAGTCCCGACCCGACTCAGATCCGTTCAAGGTCAGAGACCTTCGGCCTACGCCTCGTCCCTTCCAAAATTGCGCTAAAGCGGAATGCACAATGAAAATGCAGATCGACTTGCTCCCAGAATGCATAAAAGGATACAGAATGCAATGCGGAATAAGACAGACAACACAACATTCAAAGGTGGGGCGAGGTGTCCAAATCCTTTATTATGATCCTCAAAGATTACAATGCTGGATAGAACTCGGTATTGAGAAATTCCGGTCGCCCCCAAATGGTTTGCCCAGCCAGCCGATCTGACTCGGACAAATTACAAAGAGTCCCTTCGACTCAGACTGGGATCGGCTCGCTCGAGAGGAGAACCAGTTAGCTCCTTGAGGTGCCAGATCGCCAAGTCACAAGACCCCGATGCTCGCCTGAGCACTAAAGTCCCTCTGCAAAATTCGCACTCAGTCTTGCGACGCCGAAAACTCGCATCTGTCTGCTCGTCTGCTCGCTGCCGAATGCTCGATCCCTGATGATCGCTTGATTGCTTCCAATTCCGATTTTCAAGAATGAGCATCCCGCTCATCTTATATACAGGAGGGTCGGACCCAAATAAAAGAGCCATTGGGCGGATAGGGCCGGCCCAAAAGAAATCCCGCCAATGAAAAATTAGCGCCCATATAGGTCCGGACTCAAATGGGTTAAGTCCGCGCTAAAAAGAACATCGGCCAAGTCCCATGTTGGCCCCCGCCAAAGAAATAAAACATATCGGCCCCGCCGATGAAATGAATTAAGTCGGCTGTGCGAAACACCAACTCCATGTCGGCTATGCAAAAGAAAGAGTTCCGATGCAAAATGGAACCCCACTAAGGCTGGACCCGATCCAAAATCTGTGCAAGTATTCTGCCCAATGCAGACCCGTTACAGATTTTGGATCGGGTCCAGCCTTAGTGGGGTTCCATTTTGCATCGGAACTCTTTCTTTTGCATAGCCGACATGGAGTTGGTGTTTCGCACAGCCGACTTAATTCATTTCATCGGCGGGGCCGATATGTTTTATTTCTTTGGCGGGGGCCGACATGGGACTTGGCCGATGTTCTTTTTAGCGCGGACTTAACCCATTTGAGTCCGGACCTATATGGGCGCTAATTTTTCATTGGCGGGATTTCTTTTGGGCCGGCCCTATCCGCCCAACGGCTCTTTACTTCAGGTCCGACCCTCCTGTATATAAGATGAGCGGGATGCTCATTCTTGAAAATCGGAATTGGAAGCAATCAAGCGATCATCAGGGATCGAGCATTCGGCAGCGAGCAGACGAGCAGACAGATGCGAGTTTTCGGCGTCGCAAGACTGAGTGCGAATTTTGCAGAGGGACTTTAGTGCTCAGGCGAGCATCGGGGTCTTGTGACTTGGCGATCTGGCACCTCGAGGAGCTAACTGGTTCTCCTCTCGAGCGAGCCGATCCCAGTCTGAGTCGAAGGGACTCTTTGTAATTTGTCCGAGTCAGATCGGCTGGCTGGGCAAACCATTTGGGGGCGACCGGAATTTCTCAATACCGAGTTCTATCCAGCATTGTAATCTTTGAGGATCATAATAAAGGATTTGGGCACCTCGCCCCACCTTTGAATGTTGTGTTGTCTGTCTTATTCCGCATTGCATTCTGTATCCTTTTATGCATTCTGGGAGCAAGTCGATCTGCATTTTCATTGTGCATTCTTCTTTAGCGCAATTTTGGAAGGGACGAGGCGTAGGCCGAAGGTCTCTGACCTTGAACGGATCCGAGTCAGGTCGGGACTTGTCGGTGCTGCACAGGCTTAACTCCCAAAGCCCGTGACAGTGGCCACAGAAGTGATTCGACTAGAGTTCCAGTCTAGCTTTTGGGTTGCTTGGCGAGCTGGTATAGCTGCGATCGAGTTCTGACCATGAACGTTTTAGATAGCTCTTGGGCTCTCTGGGACAGAAGTCAAAAGTTTGGGCTATTGTCTGATTTGATGACCATTCTTCGGATGTGTGAGAATCGGACAAATAACTTATATAGGGGACTGTGTTGTCTTACACAGCTCCCTCCGTGCCCCTTTATCTCGATCGATGTTGGCGCTTGAAAGGGTTGGATCACTCGGATTTATAAACGTGCACCACCATTTGTCGAGTGTGAGGGATGTGGCAAGTCTCCTAAATGCTATGCGGGTGCTCTTTGAGAATCTCTATCCGGCCTCGACACAGACTCGTCTTGCTGAATGGTTTGGCACTGGTAGTCGATCCAACATGTCCTTGTTGTGGCCACCTAGGCGATTCGATTCGAGCCCCCATCTAGCTTTTGGGTTGCTTGGTGGATTTTTCCCTATTCGCAAGTGAGCTTGGTCCCTAAACGTTCGAGAAACCCAACTGCTATGTGCTGACTCTCTTTCTTGCGAGCCTCCATCTAGCCTTTGGGTCTCTATGGAACGGAAGTCGAAATTTGGGACCATTGTTCAATTCGATGAGGCAGACAATGGTTGTGCGAGAATCGGACAAATAACTTATATAGGGGATGTCACGGGCTTTGGGAGTTAAGGCTGTGTGGCACCGACAAGTCCCGACCCAACTCGGATGAGTCCAGGATCTGAGACCTTCGGCCTACGCCTCGACCCTTCACCAAATTGCGCTAAAGCGGAATGCACAATAAACAGGCAGATCGACCCTCTCCTAGAATGCATAAAAGATACAGGATGCAATGCAGAATCAAAGATAGAAAGCACAGCACAAGAATTAAAGGTGGGGTGAGGTGCCCATATCCTTTATTATGATCCTCAAAGATTACAATGCTGGATAGAACTCAGTATTGAGAAATACTGGTCGCCCCCAAATGGTTTGCCCAGCCAGCCAACCTGACTCGGACAATTACAAAGAGTCCCTTGACTCGGATTGGGATCGGCTCGCTCAAGAGGAGAACCAGTTAGCTCCTCAAACAGCCAGATCGCCAAAGTACTCAAGACCTCAATGCTTGCCTTTGCACTAAAGTCCTTCGCTGCAAACTCAGTCCTGCGACACCGAAAGCTTGCATCTGCTCTTCGCTGTCTCGTTGACTCTGCTTGATCGAATCTGTTTGCTTCTGATTCCTCCTTTTCTCTGCAAAAATGAGCATTTCGCTCAACATATATACGGGAGGGTCGGACCCAAATCAAAGAGCCATTGGCCGAATAGGGCCGGCCCCAAATGAAATCCCGCCAATGAAAATTCAGCGCCCATATAGGTCCGGACTTAAAAGATTTAAATCCGCGCTAAAAAGAAATCATTGGGGAAATCCATGTCAGCCCTGCCAATGAAATAAATCAAGTCGGCTGTGCGAAACGCCCAACTCCATGTCGGCTGCGCAACAAGAAAGAGTTCCGATGCAAAATGGAACCCCATTAAGGATGGATCCGATCCAAAATCTGTGCAAGTTCACTGCCCAATGCAGACCCGTTACATCCTCCCCCACTAAACTAGTGGCGGCGCCCTCGACGCCAGCACCCTTGCACAAAGTACTGGGAGGCATTGACCTAGAAATCTACACCTGTCTGGGCGAGTTCCTCCTGGAGAGGAACTCCATGATTATCTCCTCGTCTCGCCACAACGACTCACTGCGTTCCCATGAAGCGGAGTCGCGTCCCTGTCCTTCGAACATCACCAAGTACTCACAGATGCCATTCTTGCCTCCTCCTCGTGTTCGCATTGCAAGGACCTGGCTGACTCTGCGGTCCGGATTGTCCAACACATTCGCCGGGCCTCTGTTCGGAATGTTCCTTGTCAGGTCTTCCTGATCTAGATGATGCGGTCTCAGCTGAGAGACATGAAACACTGCATGAGTTTTGAGGTGGAGGGGTAAGTTGAGTTGGTAGGTGATGGGATTGATCTTCCGAATTACTTCGAAAGGCCCATCAAATCGTCTCACCAACGAAGCACTCAGCCCCTTTGGGACTTTGAATCGGTCCTGATCCATGCGAACCAAAACTTTGTCGCCAACATCGAACTCCAATCGACGCCTGTGCCTGTTAGCAAACTTCTTCATCCTGTCTGAAGCCTGGGTGAGATGGTATCGAGCCAAGTCTACCTTCTCATTCCAGCTCCTTAGTCGTTCTGTCGCATCAACATTCTCCCCCTTGTAGCCTGCCAAGACTGTGTGGGGTGAAAGTGGTTGTTGGCCCGTAGCCAACTCAAAAGGACTAAACTTCGAGGACTCACTCCTCTACAGATTGTAGGAGAACTGGGCCACATCCAACAGCTTAGGCCAGTTCCTCTGGTCCGAGACTACGAAATGCCTCAGGTAGTCTTCTAGGATGCCATTAATCCGCTCCGTCTGTCCATCAGTCTAGGGATGGAACCCAGAACTCATTAGGAGTCGGGTCCCAACAATCTTGAACAACTCCTGCCAGAAGCTCGAAGTGAATCGAGGATCTCGATCACTTACGATGCTCAAAGGTATGCCCCAGTTTTTGACCACATTCTTGAAAAAGAGTTCGGCCGCCTCCTCGGCTGGACACGAAGTCTTGCATGCGATGAACACAGCATACTTGCTGAATCTGTCTACAATGACCATGATGCTCGAAAGTCCGTCCACTTCCGGTAGCTGTGTGATGAAGTCCATACTCACACTTGCCCAAGGTCGCACAGGAACGGGGAGAGGACGCAACAAGCCCGCCGGCTGCAACATCTGAGCTTTGTCTTGCTGACAAGTGAGGCAAGTCCTCACATACCTCTCAACATCGTCCCTCATGTTAGGCCAGTAGAAGCCTCTTTCCAACAAGGCCATTGTTCGCTTCTGTCCCGGATGCCCTGCCCAAACGGAGTCATGATACTCCTGCAAGACCTCCTTGCGAACATCTCTCCACTTCAGAAGGTAGACTCGGTTTGCGGCAAAGTACAGAAGTCCATCCTGAAGTGTGAACTTCCGTGTTTGCCCAGCTTGCACCTGCAAGACAATCTGCCACGCCTGCGAGTCATTCTCCAGACCCTCCTTGATCTTCTCAATCATGTCTTCGTTCAACACGACTTGGCTCTGGCCCAAGAGTTCCAAAGCACCAAGTTGTGCTTTTCTGCTAAGTGCATCGGCTACCACATTATGTCGCCCCGGATTGTATATCAGCTCGAAGTCGAATTCTGCCAGGAATTCTTGCCACCTCACCTGCTTCGGGGTGAGCTTAGACTGAGTCTTGAAATAAGTGGAGCTGACGTTGTCTATCTTCACTATGAACGGCACACCCAGCAAGTAATGCCTCCAAGTTCTTAAACAGTGCACTATCGCAGTCATCTCTTTTTCATGCACTGAGTAGTTCCTTTCTCTGTCATTCAACTTCCGGGACTCATATGCCACAGGATGCCCATCCTGCATCAAAACTCCGCCCATGGCATAGTCAGACACATCGGTTTGGACTTCGAACGGTTGGCCATATTTTGGCAAAGCAAGGACTGGCTCCTCAGTCAACTTGTCTTTCAACATTTCAAATGCTGACTGCTGTTTGTCGCCCCATTTCCATTCGCGGTCCTTCTTCAACAGGTCCGTCAAAGGGCTCGCAATTCAGGAATAGCCTGCTACAAACTTGCGGTAGTAGTTAGCTAAACCAAGGAACTGTCTTACCTCGTGCACATTGCAGAGTGGCTCCCAGTCTCGGATTGCCTGAAGCTTCTCCGGGTCTGGTCGGATCTGGCCATGACCAAGAATATGGCCCAGAAACGGCACTTCCTCCTGCACAAAGACACACTTCTCCTTCTTTGTGAACAGCTGATGTTCTCTCAACAAGGTAAACACCTCCTAAAGGTGCCTCTTGTGTTCCTCCAAGTCTCGACTGTACACGAAAATGTCATCCAGATACACAACAACGCACTTGTCCAACAATGAGCGAAACACATCATTCATCAAGGTGCTGAAGGTGGCAGGAGCGTTAGTGAGACCAAAAGGCATGACCAAGAATTCATAACTACCATACCTCATCGTGATCGCGGTTTTCTCCTCATCACCTGGCGTGATCCTGATCTGATAGTAGCCCTGCCTCAGGTCCAACTTGCTGAACACTCTTGCATCAACCAATCGATCAAAGCTATCCGCTATGAGAGATAACGGATACTTGTTCTTGATTGTGAGCTTGTTCAAAGCTCGATAGTCTACGCACATCCGAAGGCTTCCATCCTTCTTGCGCTGGAACAATACTGGAGCGGCATAAGGTGACCTGGACGGACGCAAGTACCCCGCCTCTGCGAGCTCTGTCAGCTGCTTCTTCAACTCCCCCATCTCCGATCCAGAGAGGCGATAGGGAGCCTTTGCTGGTGGTCTTGCTCCTGACTCCAGTTCGATCCTGTGATCAACGTGCCTCCTCGGTGGCAACACTGCTGGGAGCTGATCCGGCATAACATCTGCAAATTCGGACAACACTTCCTGGATCGCCGAGGTGTTAGAGGGTCCTGAAGACTCTCCATCCCAATCTCCAATCAGTGCGGCCAAGAACAACTCTTCCCGCCTTCCTTTGCTGACCTGTTTAGCACTGAGCGCATTCAACAAGAGATCCTGTTCCATGCTCTTCATCATCGGAACCATACTCGGTCTGCTTGGATCCAATATCAGCAAACAGCCCAAGTGTGGCACAACTGCTACAGATGCCGACCTCAAGAACTCCTACCCGAGTATGAGGTCGAACTCATTCAATCCAATGGCGATCAAATCAAGCGCACCCTGCCACGACCCAACTCGGATGACTTCCTTATGGATCTCACCGCTCACCTGCTGCACGGGTGCGGTCACCGCCTTGAACTGATTCGAAGTGGGCTCGATCTTGAGTCCAAGCTTCTTCGTTCGGCATGCGGAGATGTAGTTGTGAGTGGCGCCCGAGTCCACCATAGCCAGCACCTTCTTTCCGCCAAAGAAAGTCTCCACAAAACAAAGCTCATGCTTATCAGCCACTTCAGTAGAATGCTTCACTGCGTTGAGGAGTTGCAAGGTGCTCATTGCGGGCAGCTTCTTCTCCTCGAACAACAGTGCGTTGATCCTACTTCGATCTGGACAGCTCCGTGCCCAGTGATCATCTTTGCCACAGATGAAGCAACCCAGATCACGTTCCTTCTTCTTCTCAGTCTGGGAGTGATCTTTCTTTTTCAAGTTGCCTTCTCCATTTAACTTCTTCGCCTTCTTGTTCTTATGCTCATCGTTATGATCAGAAGGAGGTCCACCTCCCTTCTTCTCCTTCCGGTGGAAGTTCTTCTTGTAGTCCGTTCGAGCTCCACCAAAGCCCCTAGCTGCGTCGCCCTTATAATCGAGTAGCCCATCTGCAACGATGATCGCCTCGGCTAGAGTCTGAACTTTCTGTCGCCTCAGCTCATCTTTCGCCCAGGGTTGCAGACCCTTAGTGAAGAGGAATAACTTCTCGAAGTCGCTCAGCTTGGTACATTCCAAATCCAACACCTGAAATGCCTTCACATACTCCCTTATGGTGCCAGTATGCTTGAGTTCATCGAACCTAGATCGGATGATCCAATCCGAGTTCCCAGGTCAGAACTGATCATGAAGCGCTGCCTTCAAGTCTGCCCACGACTTGATCGGTTTGACAGTCTTCCCAGCGCGCTCATCCGCCTAATGCATTCGCCACCACAGCTTCGCACTTCCGGTAAGGTATGTTGCAATATCCTTGACCTGTGCCTCATCAGACGTCTTCGGCGCACACGACAGGTACTCCTCGACATCCCAAAAGAAATTATCGAGTGCCTTGTCGTCACGCTCACCATCATAAGTTCCAACTCGCGTTGCCTTAGAACCATGCGTTCCTCCTTGCAACAACGAATGGAAGATCTGTTGGCCCTCTTTGAGGAAGCGGATCTCTCCCCTCAAAGACTCTATCTGTTCCGCCAGCTTCGACCACTCTGCCATCATGCGCTCCTCGAGGTCGGACTGTTCCAACTCCTCGAGTCGATTTTCATGGTCTTGGAGCCAATCGCGGTGCTTCGGATCTTTTCCCTTCGAAGACACCTTTGCAGCCTTACTCTCAGGTTGCACGACCTCCACTTCATGCTGACTGTCTGTATCTGCCATCTCGATCTGCACAACTCCGGATCTGATCCGAAGCTCTGATACGAACTGTCACGGGCTTTGGGAGTTAAGCCTGTGCGGCACCGACAAGTCCCGACCCAACTCGGATGAGTCCAGGATCTGAGACCTTCGGCCTACGCCTCGACCCTTCACCAAATTGCACTAAAGCGGAATGCACAATAAATAGGCAGATCGACCCTCTCCCAGAATGCATAAAAGATACAGGATGCAATGCGGAATCAAAGACAGAAAGCACAGCACAAGAATTAAAGGTGGGGCGAGGTGCCCATATCCTTTATTATGATCCTCAAAGATTACAATGCTGGATAGAACTCAGTATTGAGAAATACTGGTCGCCCCCAAATGGTTTGCCCAGCCAGCCAACCTGACTCGGACAATTACAAAGAGTCCCTTGACTCGGATTGGGATCGGCTCGCTCAAGAGGAGAACCAGTTAGCTCCTCGAACAGCCAGATCACCAAAGTACTCAAGACCCCAATGCTTGCCTTCGCACTAAAGTCCTTCACTGTAAACTCAGTCTTGCGACACCGAAAGCTCGCATCTGCTCTTCGCTGTCTCGCTGACTCTGCTTGATCGAATCTGTTTGCTTCTGATTCCTCCTTTTCTCTGCAAAAATGAGCATCCCGCTCAACATATATACGGGAGGGTCGGACCCAAATCAAAGAGCCGTTGGCCGGATAGGGCCGGCCCCAAATAAAATCCTGCCAATGAAAATTCAGCGCCCATATAGGTCCGGACTTAAAAGATTTAAATCCGCGCTAAAAAGAAATCATTGGGGAAATCCATGTCGGCCCCACCGATGAAATAAATCAAGTCGGCTGTGCGAAACGCCCAACTCCATGTCGGCTGCGCAACAAGAAAGAGTTCCGATGCAAAATGGAACCCCACTAAGGATGGATCCGATCCAAAATCTGTGCAAGTTCACTGCCCAATGCAGACCCGTTATAGGGGATGTCATGGGCTTTGGGAGTTAAGCCTGTGCGGCACTGACAAGCCCCGACCCGACTCGGATAAGTCCAAGGTCTGAGACCCTCGGCCTACGCCTCGACCCTTCACCAAATTACGCTAAAGCAGAAATGCGCAATAAACAGGCAGATCGACCCTCTCCCAAAATGCATAAAAGATACATGATGCGGAATCAAAAGATAGAGAGCACAAGATCTAAAGGTGGGGCGAGGTGCCCAAATCCTTCATTATGATACCAAAATTACAATGTTGGATAGAACTCAGTATTGAGAAATACTGGTCGCCCCCAAATGATTGCTTAGCCAGCCAACCTGACTCAGGACAAGATTACAAAGAGCCCCTTGGCTCGGATTGGGATCGGCTCGCTCAAGAGGAGAACCAGTTAGCTCCTCGAACTGCCAGATCGCCAAAGTACTCAAGACCCCAATGCTTGCCTATGCACCAAAGTCCTTCGCTGCAAATTCGCACTCAGACCTGCGACACCGAAAGCTCGCATCTCTGTCTGCTCTTCGCCGTCTCGCTATCTGACTGCTTCTCGCTGTATGCAAAAATGAGCATCGCACTGAACTTATATACTGGAGGCTCGGACCCAAATCAAAGAGCCGTTACCCGGATAGGGCTGGCCCCAAATGAAATCCTGCCAATGAAAATTCAGTGCCCATATAGGTCCGGACTTAAGTGATTTAAATCCACGCCAAAAGAGTTCATCGGCCAAATCCATGTCGGCCCCGCCAATGAAATAAATCATGTCGGCTACGCGAAACGCCTAACTCCATGTCGGCTGCGCAAAAGGGTAGAGCTCTGATGCAAAGTGGAACCCCACTAAGGATGGATCTGATCCCAAATTTTGTGCAAGTTCTCTGCCCAATGCAGACCCGTTACAGCCTCCCCCACTAAACTAGTGGCGACACCCTCGACGCCAGCACCCCTGCACAAAGCACTGGGAGGCATGAACCCAGAAAGCTACTCCTGTCTGGGCGAGTTCCTCTTGGAGAGGAACTCCATGATGATCTCTTCGTCTCGCCACAACGGCTCGCTACGTTCCCATGAAGCGGAGTCACGTCCTTGTCCTTCGAACATCACAAGGAATTCCCGGATGCCATTCTTGCCTCCTCGTCGAGTTCGCATTGGAAGGACCTGGCTGACTCTGCGGTCTGGATTGTCCAACACATTCGCCGGGCCTCTGTTCGGAATGTTCCTTGTCAGGTCTTCCTTATCTGGGTGGTGCGGCCTCAACTGAGAGACATGAAAAATAGGATGTGTTTTGAGATGGAGGGGTAAGTTGAGTTGGTAGGCGACGAGATTGATCTTTCGAACTACTTCGAAGGGCCCATCAAATCGTCCAACCAACGAAGCACTCAACCCCTTTGGGACTTTGAATCGGTCCTGATCCATGCGAACCAAAACTTTGTCTCCAACGTTGAACTCCAATTGATGCCTGTGCCTATCAGCAAACTTCTTCATCCTGTCTGAAGCCTGGGTGAGATGGTAACGAGCCAAGTCTACCTTCTCATTCCAGCTCTTCACGCGTTCTGTCGCATCAACATTCTCACCCTTGTAGCCTGCCATGATTGTGTGGGGTGAAAGTGGTTGTTGGCCTGTTGCCAACTCAAAAGGACTAAACTTCGAGGACTCACTCCTCTACAGATTGTAGGAGAACTGGGCCACATCCAACAGCTTAGACCAGTTCCTCTGGTCTGAGACTACGAAATGCCTCAGGTAGTCCTCCAGTATGCCATTAATCCGCTCCGTCTGTCCATCAGTTTGGGGGTGGAACCCAGAACTCATCAAGAGTCGGGTCCCAACAATTTTGAACAACTCCTGCCAGAAGCTCGAAGTGAATCGTGGATCCCGATCACTTACGATGTTCAAAGGGATACCCCAGTTCTTGACCACGTTCTTGAAGAAGAGTTCAGCCGCCTCCTCGGCTGGACACGAAGTCTTGCATGCAATGAACACAGCATACTTGCTGAATCTGTCTACCACGACCATTATGCTCGAAAGTCCATCCACTTCCGGCAGCTGTGTGATGAAGTCCATGCTCACACTTGCCCAAGGTCGCACAGGAACGGGGAGAGGACGCAACAAGCCTGCCGGCTGCAACATCTGAGCTTTGTCTTGCTGACAAGTGAGGCAAGTCCTCACATACCTCTCAACATCGTCCCTCATGTTAGGCCAGTAGAAGCCTCTTTCCAACAAGGCCATAGTTCGCTTCTGTCCCGGATGTCCTGCCTAGACGAAGTCATGACACTCCTGCAAGACCTCCTTGCGAACATCTCTCCACTTCAAAAGGTAGACTCGGTTTGTGGCAAAGTATAGAAGTCCATCCTGCATCATGAACTTCCGTGTTCACCCAGCTCGCACCTGCAAGACAATTTGCCACGCTTGCGAGTCATTCTCCAGACCCTCCTTGATCTTCTGAATCATGTCTTTGTTCAACACAACTTGGCTCTGGCCCAAGAGTTCTAAAGCACCAAGTTGTGCTTTCCTGCTAAGTGCATCGGCTACCACATTGTGTCGCCCCGGATTGTATATCAGCTCGAAGTCGAATTCTACCAAGAATTCTTGCCACCTCGCCTGCTTCGGGGTGAGCTTAGACTGAGTCTTGAAATAAGTGGAGCTGACATTGTCTGTCTTCACTATGAATGGCACACCCAATAGGTAGTGCCTCCAAGTTCTCAAATAGTGCACTATTGCAGTCATCTCTTTTTCATGCGCCAAGTAGTTCCTTTCCCTGTCATTCAACTTCTGGGATTCATATGCCACAGGATGCCCATCCTACATCAAAACTCCGCCCATGGCATAGTCGGACGCATCGGTTTGGACTTCAAATGGTTTGCCATATTTCGGCAAAGCAAGGACTGGCTCCTCAGTCAATTTATCTTTCAGCATTTCAAATGCCGACTGTTGTTTGTCGCCCCATTTCCATCCACGGTCCTTCTTCAACAGGTCTGTCAAAGGGCTTGCAATTCGGGAGTAGCCTGCTACAAACTTGCGGTAGTAGTTAGCTAAACCAAGGAACAGTCTTACCTCATGCACATTGCAGAGTGGCTCCTAGTCTCGGATGGCCTGAAGCTTCTCCGGGTCTGGTCGGATCTGGCCATGACCAAGAATATGGCCCAGAAACGGCACTTCCTCTTGTGCAAAGACGCACTTCTCCTTCTTTGCGAATAGCTGATGTTCTCTCAACAAGGCGAACACCTCCTGAAGGTGCCTCTTATGTTCCTCCAAGTCTTGACTGTACACCAAAATGTCATCCAGATACACAACAACGCACTTGTCCAATAATGAGCGAAACACATCGTTCATCAAGGTACTGAAGGTGGCAGGAGCGTTAGTCAGACCGAAGGGCATGACCAAAAATTCATAGCTACCATACCTCGTCGTGATCGCAGTCTTTTCCTTATCACCTAGCGTGATCTTGATCTGATAGTAACCCTGCCTTAGGTCCAACTTGCTGAACACTCTTGCATCAACCAGTCGATCAAAGCTATCCGCTATGAGGGGTAACGGATACTTGTTTTTGATTGTGAGCTTATTCAAAGCTAGATAGTCCACGCACATCCGAAGGCTTCCATCCTTCTTGCGTTGGAACAATACTGGAGCAGCATAAGGTGACCTGGACGGACGCAAGTACCCCACCTCTGTGAGCTCTGCCAGCTGCTTCTTCAACTCCCCCATCTCCGGTCCAGAGAGGCGGTAGGGAGCCTTTGCTGGTGGTCTTGCTCCTGTCTCAAGTTCGATCCTGTGATCAACGTGCCTCCACGGTGGCAACACTGCTGGGAGTTGATCTGGCATAACATCCGCAAATTCGGACAACACTTCCTGGATCGCCGAGGTGTTAGAGGGTCCCGAAGACTCTCCTTCATCCCAATCTCCAATCAGTGCGGCCAAGAACAACTCTTCCCGCCTTCCTTTGCCGACCTGTTTAGCACTGAGCGCGTTCAACAGGAGATCCTGTTCCATGCTCTTCATCATCGGAACCAGACTCGGTCTACTCGGATCCAATATCAGAAGACAGCCCAAGTGTGGTACAACTGCCGCAGATGTCGTCCTCAAGAACTCCTACCTGAGTATGAGGTTGAACTCATTCATTCCAATAGCGATCAAATCGAGCACACCCTACCACAATCCAACTCGGATGACCTCCTTATGGATCTCACCGCTCACCTACTATGCGGGTGCGGTCACTGCCTTGAACTGATTCGAAGTGGGCTCGATCTTGAGTCTAAGCTTCTTCACTCGGCATGTGGAGATGTAGTTGTGAGTGGTGCCCGAGTCCACCATACCCAACACCTTCTTTCCGCCAAAGAAAGTCTCCACAAAACAAAGCTCATGCTTATCGACCACTTCGGTAGAATGCTTCACTGCATTGAGGAGTTGCAAGGTGCTCATTGCGGGCAACTTCTTCTCCTCGAACAGCAACGCGTTGATCCTACTTCAGTCTGGACAGCTCCGTGCCCAGTGATCATCTTTTCCATAGATGAAGCAACCCGAATCACGTTCCTTCCTCTTCTCAGGCTGGGAGTGATCTTTCTTCTTCAAGTTGCCTTCTCCATTCGACTTCTTAGCCTTCTTGTTCTTATGCTCACCATTATGATCAGAAGGAGGTCTGCCTCCCTTCTTCTTTTTATGGCGGAAGTTCTTCTTGTAGTCCGTTCGAGCTCCACCAAACCCCCTAACTGCTTCGCCCTTATAATCAAGCAGCCCATCTGCAACGGTGATCACCTCGGCCAAAGTCTGAACCTTTTTGTTGCCTCAGCTCATCCTTCACCCAGGGTTGCAGACCCTTGGTGAAGAGGAATAACTTCTCGAAGTCGCTCAGCTTCGTGCACTCCAAGTCCAATACCTGAAATGACTTCACATACTCCCGTATGGTGCCAGTATGCTTGAGTTCATCGAACCTGGATCGGATGATCCAATCCGAGTTCCCAGGTCAAAACTGATCGTGAAGCACTGCCTTCAAGTCTGCCCACAACTTGATCGGTTTGACCTTTTTCCCAGCGCGCTCATCTGCCTGATGCGTTCGCCACCACAGCTTCGCACTTCCGGTAAGGTATGTTGCAATATCCTTGACCTGTGCCTCATTAGACATCTTCGGTGCACACGACAGGTACTCCTCGACATCCCAAAAGAAATTATCAAGTGCCTTGTCATCGCGCTCACCATCATAAGTTCCAACTCGCGTTGCCTTAGAACCATGCGTTCCTCCCTACAACAATGAATGGAAGATCTGTTGGCCCTCTTTGAGGAAGCGGATTTCTTCCCTCAAAGACTCTATTTGTTTTGTCAGCTTGAACCACTCTGCCGTCATGCGCTCCTCGAGGTCGGACTGTTCCAACTCCTCGGGTCGATTTTCATGGTCTTGGAGCCAATCGCGGTGCTTCGGATCTTTCCCCTTCGAAGACACCTTTGCAGCCTTACTCTCAGGTTGCATGACCTCCACATCACGCTGACTATCTGTATCTGCCATCTCTTGATCTGCACAACTCCGGATCCGATCTGAAGCTCTGATACCAACTGTCACGGGCTTTGGGAGTTAAGCCTGTGCGGCACTGACAAGCCCCGACCCGACTCGGATAAGTCCAAGGTTTGAGACCCTCGGCCTACACCTCGACCCTTCACCAAATTACGCTAAAGCGGAAATGCGCAATAAATAGGTAGATCGACCCTCTCCCAGAATGCATAAAAGATACAGGATGCGGAATCAAAAGATAGAGAGCACAAGATCTAAAGGTGGGGCGAGGTGCCCAAATCCTTCATTATGATACCGAAATTACAATGTTGGATAGAACTCAGTATTGAGAAATACTAGTCGCCCCCAAATGATTGCCTAGCCAACCAACCTGACTCAGGACAAGATTACAAAGAGCCCCTTGGCTCGGATTGGGATCGGCTCGCTCAAGAGGAGAACCAGTTAGCTCCTCGAACTGCCAGATCGCCAAAGTACTCAAGACCCCAATGCTTGCCTATGCACCAAAGTCCTTCGTTGCAAATTCGCACTCAGACCTGCGACACCGAAAGCTCGCATCTCTGTCTGCTCTTCGCCGTCTCGCTATCTAACTGCTTCTCGCTATATGCAAAAATGAGCATCGCACTCAACTTATATACTGGAGGCTCGGACCCAAATCAAAGAGCCGTTACCCGGATAGGGCCGGCCCCAAATGAAATCCTGCCAATGAAAATTCAGTGCCCATATAGGTCCGGACTTAAGTGATTTAAATCCGCGCCAAAAGAGTTCATCGGCCAAATCCATGTCGGCCCCGCCAATGAAATAAATCATGTCGACTGCGCGAAACGCCTAACTCCATGTCGGCTGCGCAAAAGGGTAGAGCTCTGATGCAAAGTGGAACCCCACTAAGGATGGATCCGATCCCAAATTCTGTGCAAGTTCTCTGCCCAATGCAGACCCGTTATAGGGGAGGTGTTGACTGGAGCATTCTCCCCCATGCCCCTCTAACTCGACTAATGTTGGCGCTCGAATGGTGGTAGCGCTCAGATTTTCATTGAGTGCCAGCATTGGTCAATTTAGAGGGGCATGCGAGATTCCCGAATGCTATGCGAGGGCTTTAATAGAAATGCCTATTGGTTTCGGAATGGATGCAATTGCGAGAGTGGTTCGGCAAAGGTAGTCATTTTGATGCGTCCATGTCGTGGCCAAATCGATAATTTGATTTGAGCCCTCGGATAGCACTTGGGTCTCTCGATGTGATTCCGCATTCCAGTCCCTTTGGGCACTGCTTGAGCTGCATCCTAGGGGGTTCCCTTCCCAATAATCTACCTCGCAACCCGATTGCTATGCGGTGAGGCTATTTGGCCACCTCGGAACTATCTCTGTATCGGACGCATCGTGGGATAAGGGGTTGGCAACGATAGCCGCCCCAAGAGCATCGGATGCTTGGACCATTCTGAGGCGGCCCTGAAGCCTCTTCCGTCTAGCCATTGGGGGCCTTCTCGCTGAATCCCTCACCCCGCACCCCGATTGCTATGCGGTGAGGCTCCTCGGCTGCCTTGGAACTATCTTTGTATCGGACGCATCGTGGGATAAGGGGTTGGCACTGGTAGTTGCCCCAAACACGTCTAATGCTTGGACCATTCTGAGGTGGCCCTATAGCCTCTTTCGTCTAACTATTGGGGCCTTCTCACTACATCCCTCACTGCACACCCCGATTGCTATGCGGTGAGGCTCCTTGGCCGCCTTGGAACTATCTGTGTATCGGATGCATTGCGAGATAAGGGGTTGTCACTAGTAGTCGCCCCAAGCATGTTCGATGCTTGGACCATTATGAGGCAGCCCTGAAGCTTCTTCCATCTAGCCATTGGGTCTTTCTCGCCACATCCCTCAACTCACACCCCGATTGTTGTGCGGCGAGGGTCCTCGGCCGCCTTGGAACTATCTGTGTATCGAATGCATCACGAGATAAGGGGTTGTCACTGGTAGTCGCCCCAAGCACGTCTGATGCTTGGACCATTCCGAGGTGGCCCTGAAGCCTCTTCGCCTCTTCCGTCTAGCCGTTGGGTCTTTCTCGCCGCATCCCTCACCTCGCACCCCAATTGCTATGCGGTGAGGCTCCTCAACCGTCTCAAAACTATCTGTGTATCAAATGCATCGCAGGATAAGGGGTTGTCACTAGTAGTCTCCCCAAGCGCATTTGATGCTTAGACCATTCCGAGGTGGACTTGAAGCCTCTTCCGTCTAGCCATTGGGGCTTTCTCGCCACATCCCTCACCTCACACCCTGATTACTGTGTGGTGAGGCTCCTCTACCACCTTGGAACTATCTGTGTATCGGATGCATCGCGGGATAAGGGGTTGTCACTGTTAGTCTCCCCAAGCGTGTCCGATGCTTGGACCATTTCGAGGCGGCCCTGAAGCCTCTTCCATCCAACCGTTGGGTCTTTCTCGCCACATCCCTCGCCTCACACCCCGATTGCTATACGGTGAGGCTCCTCGACCGCCTTGAAACTATCTGTGTATCGGATGCATCGCGGGATAAGGGGTTGTCACTGGTAGTCGCCCCAAGCGCGTCTGATGCTTGGACCATTCCGAGGCAGACCTGAAGCCTCTTCCATCTAGCCGTTGGGGCTTTCTCGCTGCATACCTCACCTCATACCCCGATTGCTATGCTGTGAGGCTCCTCAACTACCTTGGAACTATCTGTGTATTAGACACATCGCGGGATAATGGGTTGGCACTCGTAGTCACCCCAAGCGCATCTGATGCTTGGACCATTCTGAGGTGGACCTAAAGCCTCTTCCGTCTAGCCGTTGGGGCCATCTCGTCGCATCCCTCACCTCGCACCCCGATTGCTATGTGGTGAGGCCACCTTGCTGCATCCCCCACCTCGCACCGCAATTGCTATGCGGTGAGGCTCCTCGGCCGCCTCAGAACTATCTGTGTATCGGACGCATCGCGGGATAAAGGGGTTGGCACTAGTAGTCGCCCGAAGCACGTCCGATGCTTGGACTATTCCATGGCAGCCCTGAAGCCTCTTCCATCTAGTCATTGGGTCTTTCTCGCCGCATCCCTCACCTCGCACCCCAATTGCTATGCAGTGAGGCTCCTCGGCTGCCTCGGAACTATCTGTGTATCGAATGCATCACGGGATAAGGGGTTGTCACTAGTAGTCGCCCCAAGCGCAAACGATGCTTGGACCATTCTGAGGTGGACCTGAAGCCTCTTCCATCTAGCCGTTGGGGCTTTCTCGCCGCATACCTCGCCTCACACCCCGATTGCTATGCTATGAGGCTCCTTGGCCGCCTTGGAACTATCTGTGTATCAGACGCATCGTGGGATAAGGGGTTGGCACTGGTAGTCGCCCCAAGCACGTCCGATGCTTGGACCATTCTGAGGCGGACCTGAAGCCTCTTCCATCTAGCCATTGGGGCCATCTCGTCGCATCCCTCGCCTTGCACCCCGATTGTTATGCGGTGAGGCCCCTCGGCCACCTTGGAACTATCTATGTATCGGACGCATCAAAGGATAAGGGGTTGGCACTGGTAGTCGCCCCAAGCGCGTCCGATGCTTGGACTATTTCGAGGCAGCCCTTCAGCCTCTTCCGTCTAGCCTTTGAGGCCATCTTGCTGCATCCCTCACCTCGTACTGCGATTGCTATGCGGTGAGGCTCCTCGGCCACCTCGGAACTATTTGTGTATCGGACGCATCACGGGATAAGGGGTCGGCACTGGTAGTCGCCCCAAGTGCGTTCGATGCTTGGACTATTCCAAGGCAGCCCTGCAACCTCTTCTGTCTAGCTATTGGGGCCATCTCGTCGCATCCCCCACCTCACACCCCGATTGCTATGCGGTGAGGCTCCTCGACCGCCTTGGAACTATCTTTGTATTGGACACATCGCGGGATAAGGGGTTGGCACTGGTAGTCACCCCAAGCACATTCGATGCTTGGACCATTCCGAGGTGGCCCTGAAGCCTCTTCTGTCTAGCCGTTGGGGCCTTCTCGTCACATCCCTCGCCTGGCACCCAGATTGCTATGCGATGAGGCTCCTCGGCCGCCTTGGAGCTATCTTTGTATCGGACACATCGCGGGATAAGGGGTCGGCACTGGTAGTCGTCCCAAGCACGTCCAATGCTTGGACCATTCTGAGGCAGCCCTGAAGCCTCTTCTATCTAGCCGTTGGGGCCTTCTCACCACATCCCTCGCCTCGCACCCTGATTGCTTTGCGGTGAGGCTCCTCGGCTGCCTTGGAATCATCTATGTATAGGACGCATTGCGGGATAAGGGGTTGGCACTGGTAGTCGCCCCAAGCGCATCCAATGCTTAGACCATTCTGAGGAGGCCCTAAAGCCTCTTCCGTCTAGCCATTGTGGCCTTCTCGCCACATCCCTCGCCGGGCACCCCGATTGCTATGCGATGAGGCTCCTCGGCTACCTTGGAACTATCTTTGTATCAGACGCATCGCGGGACAAGGGGTTGGCACTGGTAGTTGCCCCAAGTGCGTCTGATGCTTGGACCATTCCGAGGCGGCCCTGATGCCTCTTCTGTCTAACCATTGGGGCCTTCTCACCACATCCCTCACCTGGCACCCCGATTGCTATGCGGTGAGGCTCCTCAGCTGCCTTGGAATCATCTATGTATAGGACACATCGCGGGATAAGGGGTTGGCACTGGTATTCACCCCAAGCACGTCCGATGCTTAGACCATTCCGAGGTGGCCCTGAAGCCTCTTCCATCTGGCCGTTGGGGATTTCTCACCCCATCCCTTGCCTCGCACCCTGATTGCTATGCAGTGAGGCTCCTCAGTTGCCTTGGAACTATCTCTGTATCGGATGCATCGCGGGATAAGAGGTTGGCACTGGTAGTCACCCCAAGCGCATTCGATGCTCAGACCATTCCGAGGTGGCCCTGCAGCCTCTTTCGTCTAGCTATTGTGGACTTCCAGCCGCATCCGTCGCCTCGCATCCCGATTGCTATGCGGTGAGGCTCCTCGGCCGCCTCAAAACTATCTCTATGTTGGACGCATTGCGGGATAAGGGGTTGGCACTAGTAGTCGCCCCAATCACGCCCGATGCTTGGACCATTCCGAGGCAGCCCTGCAGCCTCTTTTGTCTAGCCGTCGGGGCCTTCTTGGTGCATCCCTCGCCTCGCATCCTGATTCCTATGTGGTGAGGCTTCTCGGCCGCCTTGGAACTATATCTGTTATCGCTACTGCATCCCTCGGCTAGTAACCTCCTCGGCGGCCTTGGAACGTTCTCTTTGTCAGACGCATCGCGGGATAAGGGGTTGGCACTGGTAGTCGCCCCAAGCGTGCCCGATGCATAGACCACTCTGAGTTGACCTTGCTTGCAGCCTCTCACATGCATAGACCTCTCTGAGTCGACCCTGTAGCCTCTCACGTTTAGCCTTTGGAATCTCACCTCACAACATGATTTCTATCCTTGCTGCATCCCTTTCCTTGAGCCTTGATTGCTTTCTTGGCTGCATCCCTCCTCTCGTCATAGCCCGGTTGTCATCATTGCTGCATCCGTCGCTTCATGCATCTGGCTACTGGGCCCTTCCCACCGCACACCTCGATTGCTATCTCTGCTACATCTCACACCTTGATTGCTATTTCTCCTACATCACTCGCCTCTCACTTCTGCATCCTTCTCCTCACACCTCGATTGCTATCAATGCTGCATCCATCACCTCACACCCCGATTGCTATGCGGGGAGGCTCCTTGGCTGCCTTGGAAATTTCTCTATGTCAAACGCACCGCAGGATAAGGGGTTGGCACTGGTAGTCGCCCCAACTGTGCTTGATTCTTAGACCGCTTCGAGGTGACCTCATAGCCTCTTTTGTCCAAGATTCCTACCTTCAACGCCCTTTTTACACCTTGATTGCTATGCGCGGGCTCGTTGGCCTCTATGACCTCTCTGCGAAGAGTGGCACGATGATTGTTGGGGTAAATCGTAGCAGTCCAATCTCTGGCCTTGGGCCGTTGTGAGGGCTGATTGATTTCCTATGTGCATCTCGTGTTCGCCCAGTAATAGACTCGATGACTTGTAATTGGTCTTGTTCCCGATTGTTCCTGGAGGTATTCTTCGGAACTCTTGGATTTGACCTGTCACTCAAACTGTCCTCTTCTAAGGATGCTTGTGCATGTGTGCTTGTGCCATTTCCTTGGCGGTATTAACGAGATATTAAAGAGCGGAGTGAGCGCCTCGCCTAGCTATGTTTGGGGCTCTCACTCCCTTACCCAGTGTGCGACCGCTTTGCACGTAGGTTGCGGAGCATCGCGACTCTTTCGATGTTTGGCGGTTGTCTTCCGGTGATGCGTTGGTCCTGAAGTGCACGTTACTAGCATTTCTGCCATTGTTCTCGATCTTTGGCACATTCCTTCATTGCAATTGGATATATATCTCCGTTTATACGCGCAAGCTTCTCCTGCCTATTCGGCATTGTCCCACTCTCAGCACTCTCGTGGTCTCCTTGGCTTCTCTCTCCCGTGAGTGAGCTCTCTTCTCGAGTCTTTTCCATGTCCCATGGAGGTTGCCTTTCAAAATTTGGGCACACAAATGTGATCAGATAAGAGCGGAATTGCCTATGAGGAGAAGCTCACCTTAGGGAGAAGCAATGCCGAGTGTTTCGACAGAGGGTAGAGGGGGTGTTGTTTGGGTGGTTGCACAAAAGAGTGCTACGGTTGCACTGAAGGTTGCTTCTTCGTCTCCGAAAAACTCTTCGAGGCAAAAAAGCTTGTTTACAAGGTCGAGGTGGGACTATTCATGCGAGGTGCACCACCAAAAGTGCGTAGGGGGCATATACCTGGGAAATGGATGTCTCTGAGTGGCCTTACTCGGTCGTGTGCATGGTGCATTCTCTAACGGCAAGACTGTCGCGAGCATGTGCGGTTCGGATGTTTTCGGGTAAAGGGTTCCGTACGAGATGTTCTTCCCAGGCTCCTGTGAACCGAGACTCTGCATCATCATGCTCCAGCTCCTATGGGTGCTTCATGCCTCATTGAGCTATTTGTCATGGGTGATTAAGGCTGAGGCCTTCCTTTGAGAGGGGAATTGTTCAGGCTGGTTGAGGCAGGATTTTTCGTGCGGGGGTGCACTACCAAAAGTGCGTAGGGGGCATATGCCTGCGAAATGGATGTCTCTGAGTGGCCTTACTCAGTCGCGTGAACTGAGGTTCCGTACGGGATGTTCTTCCCAGGCTCCTGTGAACTGAGGCCCCTTGTCGTCATGCTTCGGCCTGCAGAGGGGCCTTTTCCCCCATCAGGAGGGTTGCAGTGGTCACAGAGAATGGTTTCCCAAGTCGCGCTCGGAAGGGAATGATTTTTGCATCGGTCGAGATGTGCTCGTATGTGCGGGTTGCACCACAACATGTGTGTAGGGGGCATATACCTGGGAAATGGATGTCTCTGAGTGGCCTTACAATTGAGGTGGTTGCATGCACGGTGTCTCCTGTTC